>NW_026640476.1:0-593385 GCF_028554395.1 Pezoporus wallicus | reverse complement strand
TGGATCCTACAGCTCTTCATGTTCAGGGAGGTTTCAAAAGCTGCACTCTTCATCTCATCATCCTCTCTCCCAGACTCGTGGGGAGACATCCAGACTGTGGCCAGCTGCCTACAGTCCCTCTTTTACAAAAAGACCAGTTCTAATAAACAGAGAGAGAAAACTAGAAAATAGTTTCATTACCCATCAAGATAACTCAAATCCTTCAGCAGACTCTGCCAAGTCACTATGCCAAAACTCTGTAAGACGAAATTCATATATGGCTCCCATCTTCTCTGCAATTATTTATTTACTAGATTTACAGTGCCACTAGACTCAGCAAGACCTGCTGTGTTGCTCATGCTTTGCAAATGCTTGAAACTATGAACTGTCAGGTCTGGATGATCTATTTAACAGTGGCCTCGGGATGCCAGACCTGGCTGCAGAGGCTTTGCTCACGCCCTGAATCCATTTCTGTTTGGGTCATGTCCCTGCACCACACTCCCCTCTGCAGCCTTGGCCTTTGAAAAACTATGTAGAGGTTTCTAATTCGCTGATGCACTTGAATAAATTCCAAAACATACCTTTAGGTACCCAAATTTTTCTGTGTATCTACTAGGGTACAATCAGTGCAAATTTCTCCTTTGATTTTGCTGTAAGAAGAATCTTATTCTTTCTGAACTCAGCAGCTGGTTTTTTTATTGACTTACAAGAAAGTATAAATTGTGGCTAAAATTTAAAAATGATCAGTGTATGGTTCCAGAACAGCTCAAGTTGCCAGACAGGAAAGAGTTGGTCCTGCCAGAACACCGTGCTGTCATCAAACCCTCGTTTTGTAAGTCAGCTTCACTAAGGTGGACAAAGTGGTCTTTCCTGCCCATTGATCACACAAATCCAGTCTGAAGACTTGTTTACTCTACATGACAGTTACAGGAGACAGACCTGATTAGATATTTCTGTTCTGATCAAGAAGCTTCTCACAGGCAATCCTGTGACTGTAAAGCAAATCCCTCCTCAGAGCTCAGCTGCACGCTCTGTCTGATGAGCTGTGCTTAGCTATGCTTCCTCCAGACCTGCAAAACAATATGCTTTGATAACGATGCACAGTGTGTTTTGAGGTTCAGGAAGAGACATATTCACCTTCACACTCTTATTCTTGAGATCCAGCAACGATTGTTTCCAATCGAAGGACACTCAAGTTTTTCACATCTTCTCTGAAGTACATACAGACCAAGTGTTAGTTCACTCCTGCACATCTCTCCCTATTGCCTTCCAGTTAAAATGCAGACCAAGTACTTTATTAATGCCCAAACAGCAATACGTCAAGGCTCCATGTGCTGTCTGTTTATTAAGCAGCACCAAAGACTGTACTAACAGGTCTAACAATATTGAATTTGATTTACATTTCAAGTGCAACGTGTTCCCTACAGGAATGCTCTGTAACAGGTCTTTTCATGGCACAAGAACAATAACTGATCAAACACATTTCTTGAAGCTATGCCAACAGTTATTTATCTGTTGTGTTTGTGACTGCTTAGTAGCAGAAATTATGGCCTCAATGTTGCTCTCTGCTGAACAACTAAGGATTAACTCCTCTGAAACCAGTGCAGTTACCTAGCATTACATTTGAAAACAGAACTGGCATTAGCATAGCTGAATAATTAAAGTCAAATAAAGGATGGCAAAACACATAGAGTTTGCTGTTTCCTCCAATATGCTGTAGTGCAAACCTTTTTGGACCAGTACAACTCGAAATACTCTTCCCACAGGCACCAACCAACGTCATTGCTCTTTGTCTGGTCCAGAGTGTGGTAGCTCAAAGGTAACACACACAAACGCAGCAGAGTGAACTTCCCAGGGTGGTCACAAATTGCAGAGTGCATTCTTGTTTGTGCCAGTCAACCTTTGCAACATGCTTAGCCCACTGCTAATGGTCCAAATGGTCCAACAAGTCTGACAGTCTTCAGCACAAATCACTTCTCTTGTCCTTGAGCTCCTTCTACAGTATCATGACCTCTTTTCACCTCACTGTGGAACATCTGAAATGCTCCATGACTCGGTTACTAGGTACATATTTTGAAAGAAAATTCTCCTGAGAAAATTCACCTTTGCAAAAGTTCCTATTGGAAAATTTTAGAGTTCCCAATGGAAATAAGGATAGTAGGAGGAAAGCAGATTTTGTGTTTGCTTTAAGTGTTAAATAAGCTTTTGATTCAAAGCCAAGTGGTACATTGTCATAAATGGGAACACAATTTTAATGACTTCTTTTTATTTTAAAAGTTAATTGTTTTCCTTCCAAAATACTTACTTTGTTTTCCCTAAAACTACATTTTTAGGCACAGACAAAAATAACAGCCCCCAAAACTCTATTTTCAAAAAAGAAGACTCGCTCTCCTTGGATTTTAACTGGAAATACTTATGACTTGTATTGACAGAAAAACCAATAAAGGCACTTTCTGCTTATCCCTTGCTACCCTTTAAAACAATCTGTCCACCAATCCAATTGCTCCATCTGTTTTAAAAACAAAATTGCAGTTTACTACTAGGATATTCTCTATCCAAATGCTGAACAGCTTGTAGCTAAGTATTAATCCATAAAAAACTGAAAACAATATCTTATTAATTCACAAAAATCAATATTCCCATACACATTTTGGAGCAGGTTCATTACAGTTAAGCCCAAATTTATGCAATGGTCAAAACTATCCAAAATGTACCTGTTTACCTATAAAGAGACAAACTGGTTGCTAAACCTCATTCTGCCAAAAACAAGTTCTGTGAGAGAACTCAGGGGAAAAGAAAAAGTTACCTTACAGTGTATGTCAACTTTGTGCAGTAGTTGTTTCTTCTTTAACAGAGAATAACCCACAGCTGGGATAGTTAAAATAAAATAAAATTAAAATAAAATAAAACAAAATAAATAAAATATAGTAATAAAAAAATAATAAAAATATAAGATATAAAATACAGAAAAGAACTGAGCTCTGTACCTATTCCAATGACAATTCTTCCTGAGGACTGTCTGCCAATTCAAACATCCTTGAAAAGGATGTGGCATCAGAACAGGCTTAGTTGCATCAATCTGGGTGTCCCATAGCATTCCTTTGAATACTGAATCCTATACAGGCTAATTTCCTCAAGTAAGTCTAATACCTTAAAAAACATATGGGACAAAAAAACAACAACTTTCAAAGCCTATGGCTCTTACAGCGGTGGTTTTACTAGCAGTCCAAATGCAACAGCCATTGATAGTGATGGGAATTCTTCCACTGGCTTCAGTACATACCTGATCTGAGATCCTAAAAATAAACAAAGCCTGAAATTCCCAGAAGTAGAAATCTATTGTCATAGATATGTATGCATGCATGAATATATGAGAAATTATATCTCATTTGCTAACAATGGGAAAAGTTTATACATTTATGTTTATTTATAGATACAATTTTTTTCATTACTGACAACTAAAACCTGACCATTTTTCACACGGTGACATTGGGCTATAAGATTTCCCTCTTTCTCTAGTTCCTTGAAAGAAAGTGGTTCATGAATCATGAAGGTTAAATACAAATAACCTGCATTACCAGTCACAGAAGACATGTGGTTAATTGCTGTCTGCCTTTACTGCTAATTGCTGAACAACAGCACACTGGCACACCTACCACAGGCTTCTGAAGATAAAAAACACAGCATATGCACCAATTGTTTGTGTTCTCTTTACATCACTTTTCTTCCAAAACCAGATGGGTACAATTCACAGACCCTGCCCCTTAATCTCCTTTCCCTTACACTAAACAGTAATTCCTCTGGCTGATAACTCCTGTGTTAAGCCAAGTCAGAGAAGAGTCAGCCCAAACAGACAGACTTCAAAGCAGCTCCAGTAAATTAAGTCATTTGCTCTCCAAGACCAAGATTACCTCTCCACCCCTTTCCCATACACAGGCTGGGTTAATATCTCCTCTGCCTCTAATGAAAAAGCTGAGCTGACGTTCCTTCCAACACCAGAGTATGAGATAATCATAACAGACATACCCTGCTGTAAAAGGAATCCACAGAATGGAAAGAAATAAATAAAATTTCACACCATAAGTGGTTTAGGGAGATGGAGCAGTTCCATCATTTGACAAAGCAGTTCTTTCAGGTTTAAGTCCCTTGGAAAGGGGAAACTTTCTGTTGAGGAAAGTGGTCACCCTGCTTCACTGTGCCAGTGCTCACAGCCCTCCCAGGCTGTCTGGGCCCTTGCCAGCCCTTCTTAGGTTATCTAAGAGATGACGCAGGGGTGTCAAGAGAGAAAAATATGGGTCAGTGGGCCCCCCTGAACAAGGACCCCCAACAGCATATCATTTATATTGTGAGACTGAGTCTGGCTGGCCATGAAGTCAAATCTTCCCTTTGGAAATACATATTGATCGTGCAAGGAATTGTCCTCTACCATGCAGTGCTTTAGCCTTCCTGCAAATTGTAAATGCCTCAGCAGCCTGAAGCACCAGCCTCTGAGTATGAAAATGCAATTTGATTCATGAGATGAGGTGCATTGTCAAAGGTTCTCTGAGAAAGAGGATGGCACAGATTAGACACAACACATTTCTCAGATCAAATCAATGGATTCAGACAGGAAAATAGCATATTTGCTGGAATGATATACCGCCTGTGTGGTGTTCCTCTTGAGTTCCCATATCACGTTCTTGTTAGCTTCCCCATTGTTACCCCTCACAGACATTTTACTTTCTTCTCCTTTTCTCATCACACCAAGTTCTGCTAGAGAGCACATGTTTCTTCTCATTGAATTTCATTTTCTCTCTGTAGAAACAGATTAGCAAGAACCATATTTCCTGGTCTATTCTTGGCCATGCCATGTTCCTGACACTCAGGCTAAAAACCTAGAAAGCAATAACCTTGCCAAAAAATTCAGGTTGGCATGCAAAGGAGATAAAATCAGTAACAGAGTGATTAAGGAGCTCTAAGTGATGCTTTACAAGGAAAGACTGAAAAAACTAAATCTATATAACTGTGCTGAATGATAATTAAATCAGCACATCTACAGGCTATTGAAGTATTAAATAAAGGCCAACTCTCCAGAGACATGGAAATCAAGAGGATTTGGGCACCTGAATGCCTCTGCAAAGCCAGGTGAACAAGCCAGAATCTCACACACACATGCGCGCACACACACACTCCCCAGGCTACTGAGGAGAATTTTTAATTTCAACATCACGTCACTGGAACCAGCAGAGTTCATGGAACTTTAAATAACTCCCTACTTGCTATGGGAAAAGCAACAGAATTGAAGAAATCAGAGGATATTTAGGGTGATCTAGAGAAATGCTGCCAAATAATGGGGTAAAACTGAAAGGAAAAAGTCAAAGGTGAGTGTCTCATATTTGCAGATCAGTGGCAATGGAGGAAAGAGTAATAGTGGAAAATGAAAGCATCAGTTAGCGACACATCGAAAACTGGAGTGGCCAAAAGATGAGCAAAGAGAGTGTTGCCCTAGCAAGTGAAAGAATGTTTATACCCAATTTATGTTTTGCATTTATTAACTGCTGTATCACACAGGACAGAGTAACCAGGAAATTAGAGGCTTATCATTTCTTTAGAGATAGGAAGAAGGAAAGAGAAAAGAGAGAAAAAGACAGAATGAACCCCTAGAAAACCAACAATCAAGAGCACATGTATGAGGGGCAGAAGGCAAAGATTCAGACCCCCACTCTTGCACTGCACAGAACCTTGCTCCCTTGTTGGAGAGTTTCAGAGGTCTCACCTCTCCATTTTCCTGTAGATAAAATGAAACACTGGACCTTGCTGTTCCTTACACAGCAGAATTCCTGGTTCTGGCCAATCCTACCTCACAGTCTAACTAGCTTGCAAAGCTGGCAAGTATCAGTATTTCCACTGCCCAGATGGAGGCACAGAGGAGGGTACACTGATTGACCAAGGTCACCCAACAGGCCAACAGCAGAGCCTGCAAGAGGTCCCAAGGCCCCAGAGTCCTGCTGTGAGGCATCCTGTCTCTTTTTACTGGTTGTTTCCATTGCTGGTATCCATCACTCATTACAGATGTCATTAAAACCCAAATAAAACACATCAAATACTTATTATTAATTAAAAAAAATTATACAGGGCTGTTTTTCTCATTGATTCCTGGCAGATTCTTTCTTGAAATTTGCCAGATTGGTATGAAAGCAAATTCATATAAATTAGCAATATACAACATGACATGAATGAGAACACTCACTCTCTTTAATCGTTCCCACAAGCATTTTGTCATTTTTCTGTCAGTTTTGTTGATAGGAAAGGAAACTGCTTCACAGTTTTTATCTCTTTTCCCTGAGCACATTTTGTTCTTAAATTTATCAGATATAAAGCTCATGTATTGGAAATGGGAGAGGCTGGTGAGAAATAGGGAAGAGATCTCTTTGTTTCTCTCTATTTAGGAGCGAATAAACATCCATTGGCACTTTTGCAGTCATCTCACTCCTCCCCCCCATCGCCTCACCTCCTAAAAAATATGCAAAGACATTTTCTCTTTGAACTTTCCTGAGAAGGAAAAGGACAGATACTTCAAGTCAATCCTCTTCATTAATCAAAAAACTTTCAACAGCAGCCACTGGCTTCCTCTGCATGACCTTGATGTCAGGCTCAGAGCTGCACAACTGTATTCCCACATTTTCAAAACTGGACCATGTCAAAGGCATCTATACATTGCCTTCATCTTCTTTTTCTGGCCCCAGCCAAATGAAGAATAGAGTCACAGAAGAAATAAATGCTGAGCTCAAGAGCTGGTGATGAGCACCACAGCCATGCCATCCTCCCTGTCCAACCCTGAGGAAGTTTGTTGCCACATTTGGATCTCAATTTCATATCTGCTTTCTTGCACACTACAAAGTAAGCCTGGAGCTCTGCACATTGTGTCTAGGGATAATCAAAACCAACAAGTTGAATTTATGGCAGAAATTATGCAATTATGCAATATGGTATGTTGCAATGACTATTACATTGCACAGAAGGAAACAAGAATGGCTGAGAAAATACAAAAGGATGCAAGAGGCCACTACTTGTTTGACCGGAACTGCATAAGATATCACAAGTAAGGAAGAGATGAGGAACTTGTGGCCCAAAATTCAGTGCAACTTGCAGCAGCTGCAGCAGATGTTGAATAGGGCAGCAAGTGAACAGTGAAGCACTAATGACTTGATTAATTGGGCCCAAAAGGCTAGTGCGGTCTTTCAGAGGGAAGTCTAGGTCCATGAGATCATGAGTCAGGGTCCATTAGATACAGAATTAACTCTTTAGAAAGGAATACTTCTATGTAACATGTCCAAAACATGTTTTATAAACTAGACAGACAACTAGCTCTTGTAGATGTTTAGCCATCGACAGATCAGAGACATCTCATAAAAATCTGCTCTCATATCAGTTTACATCACACTTCTTGGCTAGAATCCATTTCCTATGAATATAAAGTGTGTGGTTTTGCCTGTTGCTTTATCTTTTTCATGCCTTTCAGACCTAGCTATTATCCATCTTGCCAATAGTTATTTATTACTTTGTGATTATAAGCAAAGTAAATAATGACCTATTAAATTACAACCCAACACTATCACCAAAACTAAACTCAAATTGCTAAAAAAGAATCACTTAATTTCACATGTGGTTAAGCGTTTACTTTTTTGCAGAAGAGATAATAGATGGTCACTGCAAACCTTTTTCCCAGGAAACCAGCACTTGGAGTAAGCACTCTATAGCTCATGTTTAAACTGTAAACAGAAGAATTGTTCTAGATACATATTCTAGGCACTGAGCTATATCCAGGGTAGCAGAACACAAGAGTAAATATGGCTTAGGTTTTATCTTACAATGCATTCTGAAAGAGTGGTGACATTTGTCAACAGTCTGCTTTCTGCCTTTGAACAGCTAGAGGTGGATTATGCAGACAGGTACAAGGTAGATGACACTTACAAGCTTCCTCCACTCATTTCAAATTCTCCCCCAAAACCAGGCATGACTGCCCTGAATGAGGACCATATCTAGCATAGAAATGGACACATTCTTCCACTTGCAGCAGGAGAAACAATGAGGCAAAAAGGGGTGTTAAACCTTAGCACTGTTTCTCCAAGGAAATGCTCCTTTTTGCCAAACAAGAGCCAAGCATTGGCCTGCATCATCACTTGCACACTTATGTTTTTGTGATTCTTGATGAATTATTAGTATTGGCTCTGAAACGTACACAAAAGCATATAGTGGCAGAAACAAGCCCTAGCAAGGAAACAGCAAGAAAAAAAAAAAGATAGCTATTCAGATCAGACATAAACCAACTGTATATATTCTACATGAGATACCATACGTAACTGGTAATTAATTACCCAAGAGCCTTGGCTAGCCAGAGGCTAAAAAAATTTTACTTAGAAAGAATTCAAAATCAAGGCCAAAATAAAAAGAAAAGTGTAGTTAAGTTCGACATACTTACATGAAAGACTTTTGTGATAAGCAACTGCAAGTCTTCTGCCAAGACCTGACTGACTGCCAAAAGGTCGTGTTTATAAAGGTTACAAGCAAATCACTGGCTCAGGTCTCCTTCCAGAAACTGTGAAGTTGAAGTCTTTACAATGCTCAGTGAGGCACTTTCTCCACTCCCAAATAGCAACCAGTGTAGCAAAAACGTATTTGTTAAGCAACACTGGAAAACACCAGTGCAGTTGATAAAGTCATCATATAATATCTGCACATAATACCTAGTTCCTGAAGTATAACTAAAACTTTTCAAAGTCTCTCCTGTGGCAAGGTGATTCCTAAGGCAGCTGGTTGCTATCTTCCTTTTGCAGTAGCACAGTACTCACAGGTCAGGATTCAGTCAGCAGTAAAGCCTAATTCAAGCCACGGCTGTTTTGGCATAAGCTGCCTCTCTGCTGCCTGGCAGTTCTCTCCCTACTCCACCTCCCCACGGTGGGTTTCCTCCCATCTACTTTTTCGGCAAAAACACATGGACCCCAGTGCTTGTACACACAGAACCCCTTCAGTGTTAGTTTTTCCTTTCCAGCTTAAAGAAGCTCTTCCAAAATCAGTCTCAGCCTTCTTCTTTTAAGGCTCAAGCTTTTGCATCCTAATGGTAGAAGCCATTGCCTGGCTACATTTAGGGAGTTTCGATGCACACCTGGGCATAATGAATCACATGCTGGTACAATGGAGGAGTTTTCACTATAATATGCCCTCTTTTTAACAGAAATTTCCCTCTTGAGAAAGAAATGTTCATGTTTCAGCCCCTTTGAGCCCTTACATTTATCTTCCCTTTCCTCCACCAGACTGTTCTGCTTGCTTTGGGATCCTCTTGTCTCTGAAAATCCATCTCTAGGAAGGGAGTCGAGGGGTTTTATTTTGCTTGAAACTGCAATGCTCAGACATGTGCAGCCTAAGACAAAAAAAAAGCAATAGAGCATTATTCCTCACCATGTTTGATCCAGCTCTGCTGCTGTGGCAGCATGGGATTTGAAGTCAATCCTTATGCTCACTAAAAAGGCTGAATCCTCAGTTGGTATGAGCAGGCACAGCTCTGCTTTCACTTAAGCACAAGATGTCTGATGAAAACTTGTCTTGATAGCACTGGAACCCAAAGTCAGGTGTCCCTGTGTGACCCCACATAGTCATGTAGGGAGAAGGATAAACAATACATTTTCCTCAAATATGCTACTCATTTCTTTTCCAAGAATAGCCCCTATAGACTATCCATAAAATAGCTTTTTCAGAAGCCGTTAATTGTACACAGAGATGCAGAAAATCTCCAAGGTACCATCAGAAAACAATGACGAAAGTCCTAAGCCCAAGAAAGCACATAAAACATGTCAGTTACAGCATGTGGAAACTCCTGCTGACTTCTTTCTGAAGAGCCCAAATCGTCTTAAATTCCAGGAAACTATTTGCTATTATGGGTTTGCTAATACTGATGAGAGATCAGGGTGCTTTGGGCTTTGCCTGTGCAAGACCTAACGGAAAGCTTTAACTGTCCTTCTTTTCTAGAGCCAACTGCTTGTTTTAATTCTCCTCATTATAGGCATATTCAAAAATGAAGACCTAGAAGAAATGTGAACTAAGGGTTCCCAAAATCCTGCAGCTCAGAGAAAAGTGCAAGAGAATTATTAGTCTTGCTATTTATTTATTTGCCTTGAAATACTGCCCAGAATGTCATACAACATGATAGAATGCAGGATCTGTGCAGATAATAATTCACAGTCTAAATGAAAAGACCAGCCAAAAGCCTCGCTGGGTGCTCACATCATGCCAGCCACTTCTTAGACGCTATCAACCTAGATGCCATAGCCAAGTCACAGTAAACACTGATCTTTTCCTTTTCTTCGTCCCCTCCTGCTGATTTGAGTTAAAGCCCATGCTCTGAAAGAGACACAGTGGAGACTGGAAAGAAAGTCAGACTGGTGACGCCTAGATACACAGGCTTTCCAGCCACAAAGCAGGGGCACTCCCTGAGCAATCCTACATTTGCAGGACTGTCCTGGCAGTTCTTTTCTGTCTTCCTTTATAAGGAGTTGGAAGATCTTTCTTCCCAGCCAAGGTTATGTGGAACCTGGGCTTGCCATACAGCAAAGAAACATAAAAAGTGTATTGTCCATTTTAAATGGGCTATATAACATTCTCTGCATGAAAATAAATAGTCTCAAGCATCAATAAAAGACCTTTACTAGTTATGGAAATGCTATTTACAACATGTCTTGATAAATTTTGTCTTCCCACTAAAACAGGAAAAGTGATGTGAGCTCAGGAAAAAAAATGGAGAGAGTTTATCTGCATCCTGCAAAGCAATCTCCCTTTTTGCTTGTTGCTGGCTGTAAGCTTTGTTAGGTGATTCATTGGGAAATATTTCAATAAAAGTATTTGCCAGGACACTAAAAATGTGTTAGATTTTGAACAGTACTCACAGAACCTATCCAACTGAGAAACAGTTGCTCTGAGGAGTTCAAATTCAAAAGCCATAATATTTTGTCTTAGAATTTCTTAAGGAAAATTTTAAGTGAAACAAGTGGCACTGAGGAATAATATGTATGAAGCCATAGGAGCTCAAGCCTTTTGAATTCCAACATGTATTTGCGGAGTGGCTCAGAAAACACATACTTGGAAGGTAATGCATCATGTCACTGCCCAGTTCTTCCAATTTCAGAAAGAGTTTCTATAACTATACCCTTTCTAGCCTGGGGATCTATACACTACTGTATAGCACATGCTCTAGATAACGTTCTAGACAGAAATGTTCTAGATAGATGGCCCAAGTTGCTTACTAATTGGGTGTATGCTGCATCATCACTTGTGAGGAGTGAATGCCATTGTACATAATTTGCAGTCCTAGAGCAGGTGACAGCTCTGCTCACAGTTTCTACTGCAGTTCTTCCCACCAGATGTGAGCTGGTCTTCAGGGTACAGCCCTATAACTTTCTTGCACAATGGCTGCGTAAGAGGAATCCCATTCTGGCAAGGCACAGGGCACTTCACGTCTCTGTCCCACTTACACTGCCTTTACCAGCTGAGGAGGCTTCAGAAGTAGCATTCTCCTACACAGGAATACAGACCTCCTACAGCAAGGTTTGGGGCAATCAGGAATCTGGCCAGAGGTCAGGTTTCACCCTTGCATGCTTTCTAAGTACATCCAGGACAACACTGAGGCCAGAGAGCTTAGAGGAGCTTTGCAGTCCCACAGGATAGACACAGCTTCCGCAAACACCCCAAAAAGCTCATAAACAAACAAACCAAGACACACAGACAAAAACCAAAACGCCACTTATTTCAGTCTTCACCTGGTCAGTGTATAGCTATACCTCTTACAGGTTTGGCACCACCAGCTAGGAGCAATGCCTTGTTGTAGACCCAGTCTATTCCTCTCAGCACCCTCACTGTTCAGTTGCTTGGATCCAACTTTCAAATCCAAGGGTACCAAATTCCCTTTAAAAATAACCTTTTTTTTCCTTTTTTTTTTTTTTTTAGCCAAGGCAATTATTACTTGTCATAAATCAGAACTGCCAGCTGTGAAAAACATTCAGTGCACTGTTCTAAAAATGCTTTATAATTGTTTCTCTCTACAGCAAAGAATTTTCTAAGTACTCTGTGGTGCACCCAGCCAGTCAGCAGATGTAGTGGGAAAAGTACTGATAAGACAATCTATTGCTATCAGTGAGAAGGGATGGAGCTCCCAGAGTGCACTCAGTGAGCAGAAAGTGCAGCACACTGGCAAATCTTTTAGGATTACATTAGAGATGAGGATGTTCAAGAAATACCATCTCATAGAATAGAAAATATGGTATCCAATAAGTTAAAATAATGCCTTTACTAGATCTAGGATGTGTTTCTTTGCTTTTAAATTTTCATACCATAATGAGGATGTATTCATGTGAAAAGAACAAAAAATTTTCTTTAGTAATTAATGCGTAGGAGAGAGTTGAGAATGAGCAGCAAGCCTGAAGAAGACATTGCTCCTGCAGATGGTATTGCCTGCAGATGGAGGCTGCAAGAAAGAAGCAAGTTGAGAAAAAAACCTCTTGCTTTAAGTAACTTCCTTGCAGTGTCTGAAACAGAGCTGGAGCATGGATTGATGAGCTGCTCGAATCTCACCTGTCAAACAATACACATGAATTCAGACAGACTTTGATTTGCAAGAGTTCCACATTTCCAGACTTCCCCTTTTATATTTTTAGTTCCAACAATACTAAAATGAAAAGAAAAAAAGAAGTCTTAAATAGGTGGGGCCCAGTAACCAGGAAAAGTGATGTTTCATTCATCTTTTGAGGCTTCTCTGAAGTTTGAACTTTTGGGGAAAGCTCAAAATGAGAAAAGTTCTGGAAAAATGAGCACTGAATGGCTTCACTTTGTTCATCTACCAAACAAAAAGCCAGTGGGGTAGGTTGATACTCTGTCTGTATGTTAAATGTTATTCTAAAGGATGATGAGTTCCAGGTTATTCTCCACCCTAGTGGTTGAGGAAGTGGGAATGAGGATAAGGGGGAGGAGCAGGGAAAATGCTTTATTAGCAGCAAAGATCCTTTCTGGATACTAAGGAAAAAGATTTTCTTAAGGTAGTAAAGGATCAAGATATGCTGCCTTTGGGTGTGCAGAAAACCCTTCATTGCAGTTGCTGAGAACAGTTAAACTGTGGTATGTCTTGGGAGCTGCATGGGCTGACTTGATCCTTCCTTGGAGCAGTGCCTTGAGCTAGAAAGTCTCTGGAGCCTCTCTTCAGCCTTTCACTCCCAGCTTTCTATGTGATACCCTGATGCAACATCGAGCAGGAACATTAGTTCTGCCTTCCTGTGGCCAGAGTTATAGTGGTAAATATCTGACTAGGGAATTGAGATGAAAAAGTCTTCATGCCAAATGACAGCATGGATGACAAAGACAGCCTTCAGGCCAGGACCTGAGCAATGAGAGAAAATAAATGCTTAGAGCAAACCCAGCTGTAAAAAGCAGCCCACAGTCTGAGCATAGGCAATACATCTTCGAGGGACAGGATTTCTGCAGGAATTAGTACTGCTGTCTAGAAAGGCACAGCTTATGCTTAGTAAAATGAAATAATCTCAGATGAGGCCCTGATTCTTACAGCCAGATTTTGGTGGTTACACAAATGGTTACTTACACTATTACAAAAATGCTGGCTGTGGAGGTAGACTGAGTGATTCTAACACTAGGTCCCACTGTGCTGTCAATAAAATCAAAATGCTTCCAAGGGAGAAGAGCTAGACCAGTGCAGCGGAGCAATTCTGAAGCAAACAGGATTTTTCTCTCCTGCGGCAGCAGGATTTTCAAGCACTGGCTTCCCTGTCACAGCAGCAGCCACCTTTGGTGTCTCACCACTTTGAAGTCCTGCTTCTTTCTCACAAAGCACTGCGTTCATACAAGTAGTTGCTGACATTCAGTCTTACTTCTCCCCCAGGAAAGGAGAATGGATGTCACTGCTTCTTTGCTTGATTGCCAAGAGGTGGTTGGCTGTCGTTGTTCCTTCTTATCACTGAGCTCTTCTCCTGCCCAAACCTGTCAGCTCTTGTAGGCTATTCTGGTTTTGACAAAACACAAGCAGAAAGCAATCCTTCCCTCATACCAGGTAGCAGAGTCATGGTGCTCCTAAACTAGCTGTATCTTCTCACAAATTTTTAGGATGAAAGGAATACTAATTAATCATTTTAGCATGACTAATGGCTGAGAGCCAGTATTTTCCAAAGTAAAATGGAAATTTGGACATTCCCAGGTGTGGGAAATACCTGGGAATACCAGCTCCATTCTCAGAAAGATGTGAGAACTCATACTTTGGGGAGAAATACATTAGGATGTGTGTCTGAATGTCAGAGGCCATTAAAAACTGAGCACTCCAATGCAGAGTTATTCTGAAGTCTAAGCACTATAGGCAATAAGCACTAAATCCAGACATTTCAGGTGGAAGAGCTACTCCAGGAGAGAGCAGCAGGCACTCCCTGCAGCCCTCCAGCAATGCTGACAGGCTAGGGTGCATGATGTATGGTGTGCTGTTAGCAATCAGTGTCAGGGCTTCAGCTTTGAAATGCTCATCAAACAGTTTAACACTTCAATGGAGCAGCATAATGCAATTCATTTTGAAGGTGCTCTATTCCCATTCAAAATGATGTCTGGGCCATGTTTATAGTGAAATTGCATTTTTCCTTATAGAACATGCTTTCCAGATGCTGAGAAAACGTAAATTCTGTGTCAGATGCTAACTCTCAAGATGGGTAATTTGGCTGCAAGCTGGCACCAGGCATGGGGATACATTAAAGACTACAGGAGAGCTCAGCACAGTACCGACGAAGGCAGGTCAGGCTGTGAACCTTCACACTCTTTCTCCCTTTCTGCATTTCTGCTCCATCCACACCACAGCCCTCTCGCCCTGTGCAGAACTGAGCGCTGTTCAGCTGCCAGAAGTGTCACACACAAAAAATAGCACTTACATAGCAGTGATTTATGCTGAGTATTCCCAGCTGTGGAGATCACACAAACGTACTGACAATATAGGATCAGCTAAACAAGAGCAAGGAGTATTTCAGCAATGATAATACAAAGCATGGCAAAAGAGAGGATATGCACAGAAACACACTTTCTTGCTGAGGAACCACAGAACATGAAGAAAATAGGTTAGGTATGTCCAATGCAGAGAAAAACATCTTAGTAATATCTCAGTTTGGCTCCATTGGCAGTCACCTGTTGATTCATCCGCATCACTCTTCCTCTTCATCCCACAAGGTCCTCATGCACAGGTACCTCTTTTCAACACCTTCAATGCTCTGTTTACCTCTGCCTCTCCATGCCTAGCTTCTCCTGCCAGGCTTCAGGCTGACCACACACTTCACACACTGAGGACACTCCTGTTGTCACAGAGTCCACCCACCCTCTTTTGTTCACCTTTTTCAGCTTATCCTCAAGTTTACCCCTGTGTCCACACTGGGGTGCCTCTGGAGAATCATTTTGGCCACAAAGAGACAAGAATTGCATACAAATTGTTCTTTGCCATTCCATTTCTGCTAATCCCTACCCGCTGCTCAGTGGCCTTACTCTTCTCTGGGCTCCTTCAGACCATTCCTACATCCCTGAGTCAGTTCAAACCATAATCAGGTTCCCACCAGACCTCCAGCTGCCACCTCCACAAATTCTTTTCCCACCTCCCATTTCCTCCTCTGCTGCATTCTATTGGCGCTGATGGCCATGGTTTGTCATCCACACTGCTCACCTAAAGGTGCTTTATGAGAGAATAACAAAGCAAACAAAACCCAAAACTGAAACACACATGAAAAAAAACATGAAAAAAACATGAAAAAAAACCCACAGAAAACCAACAGAACTGCAGGGGCAATATGGACATATACTATGAGAAAAAGAGCAAAAAATTAAATGAATGTACAGATACTTTTTTGATACAAAATATATGTGGAAAGGAAACCATCTAAATTGAACATTTGTGCATTGAGAGGGTGGCTGCTCTGTTTGAGGCTGGGTTACTTGTTGCAGAGGCCCCTCTGTGAGAGTTCCCTCAGTTAAGGCATATAAATTCTCACAGCCTAATTTCCAGGAGTGCTCATCACCTCTCATTGGTTTCACAGCTTTAGGGGGACCTCTGCCATACTCAGTAAATGCCTAACTTTCAGAAAGGCTTTCCATTTGTCCTTTTGTAGACTGCAATTTGAATCCACAGCCTTTGCAAGGCTCAGAGGGCCAGAATTTGCTCTGTCAGACAGATGCAATTAGTCCCATCTGCACCTGCAATTCATTTACAATTTTCTGTGATTTCTAGTGCAAAACTGGGGGGTGGGAGGAAGGTTATTTGAGAAAAATCATTGTTGGGAAATAGAATTTTCTTGTAACATTAAGGAATCAACCATCTTGGTTGACAGGACAGGGAAATCAAATACCACTGTGCAGTCAAACCTACCCAGGAAGCAGCTAGGACAGTCCTTACATGCATTACCAGACCTTTCTTAAACATATACATGCACAAAACCACATGGCTGATGCTAAAAACTGATGCAAACAATGCTATTATTCCATAGTAATGCCCTCTGGAGTGACCAAGCTCATCTTGTATTTTGTCTACACGACCCAGGATCAATCTTAGTCTATTCCTGACATCTCTGTCTGCTGGTAGCAAGCATCAAACAACTTATCCTTAAACCAAGACAGTAGAAATGAGCAAGCAGCTGCTTGGTACTTAGTTGCCAGATGGGGTTAAACCATGACAGAGGCAATAGCATGATAATAGCTTTCATTGCCTTCCAAGGAACCTCATGCCCATAGTGCTATGTTCAGGTGTAGAGGCCAGAAATCTAAATCTTGATCTGTATTTACAAATGGATGCACAAAAGGCTGTATGTGCATGCCAGAAAATTACAACTGCCTTCTGCTCTGCTGCTTGGGAGGAGTGAAAGGGTAGATGCACATCCTTGTACACCTTAGATCTACTAATATCTCTTCTGCAATTTGTTTTGTAAATCAAAATGATTTCACCAGATTCTTTCCTCACCCTACAAAGAATGGATCCTATCACATTGTCTTGCTGCAGTACAGGATGGGTGCAAGTATGTGGAATGAAAAGTATGAAGGCAACTCACATGATCACTGTAACACCATGCAATCAATTGCTAGGTAGTTCAGAGTGTGGGAAAGGTTCACCCACCTTCCTAGCACTGATTCATACCAATTTTAGTGTTAAAAGGGACTAGAATGGTCACTGGTATGACAGAATTTCACCCAGTAAAGCCCTTCACCAGACACATAACTTCTGAATGAAGCTGATCTTATTTTTAGAAAAGGCATCCAGTTTTGATTTAAAGACTTCACGTGACAATGAATCCAGCACAAGCCAAGGTAAATTGTTTAAATGATTAATTCCCCTTGCAGCAAAAACATACACCTATTTCTAGGCATAATACATCTGTTCCTCTTTCACTGGTTTTCCAGTAATCAGGGGAGATGCTCCTTTTGGTGAAATAGCTTTTTGAGAGATAAAACATTCTCAAAGCCATAGATATTACAGTCTACTCATCAATAGAATGGTAGATGCCTGGTTCGAATGGCTTGGTGCCTGCGGAGCTGAATCAGACCCGATGGGTGCTTCTTTCATGAACTGACACTGGTGTGGCCACGATTTGTACATTGCAGGGGGGAAAGGGAGAGGCTGGGGGGACAGAGCAGGAGGTGGAGCTGCCCACTGAGGGGATTCAGCATCACAGCTCTCTGGGGAAGGAGATGAGCATGGGAAACTGAACCAGCAAAACCACCTACCTTGCTTAGGACAGGAGTTCCTGAGCTGTTATCACAGCCCCCCACTGTCCATACAGTTCCGATTTTGTGACTTGACCAGGAACAGATTCAAACACAAATGGTAGGAAGGGTATTCAAGGGGCTGGAAAAGCTCTTAGCCCTGCACACATCACAGGACGTAAAGCAACTGCCTGCACAGTCCTGACGTAAAGGCTACAGTCAAGAAATCTGCCCCTCTTCTTGCCAGGATCTCGCAAACTTTGTCCAGAGACAAGCCAACAGCCTTACACTAGCAAGCATTAAGGGATGAAAGCTCAAAACTTTTCCATCTTGACAACAGCAGTGATTTACAACAGCACAAAAGCTCTGTAGAACAACTTAAAGCAAGGCTCCAAGGAGCAAGATTAGTTACCAGACAGCAGAAAATAGGAGCAATCAATTTTGTTCAGCCTAGGCTGAAGTTCTGCAACTTTCCTGAGGACTGAAAGAAACACAAAGGTGTTTGAACATCATTTTTTTAGCCACTGAATAGAAGATGTTCCAAAAACTCTTAGGGAAAAATACTGCTTGGCTTATGTTTGGCTTGTTGGGATGTATAAACAGAATTTAAATAAACAGAGATTAAGACAAATGAGGATGCAGTTAAGATTTTACTGTTCCTCCTGGGGCTAGTTTTTGCCATGCTTACTGCCATTAAATAGGACCTTGCTCCTGAAAGAGCTGACTGTGAACAGCAAGATTATTCAGAGAAAAAAACACTTTATA
This sequence comes from Pezoporus wallicus, assembly GCF_028554395.1. Lineage (NCBI taxonomy): Eukaryota > Metazoa > Chordata > Aves > Psittaciformes > Psittacidae > Pezoporus > Pezoporus wallicus. The sequence goes on along the minus strand of NW_026640476.1, from coordinate 574,899 downwards.
CAAGAGCCTAGATCAGACTACAGGAAAAGAAAAGGCAGGATTTGAATAAAAGAGTGCTTTAGGCAATTGGACTTCAGCTGTGCTGAACTATATCCTTGGTTTCTCACTGTTCAATGTGTCGTCTTAGTTGCATATTGTCTCATTTTATCTTCAGTAGGTGATCCAGAAACAATAGGAAGAAGCAGACTAAAGGAAACAATGAGTGATGATGAGAGCTTTGAAGCAAAAGGGGTTTATAGTTGTGTTTTTTAAATAAAATGCTTTCACAGAAAGGCTTAACAGAATTCACCTAGGTTGTAATACCCTGCTAGATTAAAGGCTTAGGCACATTTGCAAAACGGAAATGAAACCTCTGTTTAATCATTGTATTATAATATTCATTAATATTACAACAGTTTCGAATTATACAATTACACAAATATTTTGCATTCTATGATTTGATTCAGTTATCTCATTTATTTCAGATTTTATTAGCTGTTTGCTTCAAATTCATTCAGTCAGATACTCATTTGGTTTGCAGCAGCAGTTCTTCATCCTAATGGGAAGAACAGAGCCACCTCTCGTATTTCAGTGCTGCTCGGGAGGCTAAGTCTTTGTTCCTTTCACACAGGTAGGTAAGTTACTCTCCTACCTTTCCCTAATTTTCTTAGAGGAAATGTCCTGGATAAATAACTGGTATTCTCTGCTTGTGGAAATCTTCCCAGCTGCTAAGGGTCTTCCTGCTCCCTTCTCTCATCCCTGAACCTGTTGCTGTAACACAGCTGGCAATTCCTGTCCTCTTCACTGGGCATCTCCCCCACCTTTAATGATTTCCTCTTCTGTCCTCCCATACTACAGTACAGATTAGAAGAAGGGGAAATGATGCAAATGTCTGCTGCTGAGGCCACTAAGATATGAAAAAGAGCATGTAACTAACTGCTTAGACTGTTTATACTGGTGCTGTTTATATGCAGGGTGAAAAGGAGGATTCCTCAGAGATTTGTTCAGCCCAAGCCTTGGAGAATTTTTTTATTATCTGTGCAAAAGTTACATACTCTCTCCTCCCCAACCTCCTCAATACACAGGGATTACCCAGTTAAACCCAATTATTTTAGGTTAACAAAACAAGTGAACAAAAAGAGACCAAAATGAAAGTCCCCATCAGGAGACCTCCACAAATACATTCTTGCTCCCCAGGAGTCCCTGATCTGGGAAGCAATTTGTTCTGGCAATAAAGTATGGGTTAAATACAATATATTGAAGTGTGTCTGTAAAAGCAATAGTTCCAATTTCCTTGTCCATTGCTGAGACATCTCCAATTTAGAGATGACTTGAGTATTTGGAGCCAAAGATCACTAGGTGTAATCCCTCTATGGTCTTAACTGTATCTATAAACAGATAAGGCAGATCCTCAAGAAAAGGTCACTCAAGTAGATCAACCTATGCAGACATACACACACACACACACAACCGCAGACACACACGTTCTCTGTTCCAAAGGTTCAGAGCTAGAGGTAGGATTAAAGAAAAATTTAAGTTCCCACAGCCTTTTCCTGAAAGCGAATATATGATAACAGTTTGAATTGAATCATCAAAAGCAGTCAAAGTTGAGACTGAGAACAATAATAAAATGAGTACTGCAGATTCACATGAGTAATAATTCACATGATTAATTCTGTTTAAGGGTTAAAAAAAATGGATAAAGCAGGATTACTGTAGCCAGCCTTAGGCTTTGAAAGATTTGAAGGCCCACAGAGAAAGAGACCCATTTCCAAGGTAGAGGAGTTCCTTCCAACTTGAACGGCAGAGGGAAGAAAATAAGAAAGAGTAACAAATGTGATGTTCTAATGCACTGCAAACTCAAAATCTTTCCTTTTTCACTGCAGAAGAATAAACCTGGAGTCACAATGTGATATAACCACACAAAATTAATAATACCTGCCATCCAGTACTTCAGGGGCTGAAAAAATAAAATAGCTCCTTCAATGCCATGTTGGCAAAGAGGGTCAGGCACATAAAATAACTGAGAAATACCAAGTACCTGCTTGTGAAAATTTCCTACTATTTCTCAAATAAGGATTACATTTGGAAAATAGCTTATACACATTTGGAAAAACAAAATCAGCTTGTTAAACCAGTCACAAAGATGGGATCTCAAAACAACTATTTCCACTTACTGCTAAGTATAAAACAATTGAAGATTTTAAAGCCTATGTTTAGACCTCATCTATCAAAGGGTTCTCAGAAAGAACAATGTACATTAAAGATATTAATTTATACAAGATTAGTTAAAACCACATTACACCACTGAGTTCATCAAAATTATTTAAGACCATTTTTATTTAATTAACTCACTTTGGTAATAGATTGAGAAACTGAAATCAGGGTACTTGTCAACAGAGTCTGTATAGGAGTTTAATCCAAACTTTCAAGCCCCTTTAGGTATTCCTAATACAAAATAATGATGCATTTCCCTAAAATAGCTAGGCTATATACCTCAGCCTTACACACACACACATAGATAATGTGAATGTTAAGCAGTGTGCAAAACTTCTTGCCGCCAACCACTCTGTCCTGCATAATGGAGAGGGTACAGTGCAAGGGCTGACCCTGCTTCAAACGCTGCTGGCACCAGGCACCCTGCTGTGCTAAATTGCTAGCAACCTGCAGTGTTCACTATCACCTCAGCTTCTGGTCTGCTCAAAGTACCTAGGTCACCTACCTATTGCAAACCAATTTCAGGAAGCTGCTAAGTAACCAGTCATCCAAACTGAGTTGTCTAGGTCACCTGCAACAGCAGCTTTGCTGCTCACCTCCATCAGCATGTCCCATTGCAGCAATAGCACCTTTCAGAAAAACTACAGACAAATGGACTAAATCTAATGCACCTTCTAAGGGAAATTAAAATCTCAAAGAAGGTTTGGAAAGACAACAGTGCCTGCCAATAATGTCTCAATTGCTGTTAATGGAAGGCTATACCACTGTGGAATTTTTCTTCTCTCTTTTATCCTCTTTAGGGTGGTTTTCAAACCTGCTCCCAGCACAAACTTGTGGTAATACAAAGATGTAGTTCAGAGGGTAGCAAAGGGCTCAACAATTTCCTCACCACTGAGGGAGTTTAACGTGCTTTTGGAGGCAGTTCTGGCTACCCCCAGGAAGATGGCTCACTTAACCAGCTTAGCAGGCCATAACAGCATCTCTCAAGTTCCCATTGAGGCACTGAGAGAAGAAAAAGACTACCAATTCCAGCCTTTCCCTGCTGCTGCCAATCTTTTCTGATGGCCTCCCAAATGAGGCCAGTACACCCACCACAGTGGGCACCTCTGTTATTCAAAATCCCCACTCACCATGGAACTTGGTTTGCTCCCCCCTGGCTCTCAGAACCTCAGGACAGGTCAGGTTGCTGCTGAAGTGTCATTCCCTGTGAGCAAGTCCTTTCCCTCTGAAATAAGACGATTTATAAATATGTAAGTGTGCAGCATTTATCTAAAATCCAGACAAACACAAACAATTGCTACAAGGTCACTTGGGTAAGAATTACTAATATTTTGCATCACGTTTTTTCACTGCGTATCGTTAAAGAATGGTTATTACTGCCTTTGCCGACTAGTTTTAAATGGTTCAATTCCATTGGGTTTGTACATAGAACATTGCATTTTGAATTATAAATAACACCAAGATCAATGTAAAAGATCTATTTCTTGAAGTTTATTTTTTTTTACTTGCAGACCTGAAGTCACTTTAAAGCAGGGAATATCTTCATATCATACATATGGACCTTAGTCATTTCCTCAAGGAAGTGAAAAAGACCCCAATACCTGTATAGGTGAAAGGGTAGTGTCTCTGCGAGTGATGTGGGGCCTTTAGGACAGATCTTATTAGATACAAGAAGTGGTGACTGTGGCTGAATGAGAATCAGGCCTATTAATTTTGTCATTGAAACAAAGCTGCAAAGTTTTTGATGCATTTAAGACTGCACATTTTGTATCATTTCCTTTCCACTACACATCTACAGGATATTTCCTCTGTCAAAGCTCCTTTCCTGGTCTGGTTGCCATAGTACCTGAGCACCTCCTATAGCAGTTATCCTCACAGCCCTCAGTGAGAGAGAAGTGCAATTACCTTCACTTTATACCTGGGAAACAGGGTGCAGTGAGGCTAAATGACTTGTTTGAAGTCATGCAAATACTATACTGAAGGACTATGCTGTATTCTCATCAGCTGTACAGTACAGTGTATCAGCTTTAACCATTGTTTAATGGTGTTTTTAACAGTTGGACTCAATCTTAAGGGTCTTTTCCAACCTAAAAGATTCTATGATTCTGTGCAGGACATGTCTGAGTTCTAGATTGCTAGCATCAGCCTGGAAAATCCCTTCTTCACCTTAGCTGCTCTTTATAGTGTATCGTCCAGCCATTCTCAGCTGAGTCTTACAAAGAAGGGAGGCAAGGCTTTCAAGAAAAGAAAACAACTGTGCAATAGAGGTAGAGGGTTGAATCTAACAGATATCTGAACTAAAAAAATACCCAACACCAAATTAAAATTAAAGCTACCTTTTTAAATTTCTAATTGTCATGTGATGCTGTGCAATCGTTTTTAAACCACCAGCACCTTCCTTTTATGCGAGACTGTCCTGGGTTCAGCAGTAGCAGTCATGTTTCTCCTCCTTGGTAGCTGGTGCAGTGCAGTGTTTTGACTTTCGGCTCGGGAACAGAGCTGATAACAAGGATGTTTTGGTTTGGCCAAGGACTTTGTGAGCCTCATGCTCTGCCAGGGAGGAGGGGAAGCCGGGAGGAAGCAGAGACAGGACACCTGACCCAAACTGACCAAAGAGGTATTCCATACCACAGCACGTCATGCCCAGGATGTAACTGGGAGTACCCGGAAGGGCTGGGAGTCTGCAGGGTTGGAGGAGGTATCGGTCGGAGCTTGGTCGGGCTTGGGGGGCGAGTTATCGGTCAGCGGGTGGTGAGGTGTTGTATTCTGTTCCCTTGTTATTTCCTTTATCATTATTATCATTGGTGGTAGCAGTAGTGATTTGTGTTATACCTTAGTTACTAAACTGTTCTTATCTCAACCCGTGGGAGTTGCATTCTTTTGATTCTCCTCTCCGTCCCTCCGAGAGCAGGGGGAGGGCAAGAAAGGGGGGGGGAAGTGAGCGAACGAATTACCTGACTGGGTTTAAACCACGACATGGTGGATGAAAAAATGGGCTGAATACAAGTCTTTGTTTGGCTTTATTATGTGCTATTCCTTTTTAGCATTCTGAGCATTTAACCTTAAAAAATAGTGTTGTTTTGCTGCTGTGTTTTCTGATTGTTAGTCTCAAGGCATCTCGGTGGCATCTTTATAAATCTGCTTTAGCTGGTAAATATTTCTTGTGGTCCAGTGCTGAAGACTGAAAAGCCCAGATCACTTTTAGATGTCAGGCAATTAATGTAATCCAAAGGAAATGAAAGGTATGTGCAATTGGGACTGCTCTTAATAACAGAGGGTTCATGACTTATACATCTAAGGGGAAAAAGATGAAAATCAATAAACTATAACATAACATACAGAGGGAGCTGGAAAAGCTCTTGAGACTGTGAATGCTGATTCATTGTGGATTATGTGACAACTAATATCTGAACAAAAACCATGATAAATATTTTTATTGATCACCTGCTTCAAATGACAGCCATAGTATAGTTACACAAGGCTGCATCATCAGTTTCTAATTTTTCCTCTTTCAGGTCATTCCTGTGTTTTAAGTAAAGTCAAATACAGCAAAGAAATATTTGTGTTTAGAGATGCAATGCCAGTATTGATGGCTGTGTTCTTAGCCAAAATACAAGGGGAAGAGGGAGCTAAGCTGGTGAGATACAAAGGTAATAAGGCACAGGATCAATAAAATGTGCATATAAGACAAGATCTGAGACAAGTTCCAGGCTCTTCATGGCCACAGGGATGCTACTGCAAATAGAGCACAGGAGCAGGGATCTTAGCATTCACCCAAGTAGGCATTGCTATCAGAAGCAGCAAACACCCAGCAGGTACCACTGAAGGCCATGAGAGAAGCCAAGTGTTTAGCACTTCAAAAGTCAGACCAAAGTGTGTGGTAAGGATATGGGAATCTAACTGCAGGTCCCATCTACTTAGTAATCTTTTTATTTGGTCAACCATTCCCAGTGCCACAAAAGACACATAAAAGAAGCAAGCCCAAAAGCTTGTTTGGCATGGGGCAGTTAAACATGCCAGCAGTTTAGAGGTGAGTAAAGCAAGGGAACAGGCTTTGCCTGCTTCACTAACATCCGCTAGCCCAGCTGGGGACATTACTGCCCTGGCAAAAGGAGGGCAAAACCTGGAAGGACACAAGAGTGAATCTTTCAACCTCCAAAGTCCCTCCAAACAGATGTGGGAGAGCATGAATGCCTGTATTAACAGGACACAGCACCTCTTCTGTGGATTTTCCACATCTCAGAGCCTGGTGAGTGTGTCTCTGCACAGTTCTGCCCTGACCCCTATTTAAATGGACTTCTGTACCATTAGCAGTATGTCTGCATGCATCTCTGCAAGCCCAAAGCCTCAGCATTCCAATTTGCACCTCCTGATTAGCTCAGCTTGAATCTAGTCTTTCTTCCTCTGGACTCAAGAAGAGCTCTGTCCGTATTAAGATGGCAGGATCAGGCCCTTTTATGATACTGCCAATATAGAATAATTAAAGCAAACTAAATGAATAATTCCAGCAGATGAAAATTAACTCAGCCACATAGACAGATAAAAGCATCTCCTGTTATTTGAAGTGTCTGTGGAGCTTCACCTTTAAACACCATGGCAACCAATGCCATTACTGAGTTCTTTTTAGGTCTCATTTAAAATGTAGGAAAATTGATGCTTTATTCACTCAAGGTTAGGTTTGGGGTTTGGTGTGGGGTTTTTTTATATATATAAAAAAATGCGATTTGGGTATGGTCCTGCTTTTAACAGATAATGCCCTTTCTTTGGATTAGCTTTTCTCATCCTTCCTCGTACAGCTTTTCCTTCTAAAGCTCCCTGCAGCATAACCATTTAAGCAGCACCAAACATTCCTCTCTAAGAACCACTTATCGATCTGTTTTCTACTCTTTTACATACCCTTTCCCAGTTCCAAGGACTGCATCTCCACTCAGGGCTAAAAGCAGTGGCTTAGTATGTTTTCGTCTTGGCACCTGATTCCCTAAAGAGTGCACAAATGCTTTGTGTTTTTCATCAACAAAACAATCACTCATTAATCCTCCCTACCAACTTGGAGCCAAGTATTCACATGGCTATAAAATAGCCATGCTATACTTCCTTTCATATACTGCAGGTGCAGGGAAGTGGCTTCCTTGGAATGGTATTACACAGCTTATTTGTTGATTTGTCCTGCCTGGTTTGTATGTGCAAGCTGTGGTCAGCCATTTCCTTTCAAAAACCAGCAAATATACAGAAAACCAAATTCTTCTCCGAGACTGACCTAGCTTTAAGCAGAGTAAAGCTGAAAACAGTATAAGAATTGCTGTATGGGATCAGCCGCTGATTCAAGCATCTAGTGACCAGTCCCAGACACCTCGTGAAAAACTGATTAACAACCTGCCATGGGAACAGGCAAGTGGCCTCTTCATCATACTCTGTTATACATGTCTACACCATGGCTGTGCTGGAAGTGTCTACAAGATTTAAAAGATGCATGAGAACTGCCAAAATGGATCAAGCTTCTGGCTTGCATAGGTCCTGCCACAGGTCACCAGGCAACTGCAGATCCATCAGAGAGAGGCTGCAGCAGGGACACAGGAGATAATTGTCTCATTCCAAAAAAGTTTCATCCAAGCTTCTAATAAAATTTACCCTTACAACCTGAAGGATGACATACCAGTTACCTTACCAAATCTGCTAACATCAGCCTTCAGGATGTTTTTGCTAGCTCAATTTCAAGTCCAATCCTCTTTTTAATCTTGCTGTACCTTGGTTGCAGTGGTGCTCCTCCAGGACTTAACTCCACTGTTTCCATACTTCTTGCTGTCATTATCTTACTGTTCACATCCTGTTGGAAAGGCCAGAAGTCTACCTTAGCACTAAAATATACGAGAAGCAGTTTATACCAGAGTAACATATATGGGCCCCTTAGGTCCAGCTACGAGCTGCAGTGGAGGCACCATACTTTTGAGTCAAACTGTTCATTAAATAAATGACTTGTTCAATAAATTTTGCTCTTCCTCAGTTCATTGACTGTCCCCCCCAAAAACATATTAATTTTTACAAGTTTGTTCATTACTCACAGCTGCTTAATATATTCAAGAGTGCAAACTGCTCACAAGGTGGCCATAAAGAGAACTTAAACTGTTGGTGGTTATTTGGTACTCTGTGTTAAGCTCTGTCTGTCAGTGGCTATTGGGTATTGATTCTCCCATCTGGATTAAACATTTCTGATTATTCATAAAATAATTTTCAGTTGTTCCTTATACACATTCTGTTTCATCAGACCGCTGAAAGAATTTGCTTTTCCTTGAGAACTACCTAAATTAAACTTCAGCCATAGAGGTGTCCTTGAACAGTAAATGGAGGAGGAACGAGCCTCTAGGTGCGTCTGGCAACTATGGGACCAACCTTGATGCTGCCACTGACTTTCTGGGTGACATGAGGCATATCATTTTACCATCCTGATTCAAGGTTAGAATGTATAAAAGATCTTGACTGTTGCATAAATCAGTTAGGATGACAATTTGACCCTGTAATACACTATGTAAATAGCAGGTACAATTAATGGTGTTGAACATATTAAATACATAATTCTACCCACCAACAAGTTTTACTCTGAGCCACCCTTCCATGGAACTGTTTATTGCACATGTGCCAGCACAAGAACCTTAGACAGTGAGATCCTTTAGAGGGGTTTAAATCAACAAATAATTTTGTGAGCTATACCTTTTAATGAAATATGGCCTCAACGACAAATAAGTTACAGCAAAGCTCATACAGATCTATTTTGTCCTCAAGAGAGTTAAAAAAACTGCTGCACATTCCATGATTTGCACATTTTCACTCACTTAACATTAAAGTAATGACATTTTCTACTCCATTCTGCATACTTCGAGTCAAAGCAGCAATGTCCAGATCTGAGGTTTCAGCTCAAAAGACTAATGTCACTCTTTGCCACCCCTGTAACAGCAACAGGAATTTTCAGGGATGCAGTTAATACTTTCTGGGTTGCCTAGACTGCTGCCTGCTAGTAGAAAATATACCATTCTGATACAAGTGGGAGTTCTGACACAGGTGTTGAATCTAAGATGATGTATAGATAGACAGTTTTCCCACCAGTGCAAATGTTTGCTTTTCAGTAAACACAATGCTAGTGTCATGCATACTTGATCATCCAGGATCTAACTATCGGCAAGACAATTAAAATCAACAACATTTAAGAATTTCTCTTGTCTCCAACTTCCAGGAAATCTGATTAGAAAGTGTGGCTGGAATAAGAGCCCAGTATATATAGTATATATAGAATAATGCAGCCCCGTGAAACATGTATCAAATTATAAGAACAAGGAAGAGTGCTGAGTGAAAACTACAGATTTCCTTTGAATGGTTGATTACTGCAGACTTATTATGAGTTACCCAACATGATATTGGATTGGTATGGGCTATGTTAAATATAGGGACAGAAAAAAACAACTTTATCTTTGCTATTGGAACAGACATGGCCAGTCCTACTGGGGTTATCTCAAAGCCATCTGCCTGCTGATGGCACTGGTGACATGGAGCTGAACTAACATTTTCAGTTGCCATAATTGTCATACACAGTATGAGTAACTTTTTCTCTGGAACAGCTTGTTTACCAGATGAGCTATTGCACCCATCTCCCAGCAGCATTTGAAATTCACTGTTAGCACGTTTTTTTAATGTCACTTGACTGAGTGACCTAAAATATGCTTGCAACCACAAAATGTACACACAGATGCATTATTAAAAAAGATTCTAAAAAACTGAGGAAAATGAAATATCGTACTATAAGCCAAAATGTAATCTTCACAGACACCATCTTATTAAAATCTGAGAAGCAGCCTTTTTAGTACTATTCCTTCTACTGATATATGGAGGAGTGCCTAGGATATCATATTAGCTCTCAGATTCATCCACTTTGTTGTTTTTATGCCAGGAGCAGCACTCATTCTCCCACAGCCAAACAATATATACAGCATATACAGCTGTTATATTGTGTGCACTTATAAATAGTTGGACAAGTTTAGCCCTGGAATAAATATGTCATTACAATTGCGAATCAACAAACCTGCCTCCTCCAAAAAGGATTTGTCCTTTTGTCCTTAAAACTGGATAATTTGCTCTAGAAAGTAACATGCTTTCATGGAGCTGGCTTTGAACCCTTGATAGAGGAAACAGGGGAAAAAACCAAAAAGTACTGAGCTCTGTATATAGCTGGTCAAAAATTAGGATGTTTGATAAACTGGTATCTGTTATCATTCCAAACTCAAAGAAAGAAAGGGATATGCCTTAAAAGAACAATTCAGAAGACTTAACTTAAAAAAAAGAGACTGACATATCTGATTGTATGCGTGCCCACACAGCTGCATACCTCCTGCTCTCATTCTCCTGTTCAGCCCAGCCTCTGGCACTGGGTTACATCTCCCAGACACATCACTGACACAGAAATCCCCCAGCTCCACAAGCAGAGAAATGTCCCACTACCAGGAGAGCCACTGGTGAGCTGGAAACCTGGTCAATGGAAGAAAAGGACACAGCTATCACTAAAAATAGATCACCTCAAGCAGATCATGTCAATATTGAAATGAACCATGATACTGCCTGGGGTTTTTTTCTGAGGAGAAAATTGTTTTGACAAAAATCATAATTTTCTTCTGAAAATATTTTGATTGTGTGGGAAGAGGAGCAAGTTGTTGCTTGGGGATATTGGGGGGTGGGGAGCATTTGATATTTACAGGAAACTTGCACCAAATGAATTCCCATTACAAATACAATGCGAGCAGATAAACAAAAGCCACGAAATCAGAAAGACATCCTTCAGTAAGCTGGTTCAATGTAACTTACTATAAAATCCACACACTATCTCACACAGGTGAAAAAAAATCAGTTTAAGTGGTAAGTCAGCTTGCTGACAGCTCTGTTATGATGTTCCTACTGCACAGAAATTCAAAGGCATTACTGATGTCCACCCTTTTCCATGTACTACATGCAAGTCAATCAGTCAGAATTAGTTTTGTCATCATCAACACAAATCAAATGAAGTTAAATTACAAACAGATTTCTATAATAAATAATTGAGACCCACAGAACAGAAAATGATTCACCGTTTGTATGTAGACCATAGCTATGTACCTTAATGAACTCCACAACTGCACTTAGGCTAAGTAGAAAAGTTCCTGTAACCGATTAAGACTCATATGCCCTTAGTAACAAACATATATCAAATGAGGTAAGACAGAGCTGAGATTTTACAGGGACACAGAGGGATACATAAAAGGTTCTACACTTTTCCCCAGCCCATGCTAATATCTACCTCCACAGTAATTCCTTACTATCTTCCAATACTTTGCAAAATAAATGTGGTTTATGGAAGTTCCAAGACATAATTGCAAGAGGAAGGCTTGAACATGTTATTACAGTGCTATTTGGCCCTGATGGTTCCATTATTTCTCCAGAAGGCAACATACCTATCAATAAAACACCTTGCTATTGCCAAGATGCCTTACCCAGGATGTTCTTTCTAGGATGCTGGTGATACAATAAAGTGGGAACGTGACCTGATGACATCAGCAATGACAGACAAAAAATGATTCATTTATCACCTTTTGGGCTCCAAAACAAACAGTTTGGCTGTCAGAAATATTGCATTAGACAGCTATCAGCTTTTTACAGTCACACACTCAAAGCATGTAACAAGGCAGAGAGAGGCTTATGGGTATGATTAGGATACAGGTTACCAGCATCTCTCATGCTGGGTGGAGAACGAAGGGACCAGCTCCTGTGGGAAAGGGAAGAGACAAATCAGCTGCTGTGCAGAGCAGGATGAGGGGCTGAGATATCTTCCTCACCTCCAGAAAGGGATCACCACCTCACCTCCAGGAAGAGGTCTGATTCTGCCAAGGTCTGCCCCTGTTTGCACCAGGCAGTCCGACACCTTGGTGCCTAACAGTATGTCAGATAATTAACCTCCTATTTCCCCATGTGTCTTTTTTTCCTTTACCCTTTTAAATCATTCACTTGCTTGCTGCACCATCCTCATAAACAGCCCTGAGGAAAGAGTCCCTTCGCAATGGGATTTTCTGCCCTGACAGCTCACTATAAAGTCCCTCATCAGCCTGGCTCCATCGCACCTGTGCCACTTCACAGCTTAAACAACAGGAATAAATCAAGTAAATGAAAATCTGCATCCTGCAGGCCTAATGCAAGCAATTGCATCCATTGTAAGAGCCACCAGCTCTGATTTACCTTCGAACCTTGCTTCTGCCTTGAGGGTGCCTCTGAAGTACCCCATGACTAATGCCCCTATATTTAGTTTTGTAGCAGAAGCCAAGGAGAAATTAGAGAAATAAAATGGAAAAAATAATGAGAGCTCATTTCAGTTTATAATGGTATTTTCTCAGGTGACTAAACATTCATTTGACTTTTGGTAGTGTTGAATTTGTTCTCCATTAGGGCAAATATGATTTGGAGGCTAGCTTGACCTCTGAAGTGTAGAACTTTATCTTTATTGCTGGCTTCAGTTATTTATCAGGTCAGTGTGTGTGTGCTCAGATTCCAGGAAAACTGAGCAAAGAAATGGAATTAGCACTGAAGACAAATACAACTGGAGAAGCTGGCTGTTGACTCAGATGAGCAATTTCTTTCAGGCTGTCACTAGCTTCAATACAAGATGAGATGCCTGTCAGAGTCCAGTCTCTGTCACCTAAAAATTCATCTCACTGTATGATAGGAGTAAGAAAAAGCATTAAAGAAAAAAAGAGGCCCTACAGCATACAACTTCCACACAAGACTGAGAAAAATAAAAATCAAAACCCCAGGATACGTATTTTTAGGAAGTAAGATTGCTGTAAAAAGCACACTTATTAATATATTTCATATAGAAGAAAAAAATGCTCTTCAAAGGCAAAGTCAACTAATTCTCTGAAGGTGGACAGCTTATTCTGGCTATTCATCTGCGAGAGAGAGGGACCAGTTCCAGATTATCTGCGCAAAAATGACAGATTTTTCTGATTCAGGTCAAAATACTTCTTTATCTCCTTGCCATGTGCAAGTACCCATGTTGGGTATTGGCTGCATTAAGGCTTAAATGTGAACACAACTCCTCTCTTAGCATTTTGCATATTATCTTTGTCACAGCCCCACTGTAGTGTACCAGTAAGTTTGAATGCATCTACAGGGGATATGAGATTTTGCTAAATAGAGCATTGCTAACTTATTCAGCAAAGTCATTCAGGACAAAGACCTTGCTCAAGTCTGTTTTGCTGAGTGCTTGCGTTATGAAGAGAGAGACTAAAGTGGGATGGAAAGCTATTAGCAAATCTTCCTCTATCCCTTGAGAAACACTAAGCCAGATTCAACAGGGCTAAGAAGCTCTATGATACGATTAAAAATGGCTTCCAGCTGCAAAAAAAAAAGGGGGGGGGAGAGGGGGGCAAAACAGCACAGCACAACCTCAGCTCTGTCAGTGGGAAGTGCTCCATTTAGCAAATTCAAGTTTTAGAAATGCAAAGTGCAAACTATAATGCTCCCTATTGAATAAATGGTACAATTGGCTATGTTCAGTTGGGCTATATGAAAGGTGACATTTTGCCCGCGAATATTTCTCAGAAAATGAAGGATTTTTGGTGGTTATTTTTGCATAGATCACAACGGGAATTTCTGCACTAGTGAAAGGTGCCAAAAGCAGCTGCAGATAGTCAAATCCAATTTATTCCTCAGCATGAACAGTGAGCAGCAATGCAAACCTCTGCAAACATGCCTTGAAAATGTCCTTGAAAGGGCCCTTTCCAGAGGCAAGCAGGGAGTTGCAAGTCCCAGCTCCATGAACATCTGCCTCTCACACCCACTTGCCAACAAAGGTGTCAGGTGTCCAGTGCAGCCTCTGCAGGGCATGGACATACTCACATGGGAACAGGGTGACATTACAGCTCATTTCACTTGGAGCAGACCAAGAAAAGGTGTTTTTTATACACTATCCAAATATGCATGAGAAGATCTCATGCAAGCCAGGCACTGCTCATAGGCCGAGCTGCCACCTAGGTTGACAAGTTGCTTCTTGCTCCCTCTCACCCCATTCACCCCCGGACAGGGGAGAAAAGGAGGCTGTACAGTGTGAAAGGAAGAAAACAGTCATCTTCATTAATTGAAAACAAACTACATAAGAAATGATTTCTGGATAGCTGTGCCTCTCTCAGTACACATTACTCACCTGCTGGCCCTGCTGTTAGAGCTCAGTGGCTCATTTAGATGTAATGTTTTCCTCATTTTCTTGAAAAGATACTTTCCTATCAAACCAACAACTCCATTCTACCAAGAAATTTGTGAATCCCAGATCTTTCATTTGTTCTAGTAGTAAAGGAACAATGACAATTTCTACACCATGGTGTATCCCCATGCATCAAATATACCCAACTGTGCTGCTGATTGATAGGTAACATACAGCCTTCTTCAGCAAAGTGCTGCTCATAGGAGCAGAGGTGTTTTGCAATTAACACTGAAAGGATAAATGGGATCATCTTGACTGCTGCACCAAGGGCCAATATGTGACACAGCTTTGTTTGAGTTTCCCAATTAGAGAGAAGAGAAAATAATTTGCTCAAAAACATCCTCTCAGGACATCAGGAACAACCAAAACGGCTATTCCAGCATCTTGTCCCCACAAAGCACAGTAGTGCACAGAGCAGTGAGAGGTAGAGGGTAAGATCCCCTACTCCAAGGGTGGACTCAAAAAGATCAGAAGAACAGCAGAACCACAGCAAATCCTGCAACCAAGACATTTTGCTTTTTAATCCCTTTCGCAGAACTGAGGATCTCTTGCATCAGGAATTCCTTTCTATGAAAACACTAATTTCTCATCTTTTCTTAAATTAATCCATGAAGGCAGATGTTCTGCTTTGGGTAGGATTTCCAGCTTTTGATAGCTGCTCCTTCCAGTTATTTAACAATGTAAATTATAGTCACAGTGCCACGTCTTCATTCCACCAGTCAAAGGATTTTGCCTCCCACAATGAATTAGAAAATGCACATTAGGAAAAAGCTGGCAGATAGATTATTGTGATTATCTTAGCAGCAGGTATTTAAAGCTCATTGTCACTTAAGCTTCTTGCCAATGCCCAAATTCTTTGTCACAGTCGTAAGGTCTGTGCTGCTGGGATGTTGCCTTGACAGACATCTCCTTCACTGGTAATGCTTCTTGTTTAGATCTTGTGAGTGTGGCTCAGCATGTGCTGAGGCAGTGCCACGGTGACACAGGCTATTCGTGTGAAGGAGACGTGACCTGCCATCTGCTCATCCTGTATTTTATGGTCTTCAGATTGCACTGTAATAATTTCCTGGCTGTCATCCCGGAAGGAGACACAGGCAGTGTCAGTTCAGTCAGCCAGCAAGGCAGAGGTGAGCAAAGCTTTCAGACATTAAAGAGGAGAATTATTCAAACATTAGGTGCTTGAAAGGTGCTTTCACGGTATACATGGATAAGAAGAGAGGAAAGGAATATTTTTCTGACCTCCAGCTTTCTCTTCAGTATTTGTCCATTTTGTACTGTGCTACAATATGAAGTGTTTCTGAAGGGGGGCACTCAGTGGACAGAGTTTAGTCTGGATCCCACTTAGGAGAAGTAGAGTGACAGAGTGAGATTCAACCCTTGAAAAGGGTTGAAAAAATAACTTCCCATCACTTAAATATCTGTAGTTTAAAAGTATGTTTGCTCTGAAATTGCAAGGCATATAAGAAAGTATAAGGAAGTTTAGGGCAGCTTTGATCACAGGATTATCATCTTACATTGACCAAGTCTGAGGTTTTGAATATAAACCTACAACCCAGGCACAGCTCCAGGGAATGCATAACACCAAGAGGCCTCTTGGGCACTGGAGGTTGAGCCACAAGATGCCTATAGCTACTGAATACAAACAGCAGGTCAAAAAGGCAGTAGGGAGGGGATGACATGAAGGCCTAATCAGAAAGAAGAGGCAGCCTGTTTGCCTCTACACAAGGCTGCAGTGGATTCACTCAGGAGGAGCTCTGTGCTCCCAGCGGCTGTCCCCCAGGCAGGGGTTAGCATTCCCAAGGGTGGAGATGACATATCTAAAAGAGCAAATGCTGGAGTCAAAGACTGAAGTCAGACAAATCAGATTATATTTTATGCCCTATTTTTTTCTTATTGAACAGATTAATAGCAATTGTGAAATTTCAAAAGCTAAAGGGTCATATTTTTAAAGAGAAGCAAGAATATATAAGTAGCTGTCTTTCACAGGAAAACAGTCTTATTAACAGTACAGACAATGCAAGCACTGGAACAAAGCCTAAAGAAGCAGAGGATGCTGGCAACAAAGTCACATCATTTGAGTTTCCTTTAGGTTTTCATTTCCTCTCCTCTCTGTGAAGGTAAATTGTTGGCTCTTAAGGACAAGAAAGTATTTTTGTTTGCTTCCCAAGGTAGACAGAAAGAAGGCTTCACAAGACATTTGTCCAGCAGTGGCTAAGCTCTACTCTCTGCATAGTCCATTAATGACTTGTTTACATATATATCTGTTCCTCCTTAACTCTTGCACTGGAGTAGTCTAGCTCAAGAGTGTGTGTGTACAGATTTAGTCAGTACCTGACCTCCAGTAGCTTTCACGTGCTGACAAGGTCATAGGGACAACAGAACTGGTGGCCCTCATCTTCTGGCCCCTCAGTTATTCCAGGTCATTGTCTCATGAAGGATTTTGCACCAAATTGTCTACCAGTGTGGGTGATACTTCCCTTAGCCTTCATTTTCGCACAAGGCAGAAATCACTTATTCAGAGTGCCTTCATGAGTGGAGCTGACAGCACAGCTGGGGTGATGACAGAAGGAAAGATCTGTTGTTTTTTAAAGTAAGATTTGGGGGTTGCAGCAGCAGGGGCAGCAAGCGTCCTATACAGGAGAAACCTTGACATGAGGGTCATTCCCCGGAGAGCAATCAGTATGGTAACAGCAGTTAATAACACCAATTTGTCTATTGGTGGACAGGGGAGTGCCAGGAGGCACTGACAGAAATCAGCTTTTTAAGGGAACATGTGGGGACAGGGAACATTTAAGGGGACACTAATGTACAACCCAAAGCACCATCACACACAGGGTAGCAACAAGAACTGATCCACTCGAAGGAAAATCAGCTGCAATATGATTTACACAGAACCTCGCTCAAAGAAGTAGGACCACCCAGGTCTGCCCATGGGGAGCAAAGTCTCAGGGGTGTCTCCCATTTGCACTATTTGAAGGAAGAGGTTGCTTCAGAGATCTTCATCACTGTGGTGTCCCCTGTGGACCTTATTATCACAGCCAGTTAGCCAAAGGCTAGTGGGTCAGGAGTCGAGACCCAAGAATGGAAAAGGGCTCCCAAATGAAGCCTTCAGACCATGCTCACTGCCAGCCCAGCTCCACCACTTGAGAGAGCACAAAATCTGCCCCCTCCTCCATTACTCATCACAGTCCCAAGCCACAGCCAACCAACATCATCAAAAATACTCCCTTGTTTCAGCAGGATTTGGATGATAGCCACTCAGTGCCTGTCCTAAACACCATTTGACACCTACAAAGAGGCTGGAGATACATATTCTTATTATTTGCCCTCATCTCAGTGTTCCAGCATGTCCCAAACCTGCTTAAAACTGCAATGAGAACAGCATTTGTTTTTTCTCAGTATAGACTTTTGCTGCCTCACTGGAATTTGGGTTGCAAGTCCATCACTTCAGCATCACAGCTTCCCATGCAGTCAGCACTAAGTCATTTCTTCTCTTTCACAACTAATTTCAATACCAAATCAGAAAATGTTGGTTTTGCAAAGGCTCCAAGCAGCACCACATGAAGGTGCAAAGGTTCTCAAATATGCTTTAGGAGCTGTACAACCTGATTCACTAAGATTTGACAGTAGAACTACTAATACTTAAAGCAAGTCTGACAATTTACTGCTTTGGGGGGGGACGGGGACTCTGAGATATAAATAACAAGATACTTTAAACAAAAACATCTAAATATGTCAATAACTCACATACCACCTGGGACCCTGCCACAGAACACTAAATATTGATTCAAATTGAAATTTAGCTCCTATGCAATGAGGAAATACCCTCTCCAGACCTTAACAGTTGTCTGGGGAACTTCTTTTTCACATAACTAGTGCCTTAACATCCAATACAGTTGGCAATTAACTACTGTGTTTAATTTAATCTCCTGAAAATCTTGGTTAACAGGAGAAATGTCAACAAGAACTATTTTGGTAGAGGAGATGGAGAAAGGCACAGAGAAAGTGACTTTTAAACTCTACACATTTATTTAGCTGGTCCTATCAATAAGTTTTCAGGAAGAGCTGCCATCCCCAAGCATCTGCTTGTGCAAAAGGCTAAAAAGGCCAAAGAGTTAAGACAGAACTTTCCTTCCCAGCCTTGGTGCTTTTGCTCCATTGGTTCAAAAAGGAGCTCTAGCTCAGTCATAGTTTTATCACCACTGTTTAAGCATTTTCTTCTTGTTGACCTTTAACTGTGGACTTTTTAACCAGTGCTATCATGACATTACTAGAGCGTGTGTGTGAGAACAAGTTTACTGCCCGACAACTTCTACAATATGTTCAACACTGCAGAAAGAATGGGTACCCTTTCCTTTCTTGGGGCAGGGGAAATGCAAGAGGAGAATTAAAGGTCAAGTATGTTGCTGCCTCCTCTCAGTGAAAGGTACTAAGGGGTTCAGAGCCTGAGCAGAGCCTGAGAAGTATTTCTGAAAGGAAGTTGAAGACATCAGGTTTCCTTGCTAGGGCTCTTGGAATTCTATTGTACCTTACATTCTCCTAAATCCTAGTCATTTTCTCCTTACTGGGAGAATAATGATTAGGACATGAAAGTCTGCAAGAAAAACTTACTGGGAGACAGAACCTAGTTCACCTAATGACTGATGAATTCAACCAAGCCAATATCGCCTTGTATTTAGTTTTCTGTCTGCATACATCACAGAGATCCCTAGCAAGAGGAGAATGTGAGCTGGCACAGCATGCCACCACTGCTTTTCTTAGGGCACACACATCATCTTCTCAGAAAGAAAAGGGATTTCTTACTGCTATTTGGTCCATAGATTTGATCTGTAAATAAGATTCCAGTTA
Source organism: Pezoporus wallicus (assembly GCF_028554395.1). Lineage (NCBI taxonomy): Eukaryota > Metazoa > Chordata > Aves > Psittaciformes > Psittacidae > Pezoporus > Pezoporus wallicus. The sequence goes on along the minus strand of NW_026640476.1, from coordinate 555,590 downwards.
AGTCTATTAAAGAACACCAGGTAATGCCAGAACTACTTGACATATTCCATCTATAGTGCAGCAGGAAAATTTAGATTAGTAAAACAGCAACTATTTTAAATTAAATAAAATGTTCTTCACACATCAGCACTGGTTACCAGGGGATACCAGGCCAGTATCCCACATCCACTCTTTATTTTTAATAAGTGTTCTTGTACTAAGACAAAATGCCATGCCATTATACTCTATGACCAAAAACCATTGCAATGCAAGTAAAGTTTCTCAATACCTTCAACCAACATATCAAATGTACCTTATATTTGCACTGTATTGCAAAAGTCCTGTCAGTTCTGGCTCGTTATTTGTTTTTCTGTTTTGATATATATTCTAGGTTCATGTTAGAAGTCAGATTTTTGTCTCACTCTGATATATCAGAATCAAGAGGAAAATCATTCCAGTGTCACGTCAGGGTAAGTCGGACAGGAGAAGTGAATGAGGTCCAAAGACTTCAATATTACTGATTAAGTCAAGGGTTCTATGCAAAGGCATCTGAAACTGAAATGAGCTCAGATAGTTCAAAGGAAACCTACTGTCAGCATTAGCTTCTTCTTTAGAGTTAATGGTGTCTTTACACAGTCTTTGCCCATCAGACGCATCTCACATGCTTGGGCAAGTATTCAGATAAAGCTTCTTTATGTTATCTAGCACCTAATATCAAACAAGTAATAATCCTAATTGATAATCCCAATCCTAATTGATGTCAATTGCGAACAGCACAAGATTGGCATGCTGTGAACAGTACGAGAAGGGTAAGGAGCACAGAGCTTTCCCTTGTAAAATGGCAAGTCCCCATACAAGGACACATAGTCAAATTACACATTTGAAGGCTTTTCTTCAGGAGCAACTTGAGCATCCCCACAACTGCCTCTCCAGCAACATGGCAAGGCTCAGCCTACTGCTCATTTCGGGGCTGCAGCATCTCACACCATCCTGATGCAGCAGGATGTGTACTGCATTTGAAGGGAGCCAGGTCAAAACAAAGTCAGGTTTTAAGAGGGAGGAAAGGAAGGTGTAAATTGTGGGGTTACTGGTGTGCAGTTACAGAGCTGGGACTGGATTACTGCAGGTTCCATCTCCCACAAGTTCTCTACCCATCTCCTACTACAGGTCCTCCATCAAATAGTAATGATGGCAAACACTAGCATGTGAATTGCTCCTGTTGAATGAGACTTTAATTTTAGGCAAATTAAGAGAAACCCAGAGTGAGACCTCACAGATTATTGCAGCTGGGATAACTCTTTACCTTTCCTTGCCAGAAATGTCAACACAAACAGGATGAGCGATGAACTCAGGAGAGTCACTGGTATTTGCCAGGTGACTACATCAAACTTTGCATGAGATGTGATAGCAGACATGCCAAACTGCCTCCCATCAGCCAGCTTCTCTCTTCTGTCAGCCTCATCACAAGTAAAAGTCAATACTGTTTCAAAAAATGTATGTACTTACTTATTTGTTTCTTCTTTTTTGGGAATCTGTCCAAAGAAACCAAGAGCAATTCTCCTTGTACCTACCCTCCAGATACAAAGAGAGCAAAAGTGAGTAAGAATCCAATGCAAGAGGGATTCAGACACTAAAACACAGAAATCACCTGTCTTGTGCTTGATACCCATTCAAAAAGGGAGGTCAAGGGCAGGCAACCAATGAGAGATGCAGGTTAGCCTTCATGTAAGATGCAAAAGTGATTCAGAGAGGGTGGTCTACAGCACAGAAATTGAGGTAGCCCCTTTCCCCAGTGTCCTGGGTTTAGCAGTAGCAGTCAATTTTTCTCCTTCTTGGTAGCTGGTGCAGCGCTGTGTTTTGACTTTCAGCCTGGGAACAGTGCTGATAACACCGATGTTTTTAGTTGTTGCTGAGTGATGTTTACCCTGACCAAGGACTTTGTGAGGCTCATGCTCTGCCAGGGAGGAGGGGAAGCCGGGAGGAAGCAGAGACAGGACACCTGACCCAAGCTAACCAACAGCACGTCATGCCCGGGGGGGTAACTTGGAGTTACCCGGAAGGACACGGGGTCTTCTAGGTCAGACTCGTTTCTCAGTGGGTGATATTGTATTCTCTTCCCTTGTTATTTTCTCTTATCATTGTTATCGTTGGTGGTAGCGGTGGTGATTTGTGTTGTACATTGGTTGCTGGACTGTTCTTGTCTCAACCCGTAGGAGTTGCACTCTTTCGATTCTCCTCCCCATCTCTCCAAGAGCAGGGAAAGGGAGAGCCCCGGGGGGGGGGGTGGCCTCGATTGCTTCCAGCCCAGCACCACTCACTGGGAGTGAGTGAACAAGCTGTCTGGCTAGGTTTTAAACCACGACACCCAGTCTACCCAACACCTCCTGCAGAGTCAAGGGCATTGGGCCATGCCCTAAATGACACGTGGTTTTGTGGTTTTGTCAGATGTCACCATCATCTGAAGTCCTGCATCCTTGTGAGGGCTCTCAAGTGCATCCCCATCTTAATGACCAAGTAGCTTGTGATGGAACTTGTTGTTTGAATTAATCCATTATTGCTGCATTTATTAATTTAGACACTTTAGCAGTAAACAAAATTTACAGCAGGATGTAGCACGATTTGTTTGTGCTTGTATTTACAGAATATGCTATGGCACATTGTTGCCTTTCCCAATAAATCACACAAACTGCTGCTGTGTCTCATGCCCTTCAATATATTAAATGCAATAGTCTCTTTTATATGCTTTAGCACAGAGAAGTACCTCACATTGGCCATGGAGATTGCTCCAAATGTCATTGAAAGTCAGCAGTCAAAATCCCTAAAGTACTGAATGTCATTGACAATATTACGGAGTATGGATAGATGAACATGATGTCAAGCTCGGTGTCTGCTCCAGAAGCTGAAAGAAAGGCATTGATCAGAGAACAGAAGCTTGTGTAGGATGGTGACTTTGCAGCAGAGGGATTCCTGGAGCTGCTCCCATGATAACTATTAAATCACAAATCCTCATTTTACAGCAATGCTAGTTAGTTTTCTAGGAATCATCCCTTAGGAAATGAGGCTCTCTCATCAGCAGTGCAGAACTGGCTATTCTTTTAAGGCCATATTGCAATTTTTGAAGTATTAAGAGAGAACACAGAACAAGCCAAGCTTGCACAGAAAAGCACTGTGCTGATCTCCACAGCATGCTGCCTCCATGCTGGTTCCCCCAGCAGCTCCAGTGCTCCCCACCCCTTAGAAATGCCCTAATGACCTTCAAGGAAATCAAAACTGAAACATCACCCCCTGTGCTTGTGAAGCTGAGCTGGGTACTTTCACCAGTTATCTTGCATGGAGGAAGATGTCTGTGGAGCTAATGCCAACTGCCTTGTCTGACTTGGTGCCTGGTCAGAGGTCACAAAACATCTTTAGGGGTTGGACCTTTCCAGCAGGAGCCATGTCAAAACAACAGTGATGTGCTCCCCCAGTCTGATCACCAGACACTGGCATAATAGAGATTAAGCTGGGGGAAAAAGTCCACCTGCCACTTACAACCAATGCGCTCAGGAGAGAAGCCAAGTACAAACACCAAAACACCTTTCAGAGCTGTACCTGCACTGTTCACCCGTCACATAACCTCTCAAGCAGGTCTAACAGTGCCATCTACTGACTGCCGCTTCGACAGATTCCATTCCACCACCCAAGTAGCAAGGGACAATTCTTCAATTTTAATTCTTCACAAGAGAGATGGTAGAGATATAAGCTGCCACTGAGCCAAAGACAGCTGAGAAGCAAGAAATCTTTTGGGTTTCACTAATCGCTGCTCCTGTTTCACTCCAGATTTAGCCACCATTACACAGTCACAACACAAATCAGTCAAACTTCAGCCATGGAAACAGTGATAGACACAAGTATGCTCCTAAAAGCCACAATAATATGAGATAATCTTAGCTTATTTTAACTAATAGAGGTAGAATGAACTAATTTCTGATGCCAGTGCAGTTGGTCTGTGAGCTGCACTAATCTAGAAAGACAGCCAATGTTTTGACAAAGTGAACATTGTGGCATATGCTACACCTAGGTGGTTTTAATGGGGGGCAAATATATCAAGACCAGAGACTAGCAAATCACCACCAGTCTGAATGCCAACACTTCCATCTTCATTAGCCAGTGCTCACTTTTGTGTTAATGGCTGATCATGAGCCAGCACAGGCAGACTGCAGAAGGGCCATATGCAACTCTTTGTAAGAAGAGTATAAAAACAAGATTTAGTGTACAGAGGAGAAAATACTCCAGCCAGCTTTTATACCAAGTCAGGCAACAAAACCACCACAGGCAGAAAGCAACAGAATGCAATAAAACAAAAACTGGCATCTCTCTTTTTTGCATCCTGTGCTGTTTCCAAATACCAAGAAGAGAGGAATGCAGATTGAGAGAGAGATCCAACAGCTGCCTGCAAGCAGCACAGAGGAGTTGTGGCTGCAGCAGTGACAGAAAGGGCTGCCAGGGTCACCCTGCTAGCCCAGCCCTTTGCAGTTGCTGGCACAGTCAGTGACATTTTCTGTCCTGCTCCCATTCATTTTTTTCAGCTCCTGTAATATTTACTAGCTGGGTGATGATTTGGCAATCAAGTGCTTTGCCACACAACCTCTACCAGCACTACCAGACACAAGCTACATGGCCAGTCTGTCCTGCTTTCCCATCCTTGTGTCCCACTCCTCACTTGTGGGCTGCTTAATCCCTCACATCCCAGCCACAAACACTTTTCATTTGCAAGTTTTGAGACATGTCTTCTGCTGTTCACATTGAATGGGGAACCTCTCTCCATACATTAGCTAATGAAGAAACTAAGAGATTATGAATTCCACTCGCACATTGTGAACTATTTGTTCTGGTCAAATCAGGAATTATTTCGTGAAGAAACTCACCAGCTATGTAGTGAATTGTTTGAGAATTTAGCAATGCGCTCACAGGCCATTTCCAGACAGAACAAAGGAGGAATTCATCCAATAACTTAATTAATTGCAAGTTATTTTCTCTTTTTGTAATGGAAGGACTTTCCACTGAACTGTAGCTCCTATCCAAAAATTTCAGAAAGCTTTGCACACTGTAATGCAGCAGTACAACTATGCTCTCAGAAAGGAGACATTTGCTCTGTTACAGAAAGTGAGAAAAGTGAATGGAAGCTGGGCACTAAAAAAGTGATTAAAATAGCCAAAGTCATGAGATACTGGAAATTGTGACTTTCACATAATGAGGGCTCGAAAGATTTGTGTGAAAAACTCTTTTATTTTTTGTCCTGGGCAGAGAAAGTGGGGAAGGGAAAGAGATTTGCCCTTCCTCAGTCAATCCCAAGAGGTCAGGTCAAGATCTTGACATTTTCACAAACAAACAGCAACAAACAATCAGCTTTGAGGAGTCTCATCTGTTATCCTGAACCATTTCTTGCAGAATCAAGGAGGTTTGCCAAACATTTTAAAATGGAAACTTAGAATCCTGTTCTTATAGTTTCAGATGATACCCAGCAAAATCCAGTTTGGAAAACCTGCAGAAACCAGAACTTCCTTGTGACCTCCCTTTCTGAAAAATACTGAGCTCAGTCTCTGCTCCCAGGGAAACTGATCCCAGAGATCATCTAGCCAGTAAAACTAACAGAGGGATGTGCAAGCCTGAGCATAGCCACAGCTATGTGTTCCTCTCAGGCCAGCAACTGGGAGCAGCATGGATGTTAGAAGGTGGGCCCTGGGGCAGGAAGATGCACAGCCGAGTTCAGAGCACAGCCTGCCCAGCTTCCTGCTCCTGCCACCCTGCAGAAGGTACAGATACTGCAGGTAGGTGTGCAGGGTTAGGTGTGCAAAGTTAGGTGCATGGGCCACCTACAGCCTTCAGCCGTGCTCAGCAAGCACTTGCTATGGTCAGGAGTGTCCTACATGTGCAGAATCTCACCCAAGACATTTCAGCAGAGCAGTTAACTCCGGGAAGGGCTTTGCTCTTTCCAGTAAAGTCGAGGTTAAACATCAGCAGATGCGTGTCTTGTTTTCTGAGCTGGCCAAGGCTGACGGCTGCACTTTACTGTGATCCATGCAGCACTGTGACAAGTGCAGGTTACCACAGCTGTCAGTTATAACAATCAAAAATAGCCATTTACAGCTTGAGCAAAGTCTCAGACAAAGCAAGGCCTTAATAACGGTTACAGCTGAATCCCCTTTCCAAGAGAGGCCTGTACAAGACAAGCAGATAACATTTGTGCTCACAGATAAAAGAGATGTCTCAGTTCTCTGCTATATGTGAAGTGTTCCGCAGAGCTAGTTGTTGATCACTGGGTAATGATGCAAACCTGACTCAGTTCAGTTACAGCTCAGTGTTGAGTTTGGATATGCTTATTTTGCTTCCCTGGGGAAGGAGGTTTGATTTTCCTCTGTGTCACCAAGGACTACTCACTTTCTAATGTGAGAATGCCAATTCGGTGCTGAGTAGCTTTACATGGAAAGGTAACAACATAGCACACAATAAACACAGCCAGAAGGGATTTTTAACCCTTTGAAGTAACACTACCAGACAGTTCAACTTCATTCAGGCAACTTTGAGAAATAAGCCCTAAAACATACTAGTATTCCCTTCCTAGTCCAATCAAAACTCCTCCAGAAATCTTTAGAGTCAGGCATAAAATAGAGTTTGCACAGTAAAGTACTCCTCTAAAATGCATTCTTGTATTTAACTTACTTTCAGAAATGCTTGATTAGAAAATCATGTCAAAAGATCATGCTTTTAGCAAAGTTAAAATTTCAGAAGAGGCTGTTCAGTTGTTTTAATCACTTAGTCTAGTTCTAAGTTCCTATTGTATAAATAAAATGTGTTTTAATTGTTACATAAATTAATTTCACATACAAAAATGAAATCAAATACTTCAATTAAGGTTTCTGTAGTAGAAATACCCTCATCTGGATGAGCTCAAAGGAAAGCATTCTCAAGACTTGGAAAATCATTTTCTGTATTTATCTCAGCATAGAAGGAACAGCTTTGAGATGAGGGAGAATGGAAATGTGCCACTCTAGCAGTTCGGGATGTCCTGTGCAGAAGTGGTGAACATTATGGACTTGGTTCCCCTTGGTTCCTCCACTCCTGGACTCCTGCCCTGCCCAGCCTCCAGCCCTCCTGCTCCTCGTCCATGGCTGCTTCAGCGCCAAGGCTAGCCGTCCACACTTGCCCCCACATCCTGCCGTACCAAAATGCTGTTTTATGAGACTCTACCTCACACCATTGGACCACCTCCCACAGGACATGCTCTGTCCTACAGATGCTGCAGCTGCCTTCATTTTACCCAGCTCTTCTCTCTGCCCCAGGCACATGTCAGGACATATCATCTGTAGAGAACACAAAAGAGCATGCTTATCACTTTATGGTTAATCATACAGAATTTAAGTTTTTGTCCCAGCAAAAATCCCACACCATCTTAAGCCTTGGCCTGAAGATATATGTGGATGCTGTATCATCATCACCTCAATATTCCCAGTTCAGAGAAAAATACAGTCATTTTCCAAAGAGCTACCACAGGATTTTCTTGGCAACAAAGCATAGGTGACATCAGTAGCCCAAGAAATTCCACAGACTGCAAACAAACAAACAAAAAACCTCTCAGAATTCAGCCTGGTTCTGTCTCTCAGAACATCTGCTTTAGAAAGGTGATTTTAGCAGCTACTTAAAAGCAGAGCAAACTTTGGTTGGCACACAATCAGCACAGCCAACTAAATTAGAGGAGCTTATTTATGTGCCTAACAAGTTCAAATCTGCAGAAAAACCTGCTGGGAGCGATTTGAAAAGACTAATGAGACTTTTCTCATCAGGATCGGGTATATTCTCCTTTAAAGGTTTATGAGCATGTCATTTAGTTTCACTACAGCTTTTGCAAAATCATTAATGAACTTGTGAAAACAATTAGAGAGATAAAAGGGCAAGAAATGTACGTGTTAGCCTGAAACCTGGGATATAATACAGAGTAGGCAAAGCAGAGGAGAAAGCACTGCTTTGAAGGCATCAGACGCAAGATCCTGATGTTTTATACCTGTTAAAATTATCATTTCTAGTTTTGCTCCTGATAAGGCTAAAGTGGAAAAATATCTTTGTAGAACATGGTCATGGAGACTCTGTTGCTTATTAAAACAAGAAGGACAGCAGAACAATCTCATTAGGGTAAAGAGAAGACATGAATGTCAGGCCATATAAAATGCACCTCATTAATATCTGCATAAACTGAATGGCAGGGGCATGAATGCTATAAAGACTGGATCCAACTTTGATCTTTTGAAGCTACCTTTGAATAACTACATATTGCAGAAGAAAAGCAATTGTTCAAAGGGAGAAAGGATCTAGAATCACAGACTCAGTGTCATGGAGGTCTTTTCTTATTTTGGGGGCACATAGGTTATTTTGGCAGATAAACCCACCGACCACTGTGATTAGTGAATACATCGACTTTTTTCCTCTTGAAAAGGCATTTTCTCCTTCTGTACCAAGCTTACAGGAATGGACATGGAGAAAGCCCTGTTTTGCTTTAGAATGTCATGTTCCCACCCTGCAAGTGAACCCATCCTATGACCCCCGCTCTCCAGCAGCACAAATGCCCTTTGGCTTCAGGAACCATGGTCTGTGTGCATTGCAGCTCTGAGCACCAGCATATCAGAGGCTTCCCAATGTGAACCAAAGGCGTGGGACTGAACAGCATACAGTCTTGTCACAAGTGCAGCATGGGACCAACCTGCAGACAGGTGACCACCCCCACTCCAGCTATCAAACTACTCCCCTGCCTCCCCAGCAACTTCCAGCTGCTTGGCAGACCTCAGCCTGTCTCATACAGCAGAGGCAGTACCTGCTCTTCAGCTCAGTGCCTGTGCTCCATCCGAAAGCATAAACCTCTTTATTTATATCTATCTCCAGTACAAAGGATTAACCAACTAATTTCAGAGAGACTGCTGAGAGCAAAAGAGAAAGTAATGACCAGCTTTCTAAAATTACTAGCTTGCTCTTCTCATACCATTTTTTTCCCCTGTATATAAACACTACAGTATTCTCAGCCCTGTGCAACTGAGCCTGTGCCTCACCCTTTGCCATGCATTCATGCAAGTGGTTTCTCTTCTTTGCTAGCTTCTATGATCAGGACTCTGAAGCTCTCGGACTCTGAAGCTCTTGGACTCTGAAGCTCTCAGACATACAATCGTTAATTCAGAAAATAGAGACTGCAATCTTCACGTCTTCCCTTTTCCCTTGGAAACACTGCAAGTTTGGCCAGCTATGTGGCAAAAATATAGCTAAATATAGGTCAAAAAAGCAATGTCAATTTTGGATGAAATGTGGAAGCTGAACATAAACTGCAATAGAAACTTGCCATGTCTGGGAAAGTCTGAAAATCAAGTCCTTTCTCTGGACATTAATGACCTGAAACTGGCAAATTGGGATCACAGTAGTCTGTCCTAGTCACAGCCTGATCGCTTAGGTAATGTCTGAAAAGCAGTTGGACCTCGGGAAGGGGAACATTTTCAGTGTGGTTTCATTTCTTAGGTGACTAAGTCACTTTCAGAAATAGAGTTTGGCTGCCTCAGCCATGCCATCATTTATAAGTGGTTTAACCTACTTGCTGGGCTCTCTTTTCCAGTAGCTATGGCCAGTTCCAGTTTGGGCCCAGAGTCCCAAAGCAAGTACAATGAACTCCTGGCTGTGAGTCAAGTCATCCTGGAGAAAAAGAATGAGTACAAATGGCTCAGAGTCAGAATACAGTGACAGAAAAAAAAAAGGACATTTTACTATTCCCTACATCTGTACTACCTGGATTTGACTAAGCAGGACTGGTCCACAGCCCAGAAAAAGTACTGGAAATCCTGGCAATGACTTGAGTGAATTTGAATCATGATCAAAGGCTCACAGGTTTTGGCGGTGAGTGAGAAACCCCAGCTAGAGTCTTCTGCCTCTAGGACACTCTTCTAGGAAGAGCCGCATTGTGTCACTTGCTGCAACAATCAGCATCTTGCATGGACCACCTTTGTGCTCACCATCTGACACTGCAATCACTCCAGAAACCTGCTCACTCCACTGTATCAGCATTTGGCCCAGGCCCTATGTCTGGTAGGGAAAATTGCATTGAAAGATTCTACACATCAGCCGTAACTCCTTTCCCCAACACACTCCAGTCTTCGAATTGCCTTGTTTGGATTCTCCTCTCATCCCTCAAACCTTCCTGATGGGAATAAAATACACAGTAGGTGACAACTTTCAAGTCATTTTCATGTCATGCCTGATAGCTGCTGTAGGAAGTTTATTGATACTGCTATTCTTTCATTTCAATTTTACCTATACATTTCTGCCCTCAGCAAACTCTCTATATGGAATTATTTTCTGAACTGTTTTCAGCCTGCTCCTGATGTTACTCTCAGAATGATCTGAAGATGGATAATACAGCTGTCATTTCTCAAGGCTCCACTGCCATGCTTTGATAAAACCCAAATCATGGTTTTGATGGTGCCAGATTTTACAACCCTATTAAGCTGTCTCTGCCAACTGATGGTTTTCCCTTTACAAGATGTGGGCTGACACAGGGTTTCCATGCTCTCCACAACATTTAACATCCCACCTCCGCCCAACTGTCTGCCATTTATTGTTTTTAATCTGACTGTCATTAAGCAGACTCAAATGAGGAAACCTGCATAGCCATAAGGAGCAATCACCTTCTTTGTTCTCAAGCAGGGTGCCAAGGAGAAATATTTGTGTTTAAACAGAAAAACAAACTAACTCTGAAAAACAAAACGAAAAAAAAAAAAAGATACCCTGCCTTCTGGTTCAGATTTCTATATTGGCTCTTTTCTGGCAAAATATCTCCATTCACCAAAGTGTTTAAAACACATTTTAGTCCCTCCTAAATCTGAGAAATTAGAAACTAAGTACATGCTCAAGCACTGCACTGAAATCCCAGCAGCATTAGAAAGACACTGCAGAAGGCAGAGATGCAGAACAGGTGGGAAGAACGAGACCTGTTATTCCTTCCAGAACTGTCTCACTACTGTAAGATATTTACTATTCTGATGTGCAAACTGGGTCTTGCAGGCAATATCTGTCCTTCTCTGGTCCCTCTAGATTTTGGTAATGTGGGTTGTACTGTACAGGGCGGCAGACACATCATTTAACCTTTAATTTAACATCAAATCCAGGCAATGTCACTCACTTGCTGAGAGTTTTCAAGGGGTTAACCAATTCTTGTGGAAAGTGGCCAAATAACAGAGAGTTCATAGTAAAGAAAAATATTAATCATAAACAGAGATGGCTCTTCTGGACAGCAGCACAGCCTGCCCAGATGGTTGTTTTGAACGATATTCAGTAGCTCCTCACTGCAACTGCCTATAAAAGCTCATACGCCTAAACAGAGCCATCTCAGTGGTACCCTAATACCTTCATGGTTGATACTAGACCCAGCTTCCCTGCCACATTCCCATCCCCACCTCTCCCTTCATGGACAGCAAAACTCCAACAGAAGCAAGAGCAGTACACTTTCCTCACTTTTCTGAAGCCTAGCCAAACCTGAAGACATTTTCTAATGTTGACAAAAAACAATTAAGTTGCAAAGCAAATTGTTGTGAAATGGAGGTCATAGGGAGAATTTTCCCATTTCCATGAGTGCATCTGTTACTATAACACACAGACAACTGACCCGATAGAAAACAGCAACCTGGCAGGCTGTGCCAATATCCATGAGTGTCACATAGCCCCAGATCCCAACCAGACCTGCTGCACTGTTTGCAGAGGTAAGCACAGGCTTTGCTGGATTAACACTGCAGAATACAATGCAAAGCTGGAGATTTGGGAACCAAAAAGACAATGTGTTCACAGGAGAGAAAACAAGGACTCAGAGAAGAAAGTAATGATCTCTGCAGTGCTTATGCCATTCTTGTGTGACTGAAGAGGCAGGCAGCATGAGAGCTACCTTACAGACCTAAATCCAAAGAACTGTCCCCAAACCAAAGGGTCAGCTTTCAGAGAATAGGAAGACATGGAAACAAGTTTTAAATGAGAGCTGAAAGGAAACCAGGGCTTGGAGAACAATTCCTGCAGAGACAGACATAAGGAATTTAATATGTCTGAATAAAACAAAGGGACAACTCAGTTGATACTCACAGGTACTTGCAAAAGAAAGAGCTAGCCAAAAGTAAGCCTCATCAAAATAAGACCCAATGGGCAGAAACTGAAGTCAAACAAATTCAGCTTTGAAATAAAAGCTTGTTTCCCAGCACTGAGAGCAATTAAACCATTGGAATGGCTTCCCTGGGGAAGTGTCAGACTTCCCCACTGGGAAGTATAGCACTGCTGAGTGATATACTTTAATCTGCTTTGTCTATCCCTACACATTCACGTGTGCCAAACAGACATATTGCAGTGGTCCCATCCCACATGGCCTGCCTCAAGGCTAAGGGCCTTTTTGGCTTACATGTGTCCTGCTGTGAAACAAGAGCCTGAAGCCAAGGAGCATCTTTCCTAGCCCGAACTTGGCTCTCACTCCCCTGGCAGGGCCTATAGGAACCTGGGGACCTCCAGAAAACACCAGGCTCAGAGCTCCTGAGCTGTTGTACTCAGAAACAGATCCTATTTATTTTTTTTAGAGCAATATAATTTGCTGAAAATAAAAGGTATATTCAAATGCTTGTGAGTGAAGCACACAATTAGTAATGCAGATTGCAGGTCTCTCCAGCCACTGCCACCACTCTCTCCCTTTCTTAGGAACTTCTCCCTCATTGGGTACACTCTCTGGAAATGGCTGCAGTACCAGAGATTCTGGGCCTAACTATTTTTTGCTCATAAAACACTCATCTCCCAAAGGTCACATTCTACTCTAAAGATCTCTAACATGGCAGCCCACCACAGAGAGATCATCCTCCCTCCCAGTAGAACACAGCCTGTGAGCAGACCTCACCTCCAAGCCTACCTGAAAGGGTTCTCCCAGCTCTGCAAGCACAATGAAAGCCCAGTTCTCTGAACTGGCATAAGGAATGAACAGATTGATACAACCATCTATGCCATCTATTGTTAGCCCACTTAGAGCCTCCCCAAACTGTACACTGCACCTGCATCACGGAACCAGCTCATTTTCCCAAACACTGTGGCAGTGTTTGTCACTGGGACCATGCTTCCTGAATGAAATGCTGGGGCACCAGACCCAGAAATCTGTACTGTGACTAGCAAAACTACAGTTACCTTCAATGCAAGGGTCAGGCACCACATTTCACTTTAAATTCTTCCCTCTCAAGCCTTCCAGATACCTTGAATAGGCCAGTTACAAGCCAGACAATATTGCTTATTCATTTGCCTTTCCATTCATTAAACATATTTCCAACCAAAAGACTTTGCTGCAACTTGATAAGCAACTGAGCCACATTTACACTTGCTCCCAAATTACTGACTCCCCAGTAACCACTTTAAGATGGCAAGAGCAGGAAGTTAAGTGGCAGTAATTTTCCAGCATGAAAAGATGAGGTCATACCTGCCTATTCTACTTTAGATTTTCCAGTGCAAGGGTGAGCCATTTCTTTTTATGCATTGCAGGTGCCTTTCAAGCATACAGCAAGTTGTTTTGTAACAAGCTGGAACATCTTGCTTGGTGAGATCTCTGTTCAAATTCTCATTTTCTTCCAGCTGGGCCAGGGCTTTCTGGCTTTGACACAATGAGAAAAGCACACACGTTTCCCATGACATATATTGCAAAGACTCAAGAGTCCACGCTGGCAGATGTAGTGCCCAGGCATCCCCCCCTCTCCAGCAGGTTGCTTCCCTTCCTACCAAACTGTCCACAAGGGGACATTCCTCTCTCTGCCTCCCCCAGCTTAGGAGTGCAGAACCAATCATGGTCCTTGCACATGACTACATGGGTACTTCGCCTATCAGACCCACAATACAACACGATGGAATCAGCTTGTGTCGTACACCAAGGAGGAGCAACACGGACACCACGTACCCTATACAGATTTGTCTTTCAAGAACAACCACCAGCGTGTGACACAGCAACGCAGCCAGTGCTGCTGCCAGAAGAGTTCAGCCGTCAGAATCCACAGACCCTCCTTAAGCATTTGGCACTTATTTGCTTTTATAAAGTCTCCTGCTTGTAACAACCCCACCCATGCTGCTGCTTCAAGAGCAACGTTTCACAAATAGCCATGCAAGGGTTTTATCTTAGAAGGAAATTCCCAGTGAGGCCACTGTTTTCACTCCACTACTCTCCCTCCACCCTCCCCAGCACACATAGAACAGCAGATGCATGGCAGACCACATTGCACAATTTGTTAGATCAAGGTCAGAAAAAAACAGTAATAAGCCTGCCTGAACTCACGAATAAACAGAAGCATTTAATTATGCGTATGCTCTGATAGAAAGAATTTCCCTTTCAAGCATTTCACAGTGCTCTCCCAAAAACAGACGAGGACCCCAAGAATATTTACAAACATATCCTCACATTAGCCCTGAATGGGTGAACCATTTTACAGAGAAGAACCTGAAATGGGAGGTTTGCCTACAGAAATCTATGTCTCATGGTATCTACCAGCCCCATTAATGTGACAGCAATGGAGAACCTTGCTGGAAAGTGAGGTTTTACATCACAGGTAGGCAGTACATTTCACTCATGTGCAATGTTCTACCGAAAATGTCACATTATTACATTTTGTGCTGTTGTGCTTGATTTATCAGTAGAAGGATTCTGCTTTCTTTCCATCCTCCTTACCTGCCTTTCGATTCTCCAACAACTTGACTGCAGAACACAAAAGCCATCCTGTCTTTCGTGGCCACTCTCCTTAGAGAGATTGGCTCTTACTGTTTACAGTAGAGACAGCAAAAAACCATCAGCTGCATCATAAAGACATTTTTATCTGCCTCTGGTTTGGTTCTTGAACTGGTCAAGCCTGGAGAACCTCAAGTGACTTAGCTTTTATTCAGGCTGCAATTCCTGCTGTCCATTCCATGTAGCCAGGCATAGAAGAGCAAAATGTCACCCAAAAACTAAGTAGCTGGAAAAGAGACAGAACCATTACACAAAATGCCTGAGGCAATCCTGCAGAGAAGGTGCAGCCTTCAGAGGCAGTAAGCTTTGGGAAGTGTGCAGACAGTGAAGCAATGAAGGGGGCCTATAGGGATGCTGGAGAGGGACTCTTCATTAGAGACTGCAGTGATAGGACAAGGGGTAACGGGTTAAAACTTAAACAGGGAAAGTTTAGGTTGGATATAAGAAAGAAATTCTTTCCTGTTAGGGTGGTGAGGCACTGGAAGAGCTGCCCAGGGAGGTTGTGAATGGCAGCGTTCAAGACCAGGCTGGACGAGGCCTTGGGTGATATGATTTAGCGTAAGGTGTCCCTGCCCACAGCACGGGGGCTGGAACTAGATGATCTTAAGGTCCTTTCCAACCCTAACGATTCTATGATTCATCAAGAATTCAGTCATTGCTCGCCCTCACTTCGCTGAGGTGCTCAGACAGGTTCCTCCTTCTAGGAGAGGGAGAACACCTGGTGTTACATTCTCAGCTATCCTGAGCTTCCCTTTGCCATTGCTGGAAGATCACTTCACATGCACTCGGAAGGAGCTGATGCAGAGCCAGTGTTTTCATTGTCTACACACAGTCCTTTGGGCAAGGGTCACCATGGGTTAACCCAAGCAGCACAACAGAGGAAACCATTCCCTCTGGAGGCCAATAAAGCCTTCTCCAAAGTTCCCCTCTGCAACTCCAAAACACAGCAAAGTTCTAGTAAAAACATGGGTGAAATATGCCAGTTATATCCCTGAAGAGGTAACACCCACTTTCAGATGCCTGGCAGGAGACAGGCAGACCTTTCTCTTCTTTCCCCCACCAGCTTACACCACAGGCAGGTCCAGGAGCACACACGGAGAGCAGGCACCCCTGCATGAGTACACCTGTAATTATAACTTCAAACCACCTTACCCTGATTCTCCTGTGGAAGTGTTAGCAGGAACCCTCCCTCCCCCTGCTGTCTGACCTCTGCCCATTGTCCGTACCAATATTTACTGTCACTGTGGTCTCCCTCGCTCTGTAGGCTGGCTCCCAAAGTCTTTTCATATTTGGAATGTGTCAAGTAAATGGAAACACTGATAGAGAGAGTAATTTAAGCATCCAGGATCCAAACTACCATTAAAACACCAGCACATACTGGAACATACACTAATAACCTAAGGAACAATAGCCAATCTGAAAAACAATAGGTAATTTTCTTCTGTCTCCAGCTCTTTTTAAGGCTCATACTACCTGTCATAAGTAGCTATTAAAGAGCCTGTACTGCAGCATGGAAGAGAGGAGGAGGAAACCCGAAGCACACTACAAAACACTCTCCCTCAAATTCTGCCCATCAAAGGGAATTTAATCTCCATCTGTCTACCATGTAAGAAATATTAAGTAAAATGGTGAGAATAGACTGCAAAATGCTGTTATATTCACTACTGAGGGAAAACATTTTTGATGGGGTGACCTTTGCATGGAGCTGTGTTCATACTGAAATGCATTTTGCAGACCATAAAGAAAGCAGCTCCTTTTGACAGCTGAACTCAATACATAAGAACTATTTAAGAAAAGCTGTGTTACAAACAGTGGGTGGCAGATGACAATTAGTTTTATTTTTCTATTATGTTTGGGGGGGGGATTATCGCCATTAGTCACAGTGTGCTTGATACAACAACAAAGAGGCACTGGGCTCTCTCTGTCTTCTTCCCCATGCTTTATTTTCCCTGTGTATCTGTAAGCATCGCCTTTGTTCCTTTATACATACACTTATTCTTTAGTCTGTTCCCAGTTTTGTCTCCCTTTGCTTTAATTTCAGCCCTAAATATTTACATGCGAATAAGTTAAATGCGAATCTGGTCAGCTTCCTGAGCTGTGGGAGCATGTTGCACTGGTCCTTGAAGATCAAGATAAAAAGCTAAATCCAACAAAGGTGGGGATTAAAGAGGAGGAAGAGGAGGGTAAAAAAGCAGCACAGCGAAGAGAGGGGGCGCAGAACAAACCCTCCACCAGCTTGAATTGCACGGGATTAGCTTCTTTCAAGATGTCCGCTGTGCCTCACCTCAGCGCAGGGACCGCGCCAGAGCCCGGCCCAGAGCTGTTCGCTGCCCTCCAGGGACGCTGCTCCCACTCAGGGAGGGCGGTCGCAGGCCGGAGCAGCCCTCGCAGCTGGGGAGAAGGGACACACAAGGGACTGACAGGGAGGCTGAAAAACAAAAGACCACCCGGCAGAAAGAGCCCGGGGAAGCTGTAACCCCCACAGCCGCTCTCCGTGCCCGCTTTCCACAGCCCCTCGGGAAGGGCATGGCCAAACCCGTGGCAGCTGCGGGCCGGCGGCACCGGGGACAGGGCTGCCCCCATGGAGTGGGCCGGGCCTGTGGGGCCGTGGCCGCCGGCAGCCCTGCATGGCCAGGCCGCGGTGACAGGCAGGATCCCCTCGGAGAGCTGCCCTCCTGACACGGGTGGTGGCTGTGTGCCTGTAACAGGCTCAGTGGGCCAGGAGCTGAGCCCTGCCAGGGGCCCGGCCACTTACAGGGTGCACAAGAGGCTGAGGGAGAAATGGAGCAGCGGGGCACTTTCAGAAACGTGGTGACAAGAGCAATGTGATGCTTGCTGGACGTACCACAGAAGGCCATTCCCTTCCCCTGTGTGTCACAGAAAACCTTTTGAAAGGGAACCCGTGGACAGGCAGAGCCTCTGTCCATGTCCAAGTGCCACTCTAGGAAGCACACAGGTGCCTGGCCTATCTAGGACAAGGCACCAGGAGAGGAGCTTGGCAAAGGGAGAGATCCCAAAATGCGTGGGAGGGCAGCCCAGTGCCCCCCAGCCTGGCTCCTCCACACCAGGCCAAGATGGTTCCAGGCCTTGCTGTTCCATTGCCTTTGGGAGCAGCAAACCTGGGTGTTGCTTTGCCACTGATAGGGCCTGGCTTTGGAAGCACCAGTTCCTACACTGGGATCCCCAAAACCCCACTTTCCTCTGCAGAGAGGTTACCCCAGCCTGCCCCAGCTGACAGCCCTGGTCAGCTGCGTGAGCAGTACCCTGGGTCTAGGGACACCAGCAAAGCCCAGCTGGGTCTTCCCATCTCCTCCCCTTCATTCCCAATGAACCCCACCAGCCAGGACCATGCTCCAAGCTGGGGTCCTCACCAGTGCCTGGTAAACCAGGAAAAGCTAAGTCAATCACTTGTTGTGTTCCTTGTTCATAAAAGTATATAGTGAGTTTATTCTGTGATAGAATTTGAGAACGTTTCTTCAGTAGCAGATAATGCACTGGGCTGAGCATGCAGCGTTTTTTTACTAAGGACTGATTTCACACCATCTGCAGAGAAGTGAGCATTCTCCTCAGCTTAGCAAGCTCCATGTAAGACTGATGGGGCAGAGGCCACAAGGGCTGAAAACCCACATTCAGTATAGACCCAAGGGTGCTGTGTGAGACCAGTGAGCCATAAAGAGGGACAAAGACATTTACTGAGCACATTCCCATCAGACAAAGGAGTAACAAAAGGGCAAGCAAACCTAATTAAAAAAATATCCTATAAAGAAGTTATTTGGTCATAAATGGACACCAGGGTGGAAGCATCAGATATGATGGTTGCCAGGTCTTTTTTCCTCCCAGAAGGTCATGCAGCCCTTTGACTAGTAAACTTTAAGAACCACAGTTGTAAAGTGTATTCCAGTCTATGTTCTTTGCCTGCAGAGAGAAATACAGTGCACGAGTCTGTATTTCAGGTGACTGGGGCCAAGGATAACTCAAAAGGTCTTCAGAAAGGATAAAACCAGCCTTTGTTGTACAGCAGCTCCCAAACCATGATTTTGGTAGAAAATAGGCACAGTCATATGAAAAGCTACACACAGCACACAAAAGGCAACAAACAGAAGTATGTGAGTTCAGGCAATGGCTGAATCACTTTAACATCAGCTGAAGCTTTGAAAATGTGATTAACATACAGTTAGGAGACACTCCTCTGCATCTCCAGAAGAGAGCAGCCAGCCCCAGAGCAGACAAGGTGCATAAGCCCCTGTGTGCCATTGTCCACAGGGAGCAAAAGGGTCCCAGGTGCTTTCTTGGTGTTGTGGAAAGAAGTAGACAGTTCATTGAGCAGTTTGATTTTTATGATATTTAGCATAACAAACCCATCAAGGTCAACCAGAAATAGTCACAAGACATAGGTATTCACACCATACGTTGGCATCCTTTGATAAAAGGCTGTGCATCTCCTGTAGCACTTAAAAAGCAGTACCTATTTTTAAATGTAGGTCTCCAAATGATGTGTTGGAGTGGGAAGCAGCATTTAGAGCCTAGTTTTGTGGCTCTGATTTGCGTAAGACTATGCTCTCACATAGCAGGGGCAATAATGAACTCCATGGGCTGCTCCCAACCAGGTCCCGCTGGCAGTACTGCCTCTTGAGCCATCACAGCCTGGTGGGAGTTGGATCTGTGCCAGTGCAAATCTTCCCTTCAATTGTTTGAGTTTTGGATGAGGACTGACTTGCACAGACCTTTAAATGTGAGCCTTGCTGAGATTTGCTGAAGGCCAGTTCAGCACATGCTGTCCATTTAAAGGTCAGCAGTTCAACAATGAGCTTCACCAGGCAGAAACAGGCACTGGCCAGGATCAGCCATTATCATTCAGACAGACCATAAATTACTTTATACTTCAGATTGGGTGCTAAAAGCAAGAACCTGAATGTCTCCTAGACTGTGAGGGACACCTGAAACCTGGATCTTTCTCAGGTGTAGCCAGGGGCTCTTTCCCCTCCCTTCCTTCACAGCTGAGCACTGGCACAGCACCAACCCTGCTGCAGCCCCATGCTCAGCCCAGCTCCCCACACCCCCATGTGCTTCCCATATAATCTCAGTTGTTGTTCTAGGCAGACAGCTCTGTTTTCATTTAAGGCGATTCTATGCCTTTCATTGTGTTTTTAATTTTCATTTCACCAAGATTCACTCCCATGATTGTGCTTTCTGGCATCTTCCAGCTTTTGTCCTTTATTTTTACTGCTGGAGTCAGAGATGATTATCTCTCAGAAAGAGTTCTCAGCTGCATTATGTTGATGGTAAGTGCTGTTTTTCCTGCCCTGTCTGATTTTCCATGCAAGATGATTTTCATATAGCTTTAAGTGTTTTATTATTTTCAAATTGGTTGCCACGTCTCCAAGTTTCCCTTTCCCTGCTGTGGAAAGTGCCAGCATTGCTGTAAGGAGGGGACTGCAGCCTCTGGCAGGCCTGAAGAAGCAATCAGCTGAATCTTGGAGAGAACCACAGAAATCTCCCACAATGCAAGCAGCTCTGGGGCACTGTGACCTCCTTGGCTGGTACCACAGTATCTTTGAGCACCTCTGTCTGTGGACAGCCAGGGCACGGCTCCCTGCGAAACAGCAATGGGATCACAGGCTTCCCTACAGCCAGCACATTTGGGTGCTGGTACGCAAGCTGTGACACCTCCATCCTTACCGGCACATTATCCAGAATGACATGGAGATCCTTCAAGCCATCACTTCTGCTGCCAGCACTGGGAGATGCTTGGGCAGCAGGGAAGCACTGGTGAAGACCAGGACTAAAGACAGATCCCAATGCCATCAAAAGTATGAGCTGGACCTGGCCAAGACTGTCCACCAGAGCATCTTTTTCTCCAACGCAGGAAGCTCCTGAAGACGCTATATGAATCTCCAACCATGAATAACATCTTCAGAAAAACACCTTCCTTCTCCGTTCAGACAGAGGATAAATGCATTCCCCAGCCTTCCCCACATTTCCTTCCCAGCACCATAGCTGCCTACTCACATGTTGGACCACCAGTTCTCAGCTGCTTCTTCAGCCACCTTTACAGGTCCACAGTGGCCTCTCGCTGGTCCTACACACATATTATATAGGGCATGCAATAAGGTCTCTCAATCACTTATTGCACTAGTACCCAAAGCTAGTGGAGCAGACAACACTGTAACAGAAGGCAAGAACATTAAAACACTGTCCCCACATTGTCACAGCAGCCACAAAAAAGTGCAACAAGGTTCTTGTTCAGCTGACCCTGATGCACATGCCCTACATGGGACACTTGTCTGGCTTCAGCCAAGTCAGTGCTGTAACCTCAGCATCTGAGTTTTTTTCCTCCCTGCCTACTTGTCAGGTTCCTCCATTGCTCATCTCTCAGCTCCACAATACCTCCAAGCAGGTCTGTGCCCATACAAGACCCTCACATTATACAACATCCCACAGGCTTGTGAAATAATGTATAGTCATGTCACTACAATAGAGCAAGCACTACTGAGAGCCACTGCCAGCTCAGCAGTTTTCTTTTCAATCAAAGCAGCATTTTTTATTTTTTGTAATAGTTTTCCCCCCTTTGGCATTTTCATTAGGAGACCAACAGGAAAAAAAGCCCTCAACAATCCCTGAGTGAAAGTCATAAGCAGCCTGACACCTGGTAATGAGATATTTCAAGCTATGGGCTGGCACTTTTATGGTATTTCTAAACCAAGCACTCAATCAAGTGAACTTAGAAAGAATGGAAAGTTTGTTACTCCCAGGCATATGTCTTAAGGTTTTTCATCTTCTATTTCAGCAATGGAAGAATACAGTACAAATAAGGCAGGCAAATACCTGGCAAGTAAATACTTTTGCCGCAACATAATTATTCCCCTCAATGGAAAGGCTTCCAAGACAGCTTCTGAGACAGTACTCAGCATTCACAGCTGACCTGAGAACCTCTTGGCCCCTCATTTGAAATGTCTCATTATTTTTCTTAAGGAAACAGAGCTCAGACAGTCCCTTATTTTGTCCTCCCAGTTCTCTTCCCTTCCCCAAACAGCTCTGAAATCCACCAGCCAGCTTCACTCAAGGCCTAAACAGTCCAGGATCATCCATTTCCAGAAGTTCTTATATTAAAATGTATGCATAAGAGATGAGAGATATTACTGCTGTTGCACAGCAACAACTCAAAGATGATATCTGCTGAACCACTCAAGTCCAGAAGCTGTTGCAAGAGGGCCCTTCACCCCATGCCACCTGGCAGCTAGTGTCTGCCCAACACACAGACTTTCAGCAAAGCTTTCCCTCCTTCCTTCCTTCCTTCCTTCCCTCCCGAGACTTGGGGAAGAAATGGCACTAAAAGTGGGAAGCAATTCTCTCAGGGTGAGAAACCCCAAGCCCCACAAAATGGGAAGGGGCAGGGCAGCAGCAAGGCCGCCAGAACCTGACTGAGCCAGCATGATGGAGTGTGCTTTGTGCAAGTGAGCAAAAGCTCCTCCCTGCAGAGCTTCCACCACCACTCCCAGCTAAAAGCACCAGGCATGGGGGCACCTGAGAGCACCCAGCACACAAGCACAGAACAGCAGGACAAGAAGATGATGAGCAGGTTCCTACCAGCAGAAAGGCAGGGAACCTGCACATTGAACGTTATCTCCATCACCAATCTCCACTTTGAGCACCCAGCTCCTCACAAGACAATAAAGCTTTCACCCCACCACCCACACATCTGCAACTAAATTCCTGTGAGATAACTGGGATGTTTCCACTCCCCTCCCACTGCAGCCACAGCTCACTGAGGCACCCAAAAGTAGAGCAGAGACACCCCAGCAGGCACCTGCTGCGCATGAAGAAGGGGGAGAAGAGTCAGCCTCTTGTGCTGTTGTCTCACTTGTCTCCTGGTTGATGCAAGGAACGGAAGGGTTCTCTCAAAGCACAGCCATGCTTCGGCCACTCACTCATCTCCCACAACAAATGATGCCATCCAAATGTCAGTGCTAATTGCAGAGAGAGGAAAATCATCTGCATTCTGCCCATAACAATCCATTGTTATTTTTATGCACACACACACAGAGATACGAGTAAGGAACCCTTCTCATTTCAAGCTGTGCTATTATGCTAACTACAGAGAAATAAATATGCCACACTGTAGCTAATAAGTGTCATTCACATCAGTATTTATTCCAAACATGTTTCCCCCATCATGTCTGTTCTGCCTGGAATTGCTCATCACTAAAGAGGAGACCTTTATTTCTAGTGATTTAAGCAGACAGGAGAGAGTTAGCAATTAAAGCACACTTTTGTACAATTTAATTCTTTTAATTTCAGCTATCAGGGAGCGTTATCTGCTATCACTGTACCTTTCTATTTCTGGAACCATCACCTAGCAGCACTGGGCTCGTACTTCACCAGTTTGCAAGATGGGTTCTCCCACATGAGCATGGGAACAGGGCTGACTCCTGGCAAGCAATGGGCTTGTGGTTCTCAGCTCCATGCTGTGCAATGTAGGACTGGGTCTCTATGAGGAAACAGGCTCAGAGTAATTTTCATTCATGCTCAGACACATTCCTGTGCCCCAGCTCCCTGACACTCCATATGCATTTCATGCTCACCCAGGACCTGTGTTAGTTGGTATCTGTGGGAGACTGTCGCACTGTGAGCTGCCCCAGTGCTTCCACAGTCACACTGGGAGCTGCCAGCAGCCGATCCAGGCACCTTCAGTTGCTCCCTTGAGAGATTATTTCTGTGCTCACCAAAGGCTGGCGAGGACTAAATGTCATTCAAGAAAAGTATTTCGGAGCTAAAAATACTCTCACGACTTTTGCTTCCTTCCCAGAGCAAACGTCTGCTTGGCAGGTAGCAGATGAATTCAGTGGTCCTACGACACACGTCTCATCATCCGCCTGACAGCGCTTCACACACACAGTAAGGCATCACACCAAGCTCAAACTCCCGCTACCTGGGCTGAACTATAACCATTTTTCACATTAAACTGGAGATAGGACTGAGTCAGAAATCCTCCACCGGTGGTGGGAAACCAGCAAGGCTTTAACTGCTGCCCAAGAAGGACAGGTCCACTTGCTCATCCACACCACGTAAACAGAAGCAATGACCCACAGCCCACCTGGCTCAGGTAAAAATGGTTTCAAGTCTGAGGAGCACAGATGCTTCACTGAGGCTGATGTTCCTGCACTAAGGAATGAATCCAAAGGACTGAACGAGGGCCAGAGCTAATTACCAGCCCACGCAGACTTGTGGATAATATGTCGAGGATCCTGTTATGCAAGAATACAGCTGGGCATGTTATTGCAAGTGAGGAGACAGCCATCTATGTGAATTGCAGAGGTGTGGGGAGAAAAGGAAAAGAAAATCCTTCCATTTTCTCTCTTTTTCATTTGTACAGTTAAGGGCCTGGTTTGTAAAGATACTGAAAACCTAAAGTTCTCATTGATGTCCCTGGACTTTTCTCTTTAAAACTGCACAGAACAGTGAACCAAACACCAATTAGGCTCCATCCATAGAGCTAATGAGACTGGGAAAGTACCCCAGAGGTGGGTTTCAGCAGCAGCTTTTCTTTTGACCTCACTTGTCACTTGCTTTTCTCCTGCTCCCAGATATAATCCTTGTTCCTTACTGCTTAAAGCCTGAAAGCACAATTTACTTGCATCAGTGGAAGACAACAAGAACGGTTATGCCACATTTCTTCCCCACAATAGAAGGGGCAAATCCCGCTCTAATCTAGCTGGGAAGATGAAGACGGCAGGGTGTTGCACACACACATTTCTATCCAAGATCACATACCAAGTATTTTGCTACTCCTGCCTTTTTCTTATTTTCTTATATTAGGGCAAGAGAGACATCTAGAGATCATAGGCAGGGGATTGCAAGCTTCTGGAAAAACAGTTTTCTGTGTAGCACAATGTGTTCACAGATTGGGAACAATGAATAAAATGAATGAAATATGAAACAAATTGACTCTTGGTTATAAATAAGTAAGGCCCAAGAGGGAATAGCAATGGATTATAGAGTAGCAGGAACACAGTCTGTTTCTGTGGCTTGCCCTCACACACCACCCCCAAACTGTGAAGAAAAGCACCTCCTTGGAAGACAGAACTTCTGGGATGGGTCACACACCCTGCTAGGGCAGCCTGTCCAAAAGCACACAATGCTCCTGGAATGCATGCACAATGATTAACTGCAGCACTAGCAGATAAAACTTCCAATAAAATGGAACTAAGCTAGACCTGGAACTTGAATGCTGCCCTTTTAATCCCAAATCAAAGGCACATGTCCAACCCACCAGCACAATTGCACCAACAGCATCACTATTTTCAAGCCAGTTACAAGAATGATGAGATGGGGTGTCCTGTGCTTCCCAGTGCACCAACGGTATGGATTTTAACTTGTGCTCCCTATATAAATACACACAGGTCCATGTTAGCAGCCACACAGTGGGCAGGAAGGTCGCTGAACCCAGCGTAGTCGGATCAAGAACAGGACGGCTTTCAAAACCATGGGTACAACTAGGCAACGATGGGTACCAGGACAACCTGATTACAGTAAGAGTGGTCCTAGCAACGCTCAAAACTCTCATTACCTTCACCAGAACCACAACATTTCCTTGTACGTGCTCTCATCTGTTTCTAGTGCTTTTGTGAGATTATCCTTATGTATCTCATTCAGTAAATGAAACTGGATCAACTGGAAAATAAGCAGAAAGTTTTATGCCTCCAGACATCCTCATTTGCTTTGCCTGAGAACAGGACAAGGTCAGTGGATTCTTTTCTCCCCCAGCAGAAGATGCACCTTCACATATCAAGCAATAAGGTCAGCCCAGTTATTCTTATCACTTGGTATGTCAGCATTTCTTTCTCTGTATAAACAGTTGTAAACAAGACCAAATTACTCCAGGTCACGAGCGGGAAATGAAAACACAGCGTACCAGAGCAAGGAGATGGTGAACAGAAAACCAGATACTTCTCTTTTTAAAAGAACTGTGTGAGTTAAGTGGCAGCTCTTGAGCAGAGAAAGCATCAGAGGCAAGAGCAAGAACAGAGGCTACCAGCTGTTGAAACTCCTTGGCTCTACTAGAATAGTTCTCTGGACTAAACTGTGGTTAAATCCACCCAGATATTTACTGGGAGCCTGATATTTGCATTAACTGGAAGTAAGACACTGAACTGAAGTAAGCCTTGTCTTAAACCTAAATAGTGTTAGACAAGGCAAAACATCTTGTTATTTCAGAGCATGCAATTTTAATTAAACCCCCCCAAAATAATGGCTTGGGCAGTCCCAGATCCTTTACAAACAAATGGTGTCTTCTGTCCTCTACCATCAGCCTCATCTGCACATCCTGACCTGCACATCACTGTGCTCCCTGTTCCTGCATCCTGGAGGCAGGACCCCACACCAGCCATGAGCATTTCTTCCTTCTTTCACTGCTGTGAAATAACTACTCGGTGCAAAATCCACTGGCGCAAGTTCTAAAGCCTCGCTTGCCACTTCAGCTTTCTGCCACACCACCGCACACATCCTTGTCTATTGCTGCTGGCTTTCATCCAGAGTCTGGTAGGCAAAAAGAGACAAGAAGATAACTGCTAGGACACTGGAGATCCAGATGTAATTACTGCTTGCATTTCTGGTGCAAGAAACTGGGCCATGAGTTTGAGAAACAGAACACACGCTCCAGTCAGGGGAACGGAGCTGACTCAATTACCCGTTGTGGAAAACAAACAAAAGGATGAGAAGGAGAAAGTGTATTTCCTGTGAAGCCGCTGTTACGCACCAGGCTTCTTACCCTGCTGGGGTATTTTGAAGATCCACAGTTATCTCATCTCCCGTATTATCTTAAACCAGGCTCTTGCATCAAAGACAGAAAAAAGTCTCTTTGTGAGCCAGAGTACGGGAGAAGTCAGGGTGGTTAGCAAGGAGCAGGGGGACCAGCAGCAACGCCAAAGCCTCTCTGGACGCCTCTCTTGGATGCTGCCATCTGCTGCCATCTGCTGCCAACTTCTCACTGCAACAATAAATAGATACTCCTTAATGCGGTTTGAATGTTTCATCCTGTTCTAAACAGTGGCATAAGGAGCAATCGGTATCTGGAAGTACTGATCATGTATCTGACACGAGAAGGGAGAGCAGGCTGTACCCCGCAGATGGGTCAGCAACCGTCTCCCAGCTACTTCTAACTTACTATTCGTAACTCAAACCAAGTTCTGACCCCATTTCACCAGTTGTGATTACTGACACTTACCTTCTTGTGATCAGCCAAGCAAGTACAGAGGGACTACAGGCAGCTCAGCATCACCATCCATACTGTAACACAAGCCTCCCCACAGCACAATAGCCAGGCAAGCAGCTGTGCTCACTCAACCTAGGTGTTGAGGTATGACTTAACAAGCAGAAGCAAACCTCCAGCCTAAAGGCTGAGGCTTTTCTCTACACCTGGAAGGGTATGGAGGTGACACACCACTTCCAGACTCATTCAGTGTTAGACTGCAGGTATCCAGGATGGCACCAGAGGGAAAGCTTGGTAATTCCAGTGGTTGGTTGCAGCAGAGATGTGCCTGAGGAGCCACCCACCCTCACACGTTTCCCCATGGGAGGGTCAGCTGCCCCTGTCCCACTGGGGACTCCTCCACCACCAGCATTCCCTCCCTGCTCCACTGCTACCAAACAACTCTAACACCCTGCCTTCATTGCCAGTTGCAACCTGTACTGCTCTTTCAGCTTTCCCTCTCACCTCTCCCTATTAATCCTTTTATTACCCAAAATGACAGTTAACTTACCTACAAACTGCTTTCCCAAGGCACATCCTGCAGCTCACAAAACAGCACTGGGGCTTAAAAAAAACCCCAACAGACCCCTTTCAGATTTAAACACGTTTGAGAATCACGAATTTCTGCAAAGATTTAAAGCAGCTGTGTTGCAGGGCACACATCCTAACCCTAATCCTGTGTGTCAGCTCCCAAATCCTACTTCAGGAGTTCCCAGGATCTCAGCAGCAGTTGCCCAGGAGTAAAGCTCTCATCAGTGAGGCACAAGCTCAGAGATCCCCTTATGAACTCACATCACCTGCAGTGAGCCAGCGAGCAGTCACATTTTTAGCTCTGCTGTGAAAAAGGTGCATCTGCTGCTGCATGCTCCAAGTCATTCTTTCTACATTGGAGCTCTAATTTCCATTTAATAATCCTACAAAAGTCTTGGGCTGGCTTGTGAAATAAATTAACAGTCTATTCCCAAGTGCTCCTTCAACTCAGAGTATCAGGAATCCTGTCACCTCCAAGTCTCTGTGGTGGGGAAGGACATACACAGGTAACTGGTTCAGAACTGATGTGTGTGTCCTCTATAAAACTGGTTTAAAACATGAATTTTGGACCAGCAGGGAGCTTGAAGCCCTAGTAAATTCATCTAAAGGAAGTCTTGAAGTGTCACTGACCTTCTTCCACCATGTATCAGAAACTTGTCCTCTATTCCGGACTGAGTCAAGATGGAACAGTGGAATCTTCAGTTACTCTGAGCAAGAAATACAAAAGCTCAGGTGTGCATCAGCATTTAGTAATGCAGAATTATCTCCACTAATGATACAAAAAAACCCGCAACCCAGTAATGAGTAAGAGCTCATTTGACAAGGGGTCAAGGCAGACTTCTGACTTTGCAACTACTTTCTGTAATTCAATATACAGATCCGTATATTAAGTAAATTTGTTTCAAATCAAACTGAGAACTGTACTGATCACATTTGAATGTTCTGCTGCCATACGCAATCCACATACTGTGACCTTAAACAGCAGGTGACCAAGTCAAAACAGGTAAAGTATCTCCATTATTCCCCTCATCTTCTCAGTCATGGTGCAAGTCCCTGTTAGAGGATGCTGCCATGCACCCCACAACACAAAGCGTGAGCACTTGCACAGCTCTGCTGCTGGCTCCTTGCTCCTCAGGGAAGAGCCACCGCAGGTGAGACTGTGCTGCTTGTCCACAAAGAGTCAACACCTTCCCCTTTTCTCCCTAACAGACTGCCCTGCAACAGGTTACATAGTTATGAATACTTACTGCCTGAAGACAGTAAGGCTCTCTGTGTCACCTTCCCAGCACAGCCCCTCTGACTTGAGCAACTATAGGTATCAACAGCCAGGGCATACTGCCAAGAAGGAAAATTGTTTCCAACTCTTTGGATCATGAGAACCGCCAATTCAAAAGCTGTTTCACAGCATGCTGAAACAGGCTTGCTACATTTCAATTGGCTCCTTCCCAACAGACTCCAAACAAAGCAAAGCAAGGCAAGGTATTTCCAGCTGCTGTTAAAGGACAATACAATCGCCCAGAAGCTTGCTCCCCATTCCACACCATCTGCATGCAGCTCCTCAGCCTCTGTCACCTGCTCTTGTACTGCTTTAAAAGGCATTGATTTTTCTGTATTGAGTACATTACACTCTTATGCATCAGCTTCCTGAAAGAGCAACAACTCATTCAATACTAAATACTCAGCATGTGCAACCTCACGCATCCTTATTGTCCCACTCCAGAAACTTAAAAACTCCTACAGTGACATCTTCATTCAACATACAAAGCAGCTACACGGCAACTACCCCATTCGAAATGCCTGCTTCAAAGGACTTTCAAAGCAGAAACCCTGAGAAAAAATCCACTTCTCAGGTACTCCTTAGCTGCAAGATGAGGCACAAGTTTGGGATCTGAAATCAAGCTTCAACCATCTTAATTATCCTAAAGTCCTACATCTCATAACCTTTTCAAACGTAACCAGGAAATACCTTCTGGCAAGGCATCTTCTATTATCGCCAACAGGTGAAACTACAGAGTCCCACGTATGTAACTGGAGACACACACACCTAGCACCTGAGAGCCGACCCCACGGCATAATAGCGAGTACATAGCTTAGCACAAGAGCTCCCCGGTGGAGGTCATTCTGCACAGCAATCCCAGAAGTTATAACCATTAGAAGTAGGTTACAGCGTTAAAAGAAATAAAAGTTGTGACCGGGGATGGTGTGGAACCCAAACGTCCTCTGAAGCTGGAACTTGAGCACTACTGAAGAGCTGTCTGTTACAAACACTAGCACAGGTAGCGTCTGAAGTCATTAAAATACCGACTGGAAACACCAGAGTCCATTTGAACAATTTATTAGTATCCTCTTTTTTTACAAGTTTTAGAAAAAGAATCCCAGGATTTTGCCTCCTGTGTGTTTTCGCCTAGCCTCCTCATGGTCCATGATGCCAGCTGAGGTTGTCAGAACAATGTACCTGTGAAGAAAGAACAAATGTTCAGTTGATGGTTCTGTCCTACACTCACGTTGAGCTGACAACACTAACTTCATTTCTGTATGTACAGTCATGTCGTATTCCTGTCTGTAATTTTCATTACAACAGCAACATCTGTTTCTCTAAGAAAGGGCCTAATGGAAGTAAGGTCAGGTTATCAGACAATAACAAACTCCTCTCACAAGTACAACTCTGCAGCGTGTAAGAAACACCTATAGGCTTCTATTCTCCAAATATTTGTGTCTCAGCAAGATGTCTTCTTGCACATTCTCACTGTATTCAGCTCTTGTAGCAGCAACAATTCCAGAGTTTCTAGACAAGATCTAATTCTATTTTACAAAGACATTTTTCTTCAGAGCAGGCAGAGTTGCCACTGTGGCAGACAGCTCCTCAACTCAGAACACTTTGCCTCTCCATGTTCTGAGCATAGATGAGTAGCTGGATCCGGACTGACACGTGAAGCAGCCTTTGCCACTGCTAACGCCGACATCTGGATTACCAGCCTACTTCACCCATATTGCTCCAGGTCCAAGAACCTCTTGTCCCATCACTATAAACATTATTCTGCCTTCCCAGTATTTGACTCAAGTGAATTTTGGGAAAGAAAAATACACTGCACAACAGGAAGATTTTCTATGTTGTGGAGGTTTGTTTAACAGAGGCTCTCGAGTCTCTCATCACCTGGTATCTAATCAATTTATACACAATCAGGAAGTTTAATTTAAACTAGTATGAAACTTACTTCCACTGACCTGGTAACTTACATCACTCCTCTGACCTTCTATATATAGCCATTAATACAATTAAAATCATAGAATCACAGAATGGTTTGGGTTGGAAAGGACCTTAAGATCATCCAATCCCAACCCCCCAGCCATGGGCAGGGACACCTCACACTAAACCATGTCACTCAAGGCTCTGTCCAGCCTGGCCTTGGACACTGCCAGGGATGAAGCATTCACCACTTCTCTGGGCAACCCATTCCAGTGCCTCATCACTCTCACAGTAAAGAACTTTTTCCTTATATCTAAGCTGAACTTCCCCTGTTTAAGTTTAAACCCATTCCCCCTTGTCCTATCACTACAGTTCCTGATAAAGAGTCCCTCTCCAGCACCCTTGTAGGCCCTTTTCAGATACTGGACTGTGTAAGAGAAGTTCCATTTTCCCAGTAAATTATAGAACTGGTGAGACCAGGATTTACCAAAGCCAAGCAAAACCAGGGCCTTGCTTAGTTTTAGTGCCCTTTAAAATGGGTTAAAAAGAGCATTTATATGGAAGACTGATTTTTAGACTGGTATCTACCTCCAGACTGATGAGAGCGGAAAGGTGTCAGGCAGGTCTCATTCATACAGTATTAAAGTGCAAGAAAAAACACCCACATTTTTACATACCACTGGGATTTAACTCTTCTCCATACTCACCCAAACTGACGTGAAGGCAGCAGGTTGTTCTGCCACTTTTCCAAATCCTTCAGCTGAACATCAAATCTGGGACTGATTACACCACACTGTAAAACAGAACTCCATTACAAACTGAAGAACTTTATGAACTGGATTTGCACATTTGTCATTCCCATTCACTGGATAAAGGAATTTAACAACTGCAATTAAAATATTTTTGGCAGCGAAAGATCAGAGTACTAAGAAGCCTGCTCTATTACCCGCAATACACACAGGCACTTCTGCTCAGGTAACTCAAGACTCTCACACAACTACTCAACTGTTACTTCCTTAGCAGCCTTGCCTCTCCTCACAACCTCCTCCTCTTAAGAGTGACTTACGCTTACACTGCTGAAGCTAAACTAATAATGGCTAAACCTGGGAGAGCACAAAAGCATACTACAAATCACTGAGGATTATTAAGCATCCTGTATCATCCATCAGAAATCCTGCGACTGCTCAGGGATATTCTACTTCTAATCAACTGCTACTACTGCCTCCAGTTACCTTGCTGGCTCCAACTATCTTAGTTACTCCCCAAGAACAGAACAGCAGCACACCTTCCTGCACTGAGGGCCATTTTTCTGAACCAAACAACCGCTCCCTTATTGCAGCTTTTGAGAGAAACATTCTATCCAGCCGCACTCCAGAAGATCTGTTATAAAATTAGCCCAAGAGTTCAGGCAACACTATACTCAAATCTGACATACTTTATTTTACAGATACACACAACTAGGAACTTAGGTGGCATCAGAACTCTGCATACTACACTCACGCAATGTTCACCTGCAATTTCATCAGGGAGATAGCCCCCAACATGTCCTGACCAAGTAGTTTTCATAGAACCACAGGCTGGGTTTGGGTCAGAAGGGACCTTAGAGCTCACCCAGTTCCAACCCCCTGTCATGAGCAGGGACACCTTCCACTAGAGCAGGTTGCTCCAAGCCAGTCCAATCTGGCCTTGAACACTGCCAGGGATGGGGCAGCCACAGCTTCTCTGGGCAACCTGTGCCAGTGCCTCACTACCCTCATAGTAAGGAATTTTTACCTAATATCTAATCTTGTTTATTTCTTCCCTGAAGAGCCACCTCTCACTTGAATAGCTTAACTGGAAACCACAATGTACAGCAAGTCAGCACAGAACTAGACAGCTCAGTATTTTGAGACGAAAGCATTAAAAAAAAAAAATCCAAAACACACACAAATACTTCAGATGCCCCAGAACTTAAAAAGCAAACATTTAACACAACATTCAACTTTCCCTCAACTACAAGCAAAGCCCATCTAGTGGCAGGAGAAAGGCTTGAATCCTCAGCACTTACAGGTATCAAACATCAACCGGAAAGCAGCTCAGTTCCTATCTCTTAAAGACAGTCTTCTAGACACCTTAAACATCAAAGAAAGTGGAAACTCACTAGGTAGCCAGAAAGCCCTTAAAGAGAGAGAAACACAGCACACTTGCAAGCAGACTTCCCTGAAAATATATCTGACATATTCAGCGTTTAAAAGAAATTTAACTAGTCACCCACACCATTATAAATCCAGAAAAATTAACAAGCATCCGATAACCACTGATAACACCCATATTACTCTCATTTACATGGATCCCATAAATAGAACCTCCCTTTCAGAACCGGAGCACACAAGCAATTAAAATAAATAAAGACATGTTTCTAGAAAACTGAAGTCAGAAAGACAAATCCTACCTTGTTGAGTCTGCCTGTGAGATTGACAACAATCTTCCCAGCTCTGTGGTCATCAATTATCTCAAATTCGCCAATGTAACCTACAGAAGACGAGGAAACAGACAAATCAAACACATAACATTCAGCTACGTTAATACAACTCATTAACTGTGTTGTACAAAACTAGTTCAAGCATCTTGGTTTACTTTTAGCCAAAAAGCCCCTCAACACAACAGCACCCGCAGAAGCCATGACAGGAGCCAGCACCGCACACTCTGCACTTACCATGCTTCATCATCACAGTTAAAAACCGGACAATTACTTTGGAGCACGGCCTAATGAGAACTTGACGTTTCCCACGTTTCTCTGCATTGTTGATGCTTTTGAGAGCATCGGCTAGAACGTTCATGCGCACCATGGTGCCTGCAGGGAAGAGGAGAGGCAGTTATGGACACTGGCCTTCCAGCACAGAAACGCTGAGCTTTCTTGAAAGTCTAATTTTAGACCTAAAAGATCTAACACTGACAGGAAGTTACATTAAACCTTACCAAGCTCTCTTAGGCTAAAAAGCAGATTAAATCACATACTCATGTCTCAAGAGAATCTGCTATTATCATGACAAGTCAGGGAATCTGACACACTTACTTGAACTTAGCTTTATCAGCATGCACACATAAACATTTAAAACCACCATCCAGACAACATTTCATGGGTAGTACACCTTTAACAGGTGATCGTTTGGGACTTTAAAAGCCAGTTATGCAGTATCAGCCCTGTTCTAAAACTAATTCATAGCTGTTATTAAACAGATACTGTTCAGCTTGCTTATCTGCAATAACCCTGCAGGATGCATGCACAACACAGCACTCTTGAGAAGGAAAATCGGGATTCAACTCTAATTCTCGTGATAAAGAGCCCCCAGACTACCACAGACCACGACACGCCTTGGTAGTGTCGGGGTGCCACAGAGCCTGAGCACTGCCACAACTAGCCATGACGGTGCTCCTCAGAGGGGCCACAGGGCCATCCCCGAGATGGCCAAGTCCTGCAGCACACGGAGCTTTTAGCACTGAGCCAAGGACTCCAGACGAGCAGACCTCGTTAACTGCTGCCCAGGGGCCGACTGCAGCCAGACCCCCGCCCCGAGGGCCGCCTCCTCTCCCAGGGCCCAGCACACCGCCCGCTCCCCACGCCCGCCGCTACCTCCTCCCCGGCAGCACGGTCCTCATCCGCCGAAGTCCACAGACTCCACAGTCAAGTTGCCCCGAGCCCTGCCCAGCCGAGCCCGGGCCTGGCTGCCACGCCAGCCCCCGCCCCACTGCTCCCGCCCCGCATCTCCGCGGAGAGCGGAGCCACAGGCAAGAAGGGACTGCCCCCCACCCTCCACTCGGCGGGCTCTAGCGCGAGACAGGGAACGCGCCGGCGGCTCAAAACGGGCGGGCCCTGTCGGGCGCACCCTCGCGGCCCGGACGCTGCGGTCGGAGGCGGCCGCGGTGCTCGGATGGGGCCGGGAGGCGGCGGATAGCGACCGGGACCCAGCGCCATCCCCCACTCACCGGTGCAGCAAGATGGCGGAAAAGGAAGAGGCCGGGCACCCGCGCGGGATTATGGGAGAGCCATGGGCGCGGGGCGCTGCGCGGCGCGAAGCGAGCTGTCGCGAGACTTGGCGTCCCAGTCCGGTGGCGGCTCGCGCCAGGCGCGGTCATCCTCATTGGCCGAGAGCTGCGGATCTCACTTCCGGAGCGACGCCGCGGCCCGGGTTTCTATAGCAACCGGGACGCTCCAGCGGGAGCCGCAGGATTGCGCCGCGCGTTTCTCCCGTTCGGCCCAACGCGCCCACGGCCGCCCCTTTTACCGCTGTCAGTCAGCCACGGGTGACGTTAGAGCCCTCCCCTCTGCAGCAGGAGCGGCCAGCGTACCGCCACAGCCGACAGCGGCTCTGATCTTGGCACAGAGCTATTTTGAACACAAGGTGTGCACAGCGAGTGCGAGTGCTTGCAGCACTAGAACAACACTTCCAGCTCCAGTTCATGAACGAAAGATGTGTTTTTCACGAAGAAAAAGAACAAAGAACTTAAAGAAGTTTCTCTTTAATCTGTATTTGCCTATTGAACAGTTACAATGGACACTGAGGAGAGTTCATTTTAGAACAGTAAACTTTTAAAATATTAACACAGGTTTTAGCAGTTTAAAGAAAAAAGTTCAGTTTTTAAAAAAGGAAGGAGAGGTCATAGAAAAGCACAAACAGTTCAGACAGGCTTATTTACAGAGACAACCCTAGCATATTCAACTGATTTTGTTTACAGACAACAACATTCATAAAACCAAACATGCTACATGGCTCCATGACAACAGCAGGTTTTCAAACAATCAGCTGTTAAGGTAACACACCTTAACTCATTTTCCTACAGTCTCAGTGCAACAAGTTGAAGTTTACACTACAGCTAAATGACTGAACTACAGATTTCTATATTCCAGATCCCTGTTCAACACATTAGTCAGATTATGCAGCCAGAAAAAAAACCCGAACAGGTTCAGTGAGACAATGGGATCACCTTCTTGCACCAATTTTGAGTACACACCCTCAGCTATCATCCTTCTTACTCAGCTAATGGTCCCCCCTTCCACAAGGATCAGTAGTCACAACCTCCCAAGGAAAGTTAGCTTTCAGAACTTTAAGCCTTTCATACTTCCTGTAGCCACACACTAATGATCAGTGAACTGAACACAGCTACAGAAATGCTACCGCACATTACAATTCAGCTGTTAGTCAAATGGGGTGTTTATTTACAGGGCCTCCTAGTTTGGTGAAGACACTGCACAGGCTCCGTACATCAACGGACAGGATCTTTCACACAAGATCAACCACAGGCTGCAGAACCCCAGTCAGCACAGCAAGAGACACAAACCCCCAGCAGTTGCTACAGTGACATTTTCACTTTATCAGGGAGCCAGTAAAAAAACAAAAACAACAAAAGCCAGTGAGCAATACAACTTCTACTGAAACTATACATTAACTCTCAAAACTGTTCCCCAGGAAATCTTTTACAAGACTGAACAGCAGTTATGTCTTCATTCATTTTTCTTTTCCTTGTGCTTGAGAAGTTTGTTAATCTCCCTTTTTGCCATTCCAACATACTTCGTGATGATCCCATGCTGGTTTAGTCCAGGAAAAAGCAACAGGAAACTTACTAGAGAGGAGAGGGGGAAAAAAAGGGAATTACTTAAGTCCTTTAACAAGCTTCTGTCACCTGCGATTCCTTGTGATTCCCTTAAGCCATTGAGCAGAAAAACATAACCCTAAAAAAAATAAATAAAAAGACCCCCCACACAAAATCATCACAATCAAAAACTGCTTCTACCCATCTCACACCATTTCAGTTAGCCAGCAAAAAAGTTACTTCTGGTTTGCATGCTGCACACTTACCAATAAGATAGGTCAGGAAGAGATTGTGAACTTGCTGTCCAATCCAGGCAACCACAGCAAGAGAAAAAAGCATGGTCATGAAGTACTAAAAAATGAAAAGGGAACAGTTATCACAGACCTGTTAGGAATTCTCCCCCTTTCCCTTCAGCATTCAGCAACACTTCAACATATAAAACCAACAAAGTTCAACTCTTCCACATGCGATGCTATGCCCAGGCTTGTTAAAACTGACATTACAGAGTCTACAGTTGTACGTTCTCATTATTTTCAGATCATCAGTTTTAAGGTATGGCAGTTCTTTCTGTCCAGACATCCCTTAAGAGTCAGACTATGCCATCCCCACTGACACAACCTCAGCCTCACACAGTACCTGAAGGTGTTTTCAGGACAGTAAACTAAATAGAGTTCATGTACCTAAGCTGACACATCACCAAGATCTGTTGGGTTTCTTTTTTTTGATAATTGGTGTACACTGGAATCAAGCTGTGTTTCCAAAAATTCACCTATTCAAAGCAGCACAGTTCAGCTTTATCTTAATATATCAAGGGCATGCACCTAACTGCACAGTACTGCGAGTTTAAAGTCATGTATCTTGCCACTCCAGTTTGAATAAGCTGTGTGACTGGCATTAAGTCATACCAGAACTGCTGGTTCTTGTCAAAATAAAGTGGTATTTCAAATCATGTCCCTTGCCACACTTAAGAAAAACAAAACCTTGAGACAAGAGAGATGAACTCCTGGCACTCAATACCATTTTAGGCTTCTCTTCCTTCAGTGTGAAGAGACGTTTCCACCAGCCAACAATTCGGCGACGAGATTTAACCAAACTGCTGCAGATTTCATGAAATCTTTGCTGCTGTTCTGTAGTCCTTTTGTTAAGAAAAAAAAAACACAAAAAAACCCACCAGAAGTAAGAATTCAAGATCCTACCTGAAATTTAAAAAATCTCCCATGGTATTTTTCCATCAGTAAAAAAGTTACCTGGTGGATATCCCGGCATTTGCTTCACTTAGTTTTATACATGTCTACATTGAGAATTGTAATGCAATTGCCCATATAATTTTTCTGTACACTGACGCTCAAATCAACTCCCCAGGAGCAGGCCCATTCAAACCAATAGATCATTGATTTAAAACTGATACCAGTGTGATACACACCTCACACCAGTCTGTATCACTATGGCTTTTATGTTAGCTCATTATTAGACAAGAACATTTATCCACTAGCCATCTTAAAGCAGATATAGTAAAATTCTAACTTACTTCTAACTCAAAATTTAGTTACACCACATAAGAACGAACAACATTTTACCAGTGTTCTCACTTCACACTTTATAGAGATTGCAGATTTCTTACTACCAGGACTCTACAAAGTATTCATTTGTAAGTCAGACATTCAATTTTATGAAGTTCATAATTTATCTACACTCAAGCAGCTGTTTCCTCACCACTTGTTAGATCCAAAGATTCTAGGTGCAAGAGCAGGAACAAGATAATCAGCCAAACAGAGGAACATAACGAAACAGGAGACGCCTGAAAGAACTGATGGGTCCAAGTAGTAGATCATCCTGCAGAAAGAAGATAACATGACTTCTCAAATCTCAGACTGCTAAATACAAGACGTATTTAGTCACCTCTTCAGACTGGCTCAGGACTGCAAACAGCAGACCTACCCTCTTGCCCGACATAAAAAGAAAATTTGCTTCATCGCTAATAAAAAGATGTTTAAGTATTTCAACACTATTACAGAGAAATATAGATGAAAAGCAGGATTTTTTTTTTTTAAGTGTTAGGTAAAAAAATGCTACAATACAACAAGCACAGTATGAAGTTTGATAGAAGTAAAAATTCATCACCATTGTTCTCTCAGAAGCTGACATCTAGTGGACTCAACACTGACTGGGGGATGAGTGAGTGAACATATAAAATAACCAGGTAGAATGAAACCTCTCATCTTGCTGGTTCTTAAGTACGTCACAGAAATCAGATCCACTACGAGCTGTCATTTGCTCTGTCTCACCTGTGAGAGCTAACCAAACCTGTTCTGGACAGGCAGCCATAAATCTCCAATTAGGACAGTGTTGTGCTCTCATGTATTGAGTGTGCATCACTCAAATACAGCAGTATGTATACTGGACAAGAACCAGCTCATCTCACAAGCGTTTCTGAATGCTCAGCTGTGCCCCATGCTACTTATTTGCACTTAACAGAGCTTGCTGAACACTGGAGTAATAAAAGAAACAACACAGTCCATTGTAGGGATAGCCTTTCTCTACACTTTGCAGAGTGCTAAATGTGCTGAATGTTCAAGTTTATTTTTGATGAAGTACCAACTCGGAATCTAAATTAGTTCTATTTCCTCAAAGTATTACTGAACACATGATCTTTCCTGCTATAATCACAGCATTTGTAACATAATAGCCTGAAGTTCATGCAATTTTCAGTTTCATTTGATTTCCATCCTCCTCACCTCCCTTGAAGACCATAAATTTTGATTAGCTAGAAGACTGATTATCCCCTGCCTCACCTGGTTCAGCATTTATTTTTGTAACTCCCCTCTTCTCCTTACTCCAAAGACACACACAACTGGCAAACTGCACAGCTGGCACGGACACTTATTTGTACAAGGCAGGTTGGGGTCAGCCATGTAACGTAAAAGCATGTACAAGTGCCACCAGCAAGCCAGTTCTGTATCTCCAATCCATGGATGGGGAATCCTCCCATATTGTTGACAAAGTTACCTGCAGTCCTTCCTTTTCCTCCTTTCTCAAAGGACAGGACAGAGAATGTAAAACCTGTGCTTGCCTTATGGAAATAAGTTCTTCATGATGATATTGCTATTGGTTTTGGGAAAAAGCCAAAGGAGGAAACAAGATTTCACTAAGAAGCAGGGATATGAACACACTGAGGAAGGACATACAGCTGAGTGTGGTAAAAACTACAGCAACCTTTGCTGCCAAACAGCTTTCACAGAAAGCACTCCCCTCCCTCTGAGCTGGATGGGATTTGTTTTACTTCCTGGTCTCAATATTTAAGGGTTTGGGTTTTTTTTTCCAACAAAGTTCAGGTTCTGTCTCTGAATACGTGTAGAGTAAAAGCCTTCCTATCCAGGCCTTAAAATTCTCTTACTAATTTACTTAGTAGGCTTGCTGCCAGCCATGAAAGTGCAATGGTGTTCTAGACTCCCTTCACAAGCTACTTACAGAAAAGAGAAGGAAACAACACTCATTAGTGCCAGAGGGAACCAGGCTCTCTCCCAGCGAAGAACTTTATCGGTCATCAAAATCACTTCTCCCCATCCTTGCAACTGCTCTTCCAAGCTTGCAGTTTCAGCAGCCTACACAGAAAGAGAAAACTCTATTATTGCTAATCAGAGTATCAAATTAATTCCCACACCCCAAGTAACTTAAAAAAAAAGTCATAATTAAAGACCCAAGTCACAAGCTTTTCTGAATAACTTCATTACCAATAAGGTTGCAAGTTTTACACTAAGTTATGACATCACTGTAGTGATTCTTTAAAATAAGACCATAACAAAATAGCAGCATATGTTATTAGACCAAATGATACCTCCTCCCAGATTTTGCCAAGGTGTTTTCCCCCCAGTCTCCCATTTACCGTACTCCCCCCCCCCTTAGTAGAAAGTTTTAAAGTCTATATAAAAACCTCTCAAGTTTTCAGTGTCAACATCTGGAAAATTACAACACGAAAACTACTTTAAATGTATGCATTTTCAAAGCAAACTCTACCACATTAAAAGGAAGCTTTCTAGTTGCTACCCAACAGCATTTTTTTTTATTATGTAGAAGACGAATAACTTAACTGTGGATTTTGAGTTTTTATCCAACTGAATGCAAGTGGACTGCACAGAAAGTTTTTCCACAGGTTGCCCAAGACCAGGCAGCCTTTAAACCCCCTTCATAAATTATTCCTTCCCAGACACCTGCAAGGAGGCCCTATCTGCTCTGGCATCAGCTTGCTAAGCAGTTCACCCGAGGTGCTCCACATTTAACATAGCTTAAGTTTCCCCTCAGGGTAAAAAGGTGTATCTCAGAGATTAAAAGACTCAGGTAACCATGAGCAGAACCATCACTG
This sequence comes from Pezoporus wallicus, assembly GCF_028554395.1. Classification (NCBI taxonomy): domain Eukaryota; kingdom Metazoa; phylum Chordata; class Aves; order Psittaciformes; family Psittacidae; genus Pezoporus; species Pezoporus wallicus. The sequence goes on along the minus strand of NW_026640476.1, from coordinate 514,930 downwards.
CCCAAGACCTGCACATGTGCTGTGGAGAGCTAGAGCAGGTTTCATTGTCACTTAAGCCAGATGAGAAGCCTGACCCCACTAGGATAACAAGGACATCTGAGTGCAGCTATCATGGTAAAGCAGTTTTCTTGTGTGACACTACTGGAAACTATTTGAAACTTCAGTTGAGGACAAAAGTAGAAAACTATCTGACATGCTGCTGAACACCTTCCAGTTTCTCCTGTCTGGTTCATGTTATTGACACAAACCATCACATGGGGCACAGGGGCTGCATTTCTCCAGAAAACATTTTATAACAAAATTTTTCTTTATTTATTATCTCTGTGCGTCCGTTTTTAACATCACAACTAACAGAAGACTTAATGGAAAACAGGCTGGAATATAACAGCATTATTAACAGCAGTGTCTGTCTGCCTAAAAGGCCACAACTATAAGTTGTTTTCCCACTGGGCCACACAGAGAAAACGAATCAGCTTTTGCCAACACCCCCTTTGCTCCAGGGCCCAGCTACCAAAAAAGTATTTTTTCATTAACCGAACAACATCAAGTCTCCAAGAATATGAATTCAGAGACCCGAAAGGGGCACCCCTTTATGTTTTTTTGACAATACAGCTCTGCACACAGTTTCTGCTTAAACTCGAACCTCCCTTCGACCCTCCCCTGCTCCTGGCAGGTTCCTGGTCATCTGCCAGGCTGCGCGAATCCCTGCTGCAGAGTGCAGCACCCATCAATAACGCCATCAAAAGCTGCCCCCCTCCAACCCTTCAGATGCTTTCACAGCCACTGTCTCATGGTAGCCGTTTACCATAACGGCAGTCAATGTACATTCCTTGTATTTATTTAAGCATTGAAGTATTCAAGCCCACCCTTGATGTACTGAAGCTAATAATCCAACTCCCACCAGTCTCCTGCACCACTGAAGCATTTGTAACGCTGCCAAAGAGTGCTAAAACATAGAAACATGAATATTAAGCGCAAGCCTTGCACATCAGGTAGAGCCAGGTATTACGATGAGCTCCGGCCCGCGCCCAGGCACACGCACCGCGCAGCCTCGTCAACCCCAGCCCCCGCCAGGCCCTAGGGCACAGACCGATCCCTTACGAGAGCTTTGAGAAGCAAACCCGAGGGCCGTGAGGTAACTCCCCTGCGATTCACGAGCTCGGCAGCCGAGGCGGCCATCGGCAGCTGTGGAGCAGGTAGGCGCCCATCATCCGCCATCTTGCCCGCCGCACCAACACCCTCACAAACTCAGCCGCGCCCTCCTGCGCCACTCCGCGCGGCAGCCTTTTATAGCCTCCGCGGCTCTTCTCCGCATCCTCATTGGCCTTCTTTAAACACAGCACGGGCCAATCCCAGAGCTCCGGCCGCGCCATTTCGGCAGCCGGTTGGCTGGTGCGATTCAAATAGCGACAGGTGTCCAATCAGCGTGGGGCCTCCGCGCCTCCTCCTCCTCCCTCCGTCGCAAGCCCGCCCGCCGCCGCGGCCGGGGGAGAGCGCCGGTGAGAGCCGCCTCCCCGCCGGGACATGAGCGAATAATGCTTTCGTGTAAAAACAAACCTGACGTATATAACCCGAACGTGTGATTAGTGGGATGCAAATAAGTAAAAGGTGTGCTGTCTGAAAATACGTTCCCTTTTCTTGACATGCTTTGTAAGTGTACGCGTCCTACCGACGAGAGTGTTTCAAGGCTAACCGACAGCCCCTTATTGCTGAAGTAACAGCACCGGAGGGACTCGCCAACAACCTTTCTTTGACGTAAGGTTCTGCTTAAAACCCTTTTCCTTAAAAACGCCTGGTTTTCCAGCACAGGTATTCATTCCTGCAGTGCACAGCTGAGGCGTCAGCCGCAGACCAGAATCCGGGCACAGGGTTTCAGATGCGCACACAGGAAAAGGGTGAGGTGACTCCAGAGGAAGGTTCTCCAGCCCCAGCCGCTGCCTGACCTACCCCTGATAGTTAACCTCTGTCCGTAGCTTGCTTGCCTATTTCAGAAGCAGCAGCAGCACAGGGATAGACACAGGAAGAAAGCACCAGGATATAAATGTTTTCTGACTCAGCTTTCTAAATGTTTCAGGCACACGTGTCAGTGAGCTTGATCACAGCCCCAGGATGCCATGCATGCGATTCCCAACTGAGGACAAAGAAAACGCCTTATCGTTTCTGGCACCAAAAGTGCGATACTTTTCCAACCCAGCTCACCAGCTTGATGGAGAGGTAAAAAAGGACTAAGGGTGACACTGTAAAAGCAAAAACATGTCTGTAGTGAGGAGTCTGATCTTTTACAAGACACTCGTTTAGATTTCATAAACAAGACAGCTTACTGAACAGCTTCCAAATTCATTTCCGTGCTCTTCAGAGTAGTTTCATGTACCATGTTGTACTTAAAAATGGTGGAGGCCACCCTCTAAACCTGTAAGTTTACCACAGCAAGGCTGAAAAAAAGCTAATTTCATAAGAAAGCAATGCCAGCAATAATTCCAATTAGACTTAAGAAAGCATGGACATAGAAGCATGATGCACTGCTATTTCTAGGGGTATCCGCAGTGTCCTGCAGAAGCCACTTCTCTGGCTATTCAATGCGATCAGCCAGCTCTTGGCTTCATCTATTTGTGTGACTGACCACAAACCCAGAAGCACTTACCCATGAGAACAGCAGGTATTTCCATCACCCCCAGCCATGGTCAGATTCATGATCTTCCAGCCAGTCTTCCAAATGCCAACTCCCTGACCAGCCTACCATTAAAGCTTCTGCTACCCTAGAGGGTCCACAGAGGTGCGGTCCGCTCATGGTAAGTGTTCCTCCATAACCTGGAGGGGCAGAGGGAAGAGCGAGCACTGCAGGATGCCCTCTCCTCCCAGAAATATCAGTGGAGACAGATGCTTGCATTGCAGAGAACAGGACAGCGCAGGCTCCTTCCTTGCTAAGCAGTCAGGCTGTTTGCAGCACAATGTGAAGGGAATAAATGCTGTGTGTGCACACATATGCATGTTTATAAATTTGGTTGTTAAAATCAGAGCCCTAATGTGGACGGCAGAGAATGGTAATCACAGGACTCAAGAGTGTGGAAAAACCTATTCATCACCTCCCATACATTACCTCAGCTGCGAAATCTAATTGTTTTCTGTATGTTTTAATGTATGACACAGGTCATGCTAGTGTGATGCATTCTTCCTTTGCTGAGATTTTCACTTAGCAGATGCACAGAAACACAAATGCCCAAGCAAACTTCAAAGAACCTCTAAAAGGAGCAGTTTAATTGCTGTGTGCAGTTAGAAACACAGATTTCACATTAAACCTCCACCCATTCATCACACCTAATATAACAAATGCATGGCAAACTTTCTTATGCCATTCACAAAACATTAGTCTGATGAATGGCAAAATTGTTCTAATCAGTTATGTATTTAAGTACATACAACAGTAGTTTTATGCAATATAGAATCATAGAATCATAGAATAGTTAGGGTTGGAAAGGACCTTAAGATCATCTAGTTCCAAACCCCCTGCCATGGGCAGGGACACCTCACACTAAACCATGTCACACAAGGCCTCGTCCAACCTGGTCTTGAACACTGCCAGGGATGGAGCATTCACAACCTCCCTGGGCAACCTATTCCAGTGCCTCACCACCCTAACAGGAAAGAATTTCCTCCTTATATCCAATCTAAACTTCCCCTGTTTAAGTTTTAACCCGTTACCCCTTGTCCTATCACTACAGTCCCTAATGAAGAGTCCCTCCCGATCATCCCTATAGGCCCCCTTCAGATACTGGAAGGCTGCTATGAGGTCTCCAAGCAGCCTTTTTTACTTCAGGCTGAACAGCCCCAACTCCCTCAGCCTGTCTTCATAGGGGAGGTGCTCCAGTCCCCTGATCATCCTCATGGCCCTCCTCTGGACTTGTTCCAACAGTTCCATGCCCTTTTTATGTTGAGGACACCAGAACTGCACACAATACTCCAGGTGAAGTCTCACAAGAGCAGAGTAAAGGGGCAGGATCACCTCCTTTGACCTGCTGGTCACGCTCCTTTTGATGCAGCCCAGGATACGGTTGGCTTTCTGGGCTACGAGCACACACTGAAGCCTGCTCATGTTCATTTTCTCATTGACCAACACCCCCAAGTCCTTCTCCAACAGGGCTGCTCTGAATCTCTTCTCTGCCCAACCTGTAGCTGTGCCTGGGGTTGCTCCGACCCAGGTGTAGGACCTTGCACTTGGCATGGTTAAACTTCATCAGGTTGGCATCAGCCCACCTCACAAGCATGTCAAGGTCCCTCTGGATGGCATTCCTTCCCTCCAGCGTATCAACGGAACCACACAGCTTGGTGTCATCGGCAAACTTGCTGAGGGCGCACTCAGTTTGGGCTTTATTTTGTATTTGTTTATGCTAGGTACTTCATTCTCCCCCATGATTTTCACAACCACAGTAGTTTTGCATACAAGGAAATGATGGATACATATTCTTTTTTTTAAAACTTTATTAAATTACGCAGTAAGAACCCATCTCCACACAAGTGTTTCATTTCTGGATAGCAGAGGTATAATACATGAGCCACAGGTGAGTGCATTACCCCTCCTTTCCCCCCAGCTTCCAAGACATAAAACAGCATGTAGAATACACTCTTGTCTATGGTGCTCCAAACAGATTGCTTGTAAGGTTATTTTTAACTGGAGAAAAGTAAAAAGGACTGACAGTGTCAAGTGTCCTGTCCTGCATACGAATGTTCTTCAATGCGACATGCAAACACCTTCTTTCTCGCAGCACGTGGATGGCAGAGGGTTCAGGAAGCAATGGCAGTGGAATGCATTTGCATGGGTATCGTCAGATATGAAGCCTGTGACTTCCATAGAGTTAATCAGGCAATCAGAATGCAAAAAAGGCCATGTGTCTGCTGGAAATCCTCACGCTTCAAAGTGCATGTCCACAAAAAATTGGCAACAGAGGAGAAAGTGAATTCTAAGACCTACTGAGGAGGCAGAGCAGTCAGCATAGTGCAAATACTGAAAATAATACAAGTTTGGCTATTATTTCTGCCTGGTGTTACTCTATGTCATCCTGAAATTACTAGCCAAGCTTTCTACTCGGATGAACTGATTCAGTTAAATGAATTTTAAGTCAGTAGCAGGCTTGGCTCAAATCCTTTAATACTTGTATTTTGATTGAAAAAATGCTGTATTTAAAGTGTGTTTTACTCTGAAAAGTGACTAAAATGGCATAAATAATCTTCCCATGCCTTTTGTTTTTCAGCAACTGTGCATAATGAACTCCCCAAGTTTACAAATGAGAAACATTTTATACGTAGCTACGCAAAGTTACCTGGGTTGAGAACACCAGTGTGCGCTTCTGCTTTAGCTATCAGCACCTTTAAGTTTCTGCGGCTGTTACTGAGTTGGGGTAGGTTGGTTTGCTCTAAGAAAAGGAAGCTGTCTTCTCCTACACGTCCCACTTGAAAACAACTGGCAGACAAGCAGGGCATTGATCTAAGTAAGGAGATGCCATTTTTAGAGAGACTTTTCTGACCATAATCACACTTTGAGTGCAGAATTGATTGAAATACCCAACCAAGCAGAAAACTGGTGGAAGATTCACTGTGGATGCATTAATGAACAACCATCTACAGAAGTAATATGGCAAAGGAAATTTACTTTGCAGATATCTTTACAGATCTAGTTGAACAAAAATTGGAGAGTCCTTCATTTCTTGGATTATACATATACCCCTGGGAACTGAAGCGTAATTTACAAGTGTGAACTAAAAGTATTAGGAAAGTGAAGTAAAAAGCATATCACTCTACCTCCACCAGAACATCACTTTATTGTTTATCTGTCATCAACAATGTAAAACTCTACTAGATACTCTATCCTGGTTTTTAAAAAGGTAAAGATTACATTGGATTAGCTACGTTGTACGAAAGAAACTACAGCAATCACAGTAGAATGAGATTGAAGGGACAATTTGAATTACAAAAGAAGTGTACACTGCAAGCAGAGGGAAGTGCACATTAAATCAAATGCCTGTAGGATTCATTACTTTTAAATGCACAGCAACAATTTGGAGAAACTGTACATAATAGAATAACAGAGATGACTTTAAAATAACCAAAATTACACTTTGCATTTGACCATCCAACTCATAAGGAATCACTGATGTTCCGTATTTTCAGTGCTTTTGGAAAATTTGTTTACCGAATGAAATTTAAGTTGGTAAATTTGACTAAACTGTGAAGTAGAAGGATTGAAATGAAAAGTATATTGGAAGTACGCCTAACCTACAAGAATAAGCCAAGAGGGGTATATGCAAGAGGCTGGGAGGGAGGAAAGAAAGGAAAGAGGAAAGGGAGAAGAGAACAAAGGCTTTTTCTTCTATCTCAGAAGTTCTTCCAATGCGGCAAGTATCTGATGTACAGCTCTTCACTTTCAGTCCATTTCTGAAGTGTACATTTTGTAGCCTTTTCCCGTACTAACTGGTCAACTCAACCAGCACTGTTGCCACGCAACAAGAGTAACAAGAATCTGAATGCATCAAATCTTCCCTTGCTGTGATTTCTTCATGGCCCCATTTTTTCTGTTTTTCTTTGACCAGGGTTCGGTGTTTCCTGAAGTGTTCACAGGGTCAGGTGGAATTGAGTTCCAAATCACTCTGCGGTTTGTAGCATCCCGATTTCTTTCTGCAGCTAACCCCCAGACACGTTTGCAGTTCTTCCATGGCAGAAAGACAAACCGTGTTGCTCAAGCGGTGAGCTTTCACCCTTGACTGTGGGGGTTGCAGACCATTGTGTTTAGCGTATCCCTGAGTGCAGCTATCCTGCAGGATTCACTTCCCAGTGCACCGAGATTTCCTAGGTTTCCTCAGATTAAGCCCCAGTATGCATCACCACCGACTGTGGTGCGGCTATGGATGCCTGAGGCCGAGTTGATTCTGGTGGGTGTCTGACCTCGCTGAACCAGACTGATCTGCTTTCTCCCTACTCATACCCAGGCAGTCCAACCTTCATACAGCTGAGCCAAGTTATCTAGATTAGTTGCTTCCTTAATCACAAAGTCAACCTATTAAAAAGGTCAAACAAGTAATTAAAAATAAGCCAGATTTTTTAAAGTGTTTCAGCAATCTTAAAATTTGAGTCACCTGCAAATACAGAATTTCAGTGAGAAGAGATCTATAATAACTGTAAATCTTGCATAACTCTGTGTAGTCCACATAAGAAATAGGAATTTATACTGCAGGGGCAGACCAAGATCAAACATCTCATTCACAGCCCCTATCTTGAAGACAGTCACAATGTTCTCAAACTCACATAGGCATCTGGGTCCCCTGACTCAGCCTCCCAGAGTCACAAGTGTGGCTGTGTTACACCAGAAAACACAGACAAGTTCTGTCTTTTAGACAGCGGTACAGATCTCATGTTCTGCCTGGATATCAACAGCTGTGTAACATTTGTTAGCTTACTGATATACAAAAGGCAATTTTATTCAATTCTTAAGTTTATCAAATGCTTTTGTTTTCTGTATCATAGATTTATATAAATAAAAGAAGGCAGCAGCATACCTTGATTTGCATTGGAATATAAATCACATACCTTGGAAGGGATGCCCCGTTCACAGTAGGATTTTAATCTGCATACTTCAGCATCCACACACATGCGCTTGCTTTCTACCAAATATTTAAAGTGAGGACCAGTATTGGAACTTCACTATTTTGAACTCACCTGTTCAGCAACAGACATTCTCCTGTTGGGATCCACATCTCGGCCCTCTAACTTGGCTTTGACCCGCTTCCACACGCTAACTGCATATGAATTCCTTTCCTGCACGGCTGAAGGTACAAAATAAAATGTATTCAATTTTACATTCCTGCACAGAAGCCCACTGAGGTGTTTGGGGATTTTCTTGCTGTTGTCAGTGATGGGTTTTTTAGTTAACGCTTTGATTTTTTTTTTTTTGTTTGGGTTTTTTTTAGCCCTATATTTACCTTTTCCTGTTTTAGGGTCCCTGGCTGTCTTTTTGGGACTACAGGCAGCACTTCTGCCAGTTCCTGGGACTGTGCTCGGAGGAGTATCTGCTGACGTGGCAAGATTTTTCTGAATTAGCTTTCTTGCATTCTGCGACATCACCTCTGGCTGAGTTTTCTGCCCTGTGTTGCTACGTACAGCTGTAAAGGAGTTATTCAAGAATATATTATAGATGCAAGAAAAAAGCACAAATAAAAGCGTATCAAATGCAGCTATCAGTACTTGTGTACAAATGCATTTTAAATTCTGCACCAGTTCTCCTCTCTTCAATCTTCCTGTTTTCTGATTTCCTTCACTTAATAGACTAGACGTTTTGTTCCACTGCAAAACATTTAATTCTATCATTTTGTATGGCACTTAGAAAATGCAATTCTTGTTCCTGACAGAAATCAGGGACCTGTGCTTAGCCCAAATATGGACAGTGGAATAATCCTTAAATAGAAAAAAAAAACCATGCTCATGAGAAAATTTGTGGTTTTAACTGTAAAGTCATGAACATTTTGCTTGAATGACCTTGTAGGATTTCTGGATTGATTTCAAGGTCACCATACATTTTAGTACTGATTTCAACACAAATCACCATTCAGTTGATATATACGCGACAATGTGTTCCATGTGTTCCGGGCTTTGTGGAGTGCATCCAGATCTCAAAAGGCTATTCAAAGGCTAGGATAATCACTCATTCACTATTGTATGGTCAATAGCTTTAATTTTATAGGCTTTTATAATCTTACAGAGATTGTCTGTATTTCAAGATTTACAAGTTATGACCCCCTCTCTATATACATTCCTGGTATTTGAATGTTTGTACTTTTTCAAGTATTACCTGCAGCAAAGGTTGGCTGATATGTAGCAGCTGATGTTGGGCTTGAGCATTCATTTGATGTATCCGTGACTAAGGGTGATGCAAACCCCACCAGATTATTGTAGACACTAGGAAACAATGGAGTTGATGAATAATCATGCAACTACTTGCCTTACTGAAAACTCAAAAAGACAGTTAAGTCAAATTCTGCAAAAAGATTCCTGCATTCTAAGACTCGGAACGAATGCTAAGACAGGGAGGGTACCCAAGTAGGTACCCTGTGCTGTCTGTGTTTCTGCCACGTATAGGTAGACAGACAAGCAACATGCCTTTTCCCAGGAGAAGGTGACTTTCTTACCTTTGGCTCTGTGTTTTTAGTTCTTTCAAGGTGGGAGTTATTTCCTGCAGCATTTCAGCATGTTCCTGACTGCGGACTTGACCCATAACCTGAACTAATGTAAACAAAACTGTCTGAATATTATCTTGCCACGATTTATATTCGCCCAAGAACTGCCTAACACTATTCTCATAGGGAACATCTTCACCATCTGCCAAAGCTGCTTCTTCATCCTGTAACAAAGACATGCAAAAAAGGTTAACTATTCATTCTATTTTGGCTAAGAGAATAAAGCTGAGCATTTCGTAACTTTTGCAGCCCCTCTGTCATTTGACTACAAAGAACCATAATTTTCAGTGGCTACACTTCAAGGAATTTGTAAAAAATCTGTAAAAGATCAAATGTTTTGCTGATTAAAACCCAAGAGGATTTGTAAACACAAAAGAAAATGTTTCAGCTCCTGAATGAGAGGAAAGGTTTAATTCAGCCAAAGCCTGATCAGCCTAACTCTAGAAATAAAGCTTTATAAATTCTTAGAGGTGAAATGAATTTTCTGTCTTGAAGTCCATAAGCATAAACACATTTCACTGTTTCTAGATACTTTAAAAAGTACACCATTAAAGTGTTGTTTTTCCTTGAACTATAGAGGTTTGAGGAATAACTTTAACAAAGTTTTAGGCATACCTTTGCCATAGCTTTCAGTAGATGTTTGACATCTCCAAGTTGTCTGTTATGACCTGTGAGCACAGTTTTAATACTATCCACCAGATTCTGAATTGTTTCACAAACTGTTTCTATTTGCTGTTCTCTTTCTGTTTGTACTGTCCTCTGTGTAGATATTTCCTGGGTCAACTGCTTGTGAGCCGAGTGAAGCCATTCAGAGCTGCCAATAGGATGTTCAAGACCAGTGCCCTAAAAATAGCAGAAACACCTTTGTATCTGTATCCAAAGATAAAATTCAATTACTGTCTGAATGCTACTGCCAAGTGTTTAGCAGCTGATGGAATAAACTCTGTAATGCACAACCATTAGGAGGGATACATAACATTTAGAATGAAAGTCAAAATTGGGAACTCGTGATTATAATGATTTTGTAATGTTATATACTTTGCTTTGACCTTTACTTACCACTCTCTGAAGTAGTCGAAGTTCTAGTTCAGAGACTGAACTGTTGAACTGCGACGCAAAAGAACACATCTGTTGACAACGTTTGAGAAGTTCAAATAATGCAGCATCAAGATTTAAGGCTTCTGCTGTTCTAGTACGTAAACTTTCAAAATGAATGATATTACTGCAGAGGAAAGTGACCTGAAAATGAAAGCAAGCGAGAAAAATTATTCCATTTAACCTGTCTATTACACAAATTGCATTTGTTCCATGCCCTTAGAAGGGACAATTTTAAACACAACAGTAAAGCTACTCTGTTACAGTAGCAGTATCATTTCAGGGTCATCCAACCCTGCAGCAATCCCCCCCGAGGTTATTCATCATGGTTTTCAAGTGAAATTCCCAGAAGTATCTGGTTATTTACGTCTGCTCTTTAGATGCTGAGGAGGAAGAATGTCTTCTACATAAATCTCAAGTAGGAAATATAGAGTAAACACACTTTCAAAGTCAATAGTAGCATACTGCTGTACACTACCTGGCTTGCTCTTTGACTTTCTTTCAGTACAAGGTTTCTTCTTTCTGCTATAGTGGCATCAAAATCTTGCAAGACTGGTGCCAGTGCAGGATTAGCACCTCCTGCCCATTTTAAACGCTGCTCAATACTTGCTTCAAGTGCTGCTAGTTTCTCCTATGTTGGTGACCAAAACACATACACAGATATAGATAATCCATACAGATATACATAATCTTAAGCCTAACTGCCTAACTTTAAAAAAAATTATGCATGTATCACATGCAGGCACGCTCTTACACCCATATATAGAAAAGAATGTGACATTCATGACTGACAAATGTTATCTTATACTCTTTAAAGGTTTATTTTCAGCACACATCACAACTGGATTTGATTGTTATGGAAATAAAGTCACCCTTCTAGGTTCTAACACATCAGAACACCCCCTCCCCACCAAACCAAAAGCAGGTTGAAAGTAATCACAATTCTAGACTAAAAATTATATAAAATCATATGAGTCCTGAATTATTTTATAAATAATTTTCAAAAAACTATTACAAACAGTAACTTCACAACAAAAAGGAAATAAAAACTCAAGAAGCTAAGCATTATTTAAACAATTAAACATACTATATTACTGATACTCAAAAGCCTAAAAAGCTGAGCCAAGCCACAGCACACAGAAACCTTAACACACAAAATAACTGATTTGCCTGGATCTACAAAGGGAGCTGCTAACACTTAGTAAGATAATAATGATGATCTAGGTCAGACACACTTAAAGAATAGGAGCATGATCAGCCTTCAGAAGGAAAAGTACTTTCACATACTCATATTTTCACTTGTGAAACAAACTGAGTGATATTCCAGAAAGGGTATTTTGTATGAGACGGCAAAAATCAAGCAATGTACCAGTATACATCAGACAGGCTTTAAAGAGATCAGTGAAAATACCACTAAATTTGTGCTTCGATAGCAGGAGAGAAAACACAATCCAGAGGTGGGAGATAATTTTGCCATTTGCGTTAAGTCACATTCCAATACACTGCTGGACAAACCTCCCAAAGGTAATAGTACCTGGACTGTTGCAATTGAAGCTTCAATCTGACTGAGCGTGTGAAGTTTCTTTTTCATGCTGGCTAAAATTGCAGAACGAGGTGGAGGAGTAACAGAAATAGCTTGTGGGCGACTGATGAGGAGATCTTCGTGCTGCCACTTTAAAGAAATAATGGGAACACCTGATCAGCCATATTTCTCAGCACAAAATACTTTGCTTCACAAATAGTAATTGTAGCACTCTGGCATACTCGATTAGTAAGGGCATTTTAAAAGGGCTAAATGTGAAATAATACCAGCATGCTTAAAAGTCCTAAATCGTTAGTGTTAAATTACATAAGTAGCTGTAAACTATGTTTTGCTGGCTTGGGTATTTATATCATTAATCAGTCATTAACTTACTAGGAGTGATTTACACACATTTCCCTGATCTAAAGAAAAAACCCATCAATAGTCAGAAACAATTCCTCTGTGATGCACTAAAACAAACACAATTTTGCTTACCAATCTGTTAACTGGTTCATTAACTGACATGGAGAAAGCCTTTCCCTTAACCTTCTAATCACTACAAAATGAAGATCAATGATACTATAATACAACTAGATACCAGCATAGAGCTCAAGTTGCACAATGGCATTTATTTAAAGCCTCAGAGGAACATTTTTAGAATGGATACAAGTACTATTTATATTTTGCCACGAGGCAAACAGTGGAGCAAGACGACATTTACTGCATTAAAACTTAGGAGGAAAGGTGCAACGTTCAGCAATGCATAACCTCTGTTTTAAGCAATCTCCTCAGTCATAGTCTGTTTGAAAAAAGGAGGGAGAATGGGGGAACATTGCTAGCAAGAAAGCCAGTGAATGACTTATTTTCTAGTAAATGACTTAATACCTGCAATTTTTTCATGGACTCCAAATGTACACCTTTCCACACTTGAATCTTATACAGCAGCTAGCCTTCAAAAGAAGCTAAGCTGTAACACCTCTTTTCCTTATACATTGACAGAGTAATTTAACACCAAAATACTTCAAGTCCATTAAAATATTCTACAGCTCATCCAACAAAATAAAGGAGCTCTACTTACCCACAGTAATTAAAGCTCACTTTCCACAGACACAGTTTGGAGAGAGATGTGTTTTGTGCATTGTGGCCTTACCTGGAACATGGCAATATGCAACTGTACTCTCTGAAGACTGGTCTTGCAAGATGAAATACTGGTTTCAAGTCTGCGCACTAGATCATGCTTCTTCCACGCTGTATCATATGAACTAGCTAATACTGTTGCCCTGTTCATGACCAGCTGCGAGAACTTGCCAATTTGGATATTGTGCTCCACAGCTTTCTTGCACAGGTCATCCACAGAAACTTTGCTTTCTGCTCCAAAGTCTTTAGCTTCTACCTGAGCAATGATATCAACACCCAAAGCGCTGATGAAGCTGCACAAAGTAAGTCCCAAAGCTTGATTTGGAAGTCCAATTAAAAGCTGTCTCACAAAGTCAGCTGTAAAAGCCTTGATTGGTTTGGCCATTTGGTCTTCACTAAAACAAGAGTTTCTGTAAAGGGCTTTCACATTGACAATCTGAACAGGTCCATTTACTGCATTCTGCTCTTCCAGTGAACTGATACCTTTTAAAGGAAATATATTTTTGTTATAAACATAGTAAGATTAGAGGAACTAATTTTAAATTTCTGCATGCTTGCCATATATGAAAGGTAAGTTACAGCAGAAGTGACCATTTTACATTCTTCTCAAAAGGCACTATTCTATCACTCTATGAGAAGTGGACAAAGTGATACTGAATATTTGGTAACATTTCTTTACCTGACAATGTTTTAGAGAAGGTACCACAGAGTCTGAAGAATTCTTTAATTGTCTGCAGTCTCTTCAGAAAGAAAATTTCCTCTAGAACTTGCCGATTATTGTCATCATCAAAGAAGTTAACTTGGGTGCTGCGGGCTTCCCTGATGATGTCAATCTTACGCCAAGCAACAGGTATTTCCATCTTGTTTAGCTGAGAAATGTAAAGGAAATATAGTTTGTTTTTGTAAAGCTTTCATATTCCTGACTCAAAGTACCCTGTAAAGAACAAATCCATACCTTTTCAATCAATAAACCAAATGCAGTTTCCACTTGAGCAAACATTCCATCAAAGGCTACCAGAAGCATCTGCCCAGCTGACATTTTGGGAGTTTCATCCACTGAACCATTTCTTGGCTGAATCAGTTCACCATACTGAGCATGAAGTACTCTTAAAAGAGAAAATTTACATGGTTTTGGTTAGTCTACAGGAAATAAATAGGATTTTCTTAAACTGATTTGATTCCCACAGCCAGAGCAGATTTGAATGAAGACGCATCTGAACAAGGTGAAATCTCTGCATGTTCTTCTTACACCTCTTCCTCTACTTACCATAAATCTTAATGCTGGTTTCATAAGAACAGCTAAAGATATCATATAAGACAGGACTGTATTAAAGGACCAGCTACAAAGCTAACTTAAAATGCAGGTAGAGGATACAAACTACATTTCCTATGAGCATGTTAAAGTTATGAACAATAAGTGATGTAAATATCTTCCCTTCATGAAAATTAAGTCCTGGTTTTAAAACGTAACACATGTAAATGTCTGAATGCACCATGGGGTAAAAAGGTGGAGGATGAGGTCTCTGTTACAGTCGAGACTGTTTAACAGCTTACTGCTCCTCAAAGGTGGTCTTACCCTCTCCCTCCCTTACATCACTTTTGACCCTTAACTAACAGGTTGAGCAGGCTTGCCCATAGGTAAACCACAAAGACAATTAACCCAAGAGAAAAAAGCAAATGATTTTCAACTGGTATAGCAGCCTTCCTTGCAGCACTGATGAAGCCACCATAACTGGCACAAGGGAAGCATCAAGATCACTTCTACGTAGCAGGAAGCTTTTGAATTGGCTCAGCTGTCTGCCAAGAACTTCCATCCATACAAAAGTACTGCCCCACATTACAAGATGCACAAGTCTTTTTGTTTGGCTGGGATTTTGTTTATTTGTTTTGTTTTTCTTAATGAAGTCACCAATTCATCATGCAAAAGCTGCTCATCAAACATCTTGATGGAGAAGTTCCATAGTTATAAGCTCTCCCTTTCCCAGGTTCCTCCCACAAAATAATGGACCAGTTTCTATTTTTAGCATCCCTTAACCTCAAGCATAAAACCACAACTATATGTTTTGAACAAAGTTGACTACCAAAAGTCAACCTACCAGGCAAATGTAAATGTAACTTGCCGTAGCTCTGTATGTCTATGTATGCCTGTGAATAAATGCACAAACACATAGAGAGGAAATGTGCACTTTAGACACTGCACTCCGCTTAAGGGTTTTCTTGGACAAGAAAAGCCTGTACATCAAATAAATAATATTCAGACAAACTAATGCTGTGCAGTCTTCATTCTCTCACACCTGAACTAAAAAGTGATTTACCTTGCAACATCAATGTAATGAGTATGTGTTTCTTCCTCTAGTCCCATGGCAGCATTTCGTAAGTAGGCTTGGAGAGATTCAACCAAAGTTTGCAAAGGGACTCCATCAGTTGTTTGTTCAATGAGATTATCTAATTCATGGAGCATACTCTCTAAAGTATGCTCCCCTTTCATTAAGCACCTAAGGGCTTCAGGAAAAATGATCTGTCGGAAGTTCGAGTTCAGTTCCTGTTGGGAAGTAGGCATGAAAACATTAGAAATTTTCCCATCTCAAGAAGTATCATATACAGCATCTTTCTCATTTTGGCAGTGGATATTCTCTGAAAGATAACACGATGGTGGTCAACCAAGGGTCAAAATCGACTTTTTTTTTTTTAAGTTGAAAGAAATCAGGAATCCATTACACTCTGTACAAACCCAAAGGTTTGACATTTGCATAATATAGCAACAACTACCTTAACTGCATCATCAGCAATACCACACAGCAATTCTCAGCAGAGCATTAGCGGTACAGACATCACACTTTACAAATCGATTTAATCAAATTAGGTAGCTTCTCTTTCCATTACATAACTTTAAAAGAGTAGGTTGAATTATTTACAGAATTTATGATTTGTTAAACTGATTGTACTAGGCAAGGAAAATAATCAAAAAACTTGCCAGACAGTGATTATTTTATCCTACTCACTCCACAGAAATCAATGCAGGTAAGAACAGTACCTCAAATGGCATAAAGCAATTTTCTGCAAGCAGAATGCACCAGAGGGCTAAAGGCAGCTATAGAAAGAACCAACCGATATGTTCTGTCTCCAAAATGAGACAAGACACAAAGGAAAAAAAAAGATTAGCTATCTTGGCTGTTCAGTGAGCTACACATCTTACCTAAGAGCTCACAGGGAGGAAAACAATGTGGGTGAAAGATCTCAGCTGCAATGCAATGAAACTGCAGGCATGTTTCTGAAGTGTTAATACTTTGAGGAGCAAAAAAAACAATGTGACAAAAACCTCAATGTGCTTACACAGGTTGGTGGGAAAATATTTGTCAAACACAATACAGTGGAACCAAGAGCCTCAATAAGCTATTTCCACCAGCCACAGTTTATAAACTGTTTGAGTCTTCAGCAGGTATTTCACTCAATCTGCCACTAATGTCTTTTTGTTTGTTTAGTTGGTTAAGGTGAAAACATTTCTAAACCACAAAATTATAAACCCAGTTTTCTCCTTCCCAATCTTGGACATAGGGGCCTGTAAAACAGACTTTCAGAATTTGTTTCAAACCACTTCTTTTAGGTGAAAATAAGTAAGACTTCATAGGAGCAGAAAAGGGACAGGGCATAGATTAAACAGCTTGGAAATTGTTCTGCACTGCCAGCAATAGAATAAAAGAATGAAAGCAAAACAAAGCTGATGTGTCAATAATCTGATACTAACAATTATTATGGTTACTTGACAGCAGTTTTTACAATCTGTCAGGTATAGGTCAAAATGGTTTCTTTCAACCGATGTAAATGGCAGTAGCAAAGCCTATTCAGCTCAGCCAAACACAGCAATGAAGATGACCAAGGTCCAACAAAATAAAAATCTCAGCAGCACCATAAGCAAACATTTGGCCATTTAAGGAAGATGTTAAGAATGGCTTAGCTGAAGCCTTAGAAGTACAGGGATTAGGAAAGGAAAAGTAATCCAAAAGTATCACCTGAAGCGAGATGTATACTCCATTCGCTAAGTGAACAGCTTCTGATGCTTCAAGTGGATTAGGAATATCTAAATCCTGGGGTACAAGATGACACTGCTTCAGCAGCTGCACAAGGCACGTAACATTCCCACTCATGCTGCAAAGCTCCTCCAAGAACCAGGCTCCATCTCTTGAAGTCAAATCAACCAGTTGCTCTCCAGCACTAGATGCTGCACCTTCCATCATCAGATTTCGCCTAGATGAATTATGACACTTAGACAACCTGCCTGCTATTGCATTCCCCACATAACCATCACTTGAACATTCCTTCTAAGTGGTCTCAAACATGAGCACATACCAAAAATTTCACAAGAGGCAACTCACCTCGTCAGCGTACAAAGAGCGGAGATGATAACGCTTGCTAAGCTCAGGGAGCCCTCCTCCCCATTTTCATGAAGGAAAACTTTTATGCAACGTTCAATTTCTTTCAGCTGCTCTTCACAAACAGGTACAGTAACTGCCTCCTGTTTCAAACGCTCCACCTGCCTGATAAGTCTGTTATTTATATCTGCTGCATAACGCTGTAGAGTCATTTCCGTAGCAGTTATGAACTGGCACATACTTGGAGGTGGCTGAGGAGCATATTGCATCTCATACCTGTAAAGCAAAAATACAACGACAAAGTTCTCCCTTCTCAAGTGCTAGCAAACTGCTTTCTGCTCTGTATTCTGGAAAATACTCTGCCTTTGAACAGTTGCCACATTACCCTACTCCATATCAATTCTAAATAGGACAGAAGCTGATGGCCACCCTAATGACACTTTCAGGAAATCCTAGAATGCACCGTATTTCATACCTATTTGCAAGTACAGAAGGCAATCAGTGGCCCTTGGGCAAAGAAGGAATAGAATAGGAAGAAAACGGGTTTTGGTGTAAATGCTCAAATATAATCTAGATCTTGTAAACCAAGCAGTGCTAATGCCAATGCTTCAGAAAAAGAAAAAAATAATTGCTTGAAATTCTGCTTTAACAAATTTAAAAAATCTTTACTGAAGTGATTTTTAAATACTATAACTTTCTAAAACCCCTAAATATCACTACCCTAAAGCCACAAGCATGGCTCTTCATGGCAGTGTTACTTGGCTTTCTTTTTGCAGTACACAGATTAAACTCTGCAACGGTATTTTTAAAGCAGTTTTTCATCTTTTATTTTTTTTCCCAGACTTCCAGAATTACAACTTAATCTTGTCTTGCTTTCTAATTAGATCAGTTAAAACAAATACAAAGTATTTGTTTTAATTAGAAAATTAAAATCCCAAAGTAGCTTGAAAATTAAGTTCTTCAAACAATCCATTATTTTTTCAACTTACTTCCTGAAGATATCCTGACAACGCTCTATTGTCATGTTACAGATCAGTTCTTCCATCCAAGTTTTCCACTGCTCTATTCGGTGTTTCTGAAACACGGCTTTTGGATACTGAAGAGCTACTGTTGCATAGTTGTGCAGTTGCTCAAGACAACCACGTAACACAGATCTTCTCTGCTGGAGAAGAGCACCAACTTCACCTTCCAGTTGTTCACACTGGCTGATGAGATGTGCCTGGCCTGCATTTTGCAGAAATGCTGTTGCTGGTACATAGCTTGGAGGACCTTTTAAGAAAGATGGTTAAAAATGAAGATGCATCTCTGAAACACGCATTTTATAACATACAAATACTGAGTGCTGACACATTTTGAAAAGTATTCTTTCACCTGTGATAAAGAAAACATTGAGAATTCACACTGAAGAACTCTGAACACAAGGCAAGAGAATAATCTCATGCCCAGCTAGGGTAAGATAGACAAGGTCCTTCAGACAGCTTGGCACAGAAGCCTTGGAAGTTATAAATCACCCTTTGAAGGATACCCTAGGTCCTTGCCTTTAAATTGGAGGATACTCATAATGTCTCCTGATACTAAACTCTAGATATTTTCAAACCATTAAGAAAACCCACAAATACTGTTTTATACCTAGGTCCATTTGCGTGCTAATTTCTTGAAGAAGACTTGCAAGTTGCGTTGCCTCTAAATTGGTGAAAGCAGTTTGGTAATGTGTTATCCACTGCTCAAACTCATTCAGCTTCACCTGGATTGCTTCCTGGACAGCTCTTTGTTGAGACTGCAACTGTGTGTGCTCAGAATACCTGAATTATTAAAGCCACAGAATTAAGTATGTACCAGAAAGAAAAAAATACTTAACTATATTGAATAGAAAACAATACTGAACAATACGACTACTTTGTTGACCAGAAAATAAACACGTTTTCCCCAATTACATAAAACTTCAGTGTTGTGTTAATAATTAATTTTCCTACAGAATAATGCATGTGCATAGTCATGCAATTCTGAAATCTCTGATCAATTGCAAATAAACTCAAAAATAAGTTAAAGAACTAGAAGCCTAGATGAAAATATTTTTGTGATATTTACCAATAGCTGCATTATGTGGATTAATGTGATGTGACACTACATACAGCACATGCTGTCTCTTGTCTTGGGGATCAAGTGTAGAACATAGACTAGCACAGGTTATACTGATGCAGTATGAGACATAGGACATAAATAAGATTATTCAGTAGGAAAACAGTTTCAATAGTAGTTCTGTACAGGAAGTGACTTGCTTACTTAAGAATAGCTTCAACACAGCTATTAATCACCCCCATATATATGTATTTTGAACATTTAACTTGTAAGTACATTACTAAATCACCAACTGTATTGGACTGTGAGATTCCTGACAGGATTCCTGGTTCCTCTGTACCTGTGCTGAAGTGTGTGGGAGGGATGATCCACTCCTTCTGCACCTTCCAGAAAATCTATCTCCTCCAGTAGTTTTCCTTGTAACTTTTCTACATCTGTCAACTGCTCTTGCAGGTTCAGATACTCTTCTAAACTACTGTCCAATTTTGGCAGTACAGCAAGCATTTCATCTCTGTTCTTGAACCAGTTAACCTATAACCAAGACACAGACGTTATACAACTGGACTTAAATCTAACAGGTAAGAGAAAGTAATATATGGCAGCACTTAACCCTTCAATCATCTTGTTAATCTAGGACTACTTCCACTGTTACAAGTGCTACAAGTGCTACAAGCACTAAAGCTTAACAGACATGCAGATTGCTCTCTAAACCTCTATTTTTATTCCTCTAGCTTAGATTCAGGAAAAATATTATAACAGGTTTTAGTATTAAGTACACAGAAAATGAAAACTAAGTATCTGCAAGTTCCATATAAGCACTTTCCTTGATACAAACTGAATTCAGCTCAATAAAATCTGTAAACTATTTCTAATAAATGATCACCAATGAATGTTGGGTCTTCCAGTACCTGAAGACGCAAATAAATGAAGGGAAAGCATACAGCCTACTTTGGTTATAAAAAATAAAATTGTTGTAGTAAACTCACCTTTATCTCAGCCACTCTTGAAGAAAACAGACTACGTGTAATATCTCTTTCCATTTCTCGTTTGCTTTGTTTGTTCTCAGCCTGCTGGCCACCACCACCATAGACAGCTCCAGCAAATCCTGCCTCGCCTCCTGCTGTCCAGTCCACCAGAGGATCATAAACAAAAGCTTCAAGCAACGTGAGCAAAGTCTCTCTCCCACGCCGCATAATATGAAGGACCTGCACCATATTTTAAACAGACTCATTCTGATCTTAAATTACCCTTATAGAACAGTGGAATTTTAAATGCAAAATACTGTACTTGAGTAGGTACAGAAATCTGTAACTTTGCTCTAACCACTACAAACCCAGAAGAACACCACAGTACGTACAAATGCAGCTAGCCTGTAGTAACACCACTAAAACTAAAGACTGTGTTCTAGCTAGCCTTCCACACAAAGTCCTATATAAAATCACAGTAGAAAAGGCAAAGGCTTTATAAATAAATCAGTATCAGAATGTCTAATAGAAAACTTTTAGGATAGGATTTGGCAAATGACAGCCTTCAGGTTTCTGCATGTTTCCTAACTTACCTGTTCACAAGAAAGCCTGAAAACCCCTTCTACACCTGTCACTCCAAGCGCTGTTTCAATATTGTGCGTCATCCGGAACGGAACCTTCTCTGGTACCCTAAGGCTTTTCCCTTTAAGACAAAAAATTAAGTTGTTTCTCTTAACTAGCAAGAAGGGAAACCTTTTATTTGAATAACATATAGCATTTTTTAAGTTACCTTTTTCAAAGCAAACATTATAATCTATGTGGACAACTTCTCCTGTAGTCATATCTATAAGAACATTATCCAGATGTCTGTCTCCAAGACCAATGATGTAGCCAACCATGGACATAACTGCAGTGGATCTTGCATACGACTTTAAAGAGAGTTTCAGGAAAAAATTATTTGTGGGAATCCTCTGCCAACACATCAGACTGACTACCATCTTAAAACATTATCTTAAGTGTAAGACAATTTAAACCGAACTTATTCCAAGCCGTTTTCGATTTGCCTGATATCTTACAAGAGTTTTCATGTCATAGGCTGATAATTCCAGTATAAGATAGAGCTATATCAGGTGTATACCCATTTTTTATTTCAGATGGTACAACTGCCAACATTTCCTGTTACATGAAACTTCAGCAGTGCCAGCTCACCTAAATCAACAGTATCATTGCTTGAACACATCCCAGGCATTTGCTGCCCCTCACCCCATTAAAAACACAGCCTTTCAAAGGGACAGGTATCCGTTATAACTCACCTGTGTAACTCTCCACCATTCATCTGGTGTAGTACATGATGACCAGAGCTCCTTAGCTAAGAGATTTGGGGGAGTTGCTTCCATCAGTTCTTCCAAAACAGCCCTCATCACATTCAAGGGCCAGTCACGACGTGACACATCAAGACTAAGCCCAACTGCCTTCAAAGCAGGCCCAATTTTACTGTAGTAAAGTTCACTTGGTCTAGGAACTATTCCAGGATTCTGAGGAGTCTGGTAAGAGTCCTGAGCCTAGAAGAGATAAAAACTGTAATTTACCTATTACAACTCATTACTACAGAGAAGTAACCCAAATTCAGTTTTGGTGAGAAAGAAATACCAAAAAAATTAACTCCTCTACCGAGGATGATTTAAACCTCAGAATTCTTTCAAAAATCAATAGTTAAAAAGCCTAAATGAACAAAACACATTGTTTTGGCTTAACCGTACAATTTATGAAGGAAAATTCTGAAAATATAACTGTAAACCCCACATTTAGAATCAAATAAGAATGAGAGAATGAGATACTGAACTAAAGTAACTTTAATCATAATTAACTCTACTTGTTTAAACCCAATTCTCCCTGAATTATCATACAAGAGTATATTTACATAATATATACTGTGTGTATGTGTGTGTGTATATATATATGAAAATACATATTGACATCTGGTGAAATCCCAATATACAGACCCATTCTGGGTTACTATAAAAGAACCACAATTTTTTTAAGACAATGTTATAGAGAACTGCAAAGCAAATCAGAATAAATGTTTTCCTCTGAACTGTTCAAGCTGGCACAAAACATAGTTGTTACCTTTTGTGCTTGTAAAGCAGCTTCTCGCTGTTGCCACCGCTTGTAAAGCCCAAACAAAGGTGTAGCTCCATCCACCCACTGGATCAAGCCTGATCTTGTTCCCAGAGGTGTCACAGAGTAATGCCTCGCGTGGAACCTCGGTGTTTCTTGACGGTTAATAGTAGCAAACATTGTGTTCACAATTGATAAGAACTGCATGATTCTTTCATCCAGATGCAAGTCTTCCAAACCTGTGATAAGTTTTGTTTAAAATTTAATTTTTACATAAAAATTCATCCTTTCTTAAAGTCCTACTTCATTTCAGACTATGAACAGTTTTATAAATTATGTAGATTAAAGATGAGTTGTTCAGTCTAAACTTAAATGTTTACGTAGCATTTGCCTACTAGAATCACCAGTTTATGACAGCTCACTCTGTGAGCAGTACAGATGAGGTTACTAACGTAATGAATAGGTCTTTCTCTTTTAGAAAAGGCATAAAGTCTCTGAAGTTCTCTTTTGGGTGCTACCTTAAACTCCTGGAAAAGTGCATCCAGCTAACCCCATCAGTGTGCAAGTAAAATACTGTTTCTGATGCAACCCTGCTAAAGAAAAGATACAAAACACCTGACTTACAGATTCACAGGGCAAAATTCCTTAAAAACGTATGGTGAAGTGGGTGCGGGGAAGAGAGGGAGCAGATGGCCCAAAACAACTGTTTCTCTGTGTCAGGCAGGCAGATAAAACATAAGCTGCAAGCATGAGGATTCCTAGCTTTATTGCAGTTTAATTTATAACAAGGGACAATAACTTGCAAGAGGAAACTTCAATTTCTTACCTTTGAAGAGATAGGGATAGTTCTTCCCATCTGAGCCCAGGAAAAGCAGCTTTTTAGGTTTGGTTTTAGTAGGCAGGATTGTGATGGTGCTGCCCACACTATGAATTGTGACTGTGTCTCTGGTGGATACCTCTCCAGGAAGTGCTATTTCAGTGTTCATCATGGCAGCCAACCAAGGACTAATTTCTTCAAGGCGTAAAACGTAACTAGCTCGTTTCTGTGCTCTCTGCTGCAAACTTAGCATAACCTGTTCCAAAGAAGATTAATTTAGGCAGATGTCCACATTAAGAGCTAGCAGTAGAAAAGAACTGTCACCAAAAGAAATGTACTGGTGGTCACCTTCCAGAAAGCATCCTTGCCACCCTATGAATCCAGTTACAGTTAAGGATGAAGATGACAAAAACTAAAAAACAAACAAAAAATCCAAACAAAAAGAAAACAAACAAAAAAAAAGAACCACACAAAAAAAACCCAAAACCCCATCCTTTATGCAGCAAAGATACCCTGCCTGGTGACAAGCACCAAAGTCACAATGATTCCTTAAGAGATTTGCTCCTGTGTTTATAAATATTTGAGCTGTGGTCAAAAGCAGCAGCATTCAGCAGCCTCCTGTTTACATACCTGCTTGTTCTGCGAGGCAGAAGGGGAACTACAAAAACCATCTATTTGTGTGCAAGACATAGGTTATATCTAGCAAGACTTTTTAAAACCACCAGCATGGCCCTGGATATCCAAGTAAATATATATTTTGTTTCTCCTCAGACCAATTAAGAACTAGGACAAGATCACATCATTGAAAAACAAAGTATCTTTGGGTAGGGTGGATCACTCGAAGCTTGCTGCATAGCCAGAGAACTACACCAAACGTGTTAAAATTTAAATCCACTAAACTCAAAAGGCATATAGTTTCAGAAAGACAGTACTTCAAAACCACAAAGCCCTCTGTCCCCAAAGCTGACAGCATACCAGACAGCAGAAGATGCAAGATTTGAAGAAAACAGAACAATTTCATTGGGTAGAAATGCAATACTGCAGGCAGTCAGCAGGCCTTACAGAGGCAAATCTAGCAGGCCTGCGGTGACTGCAGAGAAAGTTTCAGACTGTAATTTTGATGTGGCAAGAGAATACTAAGGAGAAAGGTCAAGCACACGGTGCAGCAAGAGTGCTGAGCGTGTCTACATTGTACTGCCTGTGCATACAGTACCTCTTTAAATGGGAGCCAGCTGCTTCCAGGTTTAGCAGGATTCAAAGGATTCTTAAGTTTCTCCAACGCATTTTCAATTGCTTCTCCGTAGTTATCCTGAAACCATTTCTCATGGGGAGTTTCTGCAGGAGCTGCAGTGATGCTCCGTACATGTTCCAGAGCAAATACAATGGGCTTCATCAGAGCTGTATGCTTTTCACGCATGATTGCTATTTTCTCCTCTCTAGTAAAAACAAAAAATTCCTCTAAATTCCATAAAAACCATGTTACTTTATAAGCAGAGCAATAAAATAAGACTGCATATGAGACATTTAAGAATTCACAAAAATTATTACATCTCTAAAATGAGGTCTTCAAGAATAACTGTACTAAATTTAAGAGTATTTCATTCCACACTGAACGCATGTTCCTCTGAGCCACGCTCCCCACACCTCACCCCTTTCGGGTTTTTTAATAACTGAAACATTTTAACTGGGTTCTTCAGCACTGGAAACCCTGAGGAGAAGCTCAGAGCTCAAACTACTCTAACAAACTGTTTTCCTTTTATTAAAGAGCTCTTTACTACTGCCTGAAGATGCACCACACTATAAAGAAGAAAGATATTCAGATCATGCTGCTCTCCCATTCCATGTCAGTCCTGACTATAAGAATCCAAGAGGCACTCTTAAGCTTAGCCAAGACCCCAGTGAATGGCTTCCCTCTTCCACAAATCCATTCACAGGAGAACCCAGGTGAAGAAGACTTTATGAACACTGAAACTCAAAAGCAGACTAAGACATTCTGTTTACTCCAAATGGATCATACTCTTCAGTGTGCTTGTTCTCATTTCAGCCAACTTGTAGAAAGACCTTGTAAATGAGAACTACAGAATCTCATAACCCACAACTGAATATGCATTGGTTCCCAACATATTATTGCTAAGGAAATTCCACCATGGATTCACACGTAGATTGTTGTTGGTTTTCATCTGATTACAGTACTAGCTGTAGCATCATAATGTTCTTGAAATAAAGCCACTGGTTTACATGAAGCAGCTAGGATAGTATGAATTCAGGAGCAACACCACTACTGAGTGGTTGAGTGTATGCTTCCCTAAGAATAAATATTTGTTACAATTATCACTTGAATTAATCAAAAAAGACATACTTCCGTAAAGTGTTGTTGTTTTGGACCCTCTTGACTTCATCTTCCAGTTGTTGAATCCTTCTGAGGACATACATATGCTGCTGCAGTAAAACTCCCAACCACAGTTCATCCCAAAGAACTGTAACTCTGCGCAGCTCAGCCACTAGCATTTGAACCTGTGTAAAAGAAATTAAGATTCACTCACTTCTAAGAGTTTTAAGACTTATTGCAGAGGTACAACATGAAAAAAGATGACTGCCTAACAGCAAGATGCACCAAGCTTTCAATAAGTCTACCCACAAACTATGTATTTTGTGGTTCAAGTAACTGCGCAAGTAGCATACATTTGGATTATTTACCTGCAATACCATTGTTGGATTTGCAGCAGACAATTTCTCCACAATTTTGCTGTAACAATCTTGCATCATTGCTTGATCTTCATTCAATCCAACTTTTGTGTCATCTTTAGTGCTTTCTTGAGAAGCTGGGGGGCTCCCTCCATCACATTCACCACCCAACAGTTCTTCTCCTTGAATATTACCTAGCAAAGTAGGGATGGCAGAAGGCAGCTTGTTTCCTAAATTAACAACAGATGTTAAAATACCAGCTATGCTGTTCTGGCCTTGAAAGATGTATCAATCAACATTTCACATCAGGTCCCCATATTACATTAAGTACCAACAAAGTACATGATGATGAAACTGAAAACACTTATTTGCCAAACTAGTAAATCAAATGAAAGGTATCAGTGAGGTCCCACATAAGACAGAACGTATCAGAGTTACTGGGGAAAACAAAAGGAATTCAGTATCTTTTTATCCAGTATGTAAAAATGTATTAGCTAAAGCGTATTTGAATATTTATTTTTCCTCCATACCTGAAGTCTGGGATTCACTGCTAAGGGAAATGGTGCCCACTATTGCAGGATACAGAATGAGATGAGGAGAATCTTGAGCCACTCGACATAGTAAGTTGCAAATACTCTGACGAACATACACTTCTGGGTGATTCAGGCGGGAGAAAAGCTGAGGTATAATACCTTCATACACAGGAAAAGAAAGAGGACCCATTTCATTTCACCTCAAATGATGCAGAAATTTTATATTTTATCTCTAAAAGTCTGCTGGTTTTGCTTTGAGAGAACGTAAATGTCTTTTTTAAGTACAGGCAATAGCTTATTTCCTTCTACTATTCAAATACAGATGACATCAGACACAACATATAAATCCTTTAGCCAAGCACTAGGAACTGAGTTTTGCACATTGTATCTGTTCTATCATTTTTCAAAGGAAAGTCTCCTTAATAGCTCTTGAAGTTAGTAACAATGTTGCAAATGAAAGAACAATTTTGCATCACTCAGCCTCTTCTGCCTTCCACATTTTGACTCAATGACCTTTTGTGGGAAAGCCCTTGAGCAATCAGAACCAGTAGCGTAGTGACAAACAACTACTTCTGAGACATCTGGCTAAAGCCATATCTCTTTCTCTTAACTTCATTTTAAAAAGTAGCTAGGAAACACCCTTCCCCTGCACCCCCTGTACCCCACTTTAAGGTGGTAATATAATACTCCACAAACTACATCTCCTTTCTCCTTTCAGTGTCTTAAGGCAGGGGAGAAAGGGGACCAGCATCTTTGCTACTTTCCTGTCCTACGATCAGAATGCATAGCAGACTTCAACACTTTTAATAAAATTATTTAATATAAGACAGGCTCTCTTTCCATCAGGCTTAAATAAAAGTTTTATGAAAATGCAATGCTTTCCGCTTGTATTTAGAGTAAATGCACCAAGATTAATTTTAACAACTACATAACACACACTCACCTCTCCAAGGAGCAGTAGGTGTAGTTTCTAACCCATGCTCTAGATACTGTCTAAGCTCTCCAGCGTGTTTCACAAGCAGTCGTAACAGTCTGAGGGTTGCCATCACAATAACATCATCAGTGCTTTGCTCAGAAGTATTTCTTAAGTGTAGCCTGGGATCATCTTCATCAAGTGGAACCTTGAAAGAAAGAATTACTCCTTTAAGCTAAGTTTATAGTTCATATAATCATTTAGAAAAGTTTGTAACTGGATTTCCTCATCAGTACAAACACTAACCTGACCAGCATTGAGTTTGAGAAAAGTGAAGTATGCACTGCAGGAGAGTTTATACAGGCTGAAGATTCTGTCTACAACTTTCCTCCACACTTTAATTAACCCTTCTGTTGCATTTTCATCAAGATCTGAAAGCCAGGGACAACTTGTTAATAATTGACGCCATATAACATCCACCATATCATCTTCTTCATTGTCTTCATTTTCAGTGATTTGTAGAGTCATATCTTCATCCTACATGCAAATAAAGCGAAAACAATTTGATCAAGTCCTCCAACCACTTCTACAACCCACATTAGTTCCTAATGTGGTTTTTGTCATGCAACTGCTTTACTTGATAATATTCGCACAGTCCATAGAACAGATGTGTTACCATTTAGCTAACAGATGGTTTCTCAGAGAGCTCTTGTATTGTCCAAATTTTAACTTCATAACATTTACAAGAGTTAATACGAAGCACAAGTAGAGGAAAAGTAAAGTTCATTCTGAGGTTGAACATTTTTCAAGCAGGCAAATATACACTTACTTGAATTCCAGCTGGACGACACACTGCCTGCCCAAGAATCCCATAGATTTTCTCTTTATCTTCCTCTGCAATGTTGTCTGGAAGCAAGTTCTGAACCTCTGATTTTTCCCGGGGCAGCAGACGAACACCTTCGCCCTGACTGTAACATTTAATGAGTTATTGATCCCCAATAAACTAATATTTGTAGAGCTACTGAATGTAGTAAGACTGTATATATAAAACTTCTTGAAGGAGGAAATCTTCATCCTTATCTCAGAATTAAAATAACTTTTTACAGAGGGCAAGTAATAGAGAAAATACTCAGTCCTCTGCTCACACGTGACTTCAGACCACAAAGAACAGTAATCATAAATAGAAAGCTATGGTTTATCTTAAGAAAACTAGTTGTGGTGTATAGATTTAAACATTAGGATGAATTTACCTGGCATTATCAACTACTTTCCGGCCCCATCTATAAGCCCAACTAGCCAGGGCTGCCCAAGACTTGGCTACTTCAGGTGCCTGTACTGAAGACAAGTGATATAGCTGTCCCAAGATGAAGTCAGGTTCTCCAACTCCAATGTTTACTGTAATGGGAGAAACAGAGGAATATGTTATGATGTAAAACCTACTTCTAATTTCCTTAACATAGAAAATAACATCAAAACGTTTTAAGTATGTAGTATTTTTTTCAGTCAAGTTAATGCCCCAAAGTGTAAAATTTTCCTAAATGCAAGTGTTTTTCAGTTCCAACAGTGGCTGCAAAACAAAGACCACTTTTCATTTGCTAAAAAACACTGCTAACAGTCTACAATTGTTTTCTCTTTCACAGGAAGATGTAACTTAGGTAAGAACTCATGATGTCTAACAGACCAAGATGTTTCAGAGACCAGACTTATGAAGCATCTAGGGCAGTGCGTGTTTATTTTCTTCACCATCAAGTCAAAAAGCACCTACTGCTTAATATCCATTACTAGATCTAACAATTCTGACTCTGTATGAGGGGAACAAAGTTTTCATATATAAAATGCATGTTTCAGCAAAGAACATCTGAAGACAGTCAGCAGAAAATTGGGAATTTGACTACATTTTGTGTCAACAGAAGCGTTCAAATGATGTATAAAGATCGTGAGAAGAACTAAGGTAACTGCTTTTCACACATAACAGGGCCTTCAAAATACAAATCTTGTCAATGCTTGATCTGAAAGATCTCATTCAAGCTTTAGCAAATACAGGAGATTAAAGCAGACAAAAGCAAAGCAAAATTTATTCTCCTCCTCATAAAATAAACACATCCTAGTTTCTTTTTCAGGCTACCATCACCTGAATGAGAAAAAATGTGAAAAAAACATGAAATATCACTATTAAGGTGCTTGGGGTTTTTAACTGCAGTTATCTATTGCACAAAACAGACTGTTCATACATTTAGGAAAACAAATACATGAGTAATGGAGCTCTTACTCTTATCAATGTAACTGGTGCTATCCTTCAGGGGGATCGTCAATAACCAATTTAACAACAAGAGAATAAAGAGAACAAATCTACCTGTAGATTCACTTTCAATCCTAGGATATTCTTCTTCTAGTGTATTGACAGCTGGGAGATCAATCAAATTATATATGTTTTTAGACAAAGTAGAGAGACCAGTGTGATTCTGCTGCTGTCGCGCTCTATATACTTGTTTTAACTGTCCTGAAATCTCTTTCCATTCTGCTTGAATCCATTTAGCCAGTGTGAGAATAGATTTTGCAACTGCATATTCAGCTTTGGCAGATTTGCAAAAGGATATGGCACAAGAACTCAGCATTTCCATGGCATGTGTTGACTGACCTGCATATTATGAAAAGCATATCTTCATTAGAGCATTAACTTTATTCAAAACACTTCTGAACTTCAGCATGTTTAGACACAGCTTGTAACAATATATTTTCACAAACTATATTCTCTTTTGAAGTTAAAAATGACTTGTAAAAAATGACTTGTAAAAACACCTTCAGACTGAGACAACAGTTAATAGGATGACATCAGTTCCTACTCATACTGTCCTATCACAATTTCTTTAAGGTCAGGGGAACTGGTCTAGTTACAAGAACAGGAAGCTCAAGTATCTACAACACAATTAGCAAATACTCACCTGCGGTATACAGCAGTTTTGTTTTCTCAATATCAAGTTCAGGACCCCATTTTTCATCTATCTGACCTGGTGCCGACAATTTTTTAAAGTGCTGGACTAAGTCCTGTGCAGTAGTGGTTTTTCCCAGCTGAACTTCACTGCACTGGGCAAGCAGTCGTGTAGCTAGGGCAATGTTTCCTCGCTTCCTTGCAAATTTTGCTGCTGTTAAGCCCAGCTCCATTAGATGGCTTTTAATTGGGACTGTTGGCTCTGAAGAAAGCAAGACATCATAAACAAAATTATTAAACAAACAGTAATTGCACCTGGGTTACACAGATGATTTCTGCCCAACATATTCTGCATATGGCCATCAGTAAAAAATTGCTTCTCTCTTTCATATTTCCTAACACCTCCCTCAGAAATTTAATTACTTTATTTCTGCCTAGAATATTTATATAACCCACCTGAAATGAAAAAAATTATATCCACAGATTACCTGCTGGGCAAAAGAGTGATTTTTTCATCATAAATATTATTCTTTACCAAGAAATCTACTTGTCCCCTGATACTTCTTTTTCCCAATTATCTCTTACCGTACCACACATTTAAATGGCTTTCTTTAAAAGACCCATCGTTAATAGTCTTGAAGTGTTGAAAACGGAAAGCATTTAAAGTATGAAGAGATGAGCAAGTAAAGGGCAATTAGAAGAGCGAGTACAGAACTGCTAATCTTTTTGGAATATTTTTTTCCTTTTACCACTGTCTATGTTACAGTAGTAATTGAGACCCCTATTTGTAGAGCAAGACACCTAAATGACTCAAACTTGACTTTTAAAAAGTAAACCATCTAATAGAAAAAAGACAACTGCTGCTCTCAACTGCAGATTTTAGTTCAAGTTCTGCATTTACCTTTCATAACACTAAAATGAAAGCTTATATACCTTTAAGTTTTTCCATCAATTGATTCTGGTACACCGTGTATCTCAGTGCATGCATCCACGGCCTTACATCATGCTGTTTGCACGACCTCAAAGCATCATTGAACAGAGGTATCAGACAGTCCTGAAAGACGCATGGAAGTCACACAGTCGTCAGAGACATCATTACTGAAATGTATTTTTCACTTCTTAAAACCAAAGACCATTTTAGTGCAGAGGAAGCATTATTTCAAATATGTTACACAACTCTCTAAAGGCGTTATATTTGAGAGAACAACGCTAAGAACAGCTCAAAATCAAGCAGAACTGTTTTCTAAACTATGTGATTAGAAATTAGAACTAGATCATTGATGCTGGCTGAAGTTTGACATGGAGTTTTTAACTGCTGCAGTGATCATTTTTTGATAGATATTTAAAGTTATTTTCAAATAAATTACAAGCGTGTGTTGCAGGAATAAGTTTTAAAATGTATTTAGTGAAGAAATATCAACACTTCTGTAAAAAGCAATTATCAGTAAAACTTCAGAAATACTAAAGTATTGTTGACTGAAAGATATGGTATATTTATAATTATATATACTTATATTACTATATAAACTATAAACAATATTTATAACTATAGAAAGAAATCCAACTGTCAAAGCAATTAATGTATGTTCTATTTTCAATACTTCATGACATGGAGAAAGACATTACTCCAATTTAGGTTTTGAACAGAGACATACCTCTGATGTCAGCCTGTTGGACACAGTGTTTTCCAAAGCAGAAGAACAATACAACTGAAGAGTACTCAACACTGGTAGAGACTGAGACACAGTGAGTGTGGAAAGTCTTAAAGGTCCAATGGCAATTCGTGATGTTTGCTTTAAGTACTTAATAACATTTCTGAAATAGAAGAACCACAACAGTGATTTGTTTGTTTAAATCTACACTTAAAGAGTAAACAGTGATATCAAAATTGCTGACTAAAAAGCAAATTCACCATCTTCAAAAGATATTATGAGAAAAACTTGCAACATCGCACACAAGTTGCAGTATGACATTTTGTTGTTAAACTGACCAGAAGCAGTACTTTATCAAAGAAGTTCATAATCTGCAAAGTAGGGTATGCAATGTTTTTAACAAACTAGAACAGCTTTTCACAGTACAGAACATTCACTCATTCATAGCACATTTCAACTTACTCAGATATTGACTGCCACTTTTGCTCCTGTTCTATGTGGTTTACAGCTGTTGCCAGACATATTGAACTTCTCAAAAGCTGTACTTCAACTGCTTTTTGAAGTTCTCTTGGATCAGGACTTAACATATTAGGAAGGAGTTTCTTCATGTCTATATGGGAATTAAACAATTGAAACCAACTAGAATAGCCAAATTTTACCAAAGCATCATAATTCATTTTTGAGAGCAAGAAAGTTTGGAAAAAGAACTTTTAAAAACATATGTATTTAGTATGTATTTCTGTATTCATTATTAGAAATTGATGACAGATTACTTATAAACAAACACATTAGCTCCAGAAAACACACTTGTATCAACATACAGAATGACTACTACCAAGTGATTATTCTTGAAGCTCAATTTGAAGGTCTATTTTGAAGCTCAATTCGTAGAGATTATGGTCGTCCACTGAACACAAACTGCATTCAGAAGAAGTTTCAGTCTGTCATTTATAGATACAGATGCATGAAGAAATATTTACTTTTGTATTTGAAGCAATGTTAACTTAAGCATTTATACCTATTTTTTCTTTGGATCCCCCTGCAAGTAGGTTGATATTTTCTCCTGGTAATAATTCTAGTTGTTCAGTGCATTCAGTAAGTTGTCCAGACTCAAAGCTGCTCAAAGATCTGCAATTCAATGTTTATAGTTTTATTTTCATGTTTCTTATTTCATTCCAGTTGCTAAACATCTTATGTAGCAAAAAAGACTTGAGCCTACCCAAAATCCTACAGAATACTTATGATTAATTCCAAGAAAAAAAAAATCTCAATTTTCACATAGATCGATAAAAGGCAATATTACTGCACCAAAAGAATATATTCAATATCAAAGAGAAAGGAAAACACCTCTCCAGGTACTAAGCTTTTCATATTATCGTTGCATTATATATAATACTCTTCTACCATAGTCAGGAAGAAAAAAGTTGACTGGAAGAGTTTAAAAACAAGCAAAGAACCCCCCAAAACTTTCCCCTCTCCACCATGCATAGAAAGGCAAGTTCCGGGGCAGAATTTCATGAGGCCATGGTTTCAACTCTTCAGTTTACATTTACAACAGTTCAACATTCAGTTTACAGACTGATATATTGTTCGGGTCATAGATTTTACAAAATTATATTGCTTAACAGTCTGAAGCTGCAAATTTAACTTTTCGTTCCCCACTGTAAGTAATTTGGGCATCACAGACTTTTACAGAACTACACAAAAAAAGCACTGAAAGGTTAAGAGCCTTCATGGCTTAGAAATCTCAAAGATTCTGTATTCTTGTTACTATCCACTGAATCTAAGTATCTGCATTAGAAAAGGAAAAAGAAGAAAAAACAAACCAGAAAACCCAAACAAATCTATTCAGCATCTGAAAACTCCCCTTTCCGATGAATTATTTTGACCCTCATTATTACAGAGTCTCTGCGTGGCCTGGTCAGGGACATAAGAGTCCAAGTGCTATGCATCCTCAAAGGCTCTTTACAGGATTTTTCTAATGATATAGTATCTTTCTTCCAGAAGTTATCTGGATGAAAACTAACTCAAACCAGCAACAGTGATGCTTATCAAAAGTACAGTGCAACAGACCTTTGCAACAGTGATGCTTATCAAAAGTACAGTGGCTTCAGTTTACAAAACCATGAACATTCAGAAATGACACGTTTTCACATCCACGACAAGCACTCACTTTCCTAATGATTCACTGCACAGCTCTCTGGGTTACTGCAGTAAGAAAAAGGCTTGCCTTACTCTCTATCAGAAGCAGTCACCTTTTCAGACCTGAAAGACTAGATTTCAAAAGCTTCCTTTTATGTTTTCAAGTAATGAAATTCAGCAAAAAGGATTTTACAAT
Organism: Pezoporus wallicus; assembly: GCF_028554395.1. Taxonomy (NCBI): domain Eukaryota; kingdom Metazoa; phylum Chordata; class Aves; order Psittaciformes; family Psittacidae; genus Pezoporus; species Pezoporus wallicus. Next base: position 480,559 of record NW_026640476.1, on the reverse strand, counting down.
TTTTACCACAATAGCACAGGGATGGAAGGTAACAGAGTTGCCAAATGAAACAAAAAGGACCCTTATACCTTGAAGGACTATTTCAAGGACAGATACTTTTTCATGAACTAGACAAATATCAAGGCTTAGGAAATACATACAAAAGCTACAATTCTAAATGCTATTAAAAAAAAGAAAAATTTAACGCAGCCAAGACCACCTCCTTAATATGCTTTTTACATTAATGAAGGAAAACATTCCCCCTGCCTTCCAAAAACAACTTTCTTCTTATCACTCCTCTATTTCAGACATCTAGCTTCTAACAGTCCATAACAACTGTAATATTCCAGTTCTAAGATACTGAACTCTAAGACACTGTTGAAAAAATTAATTATATCCTTACTTTATGTAATTAAAATCTGCTTTCAGATTGATTGAGGTATTACTATTGCTTTTCTTCAAGTCATGGACCATATTTTGCCATTCCTGAACAGCAGACCAGTCAGCAATGGAAATGTAGCATTCACATGCTTTGTTACCCAAGTAGTTTATAACTTCAGGTGAAGAGTCACTTGGCTTAGTCAGAACAGTTTTTCTAGTTTCTCCTGTGAAACAAACAAAAAAGTAGATATGCTTCAATATATATTTATACTTATGTATTTTCAAATGGCAATTCTATCACTCAAATGTAATTTCCATGTATTTTCTCAAAAAAAACACCTAATATAAAAACCCAAATAGTTACACAACATTTGCAGTATTCTTATTCCACTTATTTTTCTTATAAAAAACCAGAACTTTTTCAAATGAGGTTTTGGAAATAGTCCATATTTGTAAAGAAGTATCAAAACAGGAAAAGAGAAGAATTAAATTAGGAACAAAGAAGGTCCCTTTTCAAAGAGGAAACAAAGTCTCAGTAGTTAAAAAAATCCAAGTCACTAATGAATTTATGATACAACCATAAGTACTAAGCCTTAATTTATGATGAGCTAAAATAATTTACAACCAAATCAGTAAGTTAGAAAATATTTTACCTATTATTTTTTGTTTCATTCAGCTAGACCTCAGTACTGCAAACCCTCATATTTACACATAACATTGGCTTCAATGCCATTAAGGCCAGGTTGTACAGAGTCTTGGACGACATGCCCTAGGAGTGAGGCATCCCTGCCCATGGCAGGGGGGCTGGAACTAGATGATCTTAAGGTCCTTTCCAACCCAAACCATTCTATGATTCTATGATTAAGTGACATTAAGTGGTTCAGTTAACTGTAAGCAGAAACAGGTTTTCAGATTTAAGAATTAGACACTATCATTACCATGGCTATATCACTGGATGTTCTTATTTTATGTATATACAGTTACAAAACTGTATTTCTCATAAAAAGAAAGGAATACTGACCATTCAAGGAATGCTTTGGACTGGCATTATTCACACTGTTTGAATTGGCCAACTTCAGAACAGTTTTGTCGAAGCCTGTTATGCAGCAATCCACTCCTGTCATGGAGCACAGGTGCTCCTGGTATTCCGCAGTTGCTTTTTCAAACCTTAAATGGTTTAATATTTTAGTCAGCATTTCACAGAATCTTTCCTTTTTTTGGTAAACAGACTATATCCTAAACATTCCTTTACCATCATACCCCAAAAGTTCACATCACCTTCAGCAAAAGAAGGGGATTAGCACTGAATACAAGCTTACCAGCTAAATCTTCAGTTATAGCAGAATATAAGAGGTTTTGTATTCAGGTTTTAATGACAACTTTAAACCAAGTACAGACTGAAGTAGGTAAATTAGTTTTATATTCTCTGTCAACTTTTACATGGATGAGCAAAGCTGAATAACGATTAACTACATACCATTTAATACACGATTGTATAACTGGGTCTAGGGCAACAATGCACACCTTTAACTTAACATTTCTGAGAAGCTTCCCACACATAATAAAGCTGCATATTATTTTAAGAAATCTTACAAAAATGAGGGAAATATAATTATAAATACAAAAACCTACTTTTTTTGTTTTATTTAGGGATTTTTACATGATAGGTAAATAATGCAAGGGGTCCCTTTTTCATTTCACACAAAATAAAGGATGCATTCCTTTAAGGAGATGAAAACACGAAAATGAATGCATACCCTATCTGGAACATTGACCCACTTATTTGTATCTGCAGCCAAAGATTATACTTCAATAGACGTAGAAGCCACTTTTTCAAATCTGAATTAAAACTGCAAAGCATCTCCCTCAGAGTACCTCTCTCGGCAGACTGTGGCAGGTATCAGATCACAACATTGGTCAGAAACTTCATCAGAAAACATTTAAGTTAATATTTTGCAATGGAAAATTATACACAATATGAAAATAGTACTGCTGTGTATGAAAAACTAAGGGAAAAACAGCTTAGGAACATCATTTATATTCAAATCCTAATTTAGTTAAAACTAAAAGTTAAAATACCTAGAAATGCTGGATGCACTGGGTATCTCTGAAAGACACAGTAACTAACTGAAAAAGAATTTAGATCAGTAGCATTCATTCACACCACAGTGTGAAAGATTCAGATGTAGAACTACATGTAAGAAGGAAAAAGTATCCAAGTTTGTAACATCCAGTTAACTGAGAAAACTTACCGCCCTTCTGCTTGCTGAGCTACAGAACTGATCCAGGCAAGACTCTTCCCAACTACAGCAGAAGACCAAACAGCAATACCCTGAATAGCTTCAGGACAATGAAGTTCACATAATGCTTCTACCAGCATCATAATTGTCACTTCCAATTCATTTCCCTAAAATCAAACCAAAAGCTTTATTCAGCAAATCTCATATAAAAGAAAAGTTATATACATAGTTAAGTACTTGGAAAGGGTAAAGCAGCATTTCATCATACGCATCTACAAGTGAAATGCTCTGCATATCCATCCATCAAACTGCTTTCGGAATAGCAGGGGAGCTAAGGGAAGAGTCTATGCTGTGAATCCACAGCGTGAACGTCAACAGGTAGCTACCACTACATGATGGTCTATACCTATGTAAGTATGAGAATTCATAAAGAAGCAGGAAGTAGTAATTACCTATCAAACCTCTTTTGTTAAAATATTTAAGCAAATCAAGTAATGTACTGGAGAAACTATTCAGCCTTTTTAAGTAGGTTTAACCACTTTATCCACTCAACCCACTCTGCGCGTATCTGCTAGTTACTTATAGAGGAAGGATACCTTCGCATCATATCCCCCTTCTGCTCATACACAGCTAAGGAAAGACACTACACTACTACAAGCTTTGGAAGGCCTCACACTAATACAACAGCAGTTTCATAAAGTTTAAGCAGAACCTGCTACTTAAGAAATTGTTAAACACAAATTGTGAGTGAACTACAGCCTTCATTTAAGTATAGTAATCCACCATATCCATACAGTGCATCCTAATCTCCAACATACATTATCACTTAACCACAAAAGTTTGTCAACACTGAAGTGTGAGTTTAAAAGGTGGCTTTAAATTACAGAGTCTTCTACAGACCAGTTGGTTTAATAACTGTTGATTGCCTTATCTTAGTTCTTCTGGAATACCATGGGAATATTTTGCAACAGTTTACAAATTTTACAAACAAAGAGTTTGAAAAGAGTACCTGAGAGAGACTATTATTAGTTTTCATTTCTGTGAGTAAATCAAAGCCATGCCTGACAGTCACAGCAGGCTGGCCAGCCAGCAATCCAACTCTCATGATGGAAAGCCTAATCCGGGTTAGCCAGTCTTGGCATGTCTGACGATTAGTATAAAAGAAAGTCCTGATAACCTTTAAAGACAGAAAAGGTAAGGTTTACAATACCATTCTTCTGTGCAAATCCAAATAGTCACATTAATTACTTAGTATTTATAACAATCAAAGTCAGGACATGTGTCTCTTCTCCAGCTGAGTTTTCAACTGGGAGATCAAGAAAAGAGGTAAAATTCTGCATCATTAATCTTATTAATGCAGATAGTCTGAAATCATGTGTAGCATGCAACTGGCCAGGCTCAACAGCAAGTTAAAAATCTTGAAATGAACCAGCTATAATTATGTAATTACCAGGCATTGACATGGCAGTAATATAACAGCTTATTGCAACAGTGAAGAATGTTTTGCAGTAAGAACTACAGAAAAGGGTACGCTGGACATAAGTAATTATTATATACCTCAAAAAGCAATTTAAAGCCTCAAATAACTGTGTTACTTTAACAAGACTGTTAACAATCTGCAAGTAAGTGACTGCTACAAATTAGAGACTTGCTTTATTTGCATCACTATACAAGCTGGTAGTCCAGAAATAAATCCTGGTTTTCACACTTTCTCTAGGCATAAGCCAAAGCCAGATGAATTAAGAGTCTCAAACTTTGTTTGAGAAGTCCTGCTGAAGTTCCACACTAAGAACCAAACAAACCTAAAAAACACTGCTCATTCAGTAGACTGTTTCAAGTAACATCAGCACTGTAAGACAAACCAACCTTGGGTGGAGAGGTAAGGGCATTGGCACATCCTTCATAAGCATTGTACATCAATTTTTCCAAGTTCTCCAGATACTGTAGAAGGAGAACAAGCCTAAGCTGGTTGCTACTGTGTCCTTCGTCATTGTCTGCAGTAGTCCACTGGCTAACATCTTGGTCAGGGTTTAATGTGTGAGCAGCAAGACTCCTAATAATACCTACACATTTTACCAAAATATGGGGAAAAAAAGAGTTACCAAACAGTATTTTGTTTAAATATGTCAAGGCACAGCAATGCTATCTGAAAACCTCTCAGAAGTTTACAGTAATTATACAACCACTCTTCTGCCATTACATGTCTTGATGCCTTAGTCAAGAACATGCTAAAATCTAAAAATCAGTGAAAAGTAACACCATTGTGCTCCTGGCCTTGGACATGAAGCTCATCGCTGAGCAGCCTTACACACACACCAAAAAAAAAGCCACAAAAGTAAACTATAGCTTTTATATTACCTTCAATTGTTTGAAATGTATCCTGGGCTCTACCCAGAGGAGTTCGTAACTTTGAAAGAACAGTAAACTGGGCTGCTTCCCAAACAGCCCATTGCCAAAGGACAGCATCAGTCTTCAACAGATTGCGAGGGATGGTTGGTTGATCTCTCTTATCTAGTCTTTGACAGCTATAGAATAATCTTTCTAACCAATTATCCTTCCTGAAAGAAAACATCAGTACATTAACAAAAGTTTACGTGGAAACAAGTTTATACTGCACGCACTTCAGCTCCCTATTGCTCTCCAACAAATCTCATAGGATTATTTCCAAGCAGCAATGTACATAGGCAAATACGCAAAAAGGTGTGTATTTAAAGATATTTATAAATACTTAAGAAGTATTTAAAAAAATGACTGAATGTAAAGCCATGTAATCTCTAAAATTCTAAAATAAATACAGCTTGAATTTGTTTACTATGATTTCAACATCCATGAATTTCTGTTTTAAAAGAAGTTCTTACCCAGTTCGGTGAGAGTTTCCATACAAAATAAAACTAATGACATCAGAGAAATCCTGTGGGTGGAATGTATTACTTGGAGCTTTACTCATATGACTTCTTAAAGCCAAAGAAATTTCTTGTATTTCTGTGTGGGTACGGTTACTGCAGGGACAAGGGGAAAAAAAACCAAACCACGCTGTAATGTACTAGAATAAAAAAGCTGTGCAAGAAGTTACACATGCACACATACATGTACATGCACAATGATTGGAAATAAGTATACTTTTTAGTATCAAGACAAGTGCTTTAAGAGTTCACGTCTTTGAGACAAACTGCAGGACACAATACTGGTAACATGGAACTTAAAAGCATTCATATTTCATAGAACCACAGAATAGTTAGGGTTGGAAATGACCTTAAGATCATCCAGTTCCAAACCTCCTGCCATGGGCAGGGACACCTCACACTAAATCATACCACCCAAGGCCTCATCCAACCTGGCCTTGAACACCCCCAGGGATGGAGCATTCGCAACGTCCCTGGGCAACCTATTCCAGCGCCTCACCACCCTTACAGTAAAGAACTTCCCCCTTTCATTCAATCTAAACTTCCCCTGTTTAAGTTTTAACCTGTTACCCCTTGTCCTATCACTACAGTCCCTAATGAAGAGTTCTTCCCCAGCATCCTTATAAGCCCCCTTCAGATACTGGAAGGCTGCTATGAGGTCTTCAAGCAGCCTTTTCTTCTTCAGGCTGAACAGCTCCAACTTCCTCAGCCTGTCTTCATACAGGAGGTGCTCCAGTCCCCTGATCATCCTCATGGCCCTTCTTTGGACTTGTTCCAACAGTTCCATGTCCTTTTTATGCTGAGGATGCCAGAACTGCACACAATACTCCAAGTGAGGTCTCACGAGAGCAGAGTAGAGGGGCAGGACCACCTCCTTCGCCCTGCTGGTCACGCTCCTTTTGATGCGGCCCAGGATACAGTTGGCTTTCTGGGCTGCAAGCGCACACTGAAGCCTGCTCATGTTCATTTTCTCATCGATCAACACCTCCAAGTCCTCCACAGGGCTGCTCTGAATCTCTTCTTTGCCCAACCTGTAGCTGTGCCTGGGATGGCTCCAACCCAGGTGTAGGACCTTGCACTTGGCATGGTTAAACTTAATTTCATATTTACTGCAAGAAGTGCTGTATCACACTTGTTAATTACTTTGTGTACTACCTACCACTCAAACCTGTAACACAGTAGAACAGATAGCAAGACACTTCATGCTTTTTGATTTTAAGACAGTATGATGACATTCAACTGGCATTATTTTTTAGAAATTGTCACTGAAGAACCCAACCATTCCCTATGTTGAAGCTAATCTGAACAACTTACCTCAACACGACATCTAAAGGAATTGACTTCAGAAGTTTTCCAAAAGTCTGCCTTACACGAGCACCGCTATGTACTAGTTGAACACGACATACATCAACACACCTGCACCAATCAGAAAGAAAGAGGTGGTAACATTTCCAACAATGGCATAACTAAAGTAAAATACAGAATTCAGCACAAGTACCTTTGTAAAAGGTCATCTGGGAGGGAGGAAGACAGGGCATGGAGACTACTACATGCTTGAAGGCAAGTGTTCATATCTTCCAGAAGGGCTGAATTAAGGAGTTAAAAGGAAAAAAAGTTATTCTTGCTAGAATTAGATAGCTTCTGCATTATTCTGGTTGTGGTAGAACATCTAAAGATGTTTTAACAGCATACCTGGTAGGAGACACAGGCTTTACGCAATACTTTTCTACTGATTTCATTGACTGGTTTTACTATAACAAGTACATGTTTAATGACAAAAAGTCACTTGTGCTATGTGTTACTTGTAGGCCTTTCCTGGCAGCTGACAAATTAATCCTTCTATGGTTCATACATGGAGATTATACACAATCTATTTAAATAAACCCTAAGGTAGAGTTAGTAACTCCTGGCCTTGAAAAGTTACTGCTTTTGCTACTAGTATGCTACTAAAAGCATTAGTTCCCATATTTCCATTTCCAAGTTTTGAAATTCAGAACAGCACATCACATTATGGAATGGTTCTGCTGCTTTTGATAACATAAAATGCAATCTTACAAGTAAGATTTGGCACATCACTGACATTTTTGGTAAATCAATTTTACAATCGTAAGTTTTAAGAGAAAAAAATTGTTTGCATAAGTAATAGGTAGAGATCCATTTGAGAAGAAATATAGTGTAAGTTTTTGTACAATACAAACTGAAAGCATCCCTAATGTAAATGAAACAAGTAGTTACAGCTATCAGTGGTATATGCAAGGTCGATTATGTACTTAATTATGCCATGTAGAAGACAGGTTAAAGTATGGTAAAGTAAAAATATAAGATATCTTACTGTTTGCTAAAAGTCCTTTACAAAACTTATGAAAAGATGGGAGAGAAAATAATGGTGCATATGTTTCCGATTTTTTCATCAGAACAGCCACTTCCAAAGCCCACGTCATAAGTAGTTTCCTTCAAAAAACAAAAGTATTAATCACTCCATACAGTTACAGAAAGATACCTTTCAATGTAACTTAAACTATGTCACTTTACAGATGAGTATTGTATCACTCATTTTTGAAACAAAAGGTTTCTTAACATTAAAAATGTCCCTAACTTTCACAGCATTTAGGTAATAGAAGATTATAACTATTGTAAAAGGGTACTTTCAGTGAGCAAAACCATTTTTGCAGTAAAGTCTGATAGCTCTGCTTTTATTGTATAGATATTATGATGGTTTCAATTTTTCTAGTCTTCACACATAATAATGAGCAGCTACTTTTTCCACAGGTATTTTGTTATCAATTTTTTTTTTTCCCAAGGTAAAAAGCCACAAACAAATGAAGCCCAAATACTTGAGTTAAAATTTATGCCAAGATGAAAATTATCCTGATTTCCAAATTAAGGCACTCTACTGTGAAGGGGAGCAAGACTCCTGATTAGTAAGAAAATGTTGATTACCTGGTGTCTTGAGTAAGGTTATCCTTCTTAAGCAGTAACCCCAAAAGGTTTAGTATGATTGAGAAATGCTTTTTTGTTGCTGTGGTTACAGTACTTATAACTGCTCCGTCAAACAGAGAGGGAGAGGAAGAACTGAGGCTACTGGATATGAAATGGTCATGCCTGAAAAGGGAAGGAAAAACAGAATATAAACCTACTCCCAGATTAGGGATACTTCCTTACAGTACTGGGAGGAGGGAAGGAAACAACAACAAACACCCTCAAAACAAACAAAAAAATCCCAGCAACAGAAGTTAATGTACACCCACAGAGTAACCACATCATGTCAAAACCCAAATATTTTAATCACTGGCCTAAAAGAACAAAGCTACAATTTTACATCAGTCCATGCAGCCCAGTAACCCGGTTTTAACTCTGGCTGATACCAAACGCCTCGTGAAAGATCATTAAACCCAAGAAATGTACAGAGTAACAGTTAAATTACTTCCCTTACTTTGCCAACATTTGGTAGCAGTAAGGTTCAAAATGTGTTTTAATCTACTGTTTACATTTCATTCCCTCTCCTAGATCTCACAGTAAGCAAAATAGTAAATAATCTTTCCTTATTTACTTTCAGTAGAGTTCTCCCTCAGTTATCTCTATTCAAACACAAGACTTCTAATCTGCTTTTGAATAAAATGCCAAATTTTAAGCCAGGATATGCTTTCTTGGCTGAGATACAGACTCCCTGCAACTAATGAAAGTAAAAACTGATTAGGGAAGTTCAGACAAAAGCTTGACTGTAATAGCCTATTTAAATTAATCCCCCCAACAATATATTCTACTCAGACCAGTCCATCCTACTGCTCTTAAAATACTGGTGAATTATTGATCTTCATACCTGGAACAGTGTGAATATAACGTATAGAGTACTGCATACTGGACAGCAGGAAAATGAACTGCTATGTCACCATGAACAATCATCAGATTTTTACTCAGTAGTGCAAACACAGTCGGCGAAAGAGCCCACATCTATAAAACAATTGCAACATAAGCAAGAAACATAATAAATAGGATCTATTTTTAAACACAGTTTTTGTAACATTAATTATTGTGGTTTGCCTCTTCCCATGGGAAATAATTTAACTCTATTAATTTTCTGGCCTTTATTGTAACTATTTTCTTTCCCTTTTTTAAACACTGTTAAAAGCAGTTTGTTTTATTTGGAGAGACCTGAAATAAATATTTTCACATGGCTAATACTAGCAAAGGACCACTAAGGCTCCTTTCATCTGTCTTGGCTTTCAAAAAGACGTTACTATGACAATCAGACTCAACCCATTAACAACCCCAATAAGATGCTCTTCACTAAAAACTGTGTTTCATTATGCACCAGTTAGAGATATAATCCACACATTTTCGTTTCACCTAAGTTTTAATATTGGAAGCTTTTCTATGACTAAGCTAGGAAAAAAAACACCAATTATTTTAATTGTACATCTGTGCACTCATGGTGAAATACATTATGGTATATTTTAAGTAAAAAATGCACAAGATTTATCTGTAGTTTTACTCACCCCAATTAATGAGTTTTTAGCATTTCCAATAGTACTTAGAGCACTGAGGTCAAATATAACAACAAACTTTGCGTTATCCACATTGAGTATACGCTTCTTGAAAGAGTCATGCTGGATTTCAGAACAGGCCTCAGGAAGATGTAAACTATAGAGAAGACTATTTAGAGCACAGGTCATTTCTCCTAGAATCAACCTGTAAGCAGTCTCCAAAACAGGAATGTTCTTCAGGCTCAGTACGGCTTGGTACACAGCCTGGGCTGCTGCAACAACCTTGAGAATATAAAAGAAGTACACTAATAAGTGATAAGCATAAAATCCTAAAATATATTTATCACCAGTGTAGAATTTAAACTTATGCTTCTTTACCTATAAATAGCCTAATCTGATTTAGTTTTCTGTAATTAAACACTACTTACTTACAAAAACCTATTAATTACTTTCTGGATCATCCATATAACACACTGAGTATGAAAACCACATCAACTAAGGAATTATCTACCTGGTATGATGGCCAGCTTACCAATTCCTTATCAGACCTAAATGCCAAAACCAAGAACTACCTACATCTGCCTTTTCAAAAGTTTCACAGATATCTAGCTATGACAAAAAAAGATATTTTAAATTAAAGTTGAACAGCTTAATATATTCCAGGAAACACACAAAGGCTGTTGTAAAACACCGGTAGAAGTCACTCTTACCTCTTTCTCCCTATGATAACGAAGAACAAGCAGTCTAGACTCTGGTATAAATAATTTCTCTACAAATGATGAGGGTAGTTTTGTATTAATTTGTTCAACAATCTGGGAATAAAAATCAAAATTGTAAATATCTTTACCTGAATTAAATTAGAATAGATTATTAAAGACTAAATAAAATACCGCTTTTCTAGCTTGTATACACTACATCTAGGAAAAAAAAATGCTTCCCAGTAATGCAAGTATCTAATATTTGCTTTCCCAAATTCACATTTAAATTCACAGAGAATTAGTTCTAATTAATAGTTCTGAACATTAGTTCACAGAGAATTAGTTATTTTCAGGGTTTAATGGCACACCTGAGACAAAGTTGCTTTTTTAATTTAGATCCTTGTGGATTTAGGCGTTTGTGTCCTATACATTCAGAACTATGTTTTGAAGAAGTCTGATTTTCCAGGTCATGGCATAAGTAGATAAATAGAACATATCAAGCACTAAGATTCTGAAATTCATCAGGTGCTATTGTCAACTGCAGAGGCCAGAGAGTGCCACTGTTCAACAGTCAAGCCAGGCAAAAAAAAACCCAAAACCATACAAAACCAACCCCCCCCCAAAACCCAACACAAAAATACAAAATGCTAACACTCAGGCTAAAACTACATGACAATTTATCAACAAGCCAAATGCATAAACAAGCTAGCAGCATAAGCTTTAGAGAAGAGATTACAAGCATTTAGAAGAGGAATTTCTTGTCTGTGGTCAGGAAGAGTTCTAAATATTTATCTAATACATACAAAAGAAAAGCAAAGTTGCTTAGAAAATAGTATTTTCCAATGCAAAACCCCCACAATAATAAAAACATGTACAAACCAGTGTCAACAGATTCAGGACTGAAATGATATAATCAGTGCCACAAGTCTGGCAATTCTCCATTTGATCTAATCCATACGTGATGACCATGTCACAGTGTATGGTCATGCTTGGATCTAGGCTGCCAAGTAAAACACCAACACACTCATTGGCAGCAGTAAGTACGGCTTCAGAAAAGAACACTTGGTTTGCTGCAGTCACGCATCTCATTACTCTGTATAGAACCTGGAAAATTAAAAGCATACCTAAATTAAGATCCATTAAAAAGAGACAAAGGCTGCATGCTATTTGATTATATTCACATCTATCTGATATCCTGTCCCATAACCTAATCTGCAGCTTGGTAAATTCTGTCAATACAATATTCTGAATAATGCATCATGGCACTACACTTCAGAAGTATAAGGCAAAACAAACCTTCAATTGTCTGGTTTCCTACTCAGTTAAAGACCTGAAAAGACCTAGAAAAACTAAATTAATTATTCAGAATTCTGTTCAGTTGCAGCTGATGTCAACAGAACTCCTCGTGTAAAAGACAGACTAGTTTTCTTTTGTCACAAGAATCCCCTGCAGATTAAGAGACAAGTTACATAACTCTTCTGGCTTTAATTGGGAAATCCACACATTTACTTACCCGAGACTCTGCAAAGGTGTAAGTTCCTGTTGTGCAGCACAGCAGCAAGAAGAATTTGACTGCAAATATTTTTACTTTTTTTTTCTTATTTTATTTTCTCTCATTTAACATCCATCCCTCTACAGTTTCTGTTACAGAAGTATAGCTGCTACTTAGCACATTATATAATATTTATTCCAAGTTTACACCACCCTATACTTCACAACAGGAGGACTTTGCTATCAGATTTGATAGATACAGTTTCAGTATGGACAAGACGCCTATGTTTTATAAAGTCAAACTCATAACATGAATTCAGCTTTTATAGCATCAGAGCAATCTGAATAAAGGTAACATGGTTACAAAGACATAACAAAAGCATAAACCTAGCTATGTGAAGTTAAAATGCCTAAAAAAAGTTAGTTTCTGCTATATACTACTCCCACGTACCACTACCACAATCTATACCTCAATATTTAATAAAAATACATCTGCTCAAAGCTGACCATATACATATTCACATACGAGTCACAAAACCTAAACAAACTCGACAGTGAATAACATCATTGTATGGTGATAAATCATGTCAGCAACAAAGAAAAACCGAAGGAAAATCTTGAATTCTTACATCTGTTACATATGCTTCCGTAATTGGTGGTCCTCTAATTGGGCTGAAGCGCTCCCCAATACTCCTCACCACAGTACTGAAAACCCGAAGAAGTGCAGCCAGTTTAGGTAGAGATACTGAAGGAGGAGGAATATCTTCATCTACCGATTCCCCAGAAGCCACATGGCTGAGGTCCTACAGCACAGAAGTTTTCTATTTCAGTACACATCATTAACAGTTATAATACACATATAAAAGATCAAAATATAAGACTGAAAATATTTTATCTATTTTCCAGGCATATTATAGATACATTTATCCAGTATCTCTAACTTTATATATATATGGAGATGGGATAGAGTCACACAATGACACTGAGCAAGCCACAGAGCAGTAATGAGATGCTGCTCATTAGTTTACCCACTGAAATGGAGTGCTCAGGCTATACCTTGTAAATTAAAGCACAGACTCATGATGCTTCTGGCCCCTAGAACATGATCATTCATACTGCTGCACGTACAGCTGTCTGCACACTTTCACCACTCTGTCAAACAATTTCCATCCACAAACTGGAGTGAAAACATTCGAGTGGCCATTCCCATGACACTGTTTACATGTAGCTACCTTGATCTGGAGATCATGAGTTTACTGGCAGGCTACTTCATGCCAGCTGGCATCAGTGCTTGGGAACATTCCAGACGTACTGATCTCATTAGTATAGACATAGCCTTGGTCTACCCCAGTGTGAGGTAAACACACACATGGAGGAAACACCTCCTCCATGATTTAAGTTAATATGTGTTATCTTAAAACTCTTCCGTGACTAAGAATACACATGATGTCCAGTTCAGCAGACCAGTTGATAAGTAGCGACTTACTGCCCTGACTAATCACTTTCAACTCTCTGCCTACAGTCACACGCAGGTTTCTGTGTGCCTGACAATGCCAAAGAGGTCTGTGAATCTTAACTCAAGCTGTACCATCAGAAGCCTTATGTATATATAAGTACATTAATAATATCAAATCATTTATTCTACCTTGAATGAAACAGATTAAGCTGGAAGTAAAATTTCACCTATAGGAATGGCATGCTAACACATATAATACAGCATGATGTAGTTAGAAGCATATATACATATGAGCACCTTAAGAAAAAAGCAACGCTCCTCCCTAAAATCCAAAACTCTTCCTTTAATGCCAGCGTCACATAAACTTTACACTCCTGTTACCTAAGCAAAGGTTACAAAGTCAAAACAAAGTATGTTAAATCAATATACTGTAGTTTTCTATCAGATCCTGCCTCATTATTTCCTGCACAGTATAATTTGTTACTTTAGTAAAAAGACAAACTTACCATTAACCTCCAGAAGCATTAAATATCCCTCTCCCCCCCAGTAGTCACTACCTCTGAAAAACTCCGACGCTGGACAATTAGAGAAAACACCAAGGAAAGACTGGGAAATGTCTTTACTGCAGATATTTAAAAATGAAGGCATTCCTACTTGGTTGTTTTTATTTTTATTATATCATCCTATTCTCAACAAACAATGGCTGAAATCCTGGCTATGATCCTATGTAAGCATTTCATGAGGATTTGTGTACAATTGTTATTGTACATGCCTTAAGTATACTCTGTAATTTGATCCTCTTTTCCCCAGGAAAACCATGTAATTTTATTTTCTACACATGTGATACATCCATCAGACTCACAGTTACAGATTAGGAAATCTGCAATAGTTCACTCTGGTATATACCATAAAGTCTTGCTTACCTCAGCATAAGCTTCCATATCTTCCAAAAACTGACCCAAGAGTGTGGTGGAAAAAGTAAGATCAGCCACCCAAAAGGGCTCCAAACTCTGCAGCCATCCTGTATAAAAAAAAACAGGGCAATTAAAATAGCAGAACAAGGTAACATGAAAACTAAATATTGCTGAGGTAAAAGCTGCTAAGGTAAGAGAAGGTCATCTGCATCAAAATGTTAACATGCAGTTTTTAAAATAAATTTTATTTCCCTCATTCATCCCTTTGACAAATTCATTTTGAGGTTCAGCCCTACCCCACAGCAGTTAAACATTAATGATGGAATGTAGGGCTGTGGTAAGGAAACAGACTTGCTGTGAACAGCTCCAAGACAACTGCTCTAGCTATAGGAAGAAGCTTCCCAACTTCTTAAATGCCAGTGCAGTATCTATCACAAAGATTTTCTAGAAGTACATAGGAGAAAATATATTCTTCCACAGAGAATATGTTAAGATCCATAAACTTATTTACAACTGTTAAAAAGTTAATAACGCTTAACTTTAGCCCGAATAAAGCATCCCATTTTTCCAGCTATAGCATAAAATGGCAAACGCAATTATAATAAAAAATTAGGAACAAAATCTCTTGTTATGTAGCCAGAAACTCATTTTGGTTTTATGTTAACTTCTATGTCAGTAGGATCAGACTCATGTAAGTACACCCATATCATCTGCAAGCCAGAGTGTACTACATTAGTGACTCCTTGGCCACTTACCAGACACCTGTTGTGTCAAGGAAGGTTTCTGAGTGTGATCTATATGCCACCCAACCAGTATGTCCACTGTGTCCTAGAAAGCAATTTTTAAGGAAGATTAATAACCCAATTTGCTGCACCAACATTTCCATGTGAGAAAGAAGATACAGAGTAAGAAGTAAACTTACCCTAAAATTGGTGCTGAAAATGTGTGGGTAGCATCGGGACACCAAAAGGATGCACTTGACACATTTGCACAGTAACTCTGGTGTATCCACATTTTCTAGAATAGACTGCAGGCTGGTCATTACAAGCTAAAAAGTAAAGCAAAGCCAATAGACATTTCACTTCCTTAAAACGACGTGTGAAAAAGTTACAGTGTTAGACACAGATTTATTCAGTGCTGAACACTTTTTAGTGAATTATTTCAACTCATCAGAAACATTGTAATACTCTTTCTGAAGGAAGGAAAAATGTAAAAAGCATAACATATACTGCATGAAAATAATAAAGTGGCCATTTGCTTGAAATGCAGCAGACCCAGGTTCTCGTGCTAGGGACACAGACCAACCAGTTAAGTTCCTGCTTCTCCTGCTGAAGCTTTTTGGCTCTGTAAAGTAGTTATTAAATTGGAGCACAGACCTGGACCTAGCTGTTCTACATACAAAATTACAGACCCTAGAACTAGAACCAGGGGACCAGATTTGTCTGCACATATCCTACTCCCTCTCAGATCTGAACACAATTCAAGTTAGAAATTGTAAATAAGAGGTAGTACAAAGCAATTATCTGGCTGGGGTTTGTGCACCATTCTACCCAAATTCTCTTTTTGGTTTCAACAAGACTCTTCCTCTTAAATCTGCAATATATACCAAAAACTTGCATCAAAATATATGTTGTCTACGAAGACCAGACATTCCTTTCTAATGTTATCAGAACCAAAGAATTCCATGCAGTCAGAAAGTTCCCTCCCAGCTGTAATTATATTTACGCATTATGTCAACACAGCCTTACTTATCACTCATTCCAATTAAAAAGTTAATTCAAGCCTTGCACTGGAAAAACCATTAATAATCCTGTTTTAACTTGTAGTCTTACCTGCATTAAAGATGAAAAGGCTTTCTTTTCTCCTACAGTCTCTAGTGCTTTGTAGGTTGCACACAAATAAAGAAGTTTAACTTCATCTTTTGAGGATGAGCTGAATTTGCTAAAAATCCATTTAAAGATCTTCTCTGCCTCATAGCTCAGAGAAGCACAAAGAAGTCCAAGACAGCAAGCTCCTTCCTGTCTCAGTTCTTGCAGCAATTTGCTACTGTATTTTGGGCAAGAAAAAACAAGTGAAATCTCCAGACATGACAGCAGAATAAACAATGAACAAATTAGAACATTTCTAAAGCAGAAAAATACATGCATGAATGAAGCTACTTCTCTCCTACCTAATGGCAGCAGCAATGAAGCTAAAATAAAAATTAATAATCTGAAAAATCCTGTCAAATAATTATTTCTATGGAATGAAGCAACTTGAATAAAAATATGCAATGAATAGGCTAGTCTACTTCAAACACACTATCCAAAGAGGAAAACTCTTAACACACAGATGGCTTTGGGTAGTAACCATGAACACCAAAAAGCTCCCCCCAACACCTGAGCTCCCTCTACATATCCTTTTAGTTGCATATAAATCAATTAGATCAGGTTGTAAAAAACTGAAATTCAATTTGCCAGCTAGACAACCACAGCAGCATACTACTACACCCACGTGACTAAACATAGCTGAGACAGACTTTATATTACCTACAACCTAAAAGCCACAGGTGTGCATTCAAATTCTCTCGTGTTACGTATACTCTAGACAGTCTAACAGTATTGCTGATATGCCTAAGGGAGTCTTAACTCTCCTGCAGTTCTGTCCTGTTACTGCAATGTCACATCCACGCAAAATTACTGAATGAATTTCTTTCAACCTTTCTTCCTTCCATTCTATTTCTACATAGAAATCCAAACCTAACACTGTCATTATTTTTCCCTTTTCAGAAAAGCCTTGTTTCTCCAGCTTACCTTTCATTGAGTACATCATGAATGGCAGTCAGGATATTATCCAGTTGTTTAACTAGTACCTACAAGATACATAAAAGCCATAAGCATAATAATGGCACAGTAACTTCTGCAAACTAGATACTCTTTACAACCATGTTAGTGTTTGCTAATAGAATGCTATTATGCTTCCCATGGCCATTGCAGACTAGGATGAACTATATTAAGCAATACTGCAATATTATCCTACATGTTATATTTTATATTTATTCACAGTAGCCACAAAAATACACTGGCAGCCTGCTATCAGGGTTTGCTCTATGTTTAGTTCTTCCTGATAACATTACATCACAAATGTAAAACTCACGATACAGCTCATCAGTAGCATCTATTGAAGACCTAGTCTCCTATACTAATAGCCAGTTGAGTCAGCTAAATATTTAATTCATCAGATAATACTATCTGAAGTAGTAACATCTCTCCTGAGGCAAACCTGAATTTCAGAGAAATGGATTATTATTTAGGGGGATGAACCATTATTGATGAACCAGTGCTTCTCAGAAAACATAACCAGAAATACTTGTTTTCCTAACATGCAGTAAAAAAAAACCTCTCCACATTAGTGAGTTGAGTTGCAAAATAATACATTAGCTGCAACTGTTTAAGATAGTAAGAACAAACCTTCTTGACGAGTTAATAAAAAAGTTTGTTCTTTTTTCTTCAGCAAGATAACATCTATTGTGTTAAAGATTCATATCTAGTTTTTGTTGCTAAGTTTTGAGCAAAATCACTCTTTTGCAGGGGGTAGGAGGCACAGGTTGGAAAGAAGTCCACATGCTTAGGCCCCTCAGAACTCACAAGGAGGTTTTAAAAATGTGCCTGGTATCCACAAAAGAGACATGAGAAGTACCTATACGATTTAGAAGCTGGAGCACAATGCCATTACATGACAATGCCACTGGCTAGTGACTAAATTCACTTCGTTGAACACACATTTCAACCCTGAGAATGAAGCTACACTTTATAGTGTCAAGAACTGCAGGAGCTACTCCTATTTTATACTGCTATTATAGTCCATTATAGTTTTAGGCTTGACATGATGGCTATTACTTGGCATCTGATCTTATTCTCATTACCAAACTGGAAGAAGTTTAAAGAAAAATTTCTCAGTGACAGGCTTCTAGCATTCTGACCATTAACAAAGATTGTCAACACTGAGTTACAACATACTGGAATTACTATTCTAATACCTGAGATACCAATAAACCTAAATAAAATGCAGTTATAAAAGGAAAAATGGGGAACACATTTACTCCATTGTACTAACTTGTACTTGTGCTAACAAGGATTTTGCTGCAGAGGAAAGCTGAAGTATTAGCTAGGCTTGCACATGGTCTGCTTATGCTTAGGTGCACGGAATATAAAAGTCTCGGTATTTGACTATCATGCCTTTTGAAAAAGAGCACAATTAACACTAGTTAATCAACATATAATGACAGAATGAACCAACTTCTATAAATATGGATAGACACATTATCCACAACTGAAAAATCACAGCACTGTCAGTAAATGAGTGGCAGGATATTAAACCATCACTTCCTGCCTTTTCAATGCTTGGAGAATTCCTAAGCTCTCCAAAACAGTGGGGGTAAAAAGTATCAGACAAAATAAATACTTTATTTAAGTAGTGTAAAAACATATATCCACAGCAGGATACTCTCCCCCACCCAACCCTTAAGAAACACTTGAGGGTATTAGTTCAACAACCCATTTAAAAAAAAAAACAAAGATGTAATGAAAACAAAGACTCATTTTGTTCTCTCCCATAAAAGGGAGTCCACATACAAAGGTGTTCAGCTAGAAAGCTGAATAACTAAGATGAGCTATTCACAAGACTATTTAAATATCTGCATATTTTTAAATTAAAATACAGAAACAGTTCTTGAACAAGACAACACATTTTATTAGTTTTCTATTTCCTTGCTGAAGAATCTAGAGGATATATTGCTAAGACCAGCCAAAAAAACCCCACATGCATACCATATTTATTCCTACAGCTCATGCATTCAGTAATCTGCTTTAGGGCAATATGTCGTACGTAATCAAGCAAAAAAAAAATTTCCTCAATGCCAGAAAAAGGACATGCAATCCAGGAATATGCTTTGTTATGGAAGGAAATTCTTTGTATAAAATATTCCTCACAAACATATCCCAGTACATAGATTTCTTAAAAAGATAGCTTTATAAAACAAGTGCTATGCAAGCGTAGAAGTTACCAGTTTGTTTTCTGGTTGCTGAATGAATTCTTTCAGTTGCTTTACAGTAGCCAGTCTTCGGTCTCTGTCGTCTTCCCGAGTAATCCTCCGAAGAAGATTTGACAGTCGAGACTCGTCAGAATAAGACAACGATCGCTCTGAAAAAGAAAAGGCATCTATTTCTTTTGTCTGCAGCACTTGATCAGTAAGATCTGTATTGTCTGAAATATGTATTTGTGCATTTGAAAAGCCGTAATAGGAGAAAAAAAGGCAAAAAAGATAAAACCTGGTTTATTTTAAAGCTAATACAAGGAAAATTAAATGTAAAATCTAATTTACCTATCTAAATGTTTAATTTCTTCCAGTGGACTCTCCAGTACCTGGGCAGAACTCATCCAGAACTAAGCAGAACTATTTTACTTCTACACAAACCCCTGGATTTAGTTCCCTTAGGTACCAATTACAATGAATTCATATGAATAATTCATTTCCCTAATCTGCAAAAAGGAAAAAAGTTTCTGTTGGAAGTTTAACATTAGATGTTCCATGATGATTAAAATTAGAGGATTCATGGGAACACGATGAGATTTTCTTAGTCACCATGACTCTTATACGAACACTCAAGACAACTACAGACAGTTCTTTCCTCTAGTATGTTACACATCAATCTTATGCTGGGATAAAGCCATAAAGGCAACCTGCTTATAATGGGAAGGTTATAATGCAAAAACACTGACAGAAGATGATGTCTGCCAGCCTGGATGTTTGCCAGCCCAAGAACGTGGCCTGGGAACGTGAAGCATCCTTGAAGGGCAGCTGGGTACCGAGGAACCCGAGACATCCCAACATACCCTGAATAAGGACAAACCCAGAAACAGCAACAACTTACTGTCTGGAGACATGAAAAATAGACTGCAATGGTGGAAGACACCCTTGGAAAGCAACAGTTATTGGCTACTCAAATGGGAAAAAACAGACTGAGAAAGCAAATACTGGTCTCAGAACACAGCACCATCTATTGCCTGCTTCCAGGTGAAAAACAGCAGTTAGCAAAAGCTACTGGTGCTCCAGGTGGTTGTGCCCTACACCCCCTTATGTCTCCAACAGGATAAAAATAACTCGCTTTCTACCCAAAATGAAGCTTCTCTCCAAAAGCTTCCCCTGCAAAGATTTCACTACACAAGATCTCCCAGACAGACCAGACCCTCACTGGGAATGCCTGACTCCAGGCTGATGCAGATCATTTTGAAGTGAGACTTTGCCACCAATTTGCCCCACTCCTGGAAAGTGCTGTACCAGTAAGGCTCTGAAAAGTATGCATAGGTGTGCATACAAACAATTAGTTGTAAGCATATACTTCCTTTACTAGTGGTCATTTGTAGTAATTCGCAATAAAGAAACTTAAGAAACAAAAACCTTTGTGTCCTTGTATGTTACAGAATCCTGTGAATCCACACACAGACCAGTAACTCTTATAGGTCATGACACCTTCTACAGAAGAGCATATCTACTGTATTACAGTAATGAAGAACATTCTCAAACTTATTTCCATGTCTTTATTTTTTAAAAGAGGGTATGAGTAAAATAGGTTTGATAATCTGTTTCTTGCCAGGCATCAGTTTAAGCAATTAGTTTTGAAGACATCTGACATCCCAAAGAACAAGGCAGGCTTAGCAAACATTAAAATAGCAGTAAATCTGAAGGATCAAATCTACATTTTGTTCCTAGCTAACACAACTACACAAGACATGCTGAAATGTTACATGACAGGTATTAAGAGCACTTCTTTTAAGATGCTATTGATTTTACAGGAGACTAAGGCATACGTATCCATTTAGGAAGAATAAAGCTTCTTTATGGGGAAACCACAGTCTTAAGTAGTGGACAAAAAGCCACGTGTCTGGTGAGAAACATACAAGGAATCATGATCAGCAAAGATACCTTCTGAAGCAAGTATCTGACATCTTCTAGAGTGATGGTGCCAGACTAATGCCTACAATCCCTGATACATGATCACTTGCATCTAAAGATCTCCTTTTATTTCTGCCCAGAGCTGAGCTAGAAGGTGTAGTCCAAGGCTTGCCTGCCAATGGTCAATACATAGCAAAGCTCCAGAAAGATGGACCTGGTGCAGTTACCCGCCCAGAATATTTGGCGAGCCCTGAAAAAGCACTGCCACAAAGAATGCAGCCTGTGCGGGGCTGTACCATAGCTACCATTCTCCATAAAACCTGGGCAGCAGCAGATCACCAGACCAGGAAAAACATTCTTTTTTGAAAGTTCTAATGAACAGTTCAGAAACAAAACATATGCAAATAAAAATGGAAGTTCTTTTAAAGCTTGGTTACAATGGAAATTAATACAGACTACAGCAGACAAAATAAAAAGTCCAATTGCTATTCATGAATAATTCCATGTGAAAACTCTTCTGCTAGGCAAGTACTATGTTCTACACTACTGAATGTATTTTGAACGCTTAAGCTGATCCAAATCTACACAAACTTACTTCACTGTTAGACTGTCTCTATATGAAGCTTCTCAAAACAGCAATCTGAATCTGTCCTTAAATAATTCAATGTATTTGCCACAACATATACTCCTTTCCAAGACAACAGATGTGCCTCACAAGGAAGAGAAAAATCTATTCTACAATATTCCTACAGCTGCACTCTGCCAACACTAACAGTGACCTGAAATGCACAGTATGCATCACTTGTGTCACTTCCAGTTTGCACTGATCTCTGCCACTCAGCAAGCACATGGGAAGCTACACTGGCACAGTAGGGTTAGGTCACTACATACTGCTCCTGAAGGGCAAACCAGGATGCAGTGGTTTGGAAAACACTGAAAAATGGTTTTACTAAATAACTTTTAATAAGGGTATTCTAGATCTTTGTAAGGTGCCTAATTATTCTACCCTCCCATCCCTAATAATGTTGACTCTTCAGTGTTAGATGAAAAGTCAACAACAAATAAAAGCCTTGAATTCATTAAATCCGTAACTTGCAACTTTTTACTGTTGTCTTTTCAGATTTATCTTTTTGTTTGTAATCTCTTCAGGAAAAGCTGTAATTTATTTTGAAATACGGTTGTGCTGTTCTACACACAAATAAATCCTGAAACCAGGACCGTGTAAATAAAGCTACCACTACCAAGGCTACTGGTATGAAACACACAATTAACTGCTGCTAGAACAAGACATACTGTTCAAAGCTCTCTACTAAAAGCAGCATCCAGTTAATATCTGATGAACATTGGCATTACTCCCTAAAAGAGTAAATGTTAGCTGTCTGTTGAGCCATAATCATAACCTAAAAATAAAAGAATAAGCTAACCAAGAACACAACTGATGTTATACTGAAATCAAAACACTAGCCAATAAACACCTGTTTAACTTCCATTTGTGAAATATCAGCAAGGTCTCAGCCACGTGCTAACTTAAAGACAGCCATTATAAAAATTGCTCAAAGCTCACACCAAACAAAACAAATACAAAACATTCTGTTGTAACATAATCCCACTGGATTTTGAGGACAATATGAAAAATAAAAATGGCTTGCCAAAACCGACAATTACAAACACAACCCAGTTAAAAAGGAGAAACTCCTGAAAAACCAACATCCAGACAGAGGACACAACACATACAGCAACACAGAAGTCACAGGCAGCAGCTTCAATCATCTGAAATTATAGTTCTTAACATTTTAAGGCTTAAAAAGGTGCTCTCATACATAGCAGAACAGTTTCTGCCGCTATTAATAGTAAATTCATGCACAAGCCACTACCAGAAATATTATTTACACATAATTCTCTATTAGACAATTCTCTATTTCTTCTATGTAGACATAATTCAAGGTGCTACAAGGACTGAATAATTTTTATATCAAGATGCCACAATGGGATTACGAAGTCTTAAATTTAACCCATTCCAAGGATCGGGCTTTTGCAACAGTCATGTCACCACTTGCACCTCAGTTCTTCTACCTGCAAAGCACACTCACTCTTCACTTGTATCTTCTGAAATATAAATTCCTGAGATGAAACACCATGTCTGTATATGTTTATAACTTGCATGGATGGCATAAAGCAGTCACAGTTTTTGTCAGTGGCTCAACTACCACTTATACTAAATGATGCAATAAATGACAGTGTTTAGTCATAACTAAGTTTCTATTTTAATTCAAAAGCCCTCAGAAAAACTTTTGCTTTTTAAAAAAAAGCTATAAATTAAACCCAAATAGTGGATAAAGTGAAGCTTTCTTTCTCAAAAACGTGCCCAGCATTCTTGAAACTCCAGATTTCCTCTCATTACAACTCAAGACCTTGCCCACATTCTTATGATGCCTCCAGTTCCTTCCTGGCCTCTAATACGCAGCCAAGCAAGAGGGAGCATGAATTGTGGCTGGTTCAGGAGTGCACATCTACTGACTAATCAGCTGGTATGATGTGATGACTAGTTGACCTGCAGGCCAGGGAGAACAGATAACTGTTGAGCTCACCACTGCAGGTTTTCCCACACTAGGGACTTGTTAATTAACAAGTTTTTACTCAGGCATTGATTTTCAACAAATCTAAGAGTACCTTCTCCTTCCTGAAGCCTTTGATCTCTTTGCCAAATTTGGCAAACCTGTATAAGGGTTCAAAAGCTACTTAAACAAAACTGAAAGATTGACAGCATAAGCTATACAGTCGAGAGATCTGCCTAATGTATGAAGGAAGCTGCAATGCAGGAACAGTAAATACAAGATGACAGTTTCTATCAATATCATATCATGTATCACAAAAAATAAAATCCATATAGACTGCCTAATCATAGAATCATAGAATAGTTAGGGTTGGAAAGGACCTTAAGATCATCTAGTTCTTCTTTTCAGAACAAGATATGTTGCCAAAAGAGATCCTTCTTTCCAGAAAATTGTGGTATCCTTACCCTGTGATTTCCTCATGTCTTTTGTGGCTAAAGCACGATTCCCATGCGGAACACTGGTAAAATCAGGATTGGTCACATTGTTAACTCTCAGCTCTTGCCCCAACGACTTCCGACCATAAGTATTTTCCCCAGATCCTCCATTGACACTGTAGCCACCTGTGGAAAAAAACAAGAGGAGGTTAAAACAGGCAATCAGACCATATATTTAGTAGTATGAGTTATTCAATTCATATGCAAATTAGCAGCTCTAGCTTCTACCACCTTCTTCACTCTCACATGCAAAAAACGTTTTTGTTATGCCCTGTAAGGTTCCAGGTCAGATACTCAGAATCTATCAGTCTTTTTTTGAAGCATATGAAAAAATCTCTATTGCAATAAAGTTTAACATTGATCTTTTTGCATTTGGGCTTTTCTTATTATTACTTCTGACCCTGTGTTTTACAGGGCCCTTCTTGTCAAACTCTGTGATTATGCAGAATAATTTTTTACTCAGTTTTTGTTATAAATCCACCACACAGGCTCAGTAAAATGGTCAAAAAAAAAAAAGGAAAAAGCTTTTAAGAAAAAACACAGATCATTTTCTGTACAGATTGAACAACTCTCCCTAAACATACAACAGTCAGTATTTTCACACACTAATACTTTAATTAAACTCAACCCTACATTCTCCCACTTGAAATACACACAGTATATCTTTGGTAACTATAAAACACAGCAATATAAGTGTCATTCTGAGCAATTCAATTATTTTTACAACTAGATCCACAAGATTTTATATGCTTAAATGTTGAAACCAAAGATTTTTCCAGTCTGCCACACCACTGTGAGGACCGGTTCTTCCTGTGCAGTACTGTGGAGAAGTGAAACTGTCCCGAGCCTGCCCAATACCTCACTCAATGTACTACAGATCACTTTTGAGTCAGCTGTGCAGGCAAGCTTTCTAAACTGCCTCCCTGCCTGACACAGGGAAGAAAATCAACTGGTAAAATTCAACCCAGAACAACAAAAGATATGCAAGGCTTCTTTCAGAAAAGGTATATCCACAGTTCCACCTGCATCAGTTTATAAAGGAAAGCCTGGGGAAAAGGAGAGAAAAGGAGAGTCTCTGTAAAAAGAGGCAGCCTACAGGATAGTTAAAAAGAAATTATTTCACGTATCAGGGTGAATCTTGACCTTAGTAGATGTAAAGAACATCATCTTGAAAGCAAAACTTCTGATAAGAAGCTGTTAGCTACCCGTAGAAGTTTGCATTTCTAAACAAACAGGACTATCCTACCATTACAGAAAATCCTGTCCAAAGTCTCAGTTGTAATTAGTTACAATTACTGTAATCTGTGGTTATTTGCATTTACAAAATTAAACCAAATTTTTAAACATAAACTAATATGTATGACACTTTAACATTATTTTACCATAACAAACCAACATTGTCCCATGAAGAAAATTATTTCTAACAACAAGAATTACGACTAAACAGAAGCGTATCACTAAAATTCAAGGCAACAAAGAAATCAGTTTAACTGAAGACATCAGCTAATCATGCATTCAGACCACAGATATCAACTATCAAAACCAGACTATCATACATACTATCATATACTACTGGAGTTCTTAAAAGTTACTTTATACTTTAGCACAAAAAATATCCCAGCTTTTCTGGTTTTCTGCAAAGGCATGTAGTACTTGCTACAGCATATTTGTCATTTTCTTAAATGAGTTAAACACAAACCTATATTCTCCCACTTGACATGTAAATGGTACATCTTTGGCAACAATGTAAAACAAACTGTCATTTACAGTAATTTAAAAAGTGGGGGTTTTTTTTCAGAATGTCAGAACTCTCTTCAGTTACCTCCTGGTATAAAAAGTTTTTGAAAATCTTGATATATACAAATTCTATTAATTCCCCTTTAAGTGTTAAATCTGAGGCCAAATAAGGACATGATCACCTACGTCACCGTTAATAATTTTAGCATAAAAAAGCAGATACCATGGCATACAAATACTTGTGCAGTATCTTTTTAGCAGTAAGGACTCTGAGCACTTCAGTTACAAATCAAAAGGGAGGGAAGTGTTGCAGGAAGGGCGAATATCTCATTGAGAAGTAAAATCCCAAGAGCCTTCTATTTAGTTTTAGAAACTCTAAACTTTTAACTCCTCTGTCTTGTTTTATAAAGGAGAGAAGACAAAGGGGAGAGGTATAATTGTACTCTTCCACTAGTTAACATGAAGGGCTATTAAAAATCCTAGTAATAAAAGAGGGAAAACCAGCCAGACTAATCTTACAGGTGCAGAGGAAAACGACAGGAGTTAACAGTCACAAGCTACAGCAAGGGAAATTCAAAACGGATACGAGAAAACAATTATTTACCAGCAGAGCGACAAAGCCCTAGACTGGCTGCTAAGGGAGGTTTTATAGAACCTTCTATCCTTGGAGGTTTTCAAACCAGAACAACTTCTAAAAGTTATCAAGTGAGAAGTCATTTCTATTATCAATATCAGAAACAGGGAGGAAGGGGGGTAGGGGATGTGTGGAACCTCTTCTCAAGGATTCTGGGTACTTACAGCACATGATTATCCAGGACAGAAAAGCTAGAAGTCCTTAAAATGAAAATTCCATGCTGGCAGACTCCAATTGATTCATTGAAAAATCTTAGTAAACAAAGAAACTATTCTGCATCTGTAAGCTTATCAATTTCTCCCAAAATAAAAATGAACTAGAAATACCTGGAATTTAGTTTTATAGTACAGAATGTCCTAATCATCTCTTTTCAAAGTCACACCTGAACAAAACAGCATAGTTACAGGGCATGTCTCTGCTAGCTCAGCACTTTAAGATACAGTACTTCAGGGAGAGATAGGTGCATTTTTCTTTTCAAATGGCACCTTCCCAGCAACTTTAGACTACCTTGCTAAATTTAGCTGAAACTTACTATTTCACTATGTATTACCGGTACATTCTTTAAATACTAGCATACTTCAAAGTGTAAGAATAACCTACTACGCTCGTCTGTGAAACACAGTAAAACTCTCCATGTTAGGAGACACATTGACAAATATACTCACTTTCTGAGAAGTTTCTCTGTTAAAGTTAACCAAATCCTAAGGTTCTCAAGGTATGCAGATAAACCAAGTACCTGTTTCATGCTCCTGCGTCCTACTAACACCTACTTCTTATAAAAAATAAATTTGCAGCAGCACACCCAGCTGTAACTTCCCTTAAGATGCAACAGTTCTTTACAGGTAGTTATAGGAAAGAAGCAGAGGAATGCGAATGCTTTTTCCGTTCCTGAACAAAGACTCCCACACTGATATTCCTGTGAGATTTTTGAGTCTGGCCTGCCTGAAGATTTACATAGTCAAAAAAGTGACTCTGCAAGCAAAAACATCCTCCTGTTTGATACCTGTATTTAGGAATTTAAAAAGAAAAAGAAAAATCAGAATATAGACTTCTTTTTAATAAAGTTGAGAGATGATTCTGAATTTTAGCTATTTTCTAAACAAAGTAGTTCCATACTAGAAAAATACAAGGAAAAAAAAAAAAAGGAGAAAGTCTTAATCCTCCATCATATGATTTCTATGAAGTCTGACTGAGGCATATAGAAGTAGAAATTCCCATTAATGAGAAACTATAGATTTTATTCCAAACAAAGATTCCAGTTTGCTGCAGTAGATAATGTGTCAGATTAGCCAAGCAGTCAATTTTCAACACCAGAAGCACTAGACAGTGTTCAGGAAGAAACTACAGCCTGCAGACCAACACATCCAGAATCTTGTTCCTTAGGGGAAGACTGCTTATTCTGTTAATGCATTAAGTCTTCTCTTACATTCTTCTCTTAATGCAATTGCATATTTTTCTCACTATTCCTATCAACCACATTTCTTTTATCCCTGATAAATCTCTCAGCACAGTGATACTATGGCAATGAGCTGTTCACTGTCCTTTTCTTTTTTTTTTTTTGGGGGGGGGAGGGAGTAATCTCCACCATTTCAAGTTTACTGCCTTTCTCCAAATGTCCCCTCACAATTTACACATGAAACAGCAATCTGTATACCTTTTTCTTCATTCTGTATGTCAGTGTGGACTCTGATATCATCGTGTCTTTGTCGAGACACCACAGCTGAATTTGAGGGCTGTAATCCATAGGAGGCAGAACTGCCCCGATCTCTGGATGAAGAGTATTTTAAATTGTCCTGGTCAGCTGATGCACTGTCAGTTCTATAAAGAGAAAAATATTTTTTTTTATGTAGGGGTATAACAGGAGCGGGATTCACATTCATTTATAAATGCAACATATTTAAATGACAATCCCAAATGTGCTTTTTGACACAGGAAATACATCTAACCTGTTGCTTAAAAAGCGACCCTAAATTCACACTGGGATTAGAATTTACTCAATTGATTCATTATCACAGTAACATGCAAAAGAAATGTATTCTAGTGGGCCACTGCCTTTTCTCAGGATGTTATCAAGTCTCTTTCAAGTTGGAGGCCTATATAAGGAAAAATTACTTCCCAAAACTGAAAAAAAAAATACAACTATGTACAGGTATACATCACAGCTAGGCAATACAGTGTCTACCATTTGCGAGTCATTACTAATCCACACATGAACATCTACATAATATGCTACGGGCCTTACTGAGCAATATACCCACTTATTAGATGGGGGTATCACTAACATGTCACTGGTAATCAATATAGGAATTGTACATTAAATTTTTGTAAAACAAAAATTGCAAAACAAAAGAACGGGCTTTACTGTGGCAAAACCTGGAATGTAAGTTAAGAGTTGTTATCTTTCAGAGTAAATGTTTGCAGATAAAAACAGAGTTAAAAAAATATCTATATTAAGTTAAAATCACTCATCTTAGAAAATAGATTTATAGCCTAGAATAAGTTTTTAAGGAAAAAGGTGAAAATTATGGAACCAACTCTCACTGGATATACTATGTGACTTCATTTTTAAACATACAGTAACTTTAGTACATGAAACTTGCACACATGAAAATCTGGAACCCACATTCAACCAATCACTTTAAACACATTCTTACAAGCAGTACTGGAGGTTTTACACTGAAACCAGTAAAACAATGCTCATCCAATAGAAAAATCCACAAAATTTTGTTTGACTCGAATATATTTGGAATCACACTGTTGAAATTATTTACAGAGGTCTTCTTCTCTAAGCAAACGATCTACTATTTCTATTTTAGTCTTTGGATAGCTCATTTGATTATTTAAGAAAAAGCAGGACAGACCATTCATTCCTTTTCATTCTTGTAAATTAAGTACAACTCATGTGAGGAAAAACACCACATGTTCTTGGGAAGAAGCCTTTCACTTTTATGTTTCAAAAGAACACTGTGACTAGAAATGGTAGACAAATTCAGAGGAAAGGAGTTAAATACTATTTAGTTGCTATTTTCAAAAATAGTTTGCCCTCAGTAAAATTGGAAGAGTAATACCATGAGGGCTGATACTCGCAAAGCCAACTGGGATAGAAAACACCCCCCCACACATATTTTATGCGAATATTAAAAGACAATATACAATCATTTGGAACAAGGTTCCAAAGAAGAAAATTGTGCTTTTGCCCTTTCTTACAGTGAAAGGTTGACACCAGGTTTGCTTGGCAGGTATTATTCCTTTCTGCTGTATAAGCAAATTAATCTCAAGGTACACACAATAGGACTCTTTCTTGCTCAGTATTCAGTGTGGCATCACATCTACTGTTGCTGAGCAGTGCTTGGCCTATTTTATAAAATAGGCTACGCTACTCAAGAGGCAAGACCTTACTAAAAGTCTTTGCTTATGACAGCCAACTAGGATTGCAGCAATACTTACACAGTTGGACCTTCATCATTCACCTAAGTAATGTTGAACAGTAAAGTTTTGCACAGTACCTTCAAATGATATGAACTTTAAATGTGCCTAAACCATGTGCAAATTTTCCAGTCAGCTAGAGCCCCCAGATTTTCTCCCTGCTGTAAAACAGCAGACTTCCAGATCACTTTGAGGAGCAGCAGTTTATTACGAAGGATTCAAATTATTTTAGCCTTTCAATGAAATAGACTGACAAAGTTTCAACCGATAAATTTAAGAACTGATGGGTTAACAGTGTACCTCCCCAAAGAACACTGCTTTTTTCAAGGCAACGTGCTGTAGACTGTACCATCTCCAATTGTCAAGCATTGAGTCTGAAGGCAAACTGATTAAACATACAATTTTTAAGACTGTTCTGTGTATCCCAATCAACTGAAGGACTACACGTGTTCTCATCAGCTAACCTCCCTTCCTGCAGCACAGCCTTTGAACAGTTAGGAAAATTTTCCATTGTGGTAAAAATACATAAGCCTATTGTTTCCCTGAGAAAATCCACATGCTCGCTTCATTCCGTCTTTGGGAACAGCTTTCTGCGGGCTAACCTGTTCATACTTCATCACCTGACTAAAAGGGAAGCACAATTTTATTAAAAATGTGTAATTGTTGTCCTGTGCATCAAAACAAGACAATAGTTCCCACTGAAAAAGTTGTTCCCACTATAATAAATGCATAACTTAGATATCCAGCAGTTTCTACCCCTTGAGGCAGAGAAAAAACTGCTTTGTAGAAAGATACTGTTTCCAGAGAACGATGTTTCATGACCCAACTGGCTGCTAAACCCATACAGCTTTGAAGGAGGATTCTGAACCAAAGGAAGTTTGCAGTATGATCCACACCAAACGCAGAGCCCACCACCTCTTGGGTCTGTGCATTTCTAGCTGTTCAGTGATGCACACCATGTCTTAGGTGGGAAGTAAACTTTACTGCAGGCTCCTGCCACAACATGCTGGGAGTTCGTGGTGCAGGCTTGTCAAGACTTGGGCACACAACCCAAGTACCTGTCACACTGAATTTCCAGATGTGTTTCTGAAAAACATACCATTTTTCATGTCAGCAATGTACTCATGATTTTGAAAGACTACCGCTTAGAACTCAAAATGCAGCCACTCAGTGGACAGGTACTTGTCAAAGTCTTACTTTTTCAACTTCCCTCCAGTATATCTTTAAGGTACACTGCAGCCATCCCACATGGCGATGGGAAGAACTGTACTCCCAGCTACCCCAACTCATGCCTGCATTTCAGGAGAGCCTTTATCTGTTCACATGGCAGTATTTGCATCTTAATTATATTGTGCCAAGCAGATGGCAGGTTATGTCACAGACCTAAGGCACCATCTTTCAAAAGAAGTCTATGTAACAACAAATCTGTCAGTTACATACATTGACATTGTCACAGACCTGAGCAAACATTGTATACTAATAAAACTACAAGGTACAATGTTAGCAACACATAAGCTGAAATACAAATACGATATTAGACAAAGTGGGAATGGGAAACTGAAAGGATGAACATGTCTATGATTACCTTATACTGTAGCTGCAAAAGTGTATTTGCCACTTCAGGATGCTACTCTGATTTATTTCCACCTGAAAAGCTCCTTGATGGGGACTAAACAAAGTACTTCAAGAGCTCACATGACAGTTTTCATCTGTGCCTGGTTCCGGGTGGAAGACTACCTGATTACCACCAACACCGGCACCAATTTCCTGCATACGCTGGTTTAGCAATACCATTTATACAGAAGAGATTACATTCAGTTTTCTGCAAGGTGTTTTTTAATGTGCCTCTATCCATCAGAAAAAGAAAATAATCCACCTATGTAAACAAGCAGAAATGGGCACTAGTTCTCCCTAAACCCAAAATTTTTCTTTTTGTGGGGGACACACATACAAAAGGAAAGCTAGACTTTTCAAAAATGTCTACTCATTCCATCAGAAGCATCGGCCTGATTTGATTAGCTAACCTGTATGAATGAAGAAAGCATGGACCAACTGGCTTAGAAAAAGTCTCTAAGAAAAATAGGTCAATGTTATCATATATCATCTTTTTTCTGTTAAATGGAAGCCTTAGGAATTTTTACCCAAGCAACTTGTTACAAACAATCTGGTGTATACTACTCATTATCTGCAGCTCTTTCAGAGTGACCCTGCCATATGGGTATTATTTTGAGACACAAACCACTTAATTTTATTTCCAAGTACAGAATCTACATGGAAGATTTATTCTGAGAAAACCACCATATGAGTTGTATTATTGTTCAAGCCAGTCAATTTTACTGGCTTATTTGCTCTATTTGACAAGGTTATTTGCTATAATGCAGAAAAATTCTTCATTACTTAAAATCTCTATCAATAAAACACTTAAAACTTAGAGTCACTGTATCCACTCAATTAACAGCTTCCAACCAAGTTTTCAACCTTTCTTCCACCAGCATGCAGAGCTATGACAGCCTTCTTTTGCCATGCTCTTCTTTCAACACTTGGTCCATCTTGCCCACCACCCGTACCTGCTGAGCCTACCCCAAAGCCTACTTTTGTTTCAACTTCTGTGTTGAGAGAACACAGTAAGAGTGGAAGTAGCCTACTAGTGTTTTCCACTAGTAAAATAACAACTAATTAACTATTTTACTACTGCAATTCTGCCATTTCCAATGCTGGACAACTACCTGCAGTCACAGTAGTTTTTTAAGTAACCTCTTGATTCTGCATCACTCCCTTCTTACATAGTAGCTCAACAGTTTCCTTCTGTCCTGTGGTAGACGTTGGGAGGGAACATTAGAAAATGTATCACATATATGCATGCTGTCCTTATTTTTGCATAGCCATCTTCTGATAGCCATTTCTGGATACAGGATAATATGCTAGCTATGTCATTGGTCCGATCTAGTATGGCTCTTATATGGAAGACTCTGTTCTCCAAGTTCCCTCTGGTTCCCACTTGACACACTTTCATCTTCTTTTATCTTTCTCGCATCTCATTCTCCTGTCTTCACATTAAAAACAAAGGCTTTCACATTACAAACTTAGGCTCCCCTATTTTACCCAAACCCAAAAAACCTTTTTGATCTCATAGCTTTCCAACTTTATCACCATATTCAACACACTCACATGTGAAAGGAGATCAAATATTACTTGTTGCCAGTTCAGAGCTGAACCCGTTCCTGTTCAGCACCTCCCACACAGTTCACTGAATCTCTTCCCAAGCTTTTCCATTGACCTCTTCATAATGGCACCTCACAACTAATATTGTATCTCATTTTCTAAACTGCCTTCAACATCACAGATTATTTCTCTGTCTCTCTGCCCCCATGCACCTCTCACAGCACACTCCACTCTCAGCTATCCCTGACAACACGGAGAAGTCTTACAAACTTTCATCCTTCATGACACTACACCCATTCTCGACTAATTTCAGTGACATCTTCAAACACCTCTATGTTGTCAACTTTCAGATCTTTCAGTTACAGACCTGTTCAAACTAAGATTTCAGCCGATTTCTAACAAACATTTTCTTTGTTCCTTATACATGCAAATGGAGAAGAATTAAAGCCTGTCTCCTACACTACTATCACTCTGCTTGTCATTCAATGTGTTAATCCAGCATTATAAACAGACAATATCCACAACTAGTGCTTGCCTTCTGTAAGATATATCTCTGCCCTTCACAGCCATGTAAAAAGGACTGTTCTAACCATCACTTTCTTAGCCGTTTTGCTCTGATTAGTTTCTCTGCTCTCTGCCAATGCCTCCTGTCCTGTCTTTAATTAAGATGGGGTACTTGTCCTCAGTTATGAAGAGCCAGCCAATACCGCTCTCTTGCTTAGGTTG
This sequence comes from Pezoporus wallicus, assembly GCF_028554395.1. Taxonomy (NCBI): domain Eukaryota; kingdom Metazoa; phylum Chordata; class Aves; order Psittaciformes; family Psittacidae; genus Pezoporus; species Pezoporus wallicus. Next base: position 446,345 of record NW_026640476.1, on the reverse strand, counting down.
TAAGCTACCTGGAAGAGGAGACATATTTCATTGTCTTGTCTCATCATGTCTAGACCCATGGGGACCTAGGCGGTAACTTGGCTTGGCAGGAACCATGCCAACAGAAATTAGTAATTCATAACACTCACATTGCATGAGAACAATATATTTAATTTTCAGGAATGAATTTCAGTACTGAACTTAGTAAGGTATTTCTGGAACTTCTCAGAGGTGAATGATTTTTCTCTTTTCTGTATACTCCCCTGCTAACCTACATTATGACAGGAGAGACAGAGAGGTCCTGTTAATTAAAATCTTATCTTCCTTTTCTCACTTCTGCCTAAGAATAAGAAAGCCATAGTGCACCCTGCACTTGCTAACCTGCCACTCTGAACACACACTCCTGCTTAGTACCACCTAAGCATGTGAAACTTGCATTCCCTATCAAAGGGAAGTATTGCTTGTTTCAGTATGTAATTTGCCTTCAGTACTCTACCGAATTAACTCTGCTCACATGCAAGACCTGCACACTGATATTTTATTTTTTTCCCCTCATATCAGGGAAAATGCAGTGAAATTTACCAAACAAAAGGAAAACAAGTCTAGAAAGCTATAAAGATTAGAAGAAGGAGGAACAAGATCTTATCAAGCCTTCTCAAAAAAAAAAAACCAAAACCCTCACTATTCTTTATCACATACATCCAACATTTATCCAAGAAGTTTTGGTGTTGATGCTAATTTAGGGTCTGGTACACCTCAGTGCACAAACTAATACGCCCATATATATATTAGGACAACTTCTTCCTCTGTAATACACTGTCATACACATATTATAGGAAAACCAGCCCATTTGCATCTCACAGATATTACTGCATTCATGCAGGCACAAAGAAAAAAAAAAAAATCAGACCGCAATTTAAAACTATTCTCCCTTGAAGAAGAATGTGGGCTCCAACTTCCAGTTTCACACTGTTTCCCCCCAAATCCCAGTGCTGATTATTGTTATTAAAAACTGAGAAGAATCTAGACCTAGTAATGACAATCAATCTAGTTCTCTTTACACAGACAAAAATGTGTGCTTGAAAACACAATCCATCTGATGATACACCTGTGCATTAGCAGTTCCTTCTTTCCCTTTCAGGAACTTGAAACAACTACCATTACTGCAGTTTTCATTACTCTGGCCACGTGCATTCCCTCTTCCACGCCCCACAAGAAAGCATTTGCCAGCAACATCACCTAAGCTAAATGAAACTAACAGAAAAGAAAGGGGAAGGGAAGAATAAGTGGGTGTATTCTGTGTCGTGGGGTTTGTCCAAGCGCACACTCGAAACAATCAGTGAAAAAGAAACACTGCCAGTTTTATGCAACAGATCTCCTTCCTACCGTGCACTTGAATCACTTGTAAAAAAATTAGTTACCGCCAAAACAACAAAGACTGATTTAATCTCTGTGTACTTCTGTGAGATCTTAATGTAGCCTCACGTGTTCTGTATCACCAAAGCTATATTTTTGAGATTTAAAAAATCTGAGCATGGCGTATAGGGAAAAATGTGCTCTGTGTTTGGGACTGCGCGAACATTCCTGATTCCTGGGCTTTCTCACCAGATTAATAATATTTAAAGGAAAAGACAAAGTTAAATCCTTACAAGTGACAGGACCAGCGAAGAGGTGTTACCTATTCCTTAGCAGGAGCTCTAACACACAGCATGATGGGAACAGAACTAGGCCCCATCCATGCTACGAAGGTACCCTTGTCTGCCACGCTTCCTCTAGAGCTTTCAGATTTTTGTTTCCTGCTGTGGCTTTTGGGATAACTATTTTAGCAGCCCATCTTACAGCAGCTGTACCTGAGAGCTAAGGAGGCACCGAACTACATCATGGGGCATGGACCAGTCAGACACTGAGCTGACAGTAACTTCTTAATCCAGGCTTATCACCAAGCAAAGCATTTCTGCAGCTACGATGCTCCTTTCCTAACATAACTGAACCTATTGAAGATAACGCTATATTGGAAAAGGTCAACTTCCTAGACACTGCAAGATGTAATTTTTTAGGCTAAAAGATAGAACATGTGACAAATTAATATACCCAGCCAGAAAGCATTTACAGAAGCTCTCCACTGCAAAGACAGAAAATGTATATCCAATTTCTTCCAGGTTTGAAGATCAAGAGTTAGGCTGCAGCCCAGAAATATGAAGCAAGGTAGTAGTTAAGGAATAATAAAGAGATCAGACTTCTTAATTCCTCCCCAAAATATCCAGATGTTGTAAGAAAAGGTCACCAAGGAGGTTTTCAAGTTGTAAGTTATTAAACCAAGCAGTTATTAAACCAAGCAGAAATTAGAACTTAAACAACCATGCCCCACACACCATTAAGAACTGAACAGCCTCTAGTGTTAACCCTTGAGGCTGAGCTGCTGCTTGAGCAACAGGAAAACTTGCTTCACAGTAAATACTGCAGTTACATCTGTTTCATCTGAAGATTTACCTTCACATCCACCCAATTTTCCTAGTCTAAATCACACGCAACAGCGACCGTCATCTGTAAATACATTCCCAAACACATGCCACTCTGTTCTTCACTGGGAAGTTTTAAAGCAGGGTTCCATATTATGTTAAACTTCCAAAAACACTAAAAAAGCCCCAGGTCTTCCACCAGAAAGAAATACCAAATTTATTTACAATTCCTACATGACAATTTAGACTCTTAAAGTATCAAAGCTGAGCAGCACAGCAAATACATTGGCATCAGATTTATTAACCAGGTATCAATCAGGACCTGAAATAAACTATATCTACTTGACTAAAGTGAGCAGGCTCTGAATGTCACTTACTAAGAGGTATCACACTTTAAAACCTAACACACTGTATGAGCTCTCACCCCAGCCTACTTACAGCTCAACTACTTTCCCCAGGTGAACACAAACCCAATAATAATCCCGTACTATTTTATTAACCCTCAGAAGACTACGGGTACTCCTGCAGCCTCTGTTCTTCTCTGATAAACTGCCGTCTGAGAACTAGACTGAAGGAACACGGCTATCAAGCCCACCCCCCGGTATCCACCCCGCTGCAGGCCCCCCAGCGCTTCAGCTTCCCAGGGAAGCGTCTTCCACCGCGAAGCGCAGGGAGAGGGAAGCCGCTGCCTGCGGATACACACCGGATATCAGCCCAGTACGTTACACCGAGCCGAGGCTGACCGCGGGGACGAAGGGACAGGGCGGGGAGGAAGGGGAACCCGTACCCGCGAGCTCGGAGCCCTGGCCGGGTCCCGCAGAGCCCCGCGCGGTGACAGACCTGCCCCGGTCCCTGCCCCGCCGGCAGACACGGATCCGGAAATCCCCCTCCGCGCCCCGCCGTGGCACGGCCGCAGCCGACCCCTTCCCCGCCGCCTAGGCCCGGCGGCCGGCCCGCCCCAAACTAGGCCCAACAGCCAGGAAGTGCCTCCGCCGCCACCGCCCCGAGCCGCCGTGGTCCGCATTTCCCCGCCGCTGTCCGCACCGCGGGGCGTCGGTCGGCGGGGTTCGTCCTGCGGGGCGGTGGGGAGCGGGCTTCAGTTATCGCCACCCCTCCCCGGGGCGTGAGGGGAGGGGGGTTCCCAGCCCGCGGGACATGAGGAGAGCCTGAGTGGGCTGTCAGCGTCGGTGACAGCAGACGGGCTCCCAGCCCCTCAGCTGTGGGGGGAACGTGGACGTGAAGGCTGCCAGGGGATCCCAGGCTGAGCAGCGTGAAGGGTGTGGGGGTTCTCTCACACTGAGGGGATCCCGACACCCCTGCACCCCGAAGGGGACCAGCGTCAGCAGAGCATGAGGGAAAGTGGAGGCTCCCATTGCCCCAACTGCGAGGGGAGCCAGAGGATCCCAGACACTGGGTCCTGAGGGGATCTTGGGCCCCTGGGCGCTGAGGGGACCAAGGACCCCAGGGCGTGAGGAGTCTGGGGCCCATCTCCGTTTGCTAGGAGGATGTGGGTCTGTGCTGCCCCAAATGTTGTTGGGGTGTCTGTGGGGAGCTGCATCGTTCAGATCCTCATCCCCGTGTTTCTTACCACTGGAACATGTCACCTATATATGACTGCCAAGGAGAAGTCTGATGTTTGGCAACGGTCAGCAAAAAGCAGACTAATCCCACCCTAAACACTAACTAAACCCCAAAGGTTTCTCCTTCCTACCTTTTTCCTCACGGCTGCTAAAATGCATTTCAAAGGCAGAATAGTGAACTAGTGTCCTTCTAAGCCCAGATAACTTTTCTGTGTAAAGCAGTCACCACATTGCTAGATGCCCATTGTGGGGAAAGCCTGTCTGTAAACAGGAAGGCAGGAAATGGGAGTAAAATAAAAGTCTCCTCAATTTGGGAGGTATTCTGCCCCCTTAAAAAATGTGAAGACTCTGTCAGGCATATTTTTTCCTGCAACACCAGAAACTTACATTAGCTGATTTGATAAATCCAGTTCCTGACTGCAGAATATTTCCTTAGTTATGAAAAATTAGAATAGCTTAGTGAGATACTCAGCAAAGAGACCTGAGCAGAAAACCTCTTTTTAATTACATTATCCTAGATTTGAGACCACTGAAAGACCCGAGGGGACTTTTAAAATTCCCCTCTGCTTGCGTGCCATGGTCCTGTGGTGACTTGGCTAAGACAGATGGCATACTGCCGCCTCCCTTGGATTCTGCTGGACAGCCACCATCCTGCTGGTACACTCTTGTTGGCTTAAGAGTCCATAAGTGATGTGTGCGAGACGTGTACATATTTAAAAATCAGCTCTAGGACAAAATAAAATAAGAATTGTATCTTGAGGCTTCATTGCAACACAATGCCATTTTAATGTGCTAGGACCCAGTGCCCATTGGGCTGTTTCAACTGACACATGCATGTGAATCTTAAGTGATTCAGTTTTGCAAAAACAATCAATTCCACGACCCATGATAGATCTTTTTCCCCTTCTCTATAATCAAGATTCAGAATTACACAGTATGCAGCAAAATTATGTGTTTATAAGCGTAGTAAGAATACCTGCTGCAAATTTGCTTGCCCTTTCCAACAAAGTCTAGCAGATCCTGCCCTTGGTGATGTATCGGGTGATTTTTCTTATTTGATGACTGAGTAGTATCGCAACAGTAACAATATAAATCACTTGAGGGGCAAGGCAATACTAGGAATGTGTTTTTAACTACCTTTCATATTAACTTAGCAAAGGAAAGCAAGAAATAAAGCTGGCATACTATGACAAACAACTGCCTGATTTAGTGTTTGGTACTGGAAATTCTGTATCAGAAATCTTGTATTCTAGTGGTGAGTTTGGTGCAGTCTGTGTGGTATAATGCAGATCCCTCTTTTGAGTGCAGTTGTCTCTGTTTGTAAAATGGATCAGTGATGTTTAGCTTTCCAAACTGCTGTTGTGCACAGCCTTAAAACTGTAAAATATTCTATAGCTGCCAAATGAGAAGACATACTTGATCTGTTTCTACAAGGATGATTATATCGTGAAATTTGAATGTTATTGATAGTGAAAATGCTCATCAGGATTTCCAAGATAGGGCAATAATTATTTATATAACAGTTTCTCAGTTACGGCCACTTTGCAAAGATGGGTAAGGCCATTCGGACACCACTCTGAATGAAGAAGCCCACAGAAGGTGAGGCCAGGATTTTCAAAATTCCAATTCTTCTCATTTTCTGTCCTCGAGTTTGGGACTTGAGTTTTGGGTACTCAGTGGCTGGCACTGACATCAGTTGGAGCTGTAGATTCTTGAGTCTTGTTAAAAAATGAATAAATAAGATGTCTAAATCTGAACCCTCTCAAAATAGAACTATATGAACTCGAAAAACAAGTTTTGCACTTCAGAATGAGTCGATGACACTCACAGAGGTCTGCCTCTCTTCTCACTGCTGGGTGAGATGCTCAATTCACTCCATCAGACTGTCCGCATCCATACTAATGCAGAACTCTGGAGTGACAGACACTGTGAACCACGCTTTTCCTGCTTTGTAATTTGTGGTAATGATTATTTAATATATGAAAGAAAGCTGTATTAATCTGAGCATTATTTTTAGTTGGAATGAAGTGCAGATTGTATACATTTAATGTGCTGGAACAGGGTGGTAAGCACCATGTTGCATCTTTTATCACTTACTAGTTTATTTCCTTACTAAGCAGTATGTCTAGAAAAAACAGCATGTTCTGAGGATTACAAATCACTTTTGGCCCTTGGCTTGCTTTGATGCATAACAAAGCTACAGATTGAGAGAAAAATAATCACCAACCATGAGAGGGAAAGGGATGCTATTTCCTCCTCTGGAAATATGGTAGAAGCCAAGGAGCAAAAGAGTATTTAACTAGAGCAGATAAGTACCAGACACCAAGATCCTGTAGCTTGTATATTGCAGATGGATACCTCTTAAGAACTAGAAAGGATTCCTAGAACAGTTATTCCCTGTACCTGCCAATTCTACTGCTTGGATGGCAGAATCCTATTTTTGTTGGTAACCTACCAGATTTTCAGGTGGGTGGCCCCATACACTATTTTCTGGACACAGCAGACTCAAAACACATATGATGTATGGCCAATCTGTGCAAGCATAGAGAGCCCAGGGTGTCCAGAACATATTGTACTTGTGGTGCAGGCACAGCCATCCGCTCATGCACAGGAGGTCCCACAGGACTCCTACTGTTTTCTTCATTAAAAATGTTGGCAGGTGTAATGATCTATGGAGATTGTACTGCCGAGCACAGATACTGTCTATCATGGACAAATGTGCAGACTATATAGGGGTCTACCTTATTTCATCCGAAACTGGAATCTTTCCATATCCTGTGTGGTGTATCAGTACAGAAATCCAACTTACAAATAGTCCTAATAGCAAGGCATATCGAACCACTCTACAGTTTTGTGTTGAAAATCTTTATAATGCAAAAAAAGGGTCAATCTGATATTTTGGAATTCCATAATAAGTGCACTGTGATTTGAATACTAACAAAAAACATCTTTTACCTTTTTTTACATAACAGACTGAGGGAAATAGTATTTTGCTTTTTCTGAGTGTTTATAAACCCACTTTAAAATTAACTGGTATAGGACATGGAACCATCTGCTCCATTTCCTCAAGGTCTTTTAGAGAATAACTTTTACTGAACAGTATTCCCCTACATCAGTGCAACAAATACAGTAGATTTCTGAGAACTTGTATTTTTGCTCTACTGAATTTCTTTAAGGCTATTGCATCTTTAAGACATTTTACATCTCCTAGGTAAGATAGCAATATGTACAATATATGCGTAAATATTTGAGTGCCTATCACAGATATTTGTTATAGATTTATTACATCATAGACTACAAAAGTCCTTGGTCGTGTGTATAAGCTTTTTTTCATTTTCTGTTTATTAACTATGTGCTTCCTTAAATGTCCTAAACATTTACATATTACCAGCAACAGTTATATATAATATATAAACTGAAAGCATCCATTCAAGTGACTAGTCCCTGAGCAAGCAGTCATTTAAGTTACTTTGACCTGGCAAATACATAGCCTAAAACAGTTTTAGGTCTTTAAATATTTAGGTCTTGAAATGTCCAAGGAAAAAACGGTAGAAAAGTAAATTTCTTTTGTCAATAAAATCAGCCATATTACACCTGTTAAATCCCAGCCAGAGTAAAACTGACAAGACGGCCCAAAGCAGTAGTTTCCGTGCTGGTCTTCAGGAGAGCAGAAATTGTAGCAATCCTCTTACGAGTTTTGGAAGCCACACAGAATGCCTTGGAGGAAAGTCACAGTCTGCATGCAGTGTTTTACATAGTTAAAGTGACAGCATCATAGCAACTCAGTTAAAAAAAATTCTCAGCATCTCTGAAAATCAGACTGGAACAGTTGTATGTCTGATTGGTAGACAGTGCTGGCCAAGAATCAAGTATGCTTTTACTCATACTGAATAAAATGTGTGCCACAAGCAGCAGTTCCCTCTGCTCAATGAGTACCCAAGGTCCTGCCCGAGATGTTCTGTTACGTGCAAGCCAAGGAGCGTAGATTAGTTCATGTTGCTGCAAGAGCTCCCTGTTTTGACTGGCAGCTGTTGGGAAATTTGTGCTGTTTGCATTATTTCTGGAAAGCCTGGGCAGAAGCTTAATGAGAAGCACTGCATCCTGCAAGAGCAAAAGCTGAATCAGGACTCACAAGCAACTGCATATTATGAAATGCTAGACAGTGCTGGAATGGAGCTGGCATTCACCGCACTGCAGAAAAAGACAAAGTTGAAGCAGGAAGCAGTTATCTTTTACCGTGGATGCCAGTAGACTATTATACTGTGAAGTCCTTTTGAAAAATTAATCATGTACTCGATACTTCACCTTTGTGGTGAATCTGAGAATTTCCATCTCTTAAAATAGCTGCTCTCTCACATAAATTTTCATGCTCTGCAGACCCAAGTTTATGTTGTGTTTGTTGAAGGGGTAACTTGAAAGAGGCTGCCAGGAAAGTGTCAAGCCCTTAAGGCATAATAAGCCCAGGAGAATTTGTTTGGAGGGTGTAATGAATCCAACTTGCTAATTTATCTCAGTTTGGTGTTTATTGCTGATAGTGGAGTGCTATGAAAATTAAAAGAAAGACTGGTCTAAGAGGTCTAACAATTAGAAGGTGAAACAGAGAGTAAACTCCCATAGGGTATTTATCCTTTAATCTCCACTAATTTTAACTGCTTTTTCTAGGCTTATTTTCCTACCTGTTTTTGAAAGTGTTTCAGGTCTCAGCATTACCAGATCCTTTCCTCTCTATCTTTCCTTGAAGTCTCTGGAAAAGAATTTGATGATGTCATTAGAGATGTCACTTGGGTCATACTTCAAGTGACAGCTCAATAACTAGCCTTTATGAGAAAAAAACATAGTATCAGAGCGTGAGTTGGACTCCTTCACTCATGGTGTACGGATAAAGCTGGGGTAAACTCAGGAGCAGCAGCAGCAGGAGTTGCTCTGTTCCAGCTCAGCCATGGCTATTCTGCTTGGCACTGCAGAGGATGAGCATCCCTGTGGCTGCAGTCACCTGGCACTATCTAGAGCAAACCCAGGAGGATTCAAAGTCTCTATACAGGGAATTGAGGTCTCAGGCACTACTTGGTTGAAATCTCACCTGCATAGTTGCTATTGCATGTTATTTCTGTGAGAAAGACTGTGTCCGTTATTGAAATAATGACACAATTCCAGCTGAATCAAATGAGAATAAATTGCTTTCTACTTTCAGATATATTCAGCATGAAGATTTGGTATTAATTTGAGCCTTTGAAAAGCTTGGTGTGGGAGGACTGTCTAGCATTATGTAAAAGAGTATCTGATTTCCCAGATAACATACATGCATCGTAACCACCAAATCATCTTCTTGTACCCTATCTAAATCACTACAATTGCCAGTTTCTCTAACAACAGCCTCACAAACCACAGCTTCCTTCAATAAACAGCTTTGACTCATCTCCAGGCCAGGATGAAAAAATAGTACGCATTCTTGTGCATAAAAATCATACATTATTCCTAGTCAACCTGAATTTTGGTTTTGTAGCCTTCATAAAGTTATTTTAATTCAGTTTTTGCATGTTTACAGAGAAAACTCCAGAATTTAATCAGAGATAAACAGAATGAAGACAGAAGATCTCATCAGGATGTATAGATATGTTCTGTTACCTTTTTTTATGATTTACATATAATTGATACTTTTTAGTCCCCAATACTTGTGATTCCTCCTGTAAAAAACATGTTAATCTATAAAACTCTGTACATTGTAGAGCTTTCTAGGCAGAAATGACATCTTTTCTTATGTTAAGTACAGTAAGACCTTGATCTAGTTGGGATCTTGGAGCACAACATAATGTTAAGTCTAATAATTCTGCTATAGAATTCAAGAGCCTGAAGTTGGTGTGAGCTTCATCATTTGAAGTAGAATGAGCCCTTTAACAGAGCACATCTCTCTCTTCTTTCCATCATTGTATTTCCTAGACCACAGTTTGCACCACACTTTTGCCTGATTCCTTGTTGCACAGCTGTCCTTAGACCACAGCCCACACAGGCAACGCACACAGCAGTGTTACAATCCTTTAACCCAGAGGCCTTTTAACAAGCATGATCAGCCTTTCATTCAGCTAGAAAGTAATCGATAAGTGACATAAATTTATTGGTGTCTTTCACATAAGTTCCTCTAAATTCTTATTTGAGATATTAATTAGATTGGTTTTAGCCTATGTTTTGTACTTAATCCTCTCTGTTCCTTGAACTTCATGTTCCTCAGTCTTGCAGATAGATACAGCAATCATTCAGAGTGAATAAAATTAACCTTGAAATAATCAGTAATCCACCAGGATAGCGCTTCATCATGGTACTTTTTCTTATTATTTCTGTTCACTGAATATAAAACTAGTCAGCGTTTTGCTCTCTCAGCCTGTTAATTCAGGTGTTTTTGTAAAACACTGACACTAGAAGCTGCCCTGCATTTATTCCATGTCTGATGTGCCCGTTAGTTAAACACCTACTCTCCAGATAAATGGAGTTTAGCTCCAAGCATGCAGGCCCAGTCCACCAGCCCCATAATGACATGTTTGCAAGTCCACAAATCCTGGCTGTATACTTTCACCAACGCACAGCTAAAGAACAAGCTAAGCGTTTAAATGCTGTGAAGAAAACCCATGGTGAGACAAAAGAAGTGACACTGAGAAATGTAGTGGTACGAACCAGAGCTGCACAGGTAATTGCAATTTGGGTGTAGGTACCCCTCTGAAATGTATTTGCATGTATGGTGTATATGTGCCTACACATGTATTTCTACAGATACTATCTGGATCAAGATAACTGTTTTCCTTTAAATCTGGAATCCAAGTTGAAAAAAAGAACATCTAAGTTTGAATGAAATATATCCTTTTAATTTTGAATTTCATAAGGTTAAAAATGACACTGAAGCGAATTACAAACCAACCCATCTCTTCTTCTAAGGTATATTGAGATTAATTGTTCAGGGTTGATTTTTGATGCATTTCCCTCCTTTTATTGCTTATGGCCTGTGAATGTTTTGGATGCAGTGTGCTGGCTTCCTAATGCTGAGAGTACCTTGAGGGTGTGCCTCCTATGCTGGCGCAGCGCAGAGCTGTGCTGAACCAGCTGCAGTTCAGCACATGTAGAGGCCAAGTACATCATGGAGATGCATGTCAGCATCTTAAGGCAGTTTCACATGTAACTGATTTTTAAGATCACTGAAAAGAGAATGATTTGCATAAGTGACAGGTTATATGTGATTCCTTTTAGTTCCCCAAATTTGACTTCATTACAAATCATGTGCCTCAGCAAAATATGTAAATTTTATCTACATTTTTGTAAAATGCCTGAATTGATTAATTACCTCATTTTTTAAAATATATTTAGATTCTTTTAGTTGGGTTCAGCTGTTCCTATTACCTGATGAATATTTATTGCTGTGTGGCATTGAGGTGGTGATTTGGAGATTATCCAGCTACTTACAGATTTCTGTGTATGGGTGGGCTCTGATTTACCCTGGGAGGGTAATGGAGTTACTATCCCCATCTCAGTTCCCTCCTATGGCCTTCCAGCTGTAGAAGCTGAATGATAGTGTTTCTGTTCCTGAGTTACTGCAGGGTATAGACCGACATATTAATGCAAACTGGAATTGAGGATTATGCTAATATGTCAGACTGTGCACTGGAGTGGGGAAATAGGGCAGGGAGCTGGGAGCTTCAGCCTCAGCTACCATCTCAGCATGAACCACATCGCTCATGAGCAGGGCTGTAATTCCCACCTTGAACATGAAACTTCATTACTTTATAGGCTGGCCTATTTATTTCTAATTTTTGCCTGCTCACTTGCATCCACTTTGAAAGGGGTCTTCCCATGGAACTGAGTCCCTGTTGGACTGGGTTGCAGGGATTATTCTCCTATCTCAGGAGGAAGATGCTTTGATGTGCTTTCTGCCCACTGTTTTCTGCCTCTTCAGCCCAGCAGTGTCTGCTTTCCTGTGTACCAGCTGTTGTAAACCCCAAATGATAACTTCTTGTATGTCTTGGTTTTCTTAGTAAAGCTTGTAATTCTGTACTGCCCAGCACAGTTTTGTGTGCATGATGCCAGCACACTATTAGTTTCTTCCAGCCTGCTGTTGCCATCTCCACTGTTGGAATGCTGCTGCTTCGAACGCAACTGCCCCACTGCTCTCTAGGAGTCAAAGTGTTACCACTTGGCTGATGCAAAGTCAGGTACTACCCTGAGGAAGATGCCAACTTCATCTGCAGTATTAGGATGCTGGCAGTCTTAGGAACTGATTGAACCAAACCACAGATTCTCTCTCTATATCTCCACGCTGCTATATCTGCTGCATGGTACCCTCTCTCCTACCCTGCAGTGGTGGCCAAGAGCAGTTCTGTTTCCCTCTCTTTTGCACCATTATAGTTAGGCACTTTCCTTGGTTTCAACTGTTTTGCTTCAGATTGTATCCATGAAAGACCACCATACCTGTGTTCTCTGCCCTGATCCTCAAATTTCTGAGCTGTTTCTGCTCTTATACCAGCAAATTCAGTCCCTCTTGCTATTTGGAGACTTGTCTCTTAATAGTCTTATTGTAATTATGTCTCTTCAAAATAAATTATTATGAAATCCTTACTGAATCCAAAGCTACATTTCACCGACAGCATGCAATCGTTGATCTGAAGTGGTCTCTACCAGAGATAACAATGGCATGGGAACTTAGTAGAACACAAGCTGAAGAACTAGAGAAGAAGAGGGTTTGGGACCTGGAGAGCCATGCCAACTAGCCAGGGCAGGCCTTTGGCTACCTCCCACATGCAAGGTTTGCCTCAGCTTCAAAATCGTCCCCACTGAAGATACCTTTTTACGCTCTGCCCTTAGAACTGTGTTGGGTTGGTCCAGAAGGTCTCAGCACCGACAGTCCCTGGCATAGCCAGGCTGGACAGTGCAGGTGAGAGGCCAAAAATTAAACAACACTCCTCGTTCTGAGCAGTGATTTTGAAATACACATTCCTCCTGGGGCACTGGGAGTTGCTAAATGAGTTCTGATAGTCTCCATAGCAATGGAAAAGCATACTAAGAAGAGAAACCACAGAGAAGATATATGCCAGAGATATGTCTCCTTGACAACAACCGAGGCATGGGACTGAGCTGCCTGGAGAAGCTAAAGCTGGATCCTCATGTCCTCCTCTTCTGAAGTGACTCAGGACGTCAGAAGGGGCAACTCTAAATAAAAGGAACAAGCACTAAGATGAGAATAAATGGAACCAGGAACATCAGGAATGAAACTACCACTGATTTACATGAACTGGAAATATATGTCTGAGCATATCAGTTCCTTTGCCTACCTATATGGATTATATATGAGTTTTATATACTCACATGCTGCAAAATCAAATATCCAAAAATGGCATACTGTAGACCATGCAGTGGTCTACCAGTCCTTCAGTTTCTCTGCCTTACAAGATACTCCTTAATAGCATGGCCAAGGGAGAAATTTCTTACAGGACCCCTGCCTTATTCAGCACACTAGGCAAATGATGCTTACTGAATTGGTGAGTCAATATTTTGTCTTTTCCTTGTAGTTCAATAGCTTGCCTCAGGCCTTCTTTATTTCATACTATACAAACGCATTCACCAAGACAGAATAAATTCCCTCATGAAAATTTCTGCAGCAGTTATTATAGCAGCAAGGTTAAATGCTACCAAACTGGAACAATGCTAAAAATACTAGCAAAAAATAATCTGCAATTACAAAGGCAAAAAGCAGGAATAAACGAGCCAAAACTGTTCTACAGCTGTGCCACTCACCAGCAAGCCTGCAGCACTCCAGTGGCCAACTAATCCAGCTGTTACTTTTGCTCTCATTTCCCTTTCTGTTTACCCAGATTTTGGTAAGTTTTTCCATCTCAAAGTACTGAAAGGTCCCTCTCACATCCCCTTTGCTGAGCCCTCAGCCTCTCCAGGGAGAGACCGAGTTGGCTCTGTGCTCTGTAAAGGAATTATAAATATAATTATATTTATAATTATATATTATATAAATAAAGGTCTAAAAATATATAATTAATAAGTAATACCAAAACAAACAGGGCATCATTCAACTTAGTGCTGAGTTCTCACAGTGAACTTTGGCACTGAGAGCAGATACTGCTGTACAGATTTGGGATTATAATCTAAAAACAAAGTGTAGGGCCCTGGTTTATTTTTCAGTCAGGTGCTGAGTATTAAGCAAAGTCCATACCATGGTTTATTGTGTATGGTGAAGATAAAGCATGGTAATTTTCAGGCACAGAGGGTACTGCAAAGCGGGAAGTTCTGTCACTTTTGTATTAAATAAAAATCATAGCTGAGTTGGTTGAGATTTTAATGAAATTAAACCCCATTGTTTTCTCCATCTTGCTTATAGTGAAAGGAAGTAATTGGTCTTTGATTGTTTAGGCAATTTAAATTTGATTGCATTTTTACTCCCTACTTCAGTTAATAGCTGAAAGATGCAAATCTGCCTGGACAGTTGAATAGCTCATGCCGTGTTCCTCCTCTCTCCCTCAAAACTGATTCTTCCCAGCCTTGGAGTTTTCAGCATTTCTTGGAAACCAGGAGGAGTGATGAATTCGCATCAGTGTTGGCAAAGGCTGATTTACCATTTGATACCTGCAATCAGCTTAAAAAAAGTAAAGAAAAAGAAGAAAAAAGGGAAACCATGGGCCCAGCAGGCTCTAGTCTGGAAGTGAGAGGTTCCCAAGACAGGAGGCTTCCCTTAGGTCAAGTGCTGCTGAATCCTGGTAGGTCATCTGGACCACAGTTTGCCCCTTGTAAGAGGGAAAAGGCCACCAAGGCATGAGGATGAGTTCATTGGGAGCTGGGGCTCACACTACAGATGCAACTGCTGATACAGTGTGAAGTACAATCACATCAACTTTGGGCTCATCCAACACATCCTCTGCTGGTAATTGTAATTTCCTTTTATATTTATAAATATCTTTTTCATTTTCTACAGGAAAAAAAAGTGGATTTGCTTTGTAGTTAGCTCAAAACTGCACACACTGCCCTGACTCCCTGAGGAAGTTTTTCTTCCAGAGGCCATGATGTCATCAGTGACTTGGACCTGGCTATCCTGGACACCATGTGCAGATCTTTGTGTGCCAAATGAGAAAGAACAATGGCGAAATATTTCTCGGACTGCCAGCAAGACAGACTGTGTCGCGCGAGGTGCCTGCCTGCGAAGCCAATTAAATACACAGCACCTGAGAGCTTCAAACTGCGTTCAGCATGAGAGCATAAACCCGGCAAATGGGCAAGTCCCAGAAAGGACAACACATCATAAAAATAAGAGGGATTTCCTTAATGCCTTTTATCCGTGTGTGCAAAGCTGACAGTCTTCATAAGTCCTGGGATAGATCTTGTTCACGTTGTGTGAGTAATACCATTTGTCTCGTGGCAAGAGACGACTCCATGTCTGCTTCAATTTAACCTTGCAGTGCTCCAACAAGGGATTTCTTTCACTGTTACTGCAATGCAGCCACCTCTGGAGCAAGGAGCAGTAGCCTGAAATACAGCTCAAGGATTCCTCCTAGCAAACGCACCTTTATCATTCCAGGCAATGGGGGTTGCTCAGATGCTTCAGAGGTCAAATATTCCCCTTGAAGTTAGGGATATCTATGCAAAAAGATCTCTATGGCCCTGTCTGATACAGCGACAGGGGTTGAATGTCAGCTTGACTTCAGCTAGCTAAAGGTAAGCAGGACCAAGAGGGTGTAGGTCAGGAACACTAACATAAGCCCACAGAAATTGCCTTTTCTCCTTACTTTCTTATTCAGAGTTGGTTTTCCTTTAATTGAAAGAGTAGATATAAAAATAGAACACTAAACAAATCAACAATGAACTCGGCAATAAAGAAAGCTTTCATAAATATCCCAACCTCCAGTTTTGTAAGGATACTCATTCTGTACCAGATGGGGCAAGTATAACAGTAGCATTAAATGCCACTCAGGATATTATTAAACTGTCACATAAGAGAGGAAATTGGAATACAATTGCTATGAATGCTGTTAGGCCACAGAAAGATATCAGCCACATGTGGAAAGATTTTCACTTATGATCAAGGCCTGTGGTAAGAGAGGGAGAGCACGCACAGCTTTTTACTTAGCAGAGTGAAGGAATTGCACAGGATTTTTAGCCAAAGGAACATCCCCTCCCTGGAAGTCAGGCTTTCCCCTGTAGGATCCCCTAACAGGGAATTTGTCCCCATACCTCTTAAAACAAGTACTTCACTCTTCTGAATGACATCTCCATAAATTCCTTTAATATATATCAGATGTATTTTTTACTCTAAGCTGAAACAAAATCATAGTGCTGAAGTGCTGTACTTGAGCTCCCTCATACTGTCTTGGCTGCATCCATTTGAAACACAGCTGGATCCAGATTCTGGAAATTGTTCAGGTCTTTCTAAAAAGCCTAGCTAAAAGCCTTGGAGCAGACATCTCTTGTCCAACATGTGCAGTTTCTAGTCTGAGGACATGCCCTGTCACAGAAAGAGTACAAGCTTGAATAGCTTATGGTGAGCTGTTGAGAAATGTGAAATGAAAAATAGAGTAGGAAAGCAAATGGGCAGAAGCAAGTGAATACACTGCCTGTCAAATGCAGAAGTGTTTTTCAAAGTCATGGTAGCTGAAAGTAAAAAAAAAAAAACATGTATTTTTTAGAGATGCAATCAACGAAGTCCCTACCTGGCACAAATTTATTGCAGCAGTGAAACGACCAAAGGGTTGAAGCAGGCACAGGGGATGACTTTTGACAGATAAGAATTTCTCCTTCTCCTCCAGGAAAGACAGACCAGCAGCACTGCACACCCCAAGGACTGCTCCACATGCTGGAGGCTTTCAGCACTGACCAGCCTGGGGAACATACTCCTATTGAATTACATTAATTCAGCATCCCTACCATGTATTTGTCACCTTCCCTTATCCAATTCTAGCTCTTGCTCTAGGACATGGTCCTCTGTTCCCAGCTCATGACCCACAGCTGAGACTCAGGGTCGATAGAGGTGGGACTGGTGTTATAATGATGCCAGGTGCCCCTCTGTCTGGAGGAGGTGGGCTGAGAATAATCAGGATTAATTAAGCAGAAAAATGTATTTAAGATGTCTAGGAAAGTTCAGAAGAAAATGGCTGTGCTATTATTCTATCTATCTCTTTTAGAAACCTTTCCTGACTCACTATGTTTCTATGGGTTTAAAAACCAAGTCCTCCTTTTTCACCTCCTAAAACACCTCCTCGGTACCTTTTGTGGGGTGGCAGGGAATAAGAACTGAAAGATCCCTCTGATGGGAGGAGGAGATAAGAGTTATCAGAGTTCACCTGACTGCCTTCTGCTGGGCAGACTGTAAAATCACATCTCTTTACACAACCCGTTCTTGTAAAGCACAGTACCAATATCCTGCAATACGTACATGTCATGAAGGAAGAGCAGGACAGGAGGGTGGAGACCTCAGCACCAGGTGTCTTCTAGGTGACACAGTCATGTCCCTGTGTGCACCCTGCCCAGGGTGGCACAGTGCTGGTCTATGCTGGCACACAAAACGTGGCCACTGGCAGAGAGTAAAAGGAAAAAAACAGTGATGAAACCATTAACCAACTTCCTTTGGTTCTGGAGTCGAGGCAAAGTTACATCGTACCTCTGCTGTCACAGTTTTGTGTCCCTGCTGTCACCCCAGCACACAGCACATTTGCCCCAGCTCCTCCATCCGGACTTCAGCTTGTGAGTGCAAGACCTGAGCCCACAGTTTTCCCCAATCCACAGAGAAAGCCAGGAGCTGGAAGGGCACTGAAACATCCCAGCCCACACATGCAGGGATATCACATCCCACTGCCCATCAGCTGAGAAGGTGTGAAACAGTGGTGCTGGCAGGGTTTGGACAGGGGCAGAGAAGTCCTGCACTCTCCCCTCTAGCCCTCTGTCCCACAGCCTGTGCATACAGAGGGGGAGCACAGGGGGCTTTCAAGGAACGAGTTTCTATCTATCAGGACCTGTATGCCAGATCCTAAACTCTCATCTAAGAAGAGCTCATCACTTCAACCTCCCCTCCCCTTTTTCTTGTCTCCCTGTCTTCCCTCACCGGCTTTTCCTTACTCTCTCCACCACTGTCTCCTCCTTCACACAGCCTCAACCACACAAATCAAGACTTCGTTTGATTTAGACCTTTTCCTGCTTTGTGTTTTTCTCATCTCCCCTTTATTCTTGCTCCTTTCCTTTTCCCCTCTCACTCAGATACTGCTCCCTGGTTTTGTTCCTGGGTGCAGTCCATGACCCTATAGGTTACAGACATTAGGCAAACACATTTCTAGAAACATCTCCAGTGACTGAAAGCAACAAGTGGTCAACAGTGTGGGAAAAGCTTGCCGTGTACGAGCAGGGTCATCTGCTAGTTGCCACCCACAGGTACTATTACAGACCAAGGTGGTGATCCCAAACCTGAATTCGGGTTTCTTATGATGTCAGGAAGTCTGGATGAGGCTGTCACCGCATCGCGCTATGTGGGGTAGATCTCAGTACCTCTGTGGGGCGCTGGGGTCCCCATGATCCCTCCTCCTGCCTGCAGCGGCACAGAGCCGCGACTCCTTCAGCCATGCCAGTGCAATTCTTACTATCATCAGCAGATGGCCAAGTGTTACCACACATTCATAACATTTACCTCAAAAAGGCCACATAATTGGGTAGAAAACGTCTTTCCTTGCCAGAAGCATTTATTTATAAAATGGCATATGTACATTTGGCATTTACCTTTCTATATGCAATATTACCAAATGTGTGACAAATGTTAACACTCCTTTCCCACTCTTGACACGCTTGCCGAAGTAAAAAGCATCAAGCAAACAAGTAGTAGGATAAAGCTCTGCCCTAAACCACCTAAATAGTATTTCTTACCTCAAATTCGATTTACAATGAAGAAGAAGAACCCAAGGCCTAGACCCGGCTGCAGTGAAGCCAGTGCCCACAGCAGCTGGCAGCAGGTGGCAGAGTGAAGGCACTGTCACACCTAGCGAGAGGCAACTGGAATTCGAATGCAGAAAGTGTTTCATTAAAAGTGTTCAGAGGCCTGGTGAGGGCTGGTTCTGCAGCCACACGGGTTTATGGCTTTAGCTGTTTTGAAGCAAAGCCCACGGATCTGCTCTCATGCTGCCTCACCTGGGCGAAGGAGCTTCAGCTCCATGCTGTAATGTTGCATAGTGTCTGAAAGTGATCGATACAGGCACAAGCCCTGACATGACTAAAAGAAGCAAAAAGCCAAGGAATAACCTTTCCAGCATCACCTCGGGGCATGCCTGTGCAGGCAGTTGGGTGCGCACTGGGTTGATTCAGCCAGGACACGTGCCAGACAGTGGAAATGAGACAGCTGTATTTGCAGAGGAACAGGAGCACAGGCACTGCGGTACTTGATTCTCCATTGCCTTTTTGGGACCGTGACAGAAACACACACCTGCATTTTGCTGCTTGACCAAGGACTGGTCAGGAAAAAACAGCTTAGTAACTGGCTCTACATTCTTCACTGTACATAGGTTAAAGAGGAACAAGTGAGAGGAAACAGCTCCGTCACTCAAGCATGCTCTAAGAGAACAGTTTTTCTGTAACGCTGAGTTTACAGTAGCTCAGGAATTGCCATTTAATCTTTAAGTGATTAAAGATTACTCTAGGGTGCCAACCATAGCCAGACCGAAACACCTCCTCTCTTGTGCAGTACTGTATGTTACTTTTCCTCAAACTGTTTGATCTCTGTTCCAGCTTGCCAGCTATCTGGGTACTAGCACAGGCCACCAGGAAGGCCTTTGGTGTCACTATCACTGGCAGGAAGGACAAGACTGCCCCATTCCCATATATAGCTTAATTGGCTGACATTCATCACAAGTGGTGGCCCACAGCTCTCGGTTGCATGAAGGATGTAGGAGGGCTTTCTAAAAATGCATGATCTGTGAATCAAGCTGGCAGAGAAGGCTGAAATCATACTTGAAGGCTGCCTTTTATGCTAAATCAGTAGGACTACAGGTATGCATGCAGGGTGTTCATGCTGGGATCCAGTGATCCCACCTCTTATTCCTACCCACTGCCTAGGAGAGGTGGAGATGCTCCAGATGAGATCCTGGGCATAATACACACAGTAGCATAACCTACCCTGGATTAAACAGGGGGTGATATCCAGAGATCACTTCCCTTGAGTAGGAATTTGATCCCTGGTTTGAACGCTGCAGGATTTCTCCTGACAGCTTTTGACATGCAACAGAAACCCTCTCTTGCCAGCAGCATTCATGCCCTGGTGCCTGATGGAGACCTTCTGTCTCGCAAACAGTGTTACTCCTGAAACAACACCTGTCCTTGCAATGGCATGGTCCTCCCAGGCAGTGGGTTATTGAGGAGATCCCAGACCTCCGTTCCCCTTCCCAATACCTCCTTTGCCCGTGCTCAGAGACCTGTGGCTCTGCATCACCACTCTCCAGCTTGGATGCACTAGACATATCTAGTCATACATGGTGAGGAGATGCACATGCAGGAACCAGGAGCTACAGTATGTCCCTGAAGGTCCTGGGCAGACAGGAATAGGATGGGTCCCAGTAGGCACACAGAGCCTCAGCCTGATTTTTCAGGTTTATCAGATTATGCCCAATTTTCCACTTTGTGCAATCTCCAGTTTTGCTCCATATCCACATGCAAGCTTTTGACCACTCTTCGGGGATATTATTTGCACTATCCTGGAATTTGCATAGGATTAAAGGTGGGAATGAAGAGCTGCTGAAGAAGTTCTTGATCTACACTGCTCCCAAAAAGAGCACACTGAGGGCCAGACCGTGGTTAAGGATGCCATTAAGGTGGTGGATGTCTCTTTCTGCCCATCCACAAAAGCCCCTGTCTTTGCCACCTGGTCCCCAAGGCCTGTCTGTCCCTTTATGTAGGCTCCTTAGAGCAGACCCTTGGCTGAGCCATGCTGACTGTCCCTCTGCACAGTGGCCATCCCAGAGACACTGTCCAACACTACCACTGAGCAAGACCATCCCTGAACAGATGCTGAAGGACAACTTTGCTGTCTAAATAACATTTTGTAGTAGCTCCTAGGAGAGCTGCAATGCTCTGACTTTGGGAGGCTGCAGTGGTCTCCATTTGCAGACATCACTTTGCCATCAGCTGGGACATGCTTACAGTTGTGCACTAGCTTCGGCTCCTGCCATTTTGGGAACCAGTCCCTTAAAGTGCTGTTTGTGTACTGTATTTGTACCTACAGTAATTCATTTCAGGATTTTCCAGCTTTAAAAGGAGCCTATCAGTGCATAGAGACTTTTTTCCTTCAGCTTAATGTATTTATAAAGTTACCTGTGGCTCAGCAATCTGATTCAATCAAATTAAGCAGATATAGTTTAAGTACTAAACTTTTCCATTTGAGAAAATAACTTCTTTTGTCTTCCAAGAGCCCTGATTCTGACTGAGTGTATCGCTGACTTAACGACAAACATAATTCCACCAGTGATCCTGGTAGGCAGTTTTAGAAACATGCGATTCTATATATATGTCAGAGAAAACAGATCATCTGAAAGTAAAAAGGCTCACTGAAGAATGAACAAAGCATCGGGGCAATCTTTTGTGCACCATGTTTTCTTGGCTGCAGGTTGCCAAGTGCCACAGAGGCATATTTTGAACCTGAATCCCATTTTTGCTGCCTGTTCCCAAACAGAGCAAACCCAGAGGGAAGGGGTCTGGTGTGCTGGAGGGATGAGCCCAGGACAGCATGCAGGCAGCCCCCCGAGGCCAGTGTGGGTTGTCACTACTGTACACAGGGGAGATCTGCCTTTGGGGCCGAAACCCCTTGTCTCCAGCCCCATGGACCCGAGAGCTGCCAGGGTTTTGAGCAGCCACCGTGTGGAAGCTGCAAGGTAATCTCTGCACGTGTGCATTAATAACTGCCTTCTCCTATCCAAATCACGCCTCGCCAGGCGCTGCTAAGCAACTAAACCCTGGTGAGGAGGCACTTTTGAGATAATGCTAAAAATAGTCCCCAGCAGGCGAGACGGAGCGAGCAGCCCTAGCGGTGACATCACGTTTCTTACTGCTGCCCTCCCTGCCATCATTCACAGCCTTCCGTGGCCAGGTCAGCTCCTCTGGGTCTCCCCAGGGATCATCATCACAGCAGGGATCACACTGCTGGTGGTCCCCAATGTGCTGCCTTTGTGTGGCCAGCCCCAGACTGTGCCCAAAGCTGGGGGCAGCCCCCCTGCCCAGCAGCATCCCTGGCCGTCAGCCCTCTGGGGAGGCTGCAGGGCATTGGGATGGCCTTCCCCTGCTGTGCCATTGCTGGATCCTCATCCGACATAGAAGGGAATGGAAAGAAGCCCCTGAGCAAATCTGGTGTTAAAAGGAGAGATTTGATTAAACTGACAAAGTCATGCACACAATTGGAAATGACAACAGCTACAACTCTGGTGTCAATGAGAGGCAGAATATGCATGCCCCTCTCTTTCCAGTCTGTTCTTAACAATTGAAATCACTTCTGTAGCTTGTCCGTACTAAACTCAGTTTGTATCTGTCTTTACACAGGGATGGAAGAGGATATAAGCCAAAACACAAGAAAAGGTGTCCATATCCTTTGTGCAGCAATGTTTCCAAGTCCATAAGAGAAAGGAATGACAGTCCCGTTAGCCACATCAAGGAAATTTTCAGGTTGAAAAGAGCCCCCTGACTCCCTTTCCCCAGGGATATTTTGGCCCACGTCTGCTCATGCAGAGCCCCATGCTGACCATCCCGGGTTCCAGCAGGGCTGGGGTGGGATGGAGGGTGCCTGCTCTCCCTGAGAGCTGTGGGCAGGGAGGGGTGTGTTACTCACAGGTCTTGAACAACAGCCTCCTCCACCTCCTTGCAACACCAACCACAGGAACAGGAAAGTCCAGGCAGACGCACATGTAAGGATGGCTGTTGCTTTAGATACTGCATCCAACAGTTGTGCTTTGCTCTTCAAAATACCTCTTTCTTTCAAAAGAGTAGCCCAAGACCACAGGGAACTGATAAACAAAGCTGCTTGAGTAGAAAAACAGCAGCAAGAGCCCCCCTGTTCAAATCAGCAGAGAAGCAACCCAGCAATCAGCAGGGCTCCATGACACCCACATAGGGACACCTGTGGAGACCGGGATAACCTTAACTCAGTGTCTCTGGTAACCCAGGCAAGCACCCTTAGCATACTTTCTCCTACCTCATCTCTTCTTCTGGTTTCGAGCAGCATAAAGCCCTTGGTACCAAACTTGCAAACCTCCTCATCAGATCCCACAGCACTTCCCTTGGAGGTACCTGTAATAGCGTTTCCTCTTAAGCTTCTGTTAACGACCCCAGGGGTGCAGCTTTCACATCAGGTGATGGGTTTCCACATGCAGCCCACACACATGATGTAAGTCTGCTCCTTTGGTTACACTAAATAAGCCCCAGTGAGAAGGCAGCGAGGTCTGAAGAGCAGCAGGCAGCTCTCAGCCTCTCCTGGCCAGTACTCACTCTTTCCAGGGCTTTCCTTCCTGCACACATAAACGTACTCAAGTGGAGAAAGAGCAGAGCTAGAAACCAAAGTGTCAAGTTTGCTGCAGAGGAAATGGCCTCTCTGCAGCTGGGGAGAGGGCCATAAATCTCCCAACAAGCGTAAGCAGGGACGTGGGTGTGCACATATGTCTTCCAAATACCAATGTCGTTTTCAGTGGGAGTAGAAGCTAATTGATCTTTAACATGCAGCACTTAATTTCAATGCCTTTTATACATCAACACTACTAGTGAAACAAATACCAGATTTTACTAAAATGAGTATGTGTCAACACATTGATGACTCACATGCCCAGATGCAAAGGGAGACTCTGAATTACTTAGAAGGATTCTGCTTCAGCTCTTTTTAGACAGCAGCGATAGAAATACCCCAGTTGGAAATCCTGGTGCGTCCTGGGTCTTTCTTGCCCTTAAGCTAAGGTCTTCGTGCATTTGGAAAGAGACTTCCAAGTGATAAATACTGGACATGTCGGCTGCACACGTGGCATTGAAAACATCAAGGAAGCAGCCACCCCTAAACCTTTCTACAGGCCCAGATGGAAAGGGTTCAGCTAAAATTGGAAGCCTGTGAACATCTGACAGCAGGTTTTTCATTAACCTTCCCAGGTCACCCTGGAAGCCTGAAGCATGATGAAGCATGATGGCAATGTGACAGTGTGGTGAGTGTGGGGAAAGTGGAGGTGCCCTGAGGCCCATGGATGCCCAGCCCGTGGTTGCACACCTCCACATATACTTGCTGATGCTCTTTATGTCTTTCTTGGACTAAATTATCATTAAAGAGCTGAGGGTTTGATACCTCACAACTGTGAAGTATAAAGAAAGACCTTTAGAGATATCTTGCACCATAAACGTACTTGCCTGTGCTGGTCTACATCTAAGTGATAAATGAAGCCCAAGACACTTGAAAGAGGTTCTTAATCTTTGAAAAGCAAACCAAAGCCAATAATCCTTTGTAGTTTTATTATCCCATCTATCCAATTTCTTTTGCTCTGCTTCCAAAAGCCTTTGTGGCAGATGCGCCGTCTCCAGATCCCAGCCCAGCAAGGTTTGCTGGTGAAGTTCATTGCACAGCACTGCAGGCAGAGGCACTGGCACTGAGGAGAAATGGGGTGAGGAGAGGGCTGTGGAGGGACAGCCTCAGATTCAGCAGGAGGTGCCTGGACCCTCAAAGCATCTCTCTTCCTAACTGCAGTCGCCTGCTGCTGCAAAGACTCACCCATGCACCACAGCCAGCAGCAGGGTTCAGTTTCTCCTGTAGGAGTGTAAATGCTCTTTTCCAGGAGCTATTACAGTCCCAAGCCACCTCTGAATTGTCTGAGCACCAGTAACACTCAGCAAAACCTGCAGCACTTCTGGATTTTCTGGTTTCTGTTCCAAAACACCTTTCCCTGCCATGGCCCTGGCTCATCCCAGGTAGCCAGAAGGCTACTTCTGGTCTACTTTACTATCACTGTTTCAAGGAATACAGGAAGAGATTCAAGCTCTCAATTTATGAGATGCTTTAAAAAAAGCCTCAAATCAGCCTGGGCCTCTGCATTCTCGCCAAGGTTTCCGTACCAAACTAGCCCCCAACCTCAGCAGGTTTACAAGCCTTCTTCCTCAAGGCCAATTCTGACAAAAGCTCAGATCTAAACCAGAAAACTCAGGTTGACCTTAAGCTTCTACTGGGTACAGCTCCACAAACCATCTCTCATCTCCTGAGAAATCTCCTTGCAGAGCATTGGTGGTTCTTGCAAGTCCCAGGCATCCACCCAAACCTACAGCTATCCACAGCTCTCTGTGGACCTAAACCCAGCTAACAAAGACCTACCACCATCACAACCCCACAGTGAGGTGGGAGGATGCCACAAAACCAAGAGCCTGTTACTGTGCTTTATGTTCCACCATGAAGTCTCTTCAATAATGTTTTTATGGCTCCATCGATCTTGCTTAAACTTCAGCACAAATAAATTGCAGCATATTCACAGGCCCAACACAGTGCTCTGACTCACCCAGTCCTGGCAGACATCATATATTAAATTGATTTTGGAATGTATTCCAAAGAAATGTTTTCAGCTTCTTCAGCTAACTCCCTGTGTTAGGAAAAGCAGTGCAAGATATACCCACTGCATGTCCCTGTGGGTCAGGTTGTAGTATTTAATATTGCAATGAACTCCCTCCCTCTCCCCTGCTCTGACTTGGACTTATCCAGTCTGGAGTCCCTTAGGGAGCATCTGCTCCAAATGAAGCCTTATTTATGGGCCAAGGTCTCTTCAGGGGTATACCTGCTGCAGCACAGGCTTATCCACAGCCACAGGTGGTGGATAAACACCTTATTTTGAGGTGTAGCTGTTCCAGCATGGAGTTATCCATGAGCCATAATGCTCAGAGATATACCTGCTCCAGTGGGACCTTACCTACAGCCACAGTCCCTTCAGAAGTAAGCCTGCTCCAGCATAGCCTTATCCATGGCTGCAGTCCCTCCAGGGGTGCCCTGCTCTGTTGCAGGGTTATCCATGGCGCAACGTTTCGAGGTGCTCCAACATGACCTTGTGCACAGACACAGATGCTTCAAGATGCACCTTCACCAGCGTGGACTTATCCTTTGGCCACAAGCCCTTCAGAGGTACACCTACAGCAGCACAAACATAACCACAGGCACAGATGCTTTGGGGTGTCCTGCTCCCACATGGGCTCATCCACAGGTCCAGTCCCTTCGGCTTGAGTTCACACTGTAGTTCCAACCTGTCCACTACAGCAGGGATGCCCTGGCTGTCTGCCAGCCCAAGCACGTGGCCATCTCTGTTATCAGAATGTTCCCAGGCACGGCACAGTAAGATGATAAGCAGTGCAGCACTACAGTAAGCAGCGTAAGCAAAAAGCAGCCACCAACGAGCACTGGACTCTAATATCCAGTAAGGCAAGCAAGCCCCATGGCAAACACAGAAGCTTGGCAATTAATAGCTAAACAGCAATAACAGCTATAAACGCTACGTAGCACATTCCAATCAAATCTGTCATTATCTTGAACCCTTCAAGCCCCATGCTGGGCGCCAAAAGGACTGTTGTGGTTTAACCCCAGCCAGCAACTCAGCCTCACACAGACACTCGTTCACCCCTCCATTGGGATGGGGAAGAGAATCAGAGGAGTAGGAGTGAGAGAAGTTGTGGATTGAGATACAGACAGTTTAACAGGTAAAGCACAAGCTATGCACACAAGCAAAACTAAACAAGAAATCCATTCACCACTTCCCATGGTCAGGCAGGTGTTCAGCATTTCCAGGAAAGCAGGGCTCCATCACACGTAATGGTGACTTGGGAATACAAATGCCATTACTCCAAGCATCCCCCTCTTCCTTCTTCTCCCCTGAGCTCTATATACTGACCATGACACCACGGGGTATGGGATATTGCCGACATCAGTCAGGATCAACTATCCTGGCTGTGTCCCCTTCTTGTGCACCCTCAGCCTCCTTGCTGGTGGGGTGAGAAGCAGAAAAGGCCTCGACTGTCTGTAGGCACTGCTCAACAGGAACTGAAACACCCCTGGTTTATCACCACTGTTTCCAGCACAAATCCAGAACACAGCCCCATACCAGCTACTGTGAAGAAAAATAACAATCCCAGTCAAAACCAGCACACAGGAGAACGTTCATTACCTGGTGATTAGCCTCATTAGGACTCAGCTCACAAATAATGTAAGTCACCACCTCCTCCCCCTCTTGGCTCAGGGGAAAAAACTTTTACAGGGATGGGGAAAATCTTCTCCTGCCCAGGATGTGGATCCCTCCTCAGATGCAGGAACAAATCTGCAGGTCGTTACACCTGGAGGGACTCTAATAAATTAAATGAACTTCAGATTTGCTCTGGTGTCACTCAGAGCCCGGTTAACCCCACAGGCTAAAACTTTTATCAACTAGGTGGGAAAAAAAGTGCCTTTTCCAGCTATTTCTGCCCCATCCAGTGGACTCAGCTTTGGATACTCATCTGAGAAGAGTGCAAGATTGAGGAAATAAGGGCCTGGGGTAACCAGGGCACCTGCTTGAGACAAACATTTCTGTAGGGCTTACAGTCTTTTATTAAAAACATTCAGGTTTTAATTTTCCAGCTATCTCTGGTCCTTGTGGACTGCTGCCCCCACAGAGCCAGCTGAAAGCTGTTGTTTGCCCTTGAGGTGTATTTCAGGGTTCTGTGGGATGAAAAAGGCCCCAAAACCACACCCCCACCCCCCCCAAAGAAAACCAAACAAAAACAACCCAAGCAAACAAAACCACCCAAACTCCAGTGTTGTTTCGCAAATCCTCCTGTTGTGTCCTGCTTTGCTTTCCTACAGCAGCAAGTGAGACTGGGGGCCATATCACCCCAAAGACTGGGTGGCTGTGAGCCCCCCTTCCTGCAGAGCCAGGGGGTTAATTACAGCCTGTGCAGCACTGCAGCAGTGCATGGAGATGTCAGTGCCAAATAGGCTTCCAAATAAATAAATGGTGCTTAAACTGAATTATTATTGGACTTACTGGCTGACAAGATAATTAGGGTCCCACACAGCTTATTAGCAAATTCCTGAAGCTGTAGTAACAATCTGACCACAGGCATACCAAACTCCTTACTAATTCAGCTTTGCTGCATGTCTCCTCTGCCTCCTCTTATCAAGTATCCTTATCTCCCTTGAGCAAAGCTTGTGCATGAACAGGAAACACCTTCCTATTTAACTGCCTCTGCTCTGGAGTGGTTTCCAATCAGTGGGCATCAGCATCAGCTTTGGATGCAGAAATCCAGTTAATCTAATCTGTCCAGCTGGTCGATTGATATCTGTGAGGTGGGTGTTCAAGGGAGATGCCTTTGGAGACTGACAGCATCAATAGCAATGATTATGCAGGCTCACGCTTTCCCCATCCCATTGCTCTGTGTGCAGGGAGCCACCTGGGCAGTGGAGAAGCTTTTCTTCTCCTCAGAGCCTGACCTGAGCAGCTAGGGCTTTTGCAGGGCTTTCAGCTCTGCTCCTTTAACTTCAATCACATTTCCATTCCCAAGCAAGAAGCAGGGAGGAGCTGTGGCTACAGGGATTTCCAAGACAAAAGGGCATCTCTATTGACCTTGTAAAGCTTCTGAAATGCTTCCCTCTGTAGCAAACTGCTCAATCATCCCAGGTCCTGCCAGCTGTCTCATTGTTTTTGCTGATGCTGTGGGTACATACCTGCACCCCAAGGACTGTCAGTCAGCTCCAGCCACAGACTGACCTTTTGCTAAGCTGCACTGGTCAAGCCTGGAAAATGACTCTAAGTACTGAGGCTTTCCTTCTAAATCACATCAGGCTGCTCAGCAAAAGCTGCTCAGTGACATCCACGTCCTGCAGCTTTCCTGGAGAAATCCAGGTGTTCCCCAGTCCCTGGCTGGGTGCATGTTCAGGGCTGGAAGAGAGGGCTTGCATGGCCCATGGAGCCCTGGCGCCACCCCAGGATGCTCACCTTGCCTTGCCAAGCACCACGCTGGCCCTCCTGGAGCCACCACGAGGAGGTTTTGGGGTGGGCAGTGGTAGTTTTGGCAGAGCAGGTGCTGAGCAGTGCCTCCTACCTGCAGGGCCACGGCGAGCCCTGGATCATGGAATCACAGAATGGTTTAGGTTGAAAAAGACCTTTAAGATCATTAAGTCCAACTGTTAACCCAACACTGCCAAGTTCATCAAAGTTCACCACTAAACCATGTCCCTAAGCACCACATCTAAGTGTCTTTTAAATCCCTCCAGGGATGGTGACTAAACCACTTCCCTGGGCAGCCTGTTCCAATGCTTGACAACACTTTCAGTGAAGGCATTTTTCCTAATATCCAGTCTAGACCTCTCCTGGCACAACTTGAAGCCATTTCCTCTTGTTCTGTCACTTGTTTCCTGGGAGAGAGACTGACTCCCCCACCCCAATGCAACCTCCTTTCAGGTGGCAAAGCAAGTTGGACCCCTTCAGCCTTACACCAGCTCCCTGTAAGTGAGTGCATATGGGGAGCCCCAGTCACAGGTCTAGGAACATGCTCTGGAGTTTTCTTAAATTCAAATTGAGTCAGAACACCAAGGTGCCAAACTCCCCATTCCCTGCCCAAAGTCAAGGTCTCCATGAGGCAGGCACTCAGCTGCAGGGACCAAAAGAGTGCTGTAGTATAACCCAGCTGGCTATGGCTCCCCTTTGCTTTAATGCTTGCTGAGCTGGGGTACAGTAGGGAAAACACTGGATCTGCATCCACTGGGATGCTCTGGCAGCAGCCATGGTGGCCCAAGTGCAGGTAGGGGGAAAGCCTAAAACCAGACCTTTGCTTTGCTACCGCTTGCAAAGTTCTCGTATCACTATCACAATGGTATCACGACACTTAGACCCTCGGGGAACTGTGCCTGTGGGATTTGCCAGGCAGAAGCATGGGGCTGCCCATCTCATAGCTCTTCTTCCCCAGTATCTGCTTAAACAGGCTCTGCCCAACCTTTTGTTTGGGGTGCATCCCCATCCTAGTGTGGGAGCAGGGCACTGCATCTTTTGGTACTGAAAATAAAACTTAGGGTCTCTGGCTCCTGAAACCACATTTCCACTGAGAGATTGTCATTTTTATGCCGAGGATGTCTGGGAGGAAAGCAGCAGGTTTCAGCAGCCTGGGCTGTGAACCGCTGCAAGCACCATGGCAGCTGATGCTGTCTGCCCTGATGACTCACTGCTGTTGATTTGGGCAGAGGCAAGAAAAACAGCCTGAAACACGCCAGTTCAACATTCATATTGTCAGTGATGGGCTGTTAGCTCAGAGCAGGTCCCTTCCCCTACCCCCTCACCTTCTTTCAGTGCAGCACCACTGAAATTTGTTTTTCTGTGTTGGAAAAGTGATATATTGAAAGCCTTTATATTTGGGAAAGCAGCTTATGTCACTGTCAGAGATGTCACATTCAAATAGATCACATCTGCATCAACAAAACACCTGGTGCAGTTTGACCCTGTAATCTCCCCTGGCAATTTTTCTTCCTTATTTCATGGCTTCTCAAACACTGACTTTATCACCGCAGGAAGGAGTTACCTCTAGAGCAAGTGCTCATGATAGCTTTTAGGGCTATTTTTGCAGGGCTGCTCTCCAAAAGCATTCACCCCAGAAGAGATGTTTAAGTCAGGGTGAGCTCCCAGGGAGCTATTTCAGCCCAGTACCACACAGCTGCAGCCACACCATTGGGCAGGACCATGGCCACAATGGAGCAGAACTAAGCATCCATGGCCAATGCTTCCTGGCCAGAGAAGGAATCGCACAGCAAAAAGCAACTCCAATGGGGTTAAAAACATGGCACTGCAGCAGGGGTGGCATCTTGGCTCCAGCCTAGGTGGGAAACAAGCCGTCAGGTCATGTTCACTACATCCAGCCATGGCAGCCACGAGTATTCACTTATGTTTCTTCAGTAATTTCCAGTTTCTTTTCCTTTCCAAAGGCAAGGGACCACAGATGAGCTATTTAGACCCACACAAATGAGAAAGAAAGGCTGCTATACTAACAAATATCTTCTACAGCTGATGATACCCTGGATCTGACATGGCACAACCCATTTTCTTTGAGAGAAATCACACTGATGGATTTTGTGGTGATGAATGAATGGATGGATGGAATGATTCATGCTTAGCTCTGGATGGTGCTCACCAGAAAGGAAACAGGTATCCCATTTTCTGAAGTTTGTTTCTGAAACCTATTTTGCCCAGTGGTAGCAGCTACCGTTCGATCCTGGGCAACACACATACAGTAAACACTGTATATAAAATAGAGAGCTCATGTGTTTGCTGGTTGTAAACTCTAATTTTAAACCCAGGAAGATGCTAATTACATCCTGCAGACATTGCAGTGCACCACTGAAGCAAATAGATAAGCCTGAGACTTTCCATCAGTCAATAGTTAATTCTCAGATTTACAGAAAATCTTTATTTATTGGGCTGACACACTAAAATCAGACACTTGATAAAACATTTTGTTTGGATGCCGGTGCCCCACAACACAGAATGCTTGCTTGGATGCTCAGCTTGGGCTGTTGGGAGCCATGACAGGGTCCCCTTGGCCAGCACTGAGCACAGATCACGGCTTTCCCCTTGCGCCCAGGGTCATTTCACACGGTAAAGGGAATAACACATGGTAATGGGGATAATGGTAAAAACACACAGAAGAAACTAGTTCATAAGCAACATTTTCCAAGCCAATACTAGTTGCCCACTGTAACTCCTTTACACCTCTCCTGATTTGCATAGCCAAAAGATGGCAGCACTCCCTCACATATGTGCTGCAGGAAAAGCTCCCTCTCCCCTACAAATGAACGCAAACGTGTAGAACTTTAATCCAGTGGCGATGCACATCACAGGGACATTGTCCTGTCTGGTCTGCTGCAGCATGCAGCCACACTAATTGCCATGGGGCTGCAGGGCTGTGGGCACAGGCAGGGCAGGGATGATGATGCCTCTGCTGCCTGTGTACCGTGCCTTGTACAGCAACACCGGCCTTGCCCCCACCTTGCCACACAGGCAAGGAGCAGCAGCAATTATTTCACATACGCCTGGTCATCCCCATCTGCATGGAATGGATGCTATGCTGTCCATCCAAGGTGTTTGCTAGGTGTCAGTGAAAGGATTTGTTCTTCATCTTCTGAATGGTGTTTGCGGAAGAAAATAAGAACAGCAGCATCCTTTGCCAGATTTTGGCATCTGGAATGACTCTTCCTTCTCCTTGCTTCCCATGCCACCCTGTGTGGTGCAGGTCCCAGCTGCCCCGAGTGCACACAAGCAGAGAAATTCAGGGAAAACATTCAGCCTTGATTTTTGCCTTTCCCAAGGTGATGATTCCACCACAGGATTCCACCCACTTACCTTTGGTTTTTTCCTCCTACCCTGCACCTATTTCTTGTCTGACTGCTGAACTCTTTCATGCACACCCCCAGGAGCCTGCTGTGCACTGACCTGCTGGCCCTGGCCAAGTCTTGGTTCCTGTGGGATCCCACAAGGCTGCTGCCACTGCCTGAGATCGCAGCCATCCCTCCTTCATTTCCAACACTATGCAAACAGAAGAAACCAAGGTTTGATTTCAATAAGTCTGATGCAGAGATCTGCTTCATAATCCCTATGAAAACAGAAGGAACTAAGAGAGGTGGAGAGCTGCAGGGAAATTCAGATTTGTGGATCATGGCACTTGAATGTAAGGGAAAGGCTGGAGGAGGCAGTCCCTCCCCACCACGGGCAATGTGAGTGCCTGCACCCAGAGGAAACCACTTTATAGCAAGAAGCCCATCCGCAGCAGCACATAATGGCGCAACAGGAGCCGTGCTGTGTTAGGATAATCACATCTTCTGTGCATTAAGGTCGAAGCGAGGGCTGAGCATTTCCAGCCCCCCAGGGGCCAACCCAGCAGATCCAGAGAGCCCACAGCAGGGAAGCTACCCTGGCTCTGCAGGTCAGCTTGTGCCAGATGAAGGAGGAGAATCTTCATTTCTCTGAAAACAGACTTGGTCACTGCTTTGGAAAGGGACAGACCCCTTACCCCCAGTCACCACTGACCACGACCGCAGGCAGACTTAGTGTGAACCATGACCTGATTTTTCTCTGCTTAATGCTGTCAGTCAGGAGTAGCAACATTGAAAGGTGTCATTCTGGGAGCTGGGGAGGGAAATACCTTCTAATTACAACAAATTTTTATGAAGAAGAACCTCTGAGATGAGCTGTGTCTGCTCGAGTGGTAGCGCCAACCAGAGATGCTCCTTTGCACTGACTGGGTTTTAGGAAGACCTGCAGTTCCTTTCCATCACCCTGGGGAGCCTCTAGCTTGAGTTCCTGCAGGAGACAGACCACTGCCACCAATATGGGGAAACCTGAGTGGAGAAGCACCTGGGACAAAAGCTAATGACAGCATTAATTAGGGGCAGCAACATGGCCTCACCTGCAAATGCCACTGTGCCACAGCCTCCTTGACTGTTATAGGAAGGAAGAGCAGAGCTGGCAGGACCTTCCCACAGTCCGTGGAAGCCAGCTTTGGTGGGAAGCATTTCCTCAGGGCAGTTTGCTTAAAGAAAACTCATCAAATGCTTTCCTTAGCACAGAAAACTTGCCATGTGCCAGCTGCTCATCAAGCCTGACTACTTTCTGTCCTCTGCTCTGCAAGGGCATTACTGGCCCAGCTGCTGCTCTCCAGCACAAGCACTCGGAGCAAGGTGTGCTAAAAACCCAGATCCGGTCTTTACAAAACAAGGAATCTGGGATTTGGACCAACAGCAAATAAAAGCTGTCAGGAAACATTGGTTCAGTGTTTTCTCCTTGATTTCCCACGGACCTGATGAGTTTCCATTACAGGGCTCCCTAGGCTATGGGGCAGATGCTGCATCTGCAACTCCACACAGTCATCTCCTTTCTCCTCCTTGGTATTTTCCATGCTGTTTAAGCAACCCCCGCATCTGGACACTGCCAAAGGTCCAGCATCTGTGCACTGTCCCTGTGGGTGCTGCTGCCCCCCCCACCGGGAGTAAGCCAAGCTGATGCTCCCCTTTGGGGCTGTGCAGCCAGGTCACTCTGTGCTATCCTGGAAGCCTCACCATGGGGTAGCTCTGCTGCAACGTGGAGTGCCACCAGCCTGGGAATAAGGTGTCTTCAGTAGCAGGGCAGCCTCTGTGACACCTGGGAACTGCTTTTGGCAGTGTATAGAATATCTCAGCCCCACTGATTTCTGGGCTTCCTTTAAAGTCCCTGCACTGGTCCAGCACTTACAGGAGTGACAAGGACACGGCAGCCACTGCCTTACCCTCTGAGAAGCCAAGGAGAGCCCAGTGCTTCCACCCAGGCTGAATTTGGCCTGCAGCCCCAGCATGACCTCAGCAGCATCGCCAGGGCACGAGCAGCAACAAACATTACAGTGACCTGCCATGGAAATAGGATCTTTATCATCTCTCTTGCAAAACACAGAGCATAACATTGCCTCGATTTGCTTACGCTGGCAGGCGTTTCATTGAGTCTCTGGTGGTACTCAAGGATGCCTTTGTCTGGGTTAATGGAAAAACCAAACACACAGAGCCATTTGGAAATTATATGTGCAAAATGAGCATAATAGAAAAACAGGAGTGCAATATTGTCTGTGTATTTTCAGATGTGCTGCAAGGAGCAGAGTGAACATTATCACAGTACATGTCTGTAACTTATCTTACAGGCTCCTCTGATGCCCAGCTTGTGCTGAAGTGTTCAGACAAAGCAGAGAGCTGAGCTGCTCTCCTAAGAAAAAAGACCAACAGATCTAATCTCTGATGGATGTTTATAAGTGGTGGAAACTGCCTCTCTCAGATCACAGTGTGGCATTGCTGCAACTCCAGGCAGGCACTGAGCAGCGTTTCAGGCTTTGCAGAGCAGCTCTCTGCAGGAAGGCAAGTGGCACCGGTTGAACCAACCATTGCAGGAGCTGCCGCATCCTCCCTAGGACACCCCACACTTCATCCTGGACACCTTGGCAAGCACCGTGCCCTGGGTGCAAGGATGCCACAGATAAATACGGGTTCCTTGGGAGCTCAGCTGCCTAGGAAGAGAGAGAGCCCAAGCAGGAAAAATTGTTATCCATGGCAGCAATCAATAACCTTCAAAAAAAGGCAGAGGCCAGTGGCAGTCATGGCTAAATGACAGTGATTTTAGGCTCCGTTTTTAAACTGCTTATTTAGTATTGCAGAAGGGATTTTATAATGAAAACAGGGATCTTTCTCAGACTGGCATATGGAAGCTGTGCTCTTTTGCATCCTGGTCATTACCAGGTAAGTCAGAGAAGGGGTATGAGGTTAATCAGTGCAGAACTTGACTCCATGAAGTCTGTAATTAGCAGAGAACCCAGTTCCCCAAAGCAGCTAGTGGGGACAAACCATTTAACTAGAAGAAATCACTGCAAGGGCAGTTCAGAGAACTGGAGGGGAAACTGCTTTTGGTTTTCCATCACCACTTTCATTGACAACTGTATTGCATTCTTCTGCCCTTGTTCACCAGTACTCCCCATCTCACAGGGATTTTTCACTCTGGCCATTTTCCCATGCAGAAGGATTAATTCTGTTTTATTTTTCATGTACTTCCCTCTCTCTGCTGGAGAGATCCCAATCAGGTTTAATTTTCAGGTTTGTTTTCCCCATCCCTGCTCTGATGGAGCTCCTGTTTTGCTGTACCTCTGCCTGCAATTTCTCACCTGCATCATCTTATCCAAATCACTGCTATTTGGTTTACTCCAGCCAGAAAACTCTAGCCCCTCACCTAATTCTTGTATGAAAGGAAGAAAATGCTAATAAATGGTGATCCTTTGCCATTCCCACCACTTGGGAAGTCCTTGCTGTAAAACAGCTTTCTGCACTGTCACTGCCAAGGCAGCACTACACAGTCTGGCATATACAAGCACAGGTACTTGTAACAGCCCTGTCAAGAAGCTGTAGCTTCTTATCTTGGAGCCTTCACTTAGCAAAAAGATGTCACTGGGCCAAATTCAGATCACAAACAATTTGGATGATGGCAAAGGAAGTGGAAAATAAATCAGCCCTCTCTCTTTTTCCTGGCCTTTCATGGCTGCTTGAAGGTGATGATAGGAAAAAAAACAACCCCCCTCTTTAATTGCACACAAAAAAATCCCCACAGAGATCAAGTTTAGGATGAAATTCAGGGCCAGCTTTAGCACCAGCTCCCAGTCCCTCAGACCCCCATACTTGATTTCTCAGACTCACAGAGACCAGCGAAGGGAAGTGGATTTCATCAAAACTGCCATAATCCACAAGAATGAGAGAATGAGGACATTTCAGGGTCAGCTCTGCTTCGAAAGGCTTGGTGAAGTTTTGAAAGCTGAGGCTTCTATTATAGAGGCAAACCTGCCATCCAAGCACTATTATAGAGGCAAACCTGCCATCCAAGCAGGATTCTCTCTCCCACACTATGAAAACCCACCAAATAGGGGCAGTAGCTGGATTTCCACCCAGCTGTGGGACACCTCCAGCCCTGTGGTCTGGCTCAAGGCCCAGCAAAGCCCATGGGATTTCAACTGCTGTTGGACCAGACCTTGCACACAACCAGGGATGCTCTGAGTCCATCCCTGCCCTTTTAGGGCTACCTTCCTGGCCCAACTCCATGGCAGTAGTCCCACCACTACTGTAAATGGTCATATATTATTGACAACTGCAAGATCCAAGCTGGAGACGGCCTCATTTCAGTGGAGGGAGCCATGATTCATCCCCTATGGCCTATAGCTCATACAGCATATGGCAATGCTTTTTTAGAAACCCAGGATGGAGAGACGCAGAGACAGCACGTGCCAAACCAGGGAGTGTGGCAAGACTCCCATCTGGTGATGAAGTCGGCACGTGGCTGCAGATGGGCCCCTGCATCCTTCTGTGCCTGGCAGGGACACGTGGACCCCGGGAAAGCCACCACAGCTCCTCTCCATCCTGGCTGTCTCACCCATGTGAGCTGCACTAGTAATGCTCAGTGTGCTTGACTGTTTAATGGTGAATCCAAGCCAGAAGATACCCACAGCAAACCGTGTATCTCTTGGTAAATTAAGAGATATTCTACCTCGCAAAAAGTCTTCAGGTGGCTCCTTCTCCTGTCCTGGATGGTCTCACTTCTCCCGAGATGCTGACAGGCAGATTTAGCCCAAATAGCAGACATACTGTAGTTTCAACTGCACAAACATAAATCCAGAAGCAATTTCACTGCCATTGACAGAGTTGTTCTGGGTTCCTTCCAGCATGCTAGAAATGAGAACCTGGCCCAGGACATGGGCAGGGGTGGATGAAGTATCAACACGTCATTGCGCCTTACTTCTCCTAATCTTTTTATTCAGAAACGATCTATCATTGCTACACATCATAGAGACTTCTTGCGAGGACTGCATTTGCAGCACACAGGGCTCCGGATCAGCACCACCACCGCGAGCCCCAGTGCAACATCAGCACAAGCTGGGGCAAATCCCATTTAAATGGGACTCCTCTGGGTTTGGGACTAAATCATTTAAAGAAAATCACAAAGCGCATCGAGGAGTACAAATGTTCAATAATTCATCAGTGATGGCCAAAACTAATTTAACCCTGCGGTTGTGGAAGTGGCACTTAATTAGCATTCTTATTGCAGAGCCACACATTGATGGCTCAAAATCGTATTCAGAAAGCGGCCAGAGGAAATCATACTTGTGCCAGAGACTGCCAGGGATGCAGTGGAGATGTCCCGTGCTATGTGCACGGTGATAACTTGCCATACAATAACTTACAACAGCCACAGCCTCTCTGAGGACCCCGAACCTGTGAGAGCTGAGCACCACGCAGCAGTCATCCCCAGGCTTTCAGGCGAAGCAGGGCCTGGATAAACCTCCTGACCAGAGATCAGGCAGATTAGATTTCTGGTTTATTGAACCAAGATTTGATCCCTGCAGCACGTGATGTCAAACCTGCTATCCAGGTCTGCCTAGGACTCCAGGAGGCATCAGCAATGCAAACTCCCAGCGCCGCTTGCCCCAGGGTAATGAGCACCACAGAGGCCCATTTATTTCTCGGACTCGAGCCCACCTTTTAATCAAGTCTGGCATCAGTTTCTGTTTGATAAAGCTGAATGTAAAATCACCTCAGCTTTGCTTCCTAGGATGGACAAGCGCAAGGTCCATTCACCATGCTGGAGGGGGCACCAGAGCTCAGTGACCAACAAGGGCTGCCCCCAGAAAGCTGGTGCTTGTGTTCCCAGAAGAGATGATGGGCTGAGCCTGCTGTATGGGATGGATCCTCAGCAGACCTCAGCAGGCTCCCAGGCAGGTGCCACCTACCCTTAGAGCTCTGTGCCTGGCTCCCTTGTCACCTACTTCTTTAGAAACCTCTTGCACGTCTCAGAGGTAACCTGCATGGTAAGCTGACATCCCACAGCTCCCCCCATGTCAGAACAAGGGTCAGAGCCCCCAACACACTCAAGCTGCTTGGTGCTGTTTCAGGGAGCCTGAGCAAGCACCATCACTAAATGCACTAAATTAGTGTTTGTCCACTGAATCAGTGGTGCTTTAAGCACACACTGAGAATCTTGGGGCAGACAGGCACATGTGTACAGCTCCATTTAAAATTAAAAAGTCTCTAAAGTGAGTGGCTAAGCTACAGGTTACAACCATTTTAATTTTGTGGCCTCAGCTCCCTTGTACAACCCCCCTGGGTACTAAGCCTTCCTGCACACCCAAACTTTCCCCTGTGAGACAGGGAGGGCAGAAATGCAGCCAGGCTCTGTCCCCACACACACCCAGCTCCAAAATCAGCAAAGACCTGTTATTTCCAGTACATCCACAATAATAGGCATGGGATTAGAGGAGGGAAGAGAAGAAAAGGCAGAGCTCAGTATGCAAAACTAGTCAGGGGGACGTCTCAGTCTCCCAGCAGAGCTGAGCCACACAAATGGCCACTTATCCACAGGGCTGTTCCCAGCTCCTGGCTGATCACAAAATCCCCATAAACAGAATTATGCCCAAACCCATAAACGTTCATTGCTGCCAAAAACCTTATTGGGTACTGGGCCTTCTTCCTATAAGCCATTCTCAGGAGAGCTCAGAGTGCTCGTCCTTCAGCTCAGCCAGCTAATCAGGCTAATGAGGCGATACGCACTGTGACTGCCTACAGTGTATAATCAGCCTGAAATTAGGTTTTAGTGTAAATCTTACCAAGTATGTCGCTTGGAACTTCAAAATGATGTAATTGGGCTCTTCAGCAGAAGAAATGTCCATGGGAGAGACCTCAGTGCTGGTTACACTGGGCAGGATGGACTCTTCATTAGGGACTGTAGCGACAGGACAAGGGATAATGGGTTAAAACTTAAACAGGGGAAGTTTAGACTGGGTATAAGGAAGAAATTCTTTCCTGTGAGGGTGGTGAGGCACTGGAATGGGTTGCCCAGGGAGGTTGTGAATGCTCCATCCCTGGCGGTGTTCAAGGCCAGGCTGGACAGAGCCTTGGGTGACATGGTTTAGTGTGAGGTGTCCCTGCCCATGGCAGGGGGGTTGGAACTAGATGATCTTAAGGTCCTTTCCAACCCTAACTATTCTATGATTCTATGTGGGATGTGGAGAAGATGTGCTGTTTGTACATGAAATGGTTAGGATATAATAGTAATGTAATACATAAATATCTATGTGTGTATTTATATATGGTTAAACACGCATATGTAATGGAGGAAGGGGGTGTATGTGGTTTAGTGTTTTCACTAGGCTTGCTAGAGACTGAGCGTTTGCAGAATGCTCCAGAGAAGTCGTTTTGAAAGTGCAGTTCAGGGGAAAACAACAAACAGAAAATGGGAGGAATATTGTCCTCTTTCAACCTGCATTTGTTACCCTTGAACTAACGTATTACCTGATAGTCTAACTTGTTGTTTAAAGTCACACTTCAGGTGATGTATTGGAGGCAGGAGCTCCACAAATGTTAGGGAAAACATATTTCATCTTGTAAATAAAGGTATCATTTTAAACAGAGCATGTTGCCTTCATCCAAGGTGGGGTTCAGACAGCCCAGACAGTGCACTTGGCCTCTTCCCAAACTAAACTCAGCACTGTTCTCCTCCTGTTTGACTCTACGTTTTCCCTTGCAGGGGGCATCTGCCACAAGCGTTTGTTTTCTGCAACAGCTGAGCAAGGTCTGTGTTAAAACAAAGAGCAGGGCTTTGGGATGTGCTGCCCTGGCAGCCCAGTTGAGGAGTGATGGTTGCTCTCTCTCTGAGGTGCAGCCCTACTCAATGACCATTCTGCGCATCCCAAAATAGCTCCCTTGTCCTCTTCCGCTTCTCCTTTGTGAGACAAACCATCTGGGGAGGGATCCCCTTACCCTGCATGTGAGAAGAACTGCAACAAATTTCAAATAAGGAAAAAGTGTTAAGAATGTTGTACCCAAAAATGCCCACAAGAGAAGCAATATATCCTCTAAAAATACATAGATACTAAATCCATTGCATTAGGGTGCAGCCATTTGGCACATGCCGTTAATTGTGTAGGTTCCCTTAGTGAGCACAGACAAGGCTGCTGACAATGCTGGAAAATTCAGACATATCCCCCAAATGGCATATTAATAATGAGAGCTTTCAAAGGAGGATCCGTGACTCATCGGGAAGAAAAATGGGTCATTCACTGCACTGAGCCGCCTGAACAAAACAGCAGCTTTTTTTGGGTCTGCTCAGTTTAAACCAGAAAAATGGAGAAAGCAATGCAGGAACGGATGCGATTGCTGTAGCTGCCAGATGATATGAGCAGTCTAAAACTGGCGGTTTTAAAACCCCACCCATACAGGCATCTTGTGCCTTGTGAGGCTGTATGCTAAAAGCGGGAGTGGAACAAACTGCAAGCGCTCTTCACCATCACCTCACCCGCTCCACCCAAAGCTACAGACTCACCAGTCCTTCCCCAGAAGTCACATCCTGGGGATCCCAGGGTTGAAGGCACCAAACCCAGCAGCACCAGGATGCTGTGGGAGACCAATGGCTATTGCTCTGGCAATTGCTGCCTGTAAGATGCAGCAGGCAGCACCCAGGGGCTCAGGATAAGGTGCAATGAAGGATGAATTTACTGTAGATGCAGAATACACCCAAAAATGTCAAATCCAAGCAAGGATTTTCAGTAGCCTGCCTGCATTACTGCCAGAGTGGGAGCTGCTCTGTGTTGCCTGTGTGGTTGTGGGGCACAGGTAATAGATAACACTGAAATCCCCAGGTATGCTTGGGGAATTGGAGGGATCCTGTGCAAAGCTACAAGCAGTCCCATAGGCAGCTACAGCAGGTCACTTGATTGGAATCAGTGCGGAAAAAAGGCAGGTTACAAAGCTGGCATTTAAAAGTTCATAAGAGATGTTACTCTTATTGCTATTACCAAATACTAATCACTTTCACGACCCAGCTAAATCCAGGGTAACTACCCATACTAGATTAATACATTCATCATTTGCATTTAGCATTTATTTGGGACCATGACTTCATGTGATGCTTTGGAGATTAATAAAGGCCACAGCCCTTTCCTGTGAGTGCTTGCCCTCCACACTGATGAAATACCACATTTAATTGCTCTGACCCTCACTCCTGACATTTCCTTCCCCTCTCTCTGCCTGTGACATTCACATTTGGTGTCTGCTGGGTG
Organism: Pezoporus wallicus; assembly: GCF_028554395.1. Taxonomy (NCBI): domain Eukaryota; kingdom Metazoa; phylum Chordata; class Aves; order Psittaciformes; family Psittacidae; genus Pezoporus; species Pezoporus wallicus. The sequence continues at coordinate 404,719 of NW_026640476.1, read as the reverse complement.
CAGCCCATGGCTGGTGGTGGGAGGATGGAAGAGGCTGGCCATGATGGAGACCATGAGGTCCAGCAGCCCATGTGCTCCACATGGACACTGTTGCCAGCCCTGCTGAGCAGACTGGGAGCCCACAGAGGTACTATGTCCTCACGCAGACAAATTGCACAAACAACTTCTGTCTACAGACCTACCACAATGTCCTGCTTCCTAATTTGATTATATCAATGAGATAAAAGAGGAATTAGTGGCAAGTGGGGTTTTGCCATTAAGCAAATACTTGACAACGAGCTCTTAAACTGCTCCTGGATTGTGGGTCAATTGACTTTCAGGAACTCATGGCCATTGAATCTGAACAGCATCCAAATCAAATTAATTCTGTCTTCAGCATTCAAAAAAGAAAGAAGCTTTCCCTAAGCTGCTCTACAGTCACCTCTGGAAATTCAAGCCAGCCCCACAGCACCAACCTTTCCCGGTGCTCTGCAGCGAGTGGAGTGATATCTTTGCAATACAACAAATCAGGAAGCATTTGATCTAAGCTTGCATTTTCCCAAACCTCAAAGTCTCCATGCACTCTGGAAGTGGAGGATGGTGGTTATTCCCCCAGGACCAGGACCACAGTCTTCCCATTACAGCTGGCAGGTGTTGCTCCTCCAGCCACGCAGCTCCCACCTCATCCCCCAGTCACACAAGGAGACTGGTGATTCCTCACACTAGCTCTGAGTTAGTTAAACCTCCTCTCCTTCCTACCTCATGGCAGGTTTCCATGCACAGCCATATTTTACTCAAGTCCTCTTGCTACAGAGGTGCAAGAAGAAAGTTTCTCCTGCAAGCCTTCCCCTGTCCCATCCTTACCAAGGTCTCCCACTGCAAGCCACTCGGATGTTGTGTTATCCCAAGCCACTCCATGAGTACAAATGGCTGTCAGAGGGGATGAGCAAAGCCAGCACACACTTTCTAGGCTAGGGGTTATGCTGGGTTTCTGCAGGAGAGATGCAGTTACAACACACACCACACTCCAGCAAAGCAGGTTTCCTAGTGGGAACATAAGAACATCAGCGCTCACTGTGGTACAGCCCTGACAGACAATGATCTATTGGCCTGCTGACAAAGAGCTCCACAAATGATGCAATCAACAGCCCAGCATAATTTTTAAGAAATACAAATGAGCAAATACCCCGTTGCCACGGTAACCCCAGGAGCCAGACTGCACAGTTTTGCACATCACCCCGTTCAGCTACTCTTTGCCAAGGCAGCAGGACCGCAGCACCAGGGACCTCATTCTGGGACAGCAACCAGGTATAGCTGAGGAGTACCGGCTCTTTCAGCAGTCTGCCCAAAGAAGCTTCACAGTCACTGGCTCCAGGGGATTCAGGCTCATGGTGCCAGTTGGGATGCATTTCTCTCTCACATCACCCGCACTTTGGCTCTGGGGCCTTCAAGGCTGCCCAGTTTTATGAGCAGGAACCGCAACAGGAGTTGTGCTGCTGTTAGATCTGCACCTTACTTCTAATCAGCAGTGTCTCTGGCAATTTGCACCCGGGAATGAGTGTTTCCAGCCGTGTTACCAAGTCCCCGAAGAGCAAAAGCAGTTAACAAAAAACTTTACCATCCTTTTTGGGTACCTGTGCCGCAGAGACCTGCACCAAAAAGGGGTACAGGGCTGCTGACCAGTGGCCAGTTTTAGCATGAAGCCTGGGAATCCTTGGCTACAAAAGAGGGGGAGACTTTAGAGATGCTGATAGGGAGGCAAAATAAGCCCTGGTGCTGGCATGAGGCAGCTCCTGTTTGAGCCAGCCCCGTCCTGGGTTCCCCCAGCCCCATCTCCGGGGGAAACTGGTGCTGCTTGAAGTTTCACTGAACCTTTGTTATTAATGGAGGTGCCATCACACCCCAGCAGCTTGCACTCTTTATGAGCCCACCTTCCATCACACCTCTGGCCCTTCTCTTGGCAGCTGTCTCAGCTGAGCCCCCTGCCCAGCTGAGGGGTAGCTGGGCTCAGCCGTGCCCAGGAGATGCATTTCCCAGCAGGTTTGTCCCTGCTGGCTCCCACCATCTCGCTCATTCCCTGGCAGCAGCAGGGAGCAGCTGGTGCGAGGTGGGATGGGAAAACCCTCCCGCAGAACAGAAGGAACATCTTGGTTAAGCCAACATCTGCTGGGACCCGCACAGCACAGGTCCAAATCCTGCCTGCCTTCTTTGTGCCCTGCCACACACATTTGGGATGCGCTGAAGCTGTGAGGTTCAATGCTAACACCATCACACAGGTAGGTAACATGGTTCATCATACATTTTTGTGTTTCAGGGTTCTATTTGGTGATGAACCTCACAGCCACAGCCAGTAAATGTCTGTAATTTTCTCACTGAGCCGCTGGAAGCCTTTTTTTGGCCCTGAGATATTTTTGTTCTCTTGTCAAAGAGAAACGCTCTGCAGCATCCTTGCCCTGGGGCAGGAGCTGCGCCATTACTCAGGCAATTAAAACCATGGGAAACCAGGGAGAGGGGAAGGGGGTGCACTAGGAAGAGCTCACAGTTCAGCTGTGCAGGCCTTAGCCTCCCAGCAAATTTCAGGGTGAAAAATCATACTGAATAAACAGAGGGAAGGACCGTTCAGCTCAGCCCAGCTGTCTGAGCTGTCAAGATTAGAAACTGGGCAGGAAAACCATCACCAGGCTGCCTGCACCCGGGCAGAGCAGCGCCAGTGCAGCGCTTCTCTTTGCAGCTCCCATCCCTGGACAACAGCAGCATATTTCAGGGAATAAAGAACTATAACAGTAGGGGAAAAGGGGAATCAGAGAGCAGATGGTGCAAGCAGGCCCATCTCTCCTGCCTGCCATGCCAGGCCATTCTCTCTCTTCAAGGGCTGCAGTAATATTGTCTCTATAGACCTAGAAATGGGGTATAGGAGGGTAAAGGGGTTTGTCACCAATAGGCGATTGCTTTTGTTCGCTCCCAGGCTACCTCACACACTCTCCACCCTTACCCCAACTTTCATGCACCACAAAGGAAGATGTTCAGCTCCTAAAGAACCGTGATATAAAAGAGCCCTCAGGTACCAGTCACTTGCAAGTGATGTGCAGGAGAGCTGTGGGAGAGCCCTGCCGCTGCCAGGTTTCCCACTGTCTGCACCATATGGCAAGTCAGGATGGAGAGATTCGGGATAACAGGGGAGTCAGGGGTTACGGGACACACAGCACAGAAAAATAAGGTTAAGTTCAGCCTGAAGAGCCAGAGGCTCCTCCTGGCCACCCAAAGTCTGGGACCATCCATGCTGGGGGAAAGGGCACGTTCTGTATTCCATCGAGCACTGACCTCACCAGATCCACTGGAAGTTCATTAAGGAGGTGAAAACTCCTGTTGTTTTCTGGGTTTTATTTGATTCCTGTGAAACAGAAGACACTATCAAGGACAGAGGGTTGTTTTTTTTAAGTAAGGACCCTGCTGTCAGGGAAGAAAACTGAGTTGGGGTACAAAACAAGGCCCCTGTTAACTTTGGCCCTGACTTTCGGGTCATGCATATTCAGTTCTTTTTACCTGGAAATGAAGATGTTAATTGGAGCTGACAGCTTTCATAGGTTTCCCCATTAGCAATATTTTTAGCCCCAGCAGGGCCCAAGTCTTCAAACACTTTCCCAAGGGAAGGTTTTAACCTTTCTTTTGAAACATCTCACGCCACTTGGAGGGAAAAAAAGAAGAGTTTTTGGCTGGAGGCACACTGAGCCCCAGCCATGCTGAACTCCCGGCTCCTCTGAACCAGGGAACAGGAGGAACATGGAAAAGAAACTGGGGAGAGGCAGCCTAGGGTAGAGCCTGCCATCAGCACCCTAATCTTCCCTGTCCAGTTGATGGGCTCTGGACATGGCTGAGCCCCAGGGGGATCTGTGGGGTTTCTGGGTCTGCTCTCTGTCATGAGGCTGATCTTCACCACAGAGACTCAACCACACTTCAGCTCCAGCACTCAGAACCAGGAGTCAATCAGACACATGTCCCATGCCATGCATATGCCCAACCCTCTTGTTCTCATGTCAGCAGCAGGCACAGGACCCATCCGTGGGCAATCTCTAGAGCAGTGACCAAGATGTTTGCTTAAGCCCTTTTTCTGCCACAGATCAGATCCGACACATCAGTATTTTGTTACCTGGTCAGATACAAGAACTCTTCTTCTTTTTACAGTTGGTTTCTTTACATACTGTTATCATCCATATATAATTTATTGTCTTCTGATGAAGCAAAAGTCTCAAGGAAACCACATTCAATGCTGTCTCCTGCCTAGGGCTGAAAACTATACAAATTGTTCACTTTCCATATAAATATATGGAAAATGTGCATATATATAAACCATTAAAAATAATACAGTTTTATTTCTAGGTATTATCCTTTTCTATATTTATATATAGAAAAATACATAATCAGAGGTGACAGTATTTCCTTATTCTAGAAACCTGCTCCAACACACACATTCCACTTACAGCACCACTGTCATGCCCACCAAGTTGTGCCACTTCTCCCTGAGTGGAAACTTATTTTAGCTGAAAGCTGAGCTGAGGAAGCACTGAGGAAGCAGTCACGAGCTCCTAGCAGAGCCTCAGTTATTTACCTCATTGTATCCAGTGTAATTGCTCTGGAAAATCTTAGATTTGGAATCCTATGTGTCTAAGGTGGTGACCTCATGGGAGACCAGACAAGTTTGTGAGGTTGCCTTTGCTCGTCTTTGCAGGCAGTGGCTGAGATGAGGGAGCCCAGGTTTGTCCTGGCTGCTCTGGTGCTGTGAGACCCTGAGGCTTTCCCAGAGCAGGGACAGAAGGGACACATCTGGCAAGGGCCAGATGTGGAGGCAGCCCCCTCTGCACAGAGCTTCTTGCAAAGCCACCTGGGTGCCACGGGGCTGTGTGGGACCAGAGGTCACACCACAGGGGCTCTGCAGGGAGCACTGGATTTATTGTGCTTGACTGGGTCCAGCAGTGCCCTTGCACCCACGTCCCCTGAAGGAGAAGCATGTTTTTGTCTCACCAGCACTGCCCTTCCCTTGTGCTCTGGCACCACCACTGAAGCCCTGCAAATTCACCCATATGTAAGGGCAGGGTCCCACCTCCCTGCTAAGTAGCTCAGACAAAGCACGCCAGGGCCACGAGCACAGCCACACACAAATCCTCAGACATGATATACCTGGAAGATAAAAGCACCTCTGTGATGCCAGCACGGAACAGGACATCAGCAGTGACTGTGGGAACGACTGTCATCTCACTAGGGAACAGGGTCACACCAAAAGCTGTGAGCTCTTCCCCCCCAGGGAAGGTCTGTGAGGCAGGCTGGCCCTCAGCTGGTGCACATAAGCCTTCACCCACCTGCCTTGTCGTTTGGACAGCTCAAAGCAGCCCGGACCAAACCCTGCTCACCTGCTGCAGGCAGGGATGTTGTGAAGGTGTGGGGTGCTGAGTGACCCCATGTGGTGATGCTGTCTGGTTGATGGGGCCGGGTGAAGGACAGGGTTCTTCACAGGCTGCCCAGGTCCCCCAGAACCAGCAGAGTCAATGAAACAAACCCAGGCATTTGGTTCCCCCAACACACCTTTTTAATACAGACCAGACCAGAGTAAAACCAGGGCCTTTGGCACAAGACTCCATATCTCAGGCAGTCGCTGTTACTCAAGCACTAGAAAGCTGGAGGAGCCTCCACCGGCTGTTTGCTGTTTATTTTAGTGGAGAGAAAAATAACACATGTGAGAGGCATTTTGTATAACTTAACAGAAAATAATACTTTTCCTCCACTCTTCACAGGTGAACCGGCAGAATAATTTCCTACACATGGCTACTCTTTGGTGCTAACAGTTTGGTGTATTGCTAAAATCATGGGTTTCTGCTAATACACTGCAATAGTTGATCTGAAACCCAAAGCCAGGCCCAGGCTTGGGGACTCCTTTGCTGTTTAACACAGCTCCCATCACTGCTTGCCCATGGGGAGGGTGAGCATCAGGTTCATCCCCACAGCACTCCAGGAGGGATATTGCAGCAGGGGTCTGGCTGGGGATGCTGAGCAGCTCCACACTCTCTCCACCCGTGCCACGTCCTGGCTGTTCTTCCGTGCCACTGGAGAGGTGACCCAAAATGAGGGGAGCTTGTGCAGCACCAGCAGCCTCAGTCCAGGGCCAGCGAGGGGATCTTGCAGACGAAAGGGAAGGCTCTGCCGCAGGCGTTGTCATTCCAGGAGCGCAGTGCTACCCCACAAAAGAAACAAGGCGTTAGCTCAGAAAAGGCATGGGGGGTATCCATGCACCACCCTCAGGACCAGGACCTCCTGCCATTGTAGGAGGGTTTTCCTACATGTGCTTCCATTTGCACTGCTCCCATCCCTGTCCTAGGGATGCTGGCAGAAATGCCTGACCCAGACACAAACATGGTAGCGCGGAGGCAGCTGCAAACAGCTCTGTACCCTAGGGAACATCAGCAGGGTGTCCATGGACCAGGCATTTACATATGTCCAGGGGTCTGGATACACCTGACTGGTCTCCCTGGCAATGAGGGTGGGAAGTGGGATTTTTGCACAAGCAGAGATTTTTGCACAGTGAAATGCCCCTGGCCTGAGGGAGGGAGGGAAAAGCTGGCAAAGGAATGAGTGTTTCCATGGGCCTCCTGTGTGGGAGGAGAAAGAGGAAAATTTGACCTTTGGCTAAATTTGGTAATTCTTCCAAGTGGATGATGCTCCCCTCCTTATTGCCACTGCTACGGGAGGGGGAGCTAGGCTCTGGGCGGAGAGGGAGCTAGGCTCTTGGCAGAGGGAAAGCAAGCATATGTGTGTGTGTGTACGTGGTGAAAGAGAAAACACGTCCCTTCTCTGCAAAGAAAAGAGAATAGTAATAAAAAAATTAAAGTGCAAGGTCTCACCTACCAGCAAGCTCTTCAGAATAGATGAGCCGCAGTGGGTTTAATGTACTGACATGCAAATGAGACTTAAGGTGCCCTCAATACTGGGCACCTCAACACCACTCACCACTGCTGTGCCGGTACCAGATCTGCACGCAGTCCTCCTCCTCTGGGATGGAGTGGATCCCATCGTCAGGCTGACTGCCATCCCAGTACTGGTAGTCGTAGGAGGAGCCGTCCGTCCACTCAAAGTGACCCTCCTGGCACGGGGTGAGCAGAGAAAGCCGTGACTGCAGAGCCGTGCTTGCAGAGTGGGGGTCCCACTCCCATGTACACCCATTCTCCATGGGAAGAGACTGCCACCCCTCAGCAAAGGCCAAGCAGCTTGTCTGCATTTTACAACTGATAACTTATGCTGGAAAACCCCAGGATTCACCGTGTCTCACCAGGGGAAGCCCAGAAATTGAACACATTTATTTTTTAACACACCCACCCAATCCTGTGTTCCTTTCATTTTTCCTTTTCCGTTGCTTTCCCAATATCTACAAAACGTTTGCTGGCTCGGGGCTGTTCTCCTGATGGTCTCAACTTTTCTTTGTTGCATACTAGACTATATATTTCCAACATGTCAGCTTTGAAAAGCTACAGGGTATCACAAGAAAGCAATGAAACTTGGTGATTTTTGATATTGGAGATGTTTTCAGTTCATTTGCTCTTCTTGGACCAGCAACACAATACGCCTTCCATTAATCCATTCATAAAATATGATGTGAATAATCACTAATTATCAATCTATTAATTCTAGTAACACTTTTCATTCAAAATCAGACCAGAGGAGATGAAAATATGACTTTCCCCCGAGTACTGCACAACAGACCCTACACCACCACCTGATCAATGGGGCTCTAAGGAACAAAGAATAAAGCCAAGTGGCTTTCCCAGGGGAAAGCATGGGGCAGTGAAATTCTCAAACCATTTCCCACATGGCTGCAGGGAGCTCTTACCTGCCTCAGGTCATTGAGTCCTGTCCAGATGTCGGTGGGGATTCCCGGCACACGGCTGTTCACCAGGTCATACACGAAGACGTTTTCTTCCCAGCTGGAAAACAGAGCAATGCACAGCCACTGAGGGAGTGTGTCAGGCAAATGGCCAGTTATGTCCCTAAGCGTTCACCCTGTGGCATGGCCAAATGGGTTCCCCTCATCTATTTGCTGCTGATTGCTTTCCTGCGTCTGTGCAAGAGGTGTGTAGTGTGCGGAAGAGCTAGGGGAGAGGGAATAGAGGAAAAAGCCTGTATAATCATGTTGTATTTCTTTCCTTTTTCAAGAGTAAAAACCTACAGGTTTGGCTAAATATAGGGAATAATACATCAGTTTCCCTGCCAGGCCAGGAAAAGGCATTTTTTACATTGCCTTAGTGTGCCCAGTGCATGAGAGTTGACCCAGTTGCTGCTGCAGAGGGATGCTGGGCTGGGACATGACCCTGCAGCTGGCCCAGAGGATGTACTGTGGGCATGGGACTTTGTCCCTATTTTCCTTCTTCCCCAGGCTGTGCCAGGGTGGGATGACACATTTCTGCACCCCTCACCTGTGGATGGAGGTCAGCTTGGCTGATCTGATGCCAATGGAGAACTCGGCACAATAGAGGTCGGCTTCAGCCCAGGTCTTGTTGATGGGGAAGTACCGGTAGCAATGGCCCTCATACTCTGTCCAGAAGAGCGGGCAGGAGTAGGCATGGACAGGCTCCGGCATGGCTGGGGGCAGAGCAGAGGACATCTGGCAGCTGATGGTGAAGCAGCATGGCCGGGCAACCAAGCAGGCAACAAAGGCAGCAGTTCCCAGCCTGGCTCCCCCTCACCCAGGGCAAACAACTACCAAACACATGCATGGAGAAACCAGCTGTTGCAGAAGCCATGCAGAAGTTTGCAAAAGCCGACCCACATTTTATGAAATGGGTTTCTCAGTTTTAGCATCTGCCTAAATCAGGACGAGCACTTCAAGCCAGTTTGACATCGGTTTAGACAGAGAGTGCTCGAAATAGAGGCACTGATATTTGCTGCTGGGGAAACCCAGATAAGGGCTCCTGTCACCTCTACCAGGCACTACCGGAGCCTCGGTGTTGTGATGGGAGCTGATAGCCAGAGGCTGTAGGGTTATGGCTGCAATCTGCCCTCCTGCAAGGCCCCCTTGCACCTCCTCCCTTGAGCAACCCCCTCACCATCCCCTGTGTCCCTGGGCCCGGACACAGCCGTGCACGCACACACGTGTTCATTTTCAGCCCCATAAATAGCTGGGTGAGGAGCCTGCCGCCAGGAGCGGTGCCGGCCTATCTGCCTCCCACCACCAGATAAGTGCTGGAGCCCGTGGAGCTGATCCTCCTCCCTCACCACCTTTCAGCACAGCGGGGAAGTCACCCAAAAAGAGGCCATTCAGGGGCAGGACACATTTCTGGAGCCTTTGCAGTTGCCGCTGTGTAAACACTGCAGTGCTGTTAACACATCCCTCTGACCTCCTCCTAGTCATGCTCCCCTCGTCGAGCAGGAAGGATGCAGCACACACACACCACACCACGCAGCACTAACCCCCAAATCTCGTGTCACAGTGACTTAACTCTCTCAGCTGCTGGTGTTTGAGCCTTGGGGAACTGCCAGCTCCCCCAGTTAGTTCCTGCATCCCCATGGGGTCCTGGTCCAGGGTCAGTGCTGCTGCCGAAGTAAGGCAGGCAGGGCAGGGGGAGCAGGGGGCGACGGCAGACGTCAGATGCCATGAAATTATCCAAGCAGGTAACAGGCTCAAGCCTGGAGAGGTCAGGGTGGTGCTACAGGACCTCGGGTGCTGGGGAATGGCTTTCCCTGAGGGTCCAGAGAGCAAAACCCTGCCAGCAGCAGCATGGGATGTGGGAGCAGTGCGGGCAGCATCAGCATGGGGAAGAGGAGGCAGGAGGTGAATTCAAAGCAGTGGTGGGAGCATTCCCTGTGCTGAACCCTTTCCTGCACTAGTGCTGACAGATCTGGGTGATAATTCCATATTTCAGTCACACGCAGTCCCCAGGCAACAAACACAGATGCAAAGAGCCTTTTTTAACCTCCTGAGCAAGGGGCAGAGGCCAAGCTGACTGCAGAGCCCTGTGGTGCTATCACCCCACCTCAGCATCCCTTGCCACCCCCTGTTGAGGATCTGTATCTGGCAGCAGCTCTGCACCCCACAGCAACAAACCCACCAAGAGCAGTGAGGGGCTTGAGGGGCTCTCCCATCCTCATGGGCTGCCAAGAACAAAAGGCACACCAGGCTGGGAGAGCAGAATAGCTTTAGGGGAGGGTGGCTAACCTGCAGCCAGCTCAATGGCAATGCAGGATTCAGCTGTCTGATTCATACATGGACCTCTTTGCGTTTGGAAAACCCTTAGAACAGCCCTAGGAAATGGAAATTATTCTACTGTAGCAACAGTACCAGGAACACTGAGGGCTGATGTGATCCCCTGGGAATCAAACCCTCCTCCCTCTGTGAAACTGGCTAGGGATCCCTGTCCCCACCAAAAGCAAAGCAGAGCAAGGAACAGGGTCAGACCCATGGGATGAGGCTGTAGCTTTACCACCAAATCACAGATGAAGCATGTCCCCCCCATTCAGAACAGGACTGGGATCTGGTCTCAGCTCCTGGTGACTCCATGTTGCTGCTCCCTCCTGCCTAAGGCACCTCGGGTGCCTGTGGCAGACAAGCACCACCATCTCCCCCCAGCAACAAGGATTTATTATAGAGACTGCAGCTCCTCGAGGAACTCTTCACCTCTAGCAGTCTGGTGGCAAAATTCACAGGGCTTAACCCAGCAGCATCCTGGCAAACAGGGCCGTTTGCTCCCAGGTGCTAATTGCAGTGGGAGTCCTGATGGCCTGGCTCCGAGCCACTTCCATCAGCACCCCCATGGCCCAGGAAAATCACCTTCCTTCTGTTCAGAGCAGCTGAAACTGAGTCAGAGATGGAGACAGTCCTTCTTTGTTATTCCATACTGCTTCCCATTAGGTAGCATTAATTTGATGAGCTTCGGTGAACCAGAGGTGCCTGAAGGAATTTAAGGTTAAATATACCAAAAAGGAAAATACAGGAGGTCAGCATTTAATTAGCATCTTTTCTCTTAGGTCAGGATCAGAGGCTTTGGCTGTCTCTTTGGAGAACTATTGCTCCCAGTTTTACCTGCAGGAACAATTGGGGGTGCTGCTTTATCTGGGGTCTTCCTTCCTTTGCTTATTTACGGTACAGCAGTTTTAATGTCAGGGCCATGTTTTAATACAGCACACTCAGAATAGGTGTCCTGACCCGGATGAGGAGAAGATTCATATCAGGAAGCTGTTACTAACTCAGAAAAGCTGGAAAATGAGAATTTGGGGCCAGAAAGAGTTTTGTGCTCTCTGGGTTTGTATCGGGGCCAACAAAACTGGAGCCTCCTCATTTCTTTACTAGCTGAGACCCACTGCAGCACCACCAGGAAAATCACTTGTGAACCTCTTGCAGAAGCTGGCACTGCTTTGCCAGAAAGTTTCACATCCCCAAGTGGCCACTTTCCAGTTAGAAATAATTCATTGCGAAAATCCCAGCTGGTATCATAAGTTGTTTTTATTCCAGGATGCTACTGGAAAAGATAAAATACCAACTGTGTGACTCCCACTGATGCAGCCAGCCAAGAGCAGGCTTTTTCCTGAACAGCTTCATCCCAAGGTGCAATGGTGCCTCACCTCCAGTGATCTGCAGGTTTGAAGTACAAAGTCTGGTGCTAGGATGAGGTTGGCAAGAGATGCCCATGCAAAGGAGACTCCTGGGGGCTTGCAACTCCATCAAAGTGTTTTGGACAGCACAGCAGACCAGATCAGTGCTGGCAGCAGATGGTCCTCTTGCTGTAGAGCATTGAAGAGCTCTGTTTCATCAACAGCTGATGACTTAGCACAAAGTTTAGAGACATTAAGAGACACCTCACTGAAACACATGGTCTTGAGACACCCTCCCTTGGCACATGCATAAGCTAATGCTGCCATCTGACCTGAAAAAATCAAGTGAACCTCTTCAGCTCTTGGCAAGTGGCTGGGCTTGGAGGGTGTCCATCAACACTCAAGAGGCTTGTCTGAAGTTCATGCCAATGGAGAAGAGCTGAGGAGATCCCCATTGCGTGGAGGCCTGGGTCATTTCCAGGGCAGAGCTGCCCGCAGAGCCCCTCTGCTGGTGATGCTGAGAGTGTGGGATGGGGAGCGCTCCCCAGCTGATGGTCAGAGCTGGGGCCCAGGATGAGCATCCTGGTGCTCACCAACACTGAATCACGCCTAACCAGCACAGGACCATGGGGAAGGCCAGCAGCATGGCTTTTACCCCATGTTGGCACTGCTGGGGCAGAAGGTGATTATAGCAGATGGATGAGACAACAGGGGAGGCCCAAGACCCCCCCCAGGACAGCTTCAGCTAGGGAGTCCAAAGTGCCAGCTGAGCCAGACCTCCATCCCACCACAGCCTTGACACAACAACCAGCCCACACCCTCTTTATTGAATAAACCTTAAGAATAAAGAATAAAACAGGGGTTTGATGGGCAGGAGCATGTAGCAGGGGCTAAGACAGCACTATTGTGTGACACTGGGACACCTCAGGTCACCCACGGCTTTTAGGAGCACATCCTTAAGCCCTGACACTATAGTCATTACAGACAAAAAGTCCCACCTTCATGTTACTTGCAGTATTTGTCTTTCATTAAGAGATGACAAAGATGACAAAGACGACCTTCAGAACAAGCAGATCAGGGATGGGGTTTTGGCCTCTGTGTGCCTGGGGGGGCATACGGAGCTGCAGGGGATGGTATCCACTGATGGATGTGAAGCTCATTTAATAACTGGGCAATATTTCACACTCTGAAGTTTCTTTAGGCACATGTTACAAATTTCCAAGTGAAATATTAAACACCAGTTGAAGCACATTGGAAGTGACATCCTTCACACAGAGGGCTTTGCTTTTTAGAATCCTGTAATGAAACCAAGCTGGTTTTACAGCTTCCAATCTTCTGCCAGGTATGTTTGGCATTGTGAGGCTACAGCAGACACCACAGCAGCCCTCCTGCAGCCGGCACTAATAGATAGGGGTTATCTTGCAGGGTTTTTCCCTCCCTAATTAGTTTTGGCCAAGCTCCCACGGATTAGGTGTCTGGCAGGAAACCCAGGCTTGCATCGATCCTTTTTCTCACAGAGTCACTGAACGACACTCCGGGAGTCCCTTTTTGCTCACATTCCTATATAAATCTAAGCAGGGTGTGAACAGACTAAGAGCAGAGACTCTCACTTGCATCAGCCCCATGAAAAAGTTTGCAAGAAACTTCAGTGACGCACAGCAGTGGCTATCAGTCACCAACAGCTCAAGAAAATAAGAGGGAAATGAGAGGAATCCTGTATTTGTGCCCACTTCTCACATGCAGTAAGTGTGAATAAATAAATGGGGAGCCACAGTGGATGCCCCAGCCTGTCCTGATGGGCTGCCACAGCACCGTGCCACGTGAGCACATGTTGCTGAAGGCAAAAGATCAGTTTCTTGTGAACAGAAACAAAGCCAGCCCAGATGCAACTTCTATAGCTTGGGAGAGAGAGACTGGGGCTGCTCTTGTCATGTTCCCACAGTGAAGAAAGTTGGTTTCAAGGCAAATCAGAGGTTTGTGGAGCAGTCAGAGAAAGCGGGAATCCAGCTGCTGACCCTGCAGGAGGTATGCACCCTCCTTCCCCAGCTAAAGGCATCACAGTTTAAGGTTACCTTCACCCCCAGCCGCAATCAATGCTTTGCACTCACCTTGGCTGATCTTTATGTTGGTCTGAGGGAAAGCCTGGGCAGTGAACAACGCCGTGGAGAGGAGGGCGCACACATCCCACCCGGTGCCCATGGCCAGGAGGGAGGACAGCGCTCCCAAACCCCGCAGGCAGCCGGCTGCAGTGGTCACCACTCCGTCCGGGACCTCCGAGCTGTGCCAGGGAGGCTGCCGGCGCGGAGCTGGATATAGGCGCTGTGCTACTCCCTCCCCCAGAACAGCGGCTCTCCCGGCGACACAGACCTCCCACCAGCGCTGCCGGATCCCGGCCGCGCTCATCGCATCCCACCCCGAGGGACCTGCGCCCAGACCTTCGCCCCAGCCTGGCTCATGGGGTGCACGCCTCCTCCCAGAGAACCTCTGTCACACGCTGCAAGCGAGCAAGGAAATCCTTGATCTACCCTCAGTTGCTTCCTGAGACACGATTACGTGTCCCCACTTGAGCACTACCCAGCTGGCTGCCTTACCGCAGGGATGCTGGTGGGCATCAGCGGCCAGGCGCAGAGCAGAGAGGGGCTCGGGGCAGACCTCCACCTTGGGGTGACTGAGCAGCATGCCCTCTGCCTGCTGAGCAAGGCTGGCAGCCCATCGAGCACAAGACAAGGTTAGAAGCTGGAAGCAAGGGCTGAGTTGACACGGGAAGCTGCGGCAGTTGGACACCCCGGGTCAGGCAGAGAGGGTGCCAGGGCTGCAGGGGAGCACTGCCTTGTGCAGGCTTGGCACGGCCTGTAATTGTGGGGTTTAGCCCTTTTTGTGCTTTCATTTATTTATAACCAGCGACAGGCAATGCTTTGACACAATAAACATCTTGGAAGAGGGCACCACCAGGTGTGCCGCAGGTCCAAGGCTGGTTCAGGGACTCACACTCTGCCCGTCTGCCAGGTCCATGCAGTCCTGTAACAGCAGAAAACCTTCAGCATCAGGCAGCAGTCATATTATTAACCATCTATATGACCTACCATGTCTCCTTCATGTGGTCAATTTTTGGGGAAAAATAAACTCCAGATTTTTTAAAACACACTGGGCAGGGAAACAGTATAGGCAAAATACTATGAAATTGTGTGGTCCCGCTCCATTTCCAATCTACACCTTGAATGAGCATTGAATGAACTGCTTAGGAACATACTCGATGGTATTCCCTTTTTATTCTTAGCTACAGGTTAAAGTTTTCAGAATTTTCTGGGACTTCAGTTGGGATGACCCATTTTTACAGGCACGATTCAACTAGAAACAGTTTGGGGTGACACAAAGCTTTCAGTATAGTAAAACATCCAGACTTACTCCAGAGACAGTAACTAATTCAATCAACTTTCATATATTAAATTTTCTTTGCATTAAGTAAAAAACCTTCTAAGAAAACTCCTCCCCGTCCTCCCATTTGCAGTTCCATACATTCATCTGAAACTGTACGTCTCAAGGAAAAGCCTACTGATGCATCAGAGCACTAAAAATGAAGGAATTGTGATTATCAGAAACCAAGGCATGCCTTCTCCCTTCTTCACTGTGTGCCATCCCCAGATAAAACCGGTGTTACGAGCAATTAACAGCAAACTATGGAACAAAACTCTTTGAGCATATTAATCTACTCCCAAAGCACAAGTGTTTATGCTTAAAGAGGGAGCAGAGACCCAGAGTAACTTCAATGCTGTCTCTAGCAGCAGACCCCCAGCACAGGGGGAGCACCGAGCTCCCCATGCCCGGCACAGCAGCTGGACACCAGCTTTGCTCCCAGCGCAGGGAGAGTACACACACGTCGCACACGCAGAGCTGGCTGCAGCCCCAGCTGCACTTGGGGTTATCTTCTGATTTCACAAAGCATGAGATGTGCTTTACCTGCTGCATGCAGCCCCAGAAGCACAGCCACGGCTCGTGTACTCAGCCCTTCTGCTCCTCTCCTGCCTCATGCTGTTTTCTGATTGCCCTCCAGGTCAGGAGCTCCTCAATGTGCTTCCATCCTGCTTTCACTGACCTCTCCTCAGGGTTCCCTCACCAATTTTTGGCATCACATGTACATGACACCCCCCTCCCTGTGGAACAGGTACCTCATGGCTCCAAGGACAGACTAAGGGGCAAGAGTGCCTTCTGTTCACTTTCATCCCCAACGCTTGAGCAAAGCATGTGGCAGGTCTCACATCAGCTTCCATGGATGCCAGAGCTTTTGCTGCTGCCCATAGATACCATGTGGGAGAACATTAATGTCAGTGGCAGTGACTGCTGAAACCACAGGCCCTTGTCTGAGCCTGAGTTACAGGAAGAGACTGGCCGCCTACAGTGTGTGTTTGTCCAGCACACCCCATGGGCTCCCTCTCCACTGTGATTCATTGATGAGACAAACCAGAAGAAAGCCAGAGAACAGAGATGATTTGCTATCAACCTCACTGCAAGACAGAGTTTCACCTTGCAGAGGGGCAGGTTAGAATTGAAACCCACCATCCACAATATGCTCAGAAAGAGGATGCCCATGGACAGCCCTGCAGCAACCACTGTCCCCACCACTCTGTGCTGCCAATACACACAATTGTGCTGCCAAGCAGCCATGAGCCATATGCAGTGGTCAGTAAGAAGGGAAGGTTTTTCACCAGGGGACTGTGTGCACAACCACACCAACAAGGTAAGCTCCTACCCGTATTTGTGCCCAGCCACAGCAAGTAGGTAGAAGGCTCAGCAACAAGGTCACCAAGGCTCTTTTCTGACATCCTCTATCCAACACCATGCCCTACCCGGGAGCAGGGTGTCCACACTTTTAAGCTCCCCGAGCCACTGAGACATAGCTTCTAGATACAGAACAGAGACAGCATCTCTTGTAGCCTCCTTGCATTCTCCGCATTCCTTCATCCACAATGGCAGGGTCACCATATCAGACTTGGCTGTTGCATGGGGAACTCACATGCACTGCTCTGAGTGCAGAAGAGAACAAAACACCCACTGCAATGTGAACTGGAGAAGGTCCCTGGCTGAATGCTGGTATCGGAGTTACAGCACAGACCTTCACACTGGAGCACAGAAATCCTGGACAGCAGGAAGGATACTGACCAACACAGATGTCTGTCCAAACAAACACTAAGCTTTTTAACACTCAACTAACTGCAGCAGCCAAACAACAAATGGAGGTGAAATAGTCACATGTATGTATTGTTTTCTTTCTAAAACCCAAAATATTAAAAGTAAGGAGATAATGGAACTTCATTCTGTGCCGCACTTGATGAATATAAGGGAGGGAGATGGCTGCTGCCTGCCCTACCACATGCCAGCTCTGGATGGTTATTGCTCTGGAACCTGAAGACCAGCGTGGCTGCAGGAAGGCTCTGCACTGCAGGGTGCATGGAGTGGGCCATGGGCATGGGTAGAGGCCATGGGCTACCCCCAGTAACTTCACAGGTCACCTAGGGAGCAGATACAGCCAGAGCCGGGGCCCTTCCACACCTCTGTTCCATCACAGCAGCACTGATGTGGCAGCAGAGCCAAACCATCCGTAACACTGTGAGGCTTTCCAGTCCAACACAAATAAACACTGCTGAACACAGAACAGATCCCTCCTCCTCCACAATTAAGACATGGAAAGACAATAAAGTCACGAGCCAGTCCCAGCTCTCTTCTGGGCAATGCCTTTGCTGTTCCATTTCTTGAATGGGCTGTAAGCAAGGTACAGATTTTTATGCAGTCTCAGTGTTCATAAAGAGGGCAATAAAAAACAATAATATAGGCCCACCCCTGCAAAGAACCAAAACCCAAAGCCAGGTGCAGAAACCTGACACCTCCACCCTGCAGTGTGTCAATGTGGTCTGGTTGGGAACCATGCAGATCCAGACCAACGGCTCACTCACTCCACCGATCTCCATCATCTGGTCCCTAGTTTCTCAAATGGCTCCTGGTTCACCCACAGTGAGTAACAAGGGGACAAAAGCCAACATCTCGGCTTTTCTTGTGCCACAAATACAACCAAAGGAGCTCAACACAAAGATGAATTCTGCCAACAAGTATCACCCCAGTCTACGTGCCACAATTAAATAGAATTTTATTTTCAATAAATATACAATCTACATCAATACCAGACAATATGCTGTGAAAAAATAAAATGTACAGAAGCAACCAACAGGACAGCTTGACCGTAGCTAAGTTCACTTGGTGACCTGGAGGACTACCTGGGTTAACACACACAACACAGAAAGAGCCACTGCAGTCTGTGAGAGAACTGAAATCATGTATTTTGGGTCTTCTTAACTGCAAAAGTCCCCAGAGCAGGTTTCTTTTGCTGAACACACGTTTGAAAAGACATGAGCTGGCTTTCCCAGTACAAATGCTATTGGAAATGTTTACTTTGCTACATCATCACTGTATCTACGGGACGCACACAGGCTGCTATCGAGAGTGGCACGTCTCACCGCTGACATGACATCGGATCCGTTTGACGCGGGGCCACACGGCCGCACGCGTGCCCCAGCACACACATGTACGTACTAACAGGAGCTTAATTCTGTTAAACTAGCACAAGGACAAAACTGGAGTCAGAATCGATTTCACCACAGGTTCTACCGCTTAAAAAAATATTCTAGCCTAATTACCACGTTCACCAACGAGAGCACACAGGTACTTATATCTCCGAGAGGATGAGCCATGGATTTGGACTGGAAGGACAGCGGAGGCAACTCCCATCTCCTCCACCCGCTCAGTGCTTGCTGCAGCACCTCCACGCACAGCCTGCCCACGCTCCGCCATGCGGGATGCGAACAGTCAAGCGGTGCCGGGTGTGCGCTGCGAGAGGTCCAGCCAGGAGGGACACCGGTGGTCCCAGGGCAACAGCCGGGAGCCGGTGGGACATGGTTCACAGAGGCCAGTGAGGCCGGTTGGGTGCCGGCAGCCGCTTCAATCCAACAGAGCTGCCATGGGGTGCGTGTAGGGTGTGAGGTGGGGTGGTTCGGTCGGTGGTTTATTCATGTGCCTTGTCCACCTGCTTGGCCTGGGTGCTGTTAGTCCCCACCTCATGTTACCTCCAGGGATGCTGGAGACACGCGGTCGCACTCCTCCCGGGACCGCAGGCTGTGCCACTGCTCCACGGCCGTCCGGTGCGCATTGAGCATCCGGCGCCAGTGGTTGGACTCAGGGGCCCCTGTTGAGTACTGCCCGATCACGATCCTCCCGATGAAGTCGTTGCTGCTCTTCACGTTGTGCCCATACACTGGAGGGAGCAGAGACAGAGACCGGTCAAGGCAAAAGCACTGCTTGTCCACCCAGAGCCCTGCCCCCAGAAAGCCAAACGACCTGCAAACACCCCCTCACACAGCACACCAGGTGCCAGTGTTACTGGTATATAGCTCAGCATCTCAAAATGTCAGAGACCGAATCGGGAGTTTGAAAGGGATACGACAAGCTGTACTACCAACTGAAATACAATTCAAACAAACGACACAAATCTGCAGTTATCATGGTATTTAGCAAGAGCAGGTAAAGTAGAATCATGGAATGGTTTGGGCTGGAAGGGACCTTAAAGATCACCCAGTTCCAATACCACTGCCACAGGGAGGGACACCTTCCACTAGTCCAGGTTGCTCCAAGCCCCGTCCAACCTTGCTCTGAAGTAGAATTACATCAGGGAAAGGCATGACAAAAGCTCTGCTGGGCACTGTGAAACAGAAAAGCAGACAAGCAGCCTGCACCTGTGTAAAGGAAGAAGCAGCATCTCAAACTGTCCTCTTCCAAACACAAGTGTCATGAACCACTCCAGGCTAATCAGCAGCCTTCCCGACCCAGACAGGAACCACACACCTAGAGGCTGTCAGCACAATATTTCTACAGAAACAGTTTGCCATAATTATCACTGCAGTTACTTGTTAGAAGTCCAGGAAAGCAACCAAAGGAAAGACATCATCCCAACATCCCATCCTTTGGATTAGCCCAGTCTCCTGGAACAAAAGATCGCAGACAGCAGCAAACTCTAATGATGGGCCCGATCCCAGGAAAGTTAGCATGCTCCCACCAGACAGGAGCAAAAGCACTTTGCAAATCGAAGCCCTGCCTCGGCTCATTAGAACAAAGAGTCTGTGCAAGCTGCAGCCAGAATATCCACAGGCAGTGGCTGGAATATCAAGGATTTAAAAATCTCCTCAGGGAAGAGAGGGATTTTTAAGAACAAATGTCTGCAGGGGCTCCAAATCCACCCAGGCTTGTGCAGCAAGAGCAAGTTCAAAGGAGGAGAGCACCCTGGCATGGAGCCGTGAGCCTGGCATGGAGCCCAGCTCTGCCCCTGCCAGCGGCACCAGCTCCCCAGGGCTGCCAGAAACCAGCGCTGGCAGCAAAGCCACAACTGGGATCCCTCATGGCAGCATGCCCTGGTGCAGCACGCACACTTCCAGGCAGGCAGCACCCCGAGCACTAAACACTCAACCTCACTTTTAGCTACACATCTCTGTCAAGGCTGTGTATTTCCTATTATACCTGTCCCACAATTACTGTAATTAGTATGCATGCTACTCAGTATTTCTGTCATCTCCTTTCTCTGCAAAGGCTGGTTCCTAGCTACTGCATCAGTATGGGATCTCACTCTGTGTGATGCAGGGACTACCTGCCAGTGCATTCTCAAAACAATCTGTACAAGGTTACATCTCACTTTATACCTTCTGACAGCTCTGACACACACAGTTCATGGGCAGAAATGCTACTGCTCCTCAAATTACCTGGGGACATTTTTGATAATGGCAATCGTTCAGATGTCTAAATCATTTCTCCAAACAATTACAATGAATGGCAACTATCCTGAAGCTCAGACCATTGTAAGTTTACCTTCAAACTAGTTAACAATTAATTGAGGTACCACCCCCGTTAAGAAGGCTTCATCTCTCCTGCTTGTCACCATCACTTACATAGAGGTGATGCTATCAGCTCTCTGGGGCATGTTGCCAAGGAAGTGCCCCCGCCAAGAGGCCAGGCTGGTGTTATTTGGAAAGGCCTTTTGAGGATGTGGTGAAGAATTTTAAGCCATCCATCTCCAGCTAGTGCACAGCTTGTCAGTTATTAACAAGTTCTGCTACAACAAGGCCTCACAAGTACCGCTAGCATGACTGTGCTAAATGTCTTTCTATGATTTATTATCCTAGAGAAATCAAATATTGTAATAAAATCGCATAAAAGTACGCCCAAACCAAACGTCTCCCTAGTTTTTTTTATGTAGGATGAAAGAAGACGAAGCCTAATCCTGGGAGACAACACCAAGTAATTTAAATTAAGGAGTCTTAAAGGCCATCAATTAATCACAGGGTAAATTAACAGTGGAGAAGTACCCAAGGCGCACCAATTCTTCAAAACCAGTCCATGTCAGGACTGCAAAGCAGGTAGGTGTGCTAACCTTCATTTCACTGTTGATCCAAGTACTTTGGATTTTTCTAAAGCACCTTGCTTTAGAAATGTCATCACGTCAGGTAATTAGCATGTTGATTCCTTTAGGGTATTAACAGGCTAATTATACAAGCATTGTCGCTTCTATCATTAACTAGTTTAGATAGCACAGAGGTAGACTTCTTGCTGAAGAACAGGGAAGACATTCAGAGAATCACAGAACAGCAGAAGCTTCCCAGGGAATCCCTTCCAGCTGAGCTCTGAGCAAGCTAAAGTTTGCTCTTCTAAAATACTAACCTTCAGCATGCTCTGCCTGATCCCAAACTCCACTGCAGCCAAGGCTGTCAGTAACTGAGATACTACAAGGCAGGTTTTCTTGGTTCCAGCAGCGCCTCATTCCTGGTTGGCACATCTAACATTTGTGTGAGGAAGCAGTCCTCTACGTATTCCAGGAAGGTGACAGATGACATGTGAGCTGCTGCATTGTTCTTCCACCATTTTCCAAGGCTAAATGCTAAATGCTCACACACCGACCATAAGAGGTGGCACTAGATTCAACCTCTGGTATACAGCCTTGCAGCTTCACTGCAGCAGCTTTCTGAAAACATGAGTGATCTTTGTGTGCCAGAAATCCAGCTTCACGAGCCTTTAAAACTCAAGGATGTGCCTTTCTTGCTTTACTCCCCTCTTTAAATGACCAGTATCTGCTAGGCAAATTTGCTGGTGGTGGAGCTGCACAGAGGTACTGTGTGGACCCTACCTAGGGGAAGGTGCTTAAAGCTGGTAGTGCAAAAATAAGCCCTTTTCTTTGCTCACGGGGAGCATGATTTTCCCCATTGCTGTCACCAGTTCTTCCAAGAACAGCTCGTAAAGGAGACCTGTAGGAGCTGACACCTGCTCTGGCTGAAGGGGACCTGCTGAAGCAGCAGGCATCCACAGGAAGACCTGAGACCAAGCTCACACCTTAGGAGGAAAAAGGCTCCTGCTCTTTCCTTTCAGCTTCTTCCACAGCAGGTAGAGGTGAAGCCCTTGTGGTCCAGGCCATGGGACAGCAGTTGGGCGCTGCACCACTCTCTGAGCACAGGTTATGGTACAAGTAGATGGAGCTGTATTCCCTGATGTCTGAGCATTCCCTTCCATAGCCTGACAGGAGCTCAGAGTAGATTTCAGATTAAATCTTCCCTTGGCCACAAAAAGCCCAGTACCTCCATGGAGCTGCTTAGAAGCAGAAAATGAGGTAATTACCATTTAGGGTTTCAGACTGACCCAGACTCTGATTATGGACAGAAAGACACTGCTTTCCATTTAAGAAACCTATTCTCCTGACAGAAACGACACACCTGATGTCAGGAGCTCTTATTCTACCACCACAGTAATTTACACAATAGCAACATCCATTTCTAGGCTAATACAGAACAAAAAGCAATTAAGGAAGCAGAGGTCAAACCAATTCCTTCTGCAGCTGCTCTTTACTGAGGGATGCATTTGGAAACAGAAAGACTTCTTTTTAAAAAAGATTAAATCTTATTATATTAGAAATGCTGAAAAATAAAAGAAAATTGGGTTCACTTACATTCATTAAAAGGGTGGAATTTTGAGGACAAGTAACGTAATGTAAATAAACCATTTTCATGTTATATACTCATTGATGCAGTGCTCCTGCATGATCCATATCAGATTGATGAGGGCCTGGGTGCTACATTAAACTTTTCTTTGGGGTAGGGGCAGATGTCCCTGTGGGGATCCCATGCAGGAAGGATGGCTGGGTCACAGCCCCATTGCCTGTCCTGCTCCCACAGGGCTGAGCAACACGGCACAACAGGTACCAGGCAATGAACAGCCCAGAGCTGCCCCCCATCAGCAGCAGGGACTGCCAGGAGATGCGCTGGGACTTGGAGCTCCAACATTTGGCTCCAGGGGCAACTCCCGCCTGAGCTTCACCTTGTCCCCTACCAGCCTCACAGGGAATTGCTTTTCATCAGTTTCACATGTCACTGCATAACCTGGCACTTGCCCCTGAACCATGAGGTTGCCGGGGTGGCATCAGACCTGGCACCAAATCCAGACAAAATGCACTTTTACCTTCCCCTTTACCTCTACCCTGAGACTTGCAAACCAAGTAATTGTGAAGAGCATGACTGCACAGTATTTGTGATTTATGAGTTATATGCAATAGTAAAATTTAAGCTGGCATTTCGGATACTAATTCACCCTTTGATTGAGCACATTAGCTGCTTGAAATGACCAAGAAGAAGCACTAATTCAGAACATTTCCTTTCCTTAAGCTAACTTCAAAGCTATCCGTACCATTACGTGATGGGGAACAAGCTTTTGCAGCAGCACCTTGCTCAGCTGGGGCCACAGAGCACCTGCATCTCCTGAAACCCCTCTGCCAGACGAGCCCAGCAGTTACTCAGCAGTTACGTCTGCGCTGCTCCACTGAGTACAGCCACACCGGGCCTCTGCTGCCGCCTGCAGCTGCCGGAGCCCCTGCGGCAGCCTCCCCTCCACTGCTGCCTCTGCAGGAGGAAAATCTCCCCGCAGGGAAACCTCAAGGCACTGGAGTGGGTGAGAGCTCTGGCACCAAGAATTTAACTCTACTTCAGTCACCTACATCAGTCACCTGCAACGCAATTAAAACCATTTAACTCTGAAGAAAATAAGCAGGAATGTGCCTCTGTTTTTCATCTGTCTTCTTACTCAGTGTAGGCATCACGCAGAACATCTTCACCCAGTTTATACTAGGTTTATACACCCTGGTTTATACACTGGGTTATACACCCACTTTGCATTAGCTTATTTACAGCACAATTACAGCACACCACCACCCACTCTCTAACAAGTTGCCCCCAAAGTTTTCTACTTTTTAGGCTTTTTTCAATGCAATTTACTTGCTTCCAGCATATTTTAAAAGGCCTTAAACAAGAGAGCACCCCTCACTGCCACTCATGTACACCCCTCTGACACACAATGCTGGCACACAACATGCCAGCTGGCATGATTACAGAGCCAGCCCACTGCTGCAGGCACAGCCACAGGAACCAGCATCCCAGTGGGAGAAACCCTGAAGGAATTAGAGGGCCCTGCTGTCTTCCTCTCCTCTACAGGATAAAGCTATTCATTCTATATACTAGAGAGCAAAAATCCACCTCAACTTTTATAGCTGGTCTAGAGGAGAATATCTGGTGCCTGGGTCAACCACTGGGCACGGAAGTCGTTAACTAAACCCTACCTACCATCATACACCTGCAATTGCTGTTGCCACAGGCTGTAGGAGTTTGGTACCCCTGGCCCACCAAGCAAGGAACTGAATAAACACCTACACAGTTGACATCCTTACTGCAAGGGCTGTGCAGTGCAGGCACACCTAACCCTGCAGCCATGCCTGCTGTAAGCTGCGAAATACCAGAAACCTTCATCCACCAGCATCCTGCTCCAGCAGCCACACTGCACACTGCCCAGACACATTCTCGGAGTACAGCCAAACCAGGGAAAAAAGGGGGAAGTAAGCAAAGGCATGTGGCCAAGGCTGCACACAGGCAATTGAGCCGCAGTGTCTCCCTGGGGACACAGGTCTCAGCAGACCATGGGGTCTCTGTCAGGAGCCACAATCCTGTTGGCACTGACCCATCAGCACTTCCCCACCTTAGCCTCAGGACTTGGCAGGGTCTCAAGTGCTCTGTTTCACACACACGGAATGCTTCCTCCCCCATCCTTTGCAGGCAGAAACCAGTGTCCAGGCTTTTCTATGCTGGCTGTTGAGCTCTGCCACCAGCTATAGTGGGTCTGAGTTATGAGGTTAAGCAGGTCTGAAAACTACTTCTGGACTGCTTGACATCAATATTGAAAAGCTGTTTAGCACAAGAAGGCTGCTGCTAGGAGCAGGCAGCAGCAGGACTAATAATGCACACTGCGAAGGTCACAGGCACAGACCAAATTCTGCCCCTTGCGCCTTGCGCATGGCCCATGATATTTAGTAGAGAAGAAAGAGAAGACGCAGTGATTTCATATCTATCAATTTAATCTCCATCAGGCTCTGATGTGCATGTAAAAGTCACTTACCAGCATCTCCTCCGTGAGGCTGCTCCCTGCAATGTCTGCACCTGCCCAGCTCCATAGGGAATTGGTACCTCTTGAGCACATGGCCAAATTCTGGCCATGCACAGACCCACCGCAGCTCCAGTATCCAGCTGCTGCTCCATAGAGGGGAACGCTACCATGGCAAGGAAACTCCCTTCAGAAAACCACTTTCCTCCTCGACCTCCTCTAAACGCAGCCCCTGTGCTCTGGCTGGGGCAGCTTGGGAAGGGGACCCTGCAGGTGCACCCAGTGGTGCCCCCGGGCCAAGCATTCAGCTAATTGGGGTGTGATGTCAGACAGGGAGAGGAAAGTCCCATAGGAGAGAGCAGGAACCCAAGGAGCAGAGGAAACACATAAGCATGTCTCACAGAGGTCTCAAGGACACGAAGGGATGACAGCTCATGAAATTATCTCATCAGGAGATGCTGGAATAACAGAGTGGATGCACCCATTGCAACAGCCCGGAGCATACTGAAAAGCAGCACCTACGGCTGGCTTTTTCCACCTCCAATTCCTCTTTTTATTTTTTCTTGTTTTTCATTGCATCTCCATTCTCTGCACTATGAGCCCCAGATCCAACAAAGCACATGAATGGCTTCATGCATATTTATATACCTCACAGGAACAGGCTCCGGCACCAGTTCTGTACAGCACCTGTAAACACGGGCAGGGATGGCCACGCAGGACAGGCAGCCTCTGCCAGCAATTCATATGTCTCCTCCGACAGCCATGGAGCCAGGCACAGGCATTTCATCTCCAGACACTGCTCTGCCGCCCAGAGCGGCTCCTGCCACGGACATTTTTCATTTGATACACAGAAGATTATGGCCTTGTGAGACGTTTGAACAATTTCTCTCACCACAGCATGAGCCAAACAAGATGAAACACTGAGGTCGAGACAGGCATGACACTGCTTAAATTGATGGGCTTGGCAAAATGAGCAAGCGCTGACGAGCAGCCTGGACAGAGGAGGGTTTGCTACTCTCTTGAGGAGAAAAAGATTCCCAAACATTCCAGAAAGTTCCAGGACAAGTAGCTTCTGCCATGTCTGCAATGCGGTTATTAACTAAGTCTGTCCTCTTGAAGAATATAATTTTGCCTTCTAAGCAAGCAACAGATGAGCTCAGGAAGCATCAGCATCTTGCTCTCACCAGGATTAACAGTGGTTCACTCCTCCTAGTTAAAGCAGCGAGTCTGCAAAAAAAGCCAAAACCATCCCTGGAGCATCTTCCCTGAGTGAGCCTGAACCATGATCAGGGCTGCAGGACCCACTTAGCACCTCCAACTGACCCCCACTGCCTGCTCTGCTGCCTGCTGCTCCAGGCTGACAAACAGCACCTCTCATGGAGACCAGGAAGCCACAGGTGGGGACCTGGAGAGCAATGGAGATGGATTTTGAAGCCCATGCATGGCTCCTGCTGCACAGAGGCTCCTCCAGGCAGAGTGGTCACCAGGAGGCCAGGGTTTCCCACTGCAAGCACATCTCCCCGTGCTCCTCTCCCACCACCCCAAGAGCAGGAGATGTCCCCACAAGACCTGCCAGGTTACTCCATGTGGCCACAGGGTGCCGGGTGGGAGCACTCTGCTCTCTCCAGACCCGAGCACAGAGCATATGGTATCTGGTGCATAAATACATGAAGTATTTTATAACACCAGACACAAAGGCCAAATTCTGATCTAAATTAAACAGGTATAAATCCCCAGAAAATCCAGCGCTGACATCAATGGGTTTTTCTTTTTTTTCCCTTTGGCTAAGATAGGATTACACAGGTTTAGGCACAAATTAGATTCTGCTTCTGAGCTCCAGATCTGTGGAATATACAGACAGTCCAATACTTCAGAAACACACGTCTAATAGACAATAAGAAACAATTTTCTAGCAGCAAGTTGCCTAATTATCTATCCATCTGAGAGACATTACGGTGCTCAACATGATAGCATTTCAAAACAGAAACCACTTCTTCCTCCTGCATCCCAGCACAGGAAAAAAACCCTAATCATTTGCCTCATATATTAGAGAAGATTCCCCTCCACTCCCCATATTTGTGTGCAAAAGACAAAATACCTGGATATTTCTTTATGGGAAAGGAAAAGCAACAGGAGAAAGGAGAGATGAGCACCTGTCTGAAGCAACAAGTCAAAATGTACATGTGTAATGACCCCAAACACATCCTGGCTTCCACCCATGCAAACAGGCACCTAAAGATGATGCTGGCATCTGAAGGTCATGTTTTCACACAGACAGGCAAATCAAGATTCAGGTGTATTTCTGGAGAAGCCTGAGGAATAAAACCACTATCAGCCTTCAACCTGCTCAGCTAATTGGGACATTTGGAAAATGGCCTGTTATTTACAAAGGTACCACTGAAAAGCCTTGCTATGTCTGCATCCCATCCATGGCACTTTTACAAATCTAGTGCAGCACAGGCGAACACCAAAAGCATCACCTTGTCTCCAGTGTCTACACCAGTCTGACCACCAGAGCTGATGGAGAAAACAGGAATAGTTTTAAGGTCAGAGGAGCTTCAGCCATCTTCTGCTCCACCAGGACTTAAGAGATCCAATGCCTAGAGACCCGACTTTAGGACTCACACAGAATGAATCCTAGCTAGTTTTATTTCCAGCTGCAATGACTAAGTGTGGGTCTGTGGGCTGCAAGCCTCCGGTGCAGCAGTTTTCCCCTGCTCATAGCCTGGGCTCACTGGGAAGGTGAGGTCTGGAGCTGATGATCAACTTTGGCCCATCTCCAAGCAGCCTTTTCTGCCACGTCAGGGCTGCCCTCCTCCCCCCTCATCTCCACCACCTCTGACTGACCCAGAAACTCTGCTATGTTGTTCTAAAGCACCCCAAAACATTTTCTATAGAGCATCCAACTCATGTTCATTAGACAACATACAAAATCAAACTGGTCTGCATCAGAGCATCCCCAGCACCCCCAAGAGTGAAGGGTGACAGTGGGCAGAGCTGTGCTCACCAGGGGCTGTCTGTGCCATTAGTGACCACTTTTTCCAGATACAGAAGCATCCCAAAGTATCCACCTTCAACAAGAAGTCAGGATTTCAAAGAAGACTCAATTCCTCTCCTCTCAAGCTGTAATGCCACAAAAGCAATGAATATGCTCAAACAGGCAGCATTCAGTGAAAGCAAACCAAACTACCCAGAACTGCACCATTAGCAACACACACCAACAGTGACTTTTTTTCTCCTCTAAAAACTCCAGGTTGATTAAATGGTCCTTAAATTTTCCCAAAGGCCAAGGGAAAGAGAAAATGAGCCAACAGAGGACCAGGTATATTGCTATTGAGGAGTAATCTGTTATTTTAATCAAGTACTGTCCATTACAGGAAGTTAATTAGAGTTAACTAATTGGAATAAAGCATCAAAGGGATCTGGGGGTCTGAAGACATGCATTGCTACAGCATTCAGTGAACAGACAGCTTGATGGTATTGTCAGTGCCTCTCTGCAGTAGCTATTGAAACCTCAGGTATAGGTGTGCAAAGAGTCGCTCCTCAATGCTACCTCAGGAACTAAAATACGTAAAGAAATTACATTTAAAAATTGGTCCTAAACCTTTATAGAAGACAGGCACAGTCCATTTTTAAAACATAGTGAAAAGTGAAGAGAATCATATAAAATCCTATGAATGCTTCAAAAGAGAGTGCCTGTGGGCTGCATCCTCAGCCAATACTTCAGATGAAGATCTTACCAGCTTTCACACATGTAACAAGGCTATCTCTCCATCAACATGTAAACCCTATCCCAGCCCACTTCCCTCCAGAGCATCATGTCCTGCTGGAGTCACAGCCACCTTTCACAGGGGATCAGTGCAGTGGGATGAGCCCCACCACTGCTCTCTATCAGACACCACCAGCCCTGATTATTGTCCCAGCTTCTGCTATGCTCTCAGCCAGTTCAGACAGCAAAGAAGGTTTTCCCTCTGGATTTGCACAGACCAGTACCCAGAGCACGAAAATGATTCTTCCCTTTTGGGGGACCCTGCTTGTTCACAAGCTCTAAAGATGCTGTCATGTAAACACGTACAAGAGATTATTTAGATGGAGAGACACACACAGACTCACCACAGGACCTCAGGGAGATACATATTCCCTATCTGTGAGCCCTGAAGGCTGTATTTTTTATGGTAAGCAATCAAAAGATGTTAACGACCCACCAAGATGCAGCTTGCCCTGGAGCACTGATGTTTTTTATTGGACCATCTGGGCTTTACTGCAACACAAACAGCATTACCAATGATTGTTATTAACAACATTATAATCACTAACAAAATACCACAGTGCTCAGATTTCAGGTGTTGTCTCACCTCCTGCTGCACAGCCCATGTTTTCCAAATGTTAGGCTGGGATTTAGAGGACAACCTGCACAAAACCCATCAGTGAGGAGAGGGCACCCAGCACCAAACCATCCTGAGCTCAGAAGCTGCAGTCGCACCTTAAATATCCTCTTCTCTGCTTGGAAATGACCTTGGGCAGCAGCTGACAGCCCTGCTTCCAGGGCCAAACTCCACCTTCCCTTTACCATGGGACAGGTATATATATATACCACAGGTATATGTGGTTAGGAGAATACACCATCTTTTAAACCCCACCCCATTTCTCTGCAAGAGGTGAATCCAGGCTACTTTCATTTAAGCAGAAGATGGCACATGGAGGGTATGCATCAAGTTGCCAAAAATACCCCCAAAGTGGAAAAAAGAATCACCCCAAAAAAAGTGCATTTCTGTTACAGGATGTGTCCTGGGTTCAGCAGTAGCAGTCATTTTTCTCCTTAGTAGCTGATGCAGTACTGTGGTTTTGACTTTCAGCCTGGGAGCAGTGCTGATAACACCAATGTTTTCAGTTGTTGCTCAGTAATGTTTACTCTGACCAAGGACTTTCTGAGGCTCATGCTCTGCCAGGGAGGAGGGGAAGCCAGGAGGAAGCAGAGACAGGACACCTGACCCAAACTAGCCAAAGAAGTATTCCATACCACAGCACGTCATGCTCACTATATAAACTGGGGGCAGTTACCCGGAAGGGCTACATCACCGCCAGGGTTGGGCTGGGTATCAGTCGGCGGGTGGTGAGCAATTGTATTCTCTTCCCTTGTTATTTCCCTTATCATTATTATTATTGGTGGTAGCAGTAGTGATTTGTGTTATACCTTAGTTACTGGACTGCTCTTATCTCAACCCGTGGGAGTTACATTATTTTGATTCTCCTCCCCATCCCTCCGGGAGCTGGGGGAGGAAGGAGGGGAGTGAGCGAGCGGCTGCATGGTTCTGAGTTACTGACTGGACTTAAACCACGACAGGATGTATACAGATGCTCATTACCTAGACAACATGTTTGATGGTGTAAATGAAAAACAAGTATCTTCTTCACTAGATGTTGCCTCATTCATCATCTATTTTTTCTGTCAGGACATTATACTTGTTATGATTATCAGCTACTTTCCTATTTTTAGCCTTTTCTGGGATTCTGTGACACTTGCAGCAGCGATCCTGACCCTAGATGGTTCCTCCTGGAATGGACATCTCCACCTAAGCTCATCCCACCTCATCTTAGGCACTAAACAGGGACATGTGAGTTAGTGACAGTTCCAGTAAGCACCTGAGGTAGGAACAGAGAGGAAGGCTGAAAGACAGCTTGCATAAGGTGTCCTGCACCAGTGTGGAAGGAGAAGCATTTTGGTCTGTAAATGCCAGTAATTTACAGTGTTGAATCCTAGTATGTCTGAGGAAAGAGCTAAGAACCAGTCCAAACCCCTCCAAATGTTGCCTAATGCAGAGCTCACCCTGTGCACCTCTTCTTGGAGGACCTACTGCCTTGTCTCCTAGTCCAGCTGCACTTCAGTCCAAAGTCCAGCTCTCCAGAGCACCATCAGGAAAGTGCTTTATGGAAAACCATCTATCCACAGTGTTTGTGCACACAGCCCTTGCTAAAGCTGCAGCAAAACTGGGCCTAAATTTTTACTACAGTAAGAACCAAACCCAGACTGTTTGATTCAAGATGCACAGGAGAAAAACACACAGGGGAAAAAGAATTAATCTTACTTTGTCTACATAGTGCTTTACTTCGCAGTGTGGTACCAACCGCACAGAGGGAGCCAGGAGCCTCAGTTGATAAGGACTGGCACAGCTCTACTGATTTCCAGTGAAGCCAAGCCAATGTAAAGACAGCTGCAGACTGGGTCCAAAATATGAAGCCACAGAAAAGGTTCCTTTAAATTATTGAAGATACGCTTGACTCCTGGCTCCCATGACTGCTTTTACAGCTCGCTCTTCATTCAAAGCATCATCACCCACCAATCAAGCAGGACTATTTTCCTTTTCAATTGGACTTTGACTCAACAGCAAATTTAATTAACTGACCTAATGGACTAGAGCTGTGGATTGAGAAAAAGTCAGAAATACAAAACAACTCCCACAAAACACACAACAGAAAAACCCATCACTGCAGCCAGAAAAACCCCAACCCCCAAGTGAAAGCAAAAACCTAGAAAAGAAAAATGTGCCTCATTCTCCTGCTTTTTGGAGATGCAGAGTAATAAAAACATCCTCACATTGCGAGGTACAGCTTCTCCATGGGGGCAACCATTTGCTCTTTATTGTCTTTTAACAGAAGATCCCAAAGCCCTTTACAAACTTTTATGCTGTGCAATACCCTAACATGCCAAGAAGGCAGCTATATGGGGAATACCACCATCCCCAGCCCAGAGTTTCAGCCAAGCTGCATGCTAATACTCATTTTATTTAAACCTCACAGATGCACACAAGAAGAAACTGGTGCCGCACTCCCTGTTGGAGTTAGGCTTCCACCAACATCCAGAGCACCTCCATCACTTAGGTGAACACTAAATGTGGCTCAGCATCTTCACCACCACCATGTCCCCTGAACTATCTCACTCTTGTGACACACAGAGTGCCAATTCAGAAAGGTCCTCACAACAAGACGAGCTCTTGGCTTCTTTAACAATGGGAGGCAGTGCAGACATTGAACCAGAAGACTGTACGCACACAACAGCATGACCAACACCTCTGGTTCCAGCTATATACTGGCTGCACAAACCATGTATATCAAACAACAGAGTCCCAACCACAGCAAAAGCGGCAAGCCCAATGATGCCTGCAGTGCTGTGCCCAAGCCACTCACCACCCTTCAGTCTGACAGTAGCCATGAGAACCTGGCACTGCTGCTCCTCCAAGCTCTGCATGCTCCTTCCCAGCTTTGAAGCGCTGGTGACATTTCTGGCCTGGGATTATTTATTGCAACATTCAAAGTGAGCAACGCATCACTTAGAAAGTGAAGCACCACTTAAAAGGAACACTACAGAAATCTGACTGCATTATGTGTGATTAGAAATCAGATAACTACCCACTGGCTTGCTTGAGAATACATCCACCTGCACAGAAAAAAATAATCAGGCATCCACTCCATCAGCCAGGGTGAGGAGCAGCGTATTCCCCTCACCTTTCTGCCTATATAGAGCTGCTACTCCGTTTGCCTTTTCTTCTTCTATTAGGAAAAGGGGGGAACAAAGAAAAGCATATTTTACAGCAGTCACAAGATCACCTAGATGGAAGCTTCCAAGAACAAATTCATCATAGCACATGCAAGGTACAGGCAGGGTGACATGCATGCAAAGCAGTGATTAATTATAGACTTTTAGTT
Organism: Pezoporus wallicus; assembly: GCF_028554395.1. NCBI lineage: Eukaryota > Metazoa > Chordata > Aves > Psittaciformes > Psittacidae > Pezoporus > Pezoporus wallicus. The sequence continues at coordinate 371,968 of NW_026640476.1, read as the reverse complement.
GAGGAAATTTCTGAGCATGCAGGGTAACATTTAAATTGCTCATCAGCATCTCTTTTGTTATAACATGTTTGGAAACAAACTAATTGGTTGGAATTAGGCTCCTTGTACCAGCTTTGACACCTGTATCAGCCGCGTAAGAAATAAAATGAAAAAACACCTCAAAATGTATTCCTTCAGATGCAGATTCCTATCTGTTCCTCAAAAGATGGCGAGTAATGGGTGGAAAGTTGCCAAAAAACATGTTTGTGAACCATGGGAACCCAGTGTGGCAGAAAAGCTGGGTTCCATTGCCCAATCCCTCTGTTCTTCCAAAGGACAAGAGGGTCTAATCCTAGTCCTGACAGTGCCCAAGCTCCACAGCACACACAGCCTGAGTGAAGCCGTGGCATGGGAGAGAAACCCACTGCTTCTTACGGGTCCCTGCAGCCCTGCCCATGAGCTCCATCCCGTGGAACAGCAAACAAGGCCATTGCCATGGTGGGTCTATGGCCCCAGTTTAGCCCCAGTACTGCTGCCCAGCCTGCAAGTGAGAGCACAGCCAGAGACTCATTGCTGTGCTCTGCTCCTCCTGCTCTGAGCAGCACGGCAGTTGCCAACTTTACTGACTGTGTTCATGCCCAGAGAACAAAAATAGGAGATTCAGAAATTGCATAAAAATAAGAATTCCTATCCCAGCCAAACATGCCCAGTGCTGACAGAGCTTTCGAGTGAGGTTAGCTCTAGGACTCCTCCTCGCCCACAGCCTGTGTGGTCTGTCTCTTGGTCTTTCTCAGCTGTGCCATTCAGGGCTTGACACTAAGTTCCAGTCCTTTAAACAAAGGCATGAACAAACCTGTTTACAGAACAGGTAATGCCAGTGTCAAACACCTGTAGCTGCATCACCTCACCAGCAAATTACGCCAAGTACCAGCAGTTATCTTTGCCTGTGTCTGGGATTGTTCAATATTTCCCTCTCATTCTTCCAGTATTTTACTTTATGCCAAGCTCATTGCCACTCAGAAGTGCAGTCAGCGCCTCCTCCTCTGCACAAAACCATTCCAAATGGCACCAACTAAGCACAGGATGACAAGGTGTGCTCCCAGCCAGCTCCAGCCATGAGGTGGCAATGCCGGGACCATCTTCTGCAGAGGACAGGGTGCTAATTAAGCTTCCCTGGAGACCCCACCGACTGTCACCTCTTGCAGGGTGGCTACTGGGACAGACACCATCCTGCACAGGTTCATCTGAACACCCACAGCTGCTTCTTTATTGATGCTGGAGGTAAGCACAACCATGCCAAGTCGGTAACACCACCACCACATTTACCTGTGAACACTAGGCTGGCATTTTCCAGTTCTTCCTGTGGAACCTTGAAGCTGAAGGACTCATTGTAGAAGGGATCTATTGTCCCCCGCATGCAGGAGGTCTTCTTGGTTTTTGTGAGTTTTAATCCATGAACAAGCTGAATTTTCACAAAGGGATCTGGCAAAAAACAAAGCACAAGGTCTGCTTTATGGGCATCCTGAGTCAGCACCCCAGTCTGTGAAGGCTGGGCACCATGGGGACGGACCGTGCTGGAAAACAGCACTTGGAAATGACTGGGACTTGTACCACTGCGCTGCTCCCAGGGATTTGCAGTGGAGACAAAAGTCAGGCAGGTGGATTAAAACTGCTCCTTGCCAAAGCCACTATTAATGGCAGCCTTGACAGAGGCTCAGCGGACTGTTCACTTTGGAAAATGCCAGTGTTCTGGCAGCAGCGGCAGCTGGGGCAGGGAACATGGGAAGAATACCTGAGGACATGCATGAAGCAGTTACCAGCCAGCACGCTCAGCAGGGAGCAAAGCATGGGCACTGGAAAAGCCTCACAGCATCCACAGAGCAGCTAGATATCATAAATGAAACTACTGCAACATTAATAGTCAGGCAGCACACAGCATCTGCAAAGCACAGCACAGCCACAAATGGGCTGCCTCACAGAACACATCACAGGGGTAATTTAGAGCTCCTGGTTCCTCACCTCACCCTGGTTCAGAGATTTTAACTTAAATATGGCAAAGGTATTCACACCCTCCATTTTATGTCAGGGTTCCAAATACTTTCATTATTGTTGGCTATATATACCAAATTAATATCTGGAGCCTTATATTAATAGGAACTGAGCTTCTGAATCCCCCTGGATCCCCCACAAACTGCAGCCTCACCACAGCTCTCCTGTAAAGGCACATATAATCTGCCCATGAGTAATGTGAGAAATGTACTGCCCTTTACCTGAACCTTGGCTCATGTCTGTCTGAAGAAGCTGTTTTGCTCTAATGATGTCCACATTCAGTCTTCCTGCACTGGGTAGGTAGTTCAGTGACAACAGCAGCTCTCCCAGCTCCACTTCATTCTGCAGGAAAAAGGGAACATGGACATTCAGAACAGAGCTTGGAGGGGAAGGGAGAAGCAGGAAGAGAAATTAAATAAATCCTGTTTATCTAAGTGCCTGAAAACCAAATTTCAGTTACGCTCTAAACTGCAGCCAACAACCATCTGGTGGTACCTCATGCTGAGCAGAAACAAGAAAGAATACTATCCCCAGGTGAAGATCGTTCTTTAATTGCTGATCCTTCACCAGCTTTTCAGCAGCCATGCAAAGAGGACCTATAAGGAGGAATAAATGTAAGGTCAGTCACTTGCCTTCTTGGGGAAGACATCCTTTTCCCTTACCAGCCCCCAGGGACCACACCAGCCACTTGGGAAGTCCAGGCATGAGACAGTTAATGCATCCCTGGGCCACAGGAAGGTAATTCAGAGGAAACATCCCCTTGGCATCCAGCCCATTCTATCCAGGCCGTGGCACAGCTTAACTGTGCCCTTGCTGTTCATCAGTCTGCACCAGACATAGCCTCACATCGAATAGCTGCTCAGCCAGTATTTCTTTTCCCTTTACTTAATGATGCTTAAAACTATTAATTAAAAAAAAAAAAACAACAAAAAAAAGAGCTGGAGCACTGACATCACTGCTCCTCAGACATGACAGCTTAAAGTAACCTTTCCTCCCCTAGCACGACCTGGCTCCGAGATGCTGTTACTCTCAGATGCAAAATCCAGACACTGAAACAACTCTGGAGACTGAAGACACACCAGCCAGCCCAGGCAGTTCACCAATCCATCTGCCTTGTCTCAGGTCCATGTCAGAGTGCAGAGCTGGTTCTTCATCCCAAATAGCCAAACAGTTCAAAAACCAAGTCACAGCCATTCCCAAATGGAAAAGGAGCTGCAGTGGTATTGCAATTGCAACAAAAGGCTTAAATGTCTTTACTGATGCCCCAAATATTAAATTACAGAAACCCAAAACTAAAGGACTAAGTAGACAATAAAGAAAAAAGCTCTGAGACGGAGTCACAGCCTGAACTGACCCAAAGAGCCAGGTTCATCAGCAGATGGGCCAGCACATGTAGTACCCATCCCTGGCAAAGTTACCAACAGTACTGGGGAAACTGAGGGTACGGCTGCCAGGAAACCCAACCGGCTTACAGCTACTCAGCTGCAAAGGGAAAAGCACAATCTCCACTGAGCACAGATCAACCAGAGAGCTTGGACCAAACCCGAGGAGACACTCAGGGAAAAGCCTCACTCCTCAGGCAGGAGCTGCACAGGATGGCTCCCATTGCCCACACGCCACTCAGCTCTTCACCTAACCAGCCAAGCACTAAAACCCACGTCAGGTAATGGTATTAAAAGTTCTCCCTGAGGCATTTTGTCTCCTCTCCTGTTCCTGTTGACTACTCCCGGGGAAAGCAGCAGGACGTGCGTGGCATGCAGGAGCACTGGCAGGCTGAGGAAGTCCTGCACCCCCGATGCTACATAATACAATTCAATTTAAATCAATATCCTTTTTTTTTGGCTTTCATAGAAAATGTGGCAATAGGCTGCCCAATTTCATATTAAAGGTCACTGCGTTTCGGGAGCTAGCAAAGCAACCCCCCTGTGTTTAACCCCACACATTTAATGAGCAAACGACAAGGGAAGCACCATGTGGGGAGCAAGGCAAAGGCTGCAAGTACAGCAGCATCCTGACTCAGCCCCTGGGTGAAGTGTGGACCCACATCACAGATCCTAAGGCAAACACATGGCCCTCCTCACACACTCCACTGCCCCAGGAGCCAGCCCCAGAGCCAGCCTGGTAGCATCCACCCCAAGCTGCCCCACCTTCTGCCTGACCTTTCCCCACAAGGAAAAGCATCTGATTTCTTACCCCAAATGCCTTCTGTCACAGCATCTTCTGATGTGGCAGTATACAACTACACAGCACACATACTCACATTCATCATGTGCATTTTCTTCCATTGCTACAGTACTGCTTCACTGAGAAGGCACCCCTCTTCTGTCCACCTTTGCCAACTCCCATATCACAGTCCTGTTCAATATACGATATTAGAAGTTCTTTCAATCAGAACACCATTCCCCAACACAAACCTGACCCGACATGACTTCTGTGAGGTCAAGCCATACCTATATATACAGCTGTGCCCAATGGTTGCACAACGTTAGGATCTAAGAAAGCCTGACATTCAAGGTGATTTAAACATCATCTATCTAATTCAGGCTATCACCTTTGGTTTGATATTCCCCAAACAACTCTTCTCTGATCTTGGCTCTGTGGCTGGAACTGCCTGAAGACACATTTATCACCAAAAACAGTTGGCAACTTCTAAATCTATTACCAGGACAGTAATGAAGCACCACAGTGCCCACAGCAGGATCCAGCTGAGGTACCCCTCAAACTCATTCTTTATAACATATCAACAACGTATCCAGTCCTACTTCCACTTGCATTAACTGCTGTGTCGGGTTCCATGCAGTGTTTAATTCCTAGAAATTCAGGTACATTTGGACAGCACGAATTAGGAAACTAATTAGTGACGTTATTACCTGCTGAGAGGAGACAATCAAACAGCTCCTGTTGCAAATACCAAGTTTCTGGCACAGGCAGGAGGCTGGCTGGCACTGGGTAGGGATGCAGGACCTTTCAAGTCACCTCAAGCTTAGAGTGCTGAAAATCCACATTAAGATTTGGGGTAATAACTCCATTCATCCATTGTTGGAGCCTATTGATCTTATCCAAGACCTGCAGGAACTAAGGGACTTCCTTGGGTCAGGGAGGAATGGTGAAGCCCAGCAAGGGAAGGCAGATCTCCACACTTCCAACATATTTAACATTGGACACGTTTAACTCCTGACTGTATTTATGCATGACAATATCAGACTGGGTATGTAACACTCTCTAAGGCACTGCCAGGGAAACCAGGCATCTACCCCCAAGCAGGAACCAAGCCTGACACCCACTTGAACCCTCCCCAGCACTGGGTCACATAACCCCTGCAGAGGTTACTGAAGGAGCCACTATAACATAACTGTCACACTGCTGCCTAACCCACAAGCCTTCCATAGGTAAAGGTAAAGCTAAATCCCTGATTTTCCGTAGGACCTAACCTAACAGGGATATTGGCACCTCTAGAAAACTTTCTGATTATCTGGGCTTAAATTTGAGTAAGGGGAGATATAAAATGCTGTATTCTGTAAGTGTGATCCACTGAAGTCAGAAGATAGACTACCACTAGCTTTAATGAGTCCCAGATCTGGCCTAATTACCTAAATCTCAGTAGCACCTTCCGCCCCTTAGTGCTTTTCAAGCATTCCCAGATTTCTGTTAACTATTTTAAGGGAAGGAACATCCAACGCACAGAGGCCATGGCAGGATGAGTGTGCTCAAAGCCAGCCAGAAAGCAGCAGCTCCATTGTAGGGTGAGCACCAGCAGTGTCTGCAGCAGTAACAAAAGGTGTTTTCAGAAGGAAACCCAGATCCCTGGATAGCTGCCTCCCAGAACAAGTGACTCAGCCTTTTCAAGGCACTTAACCCAAGCACTGAACTGCCTTTGCTCTTTTGAAGGCATTATTTCTAGCTTAGCTGGAAGGATCTAGGAAACATGCTTCAAATCCTGCCACAGTGCCTGAGGGGACATCAGGCACTCAAGAAAACGAATTGGTGGCCAGCAGCCACCACATATGCCTCCCCAGCATGTCAGACCACCACTGCCTCCACTGCACCACGCTGGCTAGCTTTCTCCTGTTCTTTGGTTACCTGCTACCATTAGCAAGGAATTAACGTGTTGCTCCAAGAAGCACAAGGTACAAGGCCTCCTTAGGTTTTAGAGCTTCATTCTTTCCCCAGCAAGCTCATGCCGTGGCATACTTATGCTGATGTGACAGCCTTGCTCATAAGACATGCTGGTGGCACAGTGTGTGTCAGAGATGAAGATGGAGATGCAGACAGAGCTGCAGCTTAATGGACTGACTGGCTCAGCATGCAAAACGTAGATAACTGGAGCGCACAGTTGGATCCACTGCGAGATGGAGAAACAGGACATCCAGCTCTATAGGTCAGGCAGGAGACTCGGCTCAGGGAGGAATGAATGGCCACAGAGGTCTTGAGTGGCTCGTGGGGCCATAGGAGCTGACCAGAGAGCCTCTCCAGCTCACTTGCACCTTGGAAACACTCTGTGTTGCCATAACCATGGACTCCCATGCCCATCACCTTGTTCAGAGGTGTTTTATCGGTAAGACACGTCTTGCTGGGGACCAGAGGCATAGAAGCATGGCTCCTGTTTTGTCACACACTGCAGCATCCCCAACCTCAGACTCACGTAGAGGCTGAGCTGAGAAGAGGGATGCAAGTTCATACACAAGAGGTGTCATCAGCACCTTGTTCACTATAGGGAAAGGAAGTGCCTGAATTCTACTTTTCCTAGGTCTTTTCACCAGGAAACTAAAATGCTGTTGGTTTTGCTTTGAATATTTTGTTCATAGAACACAGCTGCAGAGGTGCCCCTCAGGCACCACGGTGCAAAGGCATCATTTTAGTTGCCATTATCATGCTGATGATGTGCTGATCTGTGCCGAGATCCCAGATGACCCTGAAAAAGCAATTTCCTGTTTGATGAGGTGCCGGAGTGACACCAAGTCAGGGACATCCGAGACCCTCCTGAAGCTCTGATTTACATTTCACTCCTGGCTGTTCCTCTCCGCAGCTGCGTTACAGAGCCAGACGTTTGGATTTGCAGCCTCGGGCTCGCGTGTGATCCAGAACCTTCTGCAGTTACTGACTGGGTGGAACCAGACACCCATAAGCAATCTATTTTTCTTTTTTGACATCTCTGAACCACAAAGAGGCCACCTCCAGGGAAGAGGAGTTTATAATTAGGGCCATTTGCACACCTGGTTTGGACCAGGGCAATTCTTTCCTCATAGCCCCCCCCTCAGACTGTTGGTTGTGCATTGTTACAACACCAGCACAATTCTGCAGCTAAATTCTGTTCCCGACGGGAACCAGAGCACATTACATCAGCACAGACATCTATGCAATGCTCCTAATGAAGTTTCAGATTGATTTTCCTCCTCAAGGTTATCTGTGACGGTACCTCCAGGCACATTAGAAAACTGATGTTTACAACAGTTTGCTCCAACAGGCTTTCTACAGCATCCTGCAACACACAGCAATCATTTCAGGAAGGCCAAGCCATTAAGGACCAGAACCTGAAAACAAATACATACTGACCAATGGCTAAGAACAGTGTTACTTGTGTAACAGAAGCTGGCTATATGCGTGATGAGAAGAGTCACAAAATCCCTTCTAAAGCCTAACTGGCTTTGCGTCAGTTTTGACAGCCATGAGAAAACCTCTCCTGTGCAAAAAACATTTGGGAAGAAGATGTTGCATGGAGAGGCCCAGCCCACAGGCCCCACCTCTGGGCAGCTCCTCCACAAAATACACCCCACACCATCCCAGTCTTACACAGAAAGGGCAAAGAGTGAACAGCACAGAGGGGAAGGGATGAGGCGGCTGGGTCAACAGCTGGAAGCAGAAGAGACAGATAAGAATGAAGAGAAAATAATCTAGAAGCATTTCTTATGCTGGAGCACTGGAAAATGAAAGGGGGGGAATAACACCAACAAATCTGGGGAATAAAAAACACACAGAGAAGGAAAGATGGCAGAATATCATAAACTAAAACATGACAACAAACCACAGGTTAGGAGCTAAAAATGTCATCATGACAGGCAAGTGTCTATCACAGCATCCCATCACAGTTCCCTCAACTCCAGTGACCTGCAGGGGGGTGGCATCACACCTCCAGCCAAGCTTCGCTCAGAACATCTCTCCTGCCTGACACAGGCAATCTGCCAGGTTGATTTTAATATCCTGTTAATGAGTGAGCATAGCCCTAAGTACCCAATCCGCATGCACCATCAATGATTATGCATTATTCCTTTAATTAAGCAGCCACTGAGCTCTGGGGCAAGACAAAAAAAAAAAGAAAAAAGGAAAAAGTAAGAAAAGGAAAAATCCCTGACACCGTTCACTTTCATGTTTCATTTCCCATATTTAACCGTCATGAACATGCACCCCCATTGCACTCTGGCACACACAGACTTGAGTCAACTGTTGTGCCAATTCTCCGAACCAAATCTCTGCATGACCAATGCTTTATGCCTGTATGAGAGATGAGTACAGGCACTATTTTCAATAATATACCACGCTACCAAACACAGGGCATCATCCATGTTCCCCAAGGATGGCTCCTTCTCAGGGCTGCAATGCCCAACGAACCAGGGTGCTAAGAACAAACCTGGTACACGCACAGCTGGAGGCCTCCAAGCCCATGCCATAACCACCTGGCTGCATGGCAGAACTAACATAGCACCCAAGAGGAATGTGCCAAAATGAGTCAGTACCTGAATTTCAAACTCATTTCCCCCTTTTCCTTCCCAAACATGGCACGGTGAGAACAGCACAGTACTTGTTGTAGGCTTATCCTGAGATGGGAATCTACTATTGCAGAGAGCTGCCATAGCAAAGCCACTCCATTTGTGGAGCACATATCACACTTTGAATGTAAAAAGCAAAGAGCTCATTCTAGTGCATTCATAGTACAAAGTCAAAAAAGCAAGTCCAATACATAATCCCCCTACTACAAAAATGGCTTAATTTGAGAGGAGAAGGAATTTTTACGCTATTTTGTCTCCATGACCAGGCAATTGTTTTTTCTTTTCTGGAATTATCTCCAAGCTCTCATTACTGCTGGTATACAGCGTTTATTCCTGCCTACTCAAATCTGCCAAAAGAGAAATGAATCATATGTCAATAAAACTTGGGGTCCTAAGCACGTGTTTCAGAATCAATCTGAACGGTGAAATAAGCAAATATGAGCCCAGCTACAGCAAGGCCTGCCAGCTTCATTCATGGTAATTAAGCAAAGCCACACACGTTTAAGGGGACATTTAAGGAGAGCAGAGTGTTCCTATGGGGACTGGACTCAAGAGCTACTTCAGGAGCTGCTCCTACTGTGCTTTGGAAACATATTAATTACCCTGCAAGAAAAAGCCTCCCAGAACTATCCTTTAGAAAGGATAAAGGATTTGGCAATACCTGCACTGACATTTTCCACAAGGAATAAGTCCTTCTGCTTAGTTGCTGGCTCTGATGATACACTGGACAGCAGCTCGCCTGTGCCTCCACACTCCACTTTGGACTCAATCCCCCATGTGCTCAACGAGTGAGCCAAATTAAAAAGCACTTATGTACAGGTGCAATCTTTTGCCTGAAGCTTGCATCAAGTGGTTTATTGCACTGATTCCCAAGGCTGAGAGAACAGCATGATGCTCACCCATACTGGGTTCTCTGACAACCCCTTTAGGCACTGGATGCTGCTGTGAGATCTCCCTGGAGCCTTCTTTTATCCAAGCTGAATAGCCTCAAGTCTCTCAGCCTTTCTTCTTCATAGGAGAGGTCCTTCAGCCCCCTAAGCATCTTCCTCCAATTCATCTTATCCTGGTCCAGCTCTTAGTGGAGTCAATGGAGCTGCTGGCTGCAGAAGCTGGACCATGCCTCAGACTGGGAGAAATCCACCCAGAGCTGTCAACACTGCAGGCTTCCCCACCTTTTTTAGCAGGACTCACTTGTGCTGGCGCAGTCCTGTGCTGAGGCTGTGCCCCAGCTCTGGGCTTGATGGGGCTCAGCGTGATGGTGGGACAAGGACTCAGCACCTGACTTTATCAGCACACGCCATGGCAATGGCTTCCAGCTGGATACAGCAAGTGCAAACAGATGTTCATCCTGGGTGATACCATTAGGCCACTTTCTCTGCTCTTCCACAAACCTTGCCCCATCCCACTCCCACCTGTATAAAGAGAAAACCTTCTCCATAGCTCCTGCCATCTGGATTCACTTTCCTCCACGTCTCCAGCTCGTGACGTTTCTGTCTATATATGCCAGTAAAAAAAACCCACATATTTTGTGTCTTTCATCTTTACATACCACGTCTGTGGCTGTCTATTTTTCTCTCCCTCCTGTTACTGGTTTTCCAAGCACCTGCTTCAGGATTGTCTCCAACACGATCCTTATTTCTGGGGGGGTGCTGCTGCCAGCTGCTGCTCCATGTCAGAGCCCAGGGCAGCCAACCCAGCCTGGCAAATTTTCATCAACTAATGATCAGAGCTGCAGCACATCGGCTTCATGTGGCTCTCCAGAGTCTGAGGACACCTTCTGCAAAATAAAATGCTATTGCACAGAGACTTTTTTTGTCCCTGTCTACCATGAGCTCAGAGCACAAAGCACACTTCAACAGACTCTACTTCAATCCAGCAAGAAACTAATAAAGGTTGTCTGTCCCTCAAATCATCAAGCAAAAAGAAGTATAAAAATATTGTCAGTATGTCAAGTCTATCATTCTGCAGGCAGAATCTTTCAACCAGCAGTCAAAAACACCTCACAAATTTCTAGCTCAAGCACCACTGTTATTGAAAGACATTCCAAAGCAGGTTTGTTCAAAGGTCTAAGCTTTATTGTTTTACTTCTTCCAGGCTCTATTTTTAACCCTCTGATCAATTAATTTAATTTTAACCAACTAAGATAAAATATGTCTTATTCATTGAACTTTAAATATCTTATCATTGAGGAAACATGGGAAGACTATACCAAACATCCTTTCTGGATGTCCTAGTAAAAGTATTGCTGTTCCCTTTGCAGTTGCAGTCTGCCAGCCAAGGTAAAAGAACAAGGAAGTATGAAAAGACCAAAACAAGGTACTGTACTAACCAAGGTGCAGAGGACCTTTCTGCTTAAATTTTTTTCCATGTGATAGCAAGCAGATAAATGCAAAAGGTGTGTAAGGTTAGGCCTGCCCATCCAAATTGAGTTTTATCTTTGTCTCCTTCCTTTTATAAATATCAGAAATGCATAAATTTATCTTGAATCCCGGTGAAGCAGACAGCACTGCTGAAAACAGCAGCAGCTTTCAATGAAACTTTGGGGAGGGAGAGAGGAAGGGCTGGTTCAGAGCCTGGCACACAAAGGCAGATATGATCTTGTCTAACCAGGGTCTGTATTAGCTGCGGAATGAGTCCACGTTACTAACAGAGAGATACATTACACATAGAAGTATCTACCATGCAAAAGCAAGGGGAGCAGGACGGAGCAAGGCTGCATGGTGGGAACCACGGGAGGATAACGGGATGCAACGAGGAGAGCTCTGTGATCAGATACACAACGCAGAGCCCATGACAAACTGCTAACACACAAAAAAGGTGTGTGTATATATATATATATATAAATTATTGCAGGCATTTTTAAGTAAACATTTGACAGAAGGTTCGGGCAGCAAAGGCAGCCCAGGAATATCTGTCTTTGTTCGTTCCCCTTATGAACAGCCTTGTAACACAGCCATGCCCTCACCCCCCCCCCCCCGCCACTCTAGTGAGCAAAGCAGATCCAATGACACAAAGACATGTCCTACATAAAGCTATGCTCAGGGACCCCATGATTTTGACTTGTGCACAGCATTCAAAACTTATCCTTTTTGCCTGAATATTGTTCAGGCTAATCCCACAATGCTCCTAATTCTGTTACAGTGAATTTAGTTAGCTCTCTTGCAGTTATCAGGGGTCTTGATCTTCTTCCCCTTGTACCCTGCAGAAAGTCTGAGCAAGAAGTAAAAGCACTCCCAGCCCCTCTGCACACAGAGAGGGGGCAAAGCAGAGTCAAAGACCCGTTTGGTTTCACATATAAACACCATTCAGTGGATTTTACTCGTACAAGTGTCTCATCACAAGTTCCCACTCCAAATCAGACTCTCAGACCCACACTGTACATCAGCAGTGAAGCCAATGATTTACTGTTAATCTTGTCTAATATCTCTGGCTATGCCATCATCCTGTGAACACACAAAAATCAAAGAAAATGTGAACCGTCCAAGTTCACAGAGAGGTTTGATTCAGCAAAGGCTTTAAAACATAGAAATTGCAATCCCAGAGCTGGCAAGGAATAGGAAGAGACAACCCTCTCATACCAATTTTGAGATACTGCTCATGCTATGCTCTTAGCTCCCTCCTCCTATGGGGTCCTGTGCCTCTAGCTACATGAGTGATACTGCTGGTAGCAAATCTGGTGGCTAACTGCCATTCCTGGCTGCAAAGCTCAGACCTTCCGATTGAACAACTCTTTTCCTAGCTGGGGAGGAGGTGGCACTGATCAAGGCCCTTTCCTGAGAGCAGATATGTAAGCACGCAGACCCTCTGCATCTTCTCCTCCCATCAAAGGGTTGAATCTAGTCCAAGACACACACTCAAACTTTCATGCATGCAATGTGTCACGTACATTAGAGAAAATCCATGGCAAGTTTATTTCCTTCAGGGACATGATGACAACAAATCTAACACTACTTTGCAATCTTTTGCTTATGCATTATACCAAAAAGTCTGTGGAGATTCGGACTTTACCGAATCAAATCATTAGCAAACTGGCATGTCCCCAAAGCACAGTCACGCTACCCACCACAGGAGTGACCCAGATGGGACAGTGTCACTGCAGCGTTTGGGAACGGATGCAGGTCACTGCAGTGTCAAGGAAGATCGTCTAAAAGGTGCAGACTTCCAAAGCAGTCTTGAGTCATTGTCATTAAAGCTGACACAGGATCATGTCACCTCCTCTGAATATGAAAGCCATCTCCTCTACCTCATAGTTTTAGTTATGAGACCAGTTACAGGCCCACACTATTTCAAGCCGGCAGATGCTGTATTAACAAGATGGCAATGACTAATTGGAAAGCACGCTACTTGCCAACAAGCAGAGGAACCGCACAAAAAACCAGCAAGAGAATTTGTGTCAATAATCTGATAAATTGTGTTACCTGAGAACTAGGCACAAGGGCTTTCCACCAGTGTCCGCCTTTCACAAGGTCTACATCGCTCAAGGGCATTGACACTTTGCCAATAACACAGTGGCGTGAGAATTTGTCAAAATCCACTACGGTTAAAAGCAGAGTTCTTCTCTGGGCTTCTAAAAAGGGGATTTCAAATGTGTACCTCTCTTCAAACACCGGGTTCTGCGTTTTGCGCTTCACTCCGGTCTGCTTGGAGTTCTTCTGATCGGGAAGAAGGCAGATCTTCACGTAGGGGTTGGAGTGAGCCATGTCTTGCCTTGAGCCGTCGTAAGAAATTGGAGGAGGCAGATCTTTAGCCTCAATGACTCGCACTATTAGGTAGTTATGCAACAGATCATACTGTGTGCTAAAATGCAGCATGCCCAGCTGGTACTTTGATAAGATCTCCTCATCTGTCAAGGAGTCCATATCGTCGCTATTCGAGTCAAGAGAGTACAGTCTTGGTTCAAATTTTCTAAAATAGTCATCTGGGGTGTAGGTTTTCCGCAGGATTGTCGGCTGAACTATTTCTTTCTTAGCTCCTATTATTCCAAACTCGATCGGTTTAATGTCAATTAACGGAGAACTTGGCCTCCTCGACTCTAAACCTAAAGGAGAGAAACGCAAAAATGCAATTGTTAGAAACTCAGCTGAAGCCATTAAAGGTGCAAGTCAACTTGTGCTTCTTTGGATATAGCTATTGTCTCTGTGCAACACCTTGCACAGCAGGCCTCCCAGTGGGACTTTTCACCACAATTAGTAGGACCCTTAATTATACTGAAGTCCAAGCCCACCTACACTTTTCCTTCCTTGTCCATTTTCACATGCAATTACCATGCATATGCTTTAGCAAGGAAAACAGAATTAGCCATGTTCCTGCAGAACAGAATGAGATTTTAATCAATGTTCCTTCAACTTGAATTGATTCCCTGCCTAAAAGATGAAAGAACAAACACTACAGTTTGATTTTCTTCCCCACAAGAATTACATTAATGTTGGAAGGACGACCTTACTTGAAATCCGCCTCGTGAGGCTGTAAGTGGACCGTGATGCATCTGAAGACGACCGCCTTCTGTCAGGGGAAACATCCTGCAGAGTGGGAGGCAGCTCACTGATTGTATTATCAGAGTCTCCATCTTTGTCCTCATTTTGGCTGCTTATCCTGTTATAAGAAGAGACCTTTGCGTGATTCAACTCAGTAAAAAGGGTATACAGAATAAAAATGCATCCTGGTATTGTGTCTCATCTCAGGTGCACATCCCTGGATGCTGTGGGGTATCTCCTGATCTATCTGGCAAGCAAAAGGCTGAGCAACTGACTTCAGACCTATGTGAAAAACAGACTCTTTACCTTTCTGCCTGGGTTTCAAACAGAGTTGTATCAGTATTAGTGCACAACACAGGCCACATGGGCAGACCTTGACCAAAAGTATTATCTTTGTCCTTAGAAAAAAAAAGAAAGAAAAAACCACAAATCACAAACCCCCAAAAGTAGCTTATTGCTGTAAACTCACAGGTACACTTTGGAAGCACAGATTTCGCTAGGAATGAGCCAGCATGGGAAACCACCATGCTCAGACATCTCAAACCTACAACACACCTCTCTCAGTAAAATATTGCTTTGCAGGTATGCCACTAATGTTTCAAAACTCGATCCTATAAATACATTCATTAAGAGCTATTTATTGACATGGGGAGGATGTTGTTTAAGTAACTGGCTGCTTTTTATCCACTTCTATAAACAACAGGTGATTCTCACCAGACAGTAATTTTACTGCCCTGGGGCCCTGGGAGGAGCAGGGAAGTTGGAAGGATCTAAATAACAAAGGGAGCTTTGAAGAGAGTTGTAACATCTTTGAGAAGACTCTACAGAAGACTGGCATTATAAAGAAGTCCATGTGTAATTCCTAATTCAGTTTATATAGATATATATAAAATTATACATATGTAAATATATCAATACGAAGTATAAAGAAAAAATTTATGTGAAAGTAACACCTATTATATATCTTATAACAACGTTCTGGTTAAAACCCTCATTGTGTCACAGCCACAGTGGCTCACAAAAGCAGTCAGGACCTCCCAGCCTTGACCGCAAGAAGAGCAAGAGCAACCAGTAACAACTACAGGAGATAAAGTCTCCAACTGCATGTTCAGAGGGGAGCGGCTGCCAACAGAGATGAAATCACTCAGCGGTACATGACGTGTAGTGCATCGTGCAAAATAAACCTTGGCTAATCCATGAGACAGAGCACTCAAAAGAAAATAGCAGCAGATCACAAGGAAAGCATCAGCATGAAATGAGCAAAACAAAGGGGAATACTGTGTGAGTTTTGCTCCTGATTCACCCTTTCTACAAGCATGGCACAGTTGGGTATAAATGAAATAGATTGAATCATTTGCTTTAGTAACCAATGACTGGAGCAGAGCAACAAATATATCCTGCAAAAAGCAGTAAAACTGCAGAAAAGTCATATCCATCCCATCTCTCCACCCCCCATATAAAACAGATTTGAACTGGAAATTCTTCTCCAAACCCACAAAGGTCACAGCAGAATCCATGCCAATCTCACTAATTCAGTCACACAACTTACCCACATGAAAGTCTGTTAATAATGAAAACCAAACCCTATGCTAAGAGGGGCATGCAATATTTGCACAACTCTGCAGCCCATTAAATGCAGTCCAAATCATGTGGTTTGACATATAATCAGTACCTGGAACGCAAATAGCTTTTTCACGCCTAAGTGCAGGTCTACACAATCATAGGTAGCATTTGGCTATACTTGTGTTTGAGAAGAAAATGCACAAAACAAGGAGAAGGCAGGGTGAAAAGGAAATCAGGAAGAAAAGCATTAGGGATGTTCTACAATGGGTAAACGTAATAGTGAGTTAATAACATACAGATGACCTTTAGTAAGGAAATTGCTGCTGAGCCACAATAATTTTCCCCAAATAAACTTTGGCTCTGGTTAAAGCAGCTCTGTTTCTGTTTAATCCAACCCTTTGGGAAGAGGAGCTGCATCCTGCCTGCCATTCAGTCTCACAGAGTGTGCACCATTTATCCATTTATCTTTGGGGTTTCTGTAGAATACTCCATAAGGGGCAGATCCAACATACACGCTCGTTCCCAGTCCATTGCTGCAAGGACCAGGATGCAAATGCTCCTCAGGGAATAACAAGAAGCAAGTACACATTCAGGTCAATATAATTAGACTCACTTTTGTAAGGAATTTTTTTTCCCCAAGTTACCACTGTAAAAAAATCAGGAAGTGATAAAATTCAACAGTCTCCCAAGAGGAAGGGCTTAAATATGCACCTTTAACATCCCATCCTGAGTTTCCAGGAAAGCAAGGTGTGTCAGAGCTGCCAAAGGGAAAACCTATAGGCGAAAAATAAATGATGGATTATTAAGCATGGGGTTCAGATGTTTGCTTGTAGGCCAGTGATGATCACAGAAGCAGTTTCCCCCTGGGAATTAGGTGGGGAGTTAAGAAAGGAACAAATTGCATTCTGCATTATGCCAGCGTCCTGGGCCCATGAAGAAGTGGCAAGGTGGAAAGATCTCAGCTAAAAACCTAGGTCTATTTTTGAAACACTTTCAGGCCATGAGTATGGCATACAGTAAATTGATTTGTTCGTATTTCTAATGCATGCATCTAAATGCAGAATATGGTGGTATTAAATCCATCTTCCATTTTAGGAATCCAAAAGCCCCATTTTAAAAAAGAAAAGAAGATAAAAAAGAATGAGGGGCCAACTGATATATACAGATTTATGAGCACTTAAAAACATACCCATTAAACACCTAATTCCTAGACCAACTCCAAATTCTTATTCTGCTCACACATCTAACTCCAGGCAATATCCTACCTCCAAATACACATACAGAGATTTAAGAGTTTAAAATCAACACAGTGAAAATAGAAATCTTGGGCTCCTGAATTCTGAGCCAGCAGAGGCTGCATGGGATCACTTCCACCTTAAACCTGCACACACAAAAAGCATGGCACTCCTATCAATCAGCAAACAAAAGACACCATTTCTGTCTCCCGCCTTTTACTCTCCTTTCTTTTTCATCTTCCAGACTCTTGTTCCTCTACAGGCTCATTTTTTCCTCCTCTCCTCTCAATCACATCCCCTCAGCTCCTTTCCCTCTCCATCTCCTCTGCTCTCTTTGCCCTTCTCACTTGACTAATTTCTGGGTTCCCTCACCATTTTCTAGCAAAGTCACCCTCGAAGCTCAAAGCATCACCATCTTCCCTGGCACCACCCTGGGTCCATCTCAGCTCACGACAAGAAGCCAAAAGCCTCTTCAAGCAAGCAAAGCCTGATCTCCAGCTTCCATATCAACATGTGTTAACAGGCATACGTAGAGATCACAGGATTTGCAACAGTGCCAGAGGAGATGGTGACTTCAGTGATCCTAAGGCATGGCAGCATCCATGCCTCCTTGCAAAGCTACTTGTCTCGTGTGTCCTCTTCTTTGGTTCCTGCTGCCCCACTCAG
The DNA here is from genome assembly GCF_028554395.1 of Pezoporus wallicus. Classification (NCBI taxonomy): domain Eukaryota; kingdom Metazoa; phylum Chordata; class Aves; order Psittaciformes; family Psittacidae; genus Pezoporus; species Pezoporus wallicus. The sequence continues at coordinate 354,238 of NW_026640476.1, read as the reverse complement.
GCATTACCTTTGGGAACTCAACTGCTCTGAGCACTAGAGCAGAACAGAGACCCTAATGGCACCAAATCACCTGAGGCTGGAAGGAAAGATGAATATATGACCTAGGCTGGGGTCCCAGGGACCCTACCCAGGGCTGCTAGTATGAGTAGGTGCAACATAAATTGCACCATGGCTGAAGAACTAGGCTTGGTGTTTTTTCTTTTCTTTTCAGAGCACACTGTCTTCTGTCTGTGGCCATTCCAGTAAGTTAATTGCAGAGGTTTTCAGATGGAGCAGGATGGGGGGGGGGGGAAACAATACAGGCTGGAGAGAGCACTTTATGAGTCCAAAGGTCTCCATGTTCTCTGCCTGTGGCAAAGTCCAGCTCATCTGCAAAGGCACCATACATCTTTGTTTTGAGACCAAAAGAACAGAGCTTCAATGCTTAAAATGCCCCTTTAGCCAGACAGAATCCAGCAGTCAAAACCAACATCACAGGACAATGACCACACAGCCTCAAACACATATAATGTCCCTTCTGCTTCTCAGTACACCAGAGAAACCCTAAAACAACCTCTCACAACAAGCCTAGCTACTTCTTCCCAAGTATGTAATTGTTCCTGCAGCAATCTTTCTATGTCCAATACTGCAACCTCATCACTCTGTTCTGTGCACAGTGCTTTCCTATTTAGCATTGATTTTGCTTCCATTTCCCATTAACTGCAGGTGAATCCATTTCTGGGCATATATCAGACTCTTAAATATGTTACACCACATTTAAAAACCGCTCTAACACATCTTGAACATCTCTATTTTTATTGCTTAGTATTAATTACCATCCTGTTCTACCTGGATTCAGAAGAGCATATAGACAAGATTCAAACATGAGACAAATTATATTATGCAGCACCAAGATATGGACCTTCCAGACCTGACAGAGAATAACCGCAGTTACTCACAGGAGCAGATAAAATCAACCAAGTGTCTCCGTGCCTAGGTACAAACTTCTGAGCATCAAATGCTGCACTGAACAGGCATCTCCTGTGCCACAGCTTCTGGACTCACTGAAACTGGACTCATCAAACAATCTGCTCTCACAGAGACAGCCCAGCCCCAGCTGACAGAGCAGCCACTAAAAGACAAGAGACCTCTGCTCCCTTCTTGGTTTCACTAATGTCTCCACAGGGTCACCTTTGTGCTGCAGACTCTCAAAAGAGAGGGATTAAAACAAGCACAACTTCACTGACTTTCTTAGTAATAGATTTGCAAATACACTAATCAAAGCTCCAGATAAAACCTGGCGCTGCCACTGTTGTTCTTTAATGGTTCAAGGGGAAATCTTAAAGAGTACTGAGATAGCACAGGAGATCAAGTCTCGCTAAATGAAATTTTAAATTCATTTCCTTTTTAGAGCATGTACAAGGTACACCTTTCATCTGCCTATATGATAATCACCTTATGCTAGGGTAAGAAAACATTTCAAAACAACCTCATCAGCATTTAAGTTAAGTTGAAGTGCTCCAAAGGGCTGGTCCATTTGAAAAAGAAGGAAGTCTGAAGATGAAAAGCATCCTCAGAAAAGGGTGCACAGCTAAACCAGTTGTCAGCTTGCTTGCTAAATAACTTCCATCTTACCCATCTAACATTACTATTTGAGCTAATAGGGTTGCCCTTTTTCACCTTGCCATTGAGTAGCCTACATTCCCAGCCTCAGCAGAAGGTTCCTCCTTTTTAAGTAGCATCCTCTGAATGTCCTGTCATCATTTCACATTAATACTCTCATCACAGCCAAGCAGCCCTACTCCTCAGTTAAAGCTAGGAAATTGTTCATCTAAACTTACAGCCAGGCTGGAGTTTGAGCAGGAAAAGGTCCCAGGATTTCAACTTCATCTTCATTTGTTTGACAACAGCTACAGTCGAAACACTTCTGACAACAATTTCTACAAGTCCACCGGCACAGCAAGAGATCCGAGATTCTAGCGAGCAGACCCTGAAGCCATTGGAAACCAAAGTACAAGATTACAACCCATCAATAGCTATTGGGAAATAACATTCAGCTGTATTTATGTTTGTGTTTCTGCAACAGAACATTAAGAACTATATTTATTCCATCTATATCAACAGACAAATGCTATGCAGTTACCAGCCCAACTTCACTGATGCCACAACAAGGCAGAAAAATAAGCATTCACCGCAGGTATTTTCCCTCTCATAGCAACGTATCATTATATAGGTTGGCAAGAGGGTGATTTACAAAACACTATGGCATAGCAATATGCTAGAGTGGAAACATGCTTATTCTTTCACGCACATCAACAAACTAATAGATCGGCAAATGTACAGCAGAAGGAATTTAAAGGAGAAGGTAAGTGAAAGCTCCAATTTAATCCAATAAGGGTCTATTTAATTAACACAGCAATGTGAACACATTCCATCCCTGTAGATCCATCAGTACGCAGTATTTGTATGATCCATACACATACAGCATTACAGCCCAACAAGCTTGCCACTAAAATGGATTAGCAAAGGCACTCTGTCCACATGCCTTCCTCTGCTATTATGATTAATTTCATGAAGAACCTTCAATGATTTTTTGTAAAGAAGATACTTGACCCAGAAAAGTATTTTATTCCTTAGGTTTCCATGGTGGTACTGACAGCATCATCTGTAGCAGTGCTCCTTGACAACATTACAACCACAGGGTGCACCCCACTGGAGGGCAGCAGGCTGCTGCCCCACTTCCATGCCATCCCTACAGCCTTCCCTCCACTTCAAAGCTCTGCTTGCTTCAAGAGGAGCAGAAAGCCAAGCTTCAGCCCATCTCCCACCCACACCAGCTCCAACTTCTGCAGGTCATAAGAAGGCTTGCTTAGCCAGCACAAGGGCCCTGCTAATAAAGGGCATCACACTGTAGTAATGCGGGTAGACGTGCAGCTGCAAGAGCACAGCATGTGCACATACAGGGTTAAATCACTTTATGATGGTATGTGACCTTGAAATGTTCCTATGAAGCTGAAGAAATAAAGCATGTGAGATCTTCTCTATAGATATCCCACCAAAAATACTTGAGACATTGCAGTATTCATGAGTGTGCAGACACAGGGGCACTATCACTCCACACAAAGGGGATTCCTCTGAGAAACACAGATCTGTAGAGAAGACTCCACAGGAACATTTCTTTTTGCTCCAGTAAAACACACATTTTTTCCATAAACAAAATCTGAACACTGGGGGAGAAGGGGAAAAAAAAAACCTAAAAATTACTAGCCCAAAATGCAGTGCATCACTTATATCTAGGACATCAGTAAAGAGTCAGAAAAGACGAGACAATCCCCTCAGGATGGAGCAAGGAGACAGAGAGGAGAGTGAATCATCAGATTAACTCACCTCATTTATTGGTTCCAACTGTCCTTTTAGACATCGAGGATGAAGCAAAGGGAAACAAAATTAAAAAGACAAAAGCAGGTTAGCAATGTTCAAATAACTTTAAATTTTCTGCCATGACCTGGCCTGGCCTGTGATAAGCCTGAATTTCAGACAGCACCTTGTAGATGTTAGAGGAAGGAGAGGTCTCCTCACCAGCCATCAGCTTCTGTTTCCAGTCCTTCCCCACCAAGCTCCCTCTGTTCCTCCTTCCCCAGTAGTGAAATTCCCAAACCCATCGTAGAGCAATGAAAATCCTCCTCACTGCCCCTTACGATCAGGGTATCGCATGCAACCACTTACTTTCCTCTTTAACATCCTGTCTCTAGCTGCAGCAACTACTTGCTGCTGACAGCAAATGATACCCAAATTTTTCCAGTTAGATGCCACAGTGGAAAAAAAAGCTTTCCTCCTGATTCAGCCCACATAAACATAGTTTCGATGCCAACTCATTAAAAGCAACATTTCTAGGAAGGAGTAGAGATGCAGCATACTCCCCATTAAGTACCCAGCACTTGAGGTAGCTGAGCATCTTCAGTCTCATCCTCAGATGTGACTTGAAGAATACAAAAAATAGAAGCGCTTAAAACTTGAGCCACCAACTCCAGTTTGCATTCACTTCCCCCAAGCCATAGAGAAAATCTACAGCAAAGGAAGAAATCATTGCAAGGCAGTGTTTTATTCACAAAACCACCCTTAGAATATTATACTTGACCCACTTCATTTACAACTGGAGACTCAGAAGCATTTCAGGTGCCTCCTGAGACATCTTTCCTATCACGCTCCCTTGATAACATCTAAAGAGTTTCCCAACTGTCCTGGCTGTGTTTCTATAGGGGGAATCCTTAAAAAAAAACCCAAATCAAACCAAGACAAAGCCACAAAACAAAAGACTACACACTCTATTCTTCCATGTGTAGATACTGGCTTCTAGCTTTATGCTCATGACAAGGACAAGAGCAGCCTTTTATAAAGCAACCAGGTCACAAAAGGTGTCTTTATTGCCAAGAACTCTCCCATGGGCCACGTTTTGGTGCAAGCTCCCCCTTTAAAATTCCGGGAAGCCAGTGCTTGGTGAAAAGGCCACCACTTGTTAGAAGTATGAAGAGGCTGCAGTGCTGTATGACAAGACAGTGATTACCAGCCAGCCATGGACCGTTTAAGAAAACTCTAAATGGTTTAAAGGGCTTTATCATTCCTCATTAATGCTAAGTTGCAGCCAAGGCTACAGTGGTTTAGCAAAGCTGCAACAAGAATATTTAAATCACTCTGAAACGAAGAGGCTGGATCCGTGCCACACCATGGAATGCCATACCGTAGCACGTGCTGTGGGAAGGAAGTGGCATTTCAGAGTGGCCCATGGGGACACACGGTGTCAAACAGCCCTCCTGTTCCCAATCAGCCAGTAGCAATGTGAAGTCATGCCTGTGTGCTACCAGCCCCAAGAGCACAGTGGTCCTGTGGGCACCGTGACAGAGTGAATCCACGACCACCCACAGATCTCCACCAGGAAATGGGACAGCAGAAATAGGAACTAAGTATTATAGTGCAGAAGAGGTAAACAAGTAACCAGCAACTTCAATGCAGGGGTCCATGAAAGGAACACAGACACAATCAGCTATGTTCATCCACCTCGCTCATGTCATGCCAGGCAGGAGGGTCGGGGCTGGGAACGGGCAGAGGTTTAGGGAAGGATGCACCGGCAAGCAGGTGCAGCAGGATCTCAGGGCACAAAGTCACTGTGATGTGCTCAGCATCCCCCAGAAGAAGGGCTCAGCCCTTGGGGTCAGGGAGGTACCATCATGCCTTTCCCTATCTTCCCAAACCGGCCAAGCAGAAAACAACCCGGCTGGGAACATGAGAGAAGCCTCATTGAAGGCCAGTCATGAGTGCCCTGGATGCATCCCCTCACCCAGCTCTGGGTGCAAGGCAGGACTTCATCTCCGCACCTTGATGCAGAGCCCTCTTCCCCAGCCTGCCCGGCCCATGAGGGGTCCCCCTGCTCTGAGCCATCACAGCTGCCATCACAACCGGGGCAACAGACCAGTTACAACAGCCCACTGTGGCCACGTCCCTGCTGGGGGATGCCGCAGCAGGGTGGGGTCCCCGCTGTGACACCCCCAGGGAAGGCTCACAAGCCCCACCACAGCAGACACCACAGCCTTGGAAGCGTGTCCCACCCCACCCCAACGTGATTAACGCCACAGTGGGGGGATAATGGGGTGTCCCCGCTGTCCTCCTCTCCCCCGGACACTCCCGCCTCGCACAGCGGGCCCCGACGGCAGCGCTGCCGTGGAGCCCTCCCGGCCCCACTCGAGATCCCCGCCGAGCCGAGGGTCCCGGTGCCCCGCACACACCAGTGGCGGCTCAGTCCCGGTGGGAGGCGGTCGCGGGGACACAGCGGGGTGGCTGGAGGTGGACGTGGCCCCGCGGGATGGCGGGTCACGGGTGGCGGCGATAGCGGGTGTCTCTACCAGCGCCCGCACTGCCAATACTCCGCTCGGGTTTATCTGAAAACGGGGCGGCAGCCTCGGGAGCTACAGATGGGCGCAGGCAGCTGGGAACTGCAGAGCCGAGGCGGGGGGGGAACCGCTCGGGGTTTAAACCAGCCCAAAATTCAGTTCAGCCTCACACTGCCGGGGGTCCCGTCCGGCAGCCAGAGGCTGGGGCCCCTCGACATTTCGGGCTTGGGGAGACGATTTACCCCCAGCGCAGCTCGGTCTGCCCGCGGGGTTTCGCATCCTCCTCCCTCCAGCAAGTCCTAGTGCGGGCTCGGGCCGGGCTCACCCGCACCCGGGGCCACCCCGCTCCCCCCCGCAGACAAGGGCGAGGGCCGACCGCTGCTCCCCGTCACCCTCGGGAACCCGCTCCCACCGCGCTCCTGCCCCGGCCCCGCCTGTCCCTCTCGCCGGGGGCTGCCGCCGCCGGGAACTCCTCCCCAGAAGTTAACCCGAAGTTGCGCACCAGCCCCGGGCCAGGAGAACGGGGAGGGAGGGGGCCGCCAAGGCACCGACACCCATCCCGCGGACGGAGCAGAGGTCCCCCTGCACACGCCCCAGACGTGACACTCATCTCTCCTTAGGACGCGGATCCTCCGCCGCTCCGCACCCACCTGGATGTACGCCATCTTCCGCGGGGCGCTCCGCGGGGTGCGCACGGCGCCTCCCGCCCCACCCGCCCGCGCCGCAGTACGCCCCGCGGTGCGGCACCGCCCCGGGCGGGGTGTGTGTGTGTGTGTGTGTGTGTGTGAGAGAGAAAGAGAGAGCGGCTCCGCGGCCGCGCAGGCACCGCGGGGGTCCCGAAGCCCCCCGCGGCCGGTCGGGTCTGTGAAGGCGCTGCCGGGCTGGCGCTCCGAGGGGCCGGCGAGCGGGCAGGCTGCCGCCCGGCCCGCCCCTGCCCGCGGAGCCTCCGCGGGGCTGCAACAGGTCCGCTGCAGCGCGGGCGAACACTGACCTCCAGAGGGCCCGGCGAGGAAATTCAGGGCTGGAAACCCCTCCTGGCCCCCGGGGGACGCGGGAGGTGCCGAGGGAAGCGGAGGCTCGTACGTGTGGAGCGGTGGCCTTGTCTGATAGAGCAATTTCTATAGCGGTGTTTTCCTCTAAAGAGTTTGTCTGTGAGAAGATGCTATGAACGCACCGGAGCTTCACAAGGATGGAGTCGTTTTATGAGGTTGAATGAACAAAGTTAAAACATGTATATACTGGTGTTCTCCCAAGCAAAGATGAGGAGCTGGAGCGAGGAGTGAGCTTGTAGCCCACAGACCACGCTGAGCATTACATTGCTTGGGTTGGTCCCAGGGGAAGGGAGGGTGGGAGGGGATGTGGTCCAGCAGTGGGTAAATCCCACCACGTGGGTGACTGGACATGGAGAACTCACGTGGGAGGAAAGCACTCTTTTGAGGTCAAACTCCAGAAAAGGGAAAACACAGGAAAGGTGGAGATTTAGGGCTGCTCCCCTCGAGCACCACATTGGTACCATACAAATTAGAGGCTTCCCAACGTGCTGCTGGGAGCAAAGGCTTTTGCCATCAGCTTCGGAGGAAACCCAGGCTACGCTGCTGGCATCTTCCTGGCATGTGGATTTACGCTAAACCCCGGATAGAGGCAAAAGGCAGTAGCTTGCAGCTCAGCCCAACTGGATGGTCAGCAGTTGCATGCTACAGGCACATCCCCGACTCACACCAACCCTTATACCTCAGTGTGCTGTGATAAATGGTAAAAGCATCTGCTCTGGAGAAGTGGCCATGCACAGCTTCGGAGGTTGGCGCGCCTAAAACCATGGATCCCTACTGCTCCTAGTGGCAAGGAGGAAGATTCTGGGACAGGACAGCTTTGGAAAGCTTTTGCATTACTGATCTCATTTAATGGCCCATTTAAGTTCTCATTGAATTCAGTAAAGAACTCCCGTTGACTTCCGTGGGAAGGGCCATACTCTGAATTGAATAAATAAATTCTCTTTTTCCCCAGGGAGAGCAGCTACTGCTTTAGAAGAATAATGACCACAGTGGAGATAAGCAAGGAAAAAACCCAAGCCTGTAGTAGTTTCAGACAGTTTTGAGGATATAATTAAACTGTGGTACAAGTTGTTTGTCAATTTTTGCTTTGCAATTCTTCCTAATTTCCCTTCTTTCCAAGTGCCAGTGTTTAAAATGCCAGCCTTTACTTTGAATATCGTTGCTCTTTTAATCTTGACTCACCACCGCCTTGATGCAGTTTGCAATAAGCGAACACATTTTGGAGGCTTTTTTCCCCCTGATTGCAATGTAGCAGAGAGAGGCTTAAACTTTTCAGACAGATTTTTTGACTCCTTGAAGGCAGAATGCTGTGAGTCACAAAGCCGATGGCGTGCCTCACTGTATAAACATTATGTGCATGTTTGTACTTACTCCTTTAAAGCATTTAAGACAGAGAAAGATCAAATGATGCATCAATTGCCACTGCCTTTTTGTTTTTTGCTAACATCTATAAGCATTGTGAACCCAAAAAGAAGAGTAAAACAAGTTAGATGGGGGGGGTCACTAATACATAGAAAAATGCTCTTTTTTTCCCCCATATGCTTTAGTAGCTGACTGTAACACAGAGCCATAAGATAGATGTGCTTCCCTTGCACACTCATACATATACATGCATTTAAGTGCCTTTTTCACTGCTGCATGAAGGCTTTTGGATCCCATTCTCCCAGCACATCTATTCACTAAGCAAACACAGCTCTAACCCAAAGAATTTGATGGATTCAAAACGGCAGACAGGTGGTTATTGTAAAATCTAATTTCAAATCTGCATATGGCTGATGCTCTGATTAAGCTCTGCTTCTAGAGCACTCAGAATAAACAAACCCATTTGACATGATGACAACATAACCTTTGGATGTCCTTTGCTGTGCACACTCTGTGTCCGGTAAGATACATTCCATACTTCCCATATGCAATGGCTGCAATGCAGATGGCGAGGCTTGCAAACGCAGAATTTCTACACAGAAAACAAGGAAATTAACACTGCTTTTGCAAAACGTGATTTTATGATAAATTTCTATTCCTGCTGGTATTAATACACATTGGGAATAACATTAGCTACAACCAGAGCATGCGCTTGAATCATTACAACCAGCCCAGCAAGGAGCAAAATCTACCTCCAGCACAGCAAATCAGTTCAGCAGCTTCCCAGACAAACCAGAACAAGGGCTGCTGGTATTCAAGATGCTATGTCTGCATGTGTCTTCCAAACCCTAGTCAAAGTCTTACAGCTGCTTCATGCCTTAAGGGAGAAGAGCATCATTCAAAAAAAAGTGGAGAAAGAAAGGAAAGAAAGCTGATGAAAGGATTTTCATTTGAATCTTCCTAAAGCAACTGACAGGGCTTTCTGCTGCAAGGGGGAAAATGGGGAGAAAAGTGGCAGGGCAAGATGAGATGAGATGTCTTACTCTGCTGTCCATATGCCAAATCCTTATCATCACTTCAGCCTGCTGGAATAGCCAGCTACCGCTCTGACTAAAAATAAGTTTCTTATCTCCAGATGTTTTTCTAAATGGCAAACTATTGTAGCTGGTGCTTCCCCAGTGCTGTTGGCAGCCCATAAAGGTCCAGCTTCAATCATCACTATAAGATGAGCTTTGCTCCCCCACAGCATCATCCCTCCAACAAAGTTATCTTCAATTCACTCTTCCAGGCATATCTATCAACACGTTTGTCTCCTTGAGGGTTTCATGGAAACACAGTTTCCCTCTGTGGTTTTCAGGTCTTTTTCTGCCTTGGATTTTTACCCTGAAGAGGCAAGTCCATGAGGCTTTATTCAAGAAGTTCTGGGCAAGTGGGATCAGGACCTGCACCCAGGAGAAGGGAAGGGCTGGAGAGCACTGGCACAGAGATCCTGAACAGTGGAGTTAGGAAACTGAGCAAATACCCCTAGCTGGGAGTGTGAGCCAGGCTCTGAGCTGCAGATCTATCCCAGCTGTCAAAGCAGAACTTGGCAAACTCTATTCACCTGCCTTTACCCCCTGCTGCATCCCAGGAGAGACCTGACACGCAGTGTGGGTAAGGGGGTTGGTTTGCTATGGGGTAGGACAGCTCTGTCTTGCTGGCTCCTCATATTGCAGGCTTTTGGCAGCAAGGATTAGCTTTGACTTTGCCATAGGAACCTGTATTTATTCAAGCTCAAGGACTAACTCAGTGTCAGGGTCTCTGTGTTTGTTATGAGTGCAGAAAACACCTGAAGTGACCTGAGCTGAATTCCACCCCCCCACTGGTGGCCAAGGCGCAAGCTAAACCCCGCTGGCTGCTGCCCCAGCTCATGTGTTGATTGATCCCTTTGATCTCTTCTCCCAAATTCCCATGTAGCAGCATGCCCAGATAGCTTTGTTTGAAGTAGGGAAAGGTTATCCCCTTCTCCCACATGTGCTCCAGAGGTCAGCAAGAAGCCTCAGCTGCAGTGGCTCTGCCCAAGCTCTAGCCCCCTGAGGCATGCGAGTGTCATAGCAGCAGGTCTCCTGCCAGCGATGATGCAGTTTCCAGCAGGAACTGGGCTGACATCAGTGTGACAGAAACAGATTCCAGCTACTGACAAACGGGGAAGGTGCTACAACCCATTTCCAAGACTCGTCCAGCCTTTGGTCTCAACTGTCTCTAATTAGCCCATCAACACGGACATCTGTGAATGTGCCTGAGCTGAAGCCAAGATACAATTTCCCAGGCTCCTGCATTTTCAGTAGCCAACTGTCTTTAAATATCATTGCATTCCCCTCCTCCTTCTCTGCAGTTTTCCTAAGCTCGTATCCCTGTCTGGTTTGGCATTACCTACCACAGGATATCCCTCTCGTCACATCTCCCATCCCCGACTCATGCTGTAGCCGGGAGGAAGCCGCTGGCGCTGTGCCCTGGAAAGCACTCCTCTGCTCCACTTCAGAAACAGCCTCTGCTGATGCTGCATCTTCTGCAGCACATCTGGGTTATTAACTGGCCACCTGGCAGCTCCCTAATTGGCAATATCAGTAAAAGCATATTTTTCTCTTTTCTGAAGTCTCCAGATAAAGTGGTTAAATTTGATCTAAAATCCTCAGGTCCTCAGTGCCTCACATAATTCATAATGGCCTTGCTTATGCCATAAAGATTACTGCTTGCACTCGCACGCTTTCTGTTTTGTCTTTACCATACATCCTGGCAGGGAACTGAATGACACAGCACAATCTACTAGAGCTATTTCCATAGTAAACAGAGATAAAAAACACAGCCAAAGGTCACGCAGCCTCTGAGGAAGCAGGCACCGCACACTACTGTAACAAGCACCCAAATCCAAGCTCCTGCTCTAAACAAACCTGTCCCAGGGGGAGCCATCACTGCCCGGTTCAGTCGTGCTCCCTTCCAGCATGCTGATCACGTCTCAGCACCAGTTATAGAACCATGGAATCAACTAGGTTGGAAAAGAGCTTTAAGATCATCAAGGCCAACCTTAACCCCACGACTGTAAAGTCCACCACTAAACCATGTTACTCTAAAGGCCTCATCTAGATGGTTTTTGAACAGCTGCAGGGAATGGTGACTCCACCACTGCCCTGGGCAGCCCATTCCAAGGCCTCACCACCCTCGCAGTGAAGAAATTTTTCCTAATACCCAATCTAAACCTCCCCTGATGCAGATTGAGGCCGTTACCTCTTCTCCTATCACGTCCTGTAATGGCAGAGCCCTCAGTGGCTTCACACGGTCACTGCATGCGAGCCAAGCGTCATCAGCTGATGGTGTTGAAGGGAAACGGTGACTGCCAGGTCCTGTGTGTAAATATGAGTTTGAGGTCATGTTCTTCCAACGACCTGATTTTGCAATAAAGACAGGACCTCTGTGGCCTGTGACTCGCTCACTCACAGGTCCCCCCCGACTCGGTGCAGTGGGAGAGTTCCCTGGAGAAGGGACAGCGCTGCCAGGACTCCTCTGCTTTGGAACTCACTCCTTGCATTGAGGCCAAAAAAAGCTTGGATATGGTACACTTTGGGTCATGCTAAAAAGCCCAGAGTATTTTCAGACTTCCGAGGAGAGAACATTATATTTATAGAGAAGTTCAGCTTTTCAGTTGCTTTTGTAATTCATTTTGTTTATGACTGGTTTATTCAAGCTGTAGTGCTGAGGAGTTAAGCTGCTAGATTTCTTTTCCAGGCTTGCATTTCTAACTGTTTGCAGACATAGGACAGAGCTATTTTTGTAATATAAATCATTACGGAGAGAATATCTCACAGGCCCCACTGAAGCAAATTCCTAAGGAAGTGAGCTCTATTTTTAAAGAAAATTTCTACTTGGTATTTGTTTTAATTTAATGACTGAGAAACATCAACCTTTCTGCAGCAGAGAAGTATCCCCATTTCTCAGGAAGACAAACCCAGCAGAATGAGAGCCATTCCTACCAAGAGGAGTCAGATGGGAGCTGCAGACATGGGTTCCCCAGCCCTGGGGATGAAGCGTGACCCTGGCAAGTGGGGGGCTGAGCCAACGGGGGACCCAGGTCTCCAAAGTGACACAACTTCAGAGATAAAGATACTCAACATACTTCCAGTGTCCACCTTAGAAAAGTGAGAGGATACTTCCTATGAAGGTCAGAATGTGGGATTTTAAAGAACCAGGCAAACTCAGTCTCCCATCCAAGGTCATCTCTCCGAGACTTGAGGGTAAGATTGCAAGATAAATGCTGAGCGGTTTGGTTGAGTTACAAACTCACAGATGACTTTCTTAGAACACTCTGATCCCTGGAAGCTGTTTGAGTAACTGTGCTATAACTCTTCCCATTTGATTCACACTAACTTAACGAGTCACAGTTTAAAATATTCATTTCCTCTTCATATGAACATTAAAAACTCTATCAAACCTAGAAAGAGGCCAGGGAGGAAGTGGCTTTTACAGTTTTCTCCTTTCCAGCAGTGACCTAAAGACATGAGTTAACACAGAAACAGATGTGGTCAAGCACACTTCAACTAAACCAGCAAAGCTTTATAGCTGAGCCCTGGGGCTGTGCAGCTGTAAAATGTAGCAAAAGTTATCACAAAAACATTTAAATATGGCTGGTAAGAGAAACGTTTTTAATTTATGAATCAAATGACCAAACCAGAGAAATAGAGATCGCTTAAAGCTTTTGGAGAAAAATGCCAACATCAACAGCAATCGGACCTGCTTCTGAGCTGCAAAGGAACAACTATGGGAATAAGTTTAGGATCGTTCAGCTGCAAAGACCAAACCATCATTTACAAAACAAAAAAAAATGCCCATGTCAGCTTCAGAATTCAACAGGTTCAAAAGGGCAGGGCTATTTTTATTACAAAAGGCTCCATTTCCAGTCATTCCCTCACAGCAGCAGAGACCACTACATCTGTTTTTCCCATCTCACTAAACAGATGTGCAAAATACTGTATCACATAGTAGAGCTAAATCGGTGAGCTAAGGGGGTGATTTGCATTCTAAAAGACTGCAGTGCTGTAGCTGAGAAATAAATGGGATTACTGAATCTTTCTACCTTGTAGGGACCTTGGTTTTACCCATCTATTTCTGTTGTTTGATTCTTTTTCCCTCCTGCCCATTCTTATGCATTCATCCTGTGGTGTTTTCACTAGGACGCAGCTCTGCTGAAGAGGGAGGCTACAAATCCAGCTGAATGTAATCAATATAAATGAACCAAGTCCTTTCTGAATTAAAATTTCCTTCTCATGAAGAATCTCTTCTCTGGACGTTAATGGAAACCAAAATCTCTGCACACAGCAACCAACAGTGTGCTCTCTGCATTCAGATTCAGAGCCGCACTTTGAAAACAAACCTGTCTTCATCACAGATTGAACCAATCTTATATGTAAAAGTCTGCTCAAATCCAGGCAGTAGAAGTCCTCCTTGCCACCGGGTGCTCCCCTGGGTGTCTGACCAAAGAAACTTGCAGGTTAGACAGTAACACGCTTGGTCCCAGGTTTGCTCCCTGTATTACACGGGCAGCAGCACGTTATGTTCCTCCCTCACATTGTGCCCAGTAACTTGTAGCTGATCAGGCAATGCTATCAGGGAAGATGTCTCTGCTCCTGAGCAATGTCCTGGTGTATGTCCAGCCCTATCTGCTGCCTCATCCCACTGTGCCAATGGCTCAACCCACATCACCTGCCATCACGGGTGACAAACTGCATGCCCACTGACCTCAGAAGAGCAGTTTATGAGTCAAGGACTACATTAGCCCTTTCCCAAGGGAGGAAGCTTACTTCTCCTCCTCCCTGCAGCATCCCTTTTACGGCATTGAACTGGGGACCTCGTTAGCAACACAAATAATTTTCCAAGTAGAAAAGGGAAAAAAGGAGATCTGATCTCATCCTGGCTTCCTCCCCCACTGAAAGAGATGGAGCGGCTGTGGCCAGCACATGATCGCCATCTTGTCCCCATTCCACTGGGATGCCATTGAAAGGTTACAAAAATACTACACAGGAGGGAGAAAGGAGTTATCCATCTGCTCCCTCCGCTGCACGGGCCTGCTCCTCTGCAAGCCTGGACCCATCACAGAGGGGAAAATCTGCTGAAAACAAGCCCTAGTTGTTCTTGAGGGGCAAAGATGTGCCAGAGCAGCCAGGATAGTGTATCCCGGTACGTGCAGGCTCCCGAGTTCAATCAGAGCAGCACATTATCCACTCAAAATTACCCTTCTGCTCTGCAACACACAAGTTTCCAGGGCAGCTGTGTTTGCTCATCTCTGAGAGCATGAGGTTTTGTTCAAATACCTGTGCACTTCACATGCAGCTACTCCAATGGCAGTCGAGCAAATACTCAAACTGTTGCGCTGCCAAAGCCCTTTGATATAAGAGTCTCATTATGAAGGTCTTTATCAGCCAAAGAGATTAATTTCACCACCAAAACAGCCCTTTTTCAGATAGCAGGCACTGTACCCCTCCAGCTGCCAGAGATGGGTGAACAGCGCTTTCACCAGCCAGCATTTCTGAAGGCAGAAAGCAGTGCCCACATCTTCTTCCATAAAAGCTACAAGCCTGGAAAGCTTTGGCTGAAGGAGTTTATGCAAATCCCAGGGTCAGCCCTCAGAAAAGCTGTCATGTTTTCCACCAAGGGCTGACTCTTCTGCTGACCACCCAGTTAGTTGCCATCTTCCCCAAGATGATGCACCTAGCCCTCCTTGCAGCCCAGCTGCTGTGCTCCCTACTTTTCCCTTTCTCCCACCGTCTCCTCTCCACCTTACCTACATGGATGTTTCTGTCATCTCTCCAAGTTTGATACTAATTTCATCCTACAGCATCTCATTAAAATTAGTTCCTAATTGCCACTTAACACAGGGATCACTTTGGAAGACCATAATCATTCTTCCTTGAGGAATAATTTGAAAGTTAAAAGCTCATTATGTGCCCCTGTACACTTTTTGGGTAATGAGAATGATTTCAAGAGGCAAATTTAAACACTGCTGCTCTCACAAGCTCTGCACACAAGATTTATACAGTTTTTTTGAACACCAGTAACATTTCCAAGGGTTAAACCACAGAAGTCAGTGTCTACTAACAGCCTCCCTCCCTCTGGTATCCACTGTGTCTTTATACTGAAAGTATAAGACCTGAGAACTGCACCAAACACCAGCTTGAGGAAGACCCTGAACAACAGCTCCCTGCAGAAGCCAAGCCTGCACTACACGTTTAAAATGAAGTAAAGGTCTGTAACACGCCTGTTAATTCACTGATGTTTGTATGCCTAAACATGGTCCTAGAACTTCCAAGCAGCAACAAGAACATATTCCTAAATGCACTGCACAGCACAGAGAAGTCTCCTGCAACAGAAATAGAGGAATGACTCATTTCCTCTGTAGCTGCTGCTCCAATGCTTCACTTGCACAGGCAGCAGAGCAGCTCCCAGCCGGAACTGGGAAGCTGCAGTTTCCAGCATAGAATCATAGAATAGTTAGGGTTGGAAAGAATCTTAAGATCATCCAGTTCCAACCCCCCTGTCATGGGCAGGGACACCTCACACTAAAGCATGTCATCCAAGGCTCTGTCAAACCTGGCCTTGAACACCTGAATTTCAACTATGACTTGTCCTTAAAACCAGTGATCCCAGGTTGTCATTTTGGATAGCACAGGAGGCAGACTGGTGAACCATTCCCCAACGCTCCCTCCCTCAGTGGGAGTATTTCAACATTTTAATTTTGCACAGAATAAAGCACTGGAAGAGCTGCCCTCTCCCTTGCCCCCCGCCTGAAGCATGGCTAGTAAGCACACTGATTTGCCAGCGAACTCAGCTCTAAGTTTCTCTTCTCCCCAACTTGAAACTGGAAAGGCACAGACTGAAACAGCAGTGGAGAAGTGGGCTATCTTGTTAGATTCTGCAACCATTCTTCCTCTGTTTCTACAGCTAGCAGGTTTCTCTCTGTAGTGAGACTTCAAAGAACCTCTTCCATTTTCTCCACTGGGAGTCCACCATAACGGTAATTTTTCTTCTTTACTTTGGTAGCTAGTAACCCTCACAGCATAATCCCCATCACTCCTGTCTTCTTGATTTCTTACCTCCCCACTTTTCTCCCCCCCACCCAGATTATTGTATGGACTCTTGGCAGGGATAGAAGCCAATAGAGGATCACAAGTATCATGAAAACACTAGCAAACCCTTATTATATGCTGTCTAGCCCAGAGAACTGAGTATTCTCCATGCAGCTTTGGTCCTAGTTTTAGGGAAAGGGGGAAATTCCCAGGGGTAGGGGTCTCAAGAAATGCATACTATAACTTGAGTATACAGAAATTTTCTGAGTCTCTGCATCAGCATTGTTATTCTTTCAGAGGAAAAAAATAAGGCTTCCTTAACACAGAAGACTGGTACATGATGACATTTGATGCGTACACATTTGTAACCTTTAAGAGTTTTGCCTGTAAGTTGGTATTTGAGTCCTAACAGACTGTGGCACAGATACACAACATACGTTATCTATAGCTGTGTTGCTGATCAAGTACAACAGTGCTTTGAATCTCTTATAAAGCAGTTGCACATATGCCAATTCTTGGTTACGTATTTAAAACAGGACGTTGCAGGCACACACACCAGAGCACAGGTAGTCTCTTAATTAGGGATACCATATGTTTGAGAAACCCACTATGTACAGGCAGATCTGTCTATGGTCAGCCCTCCATGTCCTGCTTATTGTAGAGTTGTGTTACTCAGACCCCTTGAGTAAGCCGAGCGCTGTGCTCCGAAGCATCAGGAAGCGCTGAAGGTGAATCTATGCACTTAAAGGGGTGCAGGTCTTTCCCCTACATTGACTGCCAGCTTCCCAGTGCTATCAGTCCAACAAAAATGGGGCTGGCTTTTCTGCCAGCTCCTCAAACTACTTTTCACCAGTCGGAATGTCACTTACCTCAGGGAAGACTTACCAGGCAAACATCTGAAGAGGTGACACAGGAAATAAGCCAGCCTAGGAAAACAAATTTCTCATGTCTGAACTCCTTTGGAGCCTTATGAAAATATGCACAAATAGAGTCCCTTCCCCTGCAGGCAGCTTTAACCTGCATTTGCAGAACTTCATCAGCAATTCACTGCCGACCTTGGCTGCATTACAAGGGAGTTATTTGCACAGGGATGGAAAGATTTTAAACAATTTATCCAATGAGCTGGATGCAAACAGGCTTTTCTTTAAACACCAAGCATGCAAGTCCTTAGGCCAGTTAATTTTTTGTTAACAGATTTACCACGAAAGGAAAGTCCTGTGTTTTTTTAATGATTTTTTGGCTGAATAGAAACTTGGGCTTCAAACAGAGAAATTATTTCAGAGCAAGGAATGAATGGAGACCAAAGGATGATCATTGCTCTTAAAGGAAGCCATTACAACAGATTATCTTATTAAAGAGGTAAAGATCTAAATACACTTCCTCTGTACTGACTTGGGTGGCTGAATGTTGACACTAAAGGAATGACATTCTTCCAGCCTTTGCCAGCAAGAACTCTTGTTAGCCAGTGGGGCTACCCCATCGGCTGCTGCCCCTCTTGCAGGAGCTCTTCCCTGCATGGTAAGAGCCAGGCACACAAAGATCTGGAGGTAGTAGTTTTCAGCCTGGCTTTGATTTAATGATTGAAAAGCAAGGGGTTGTGCTGTAATTTCATTCTTCAATAGGGAACATCAGCACAAGCCACGAATGTGGAGCTCTGGCATCTTACCAAAGACTAATAAAGTACAGGTAACTTGCTGGCCCATCCACAGAATTCCTGCTGGCTTCAGCAGGACATTTTCCATAGTTAGTAAAGCGCGACCTACACCGTTTGGAAAGGAGATGTGTCTGTACATGTCACGCTGAAAAGCTCACATACATGCCATGAAATGAAGTCCTAGCTCTTCAGTAAGCACCAGAAAAAGCAGATTTTATGCAGCACCCTTAAACTGGAGCCACAGAAACGCAGAATGAATCCTTCTTAACCTCTGAGCAAGACAGCCACAAACAACAGCGTGCTCCATTTCAACAGCTGGCAACAGCACTGATGGTGCCAGCCCTGCTCTAGTCTCTCTCCTGGCTCTTCTCCCACATCCCTCTGCACAACTCCCAAGGCGTGGACTTCCTGCTTTCCCATGGATTTGCCACTCCAGGATCCTCCTCCTAAAGAGCACATAATCCTGCTGATCACAGTTTTGTGGCTGCAGGTAGCTTTTACTGAGGAAAAGATAACAAGGAATTTAAATCTTGAGGCACAGGCGCTTTAGAACAGCCATTTATTACTACAGTGAGATATCAAAACAAGATCACCCACGTTTTATGGAAACAATAAAAGTGCAAAAGTATTTTGATATTAAATAGGAAATGAATTTATAAATGCCTCATTAAAATGGGCTGACACTTTGAGCCTAGAAACACTTTTTTTCTTTTTTTTTTTTTAAAAAAAAACAATAGCAGCTGAACATTTTAGTTTAATCTTTGGTCTGATTATTAACCAGCAAAACACAGTTGTACCAAGAATGTACATTGCAAACAGACACTTAAAATTTACATTACTCTGCAGAGACTCAAAATCAAAAGAGGAATGTTTCTGAGATACCTAGTCAGGTAAAAAATAATGATGTCTTTCAGAAATACACAACAGTTTTCAATACAAGATAAAGTCACATATATGAATTTTTGTTCCGTAAATAAACTTATTCTTTTGCAGGTGTGACTCCTCTTGCCAATCAATGTTCAATGAAAACAACTTCATTTGCAGTCTTTGGAAAATTAGGCTGCAATTAGATGAAGAGAACCAAGAACCCACATTAGTGCTAAATAACATGCACTTTCTTCTGTGTTCGTGTTTCAGTTTACACACGTAGAGGCAACCATGCTGAATCTATGATACACTGTAATAGTTAGGACCTTAACAAATAGGCATTCATAACCTTGTTCTGTGTACAGTATCCATGGGTTGAGAGAAAAGGGAGAGGGCAAAAGGCTCACCGAATTACTCATATAGGTCAAGTTCTCTGTACACCTCCTTGCAGATAAGGCCCTGTAATAGCTCCAGCATGCTGTTGGTAGTATTACATTTGTTGTGGAGTAAGATGAATACCATAACAGAACCCAACTTTTATCAGCTCCTTTTGTCAATCGTATTCATGAATGCATGCTTTATAGCAGATACAGAAAATACACTCAGCTGTACAACAGAGCTGCAAGTTAGTCTGAGAGACTTCCTCAGACCTCCCACCAACTGCATGCACATTGCCTGACTGGCAGGAAGACCCCTCTCCTCAAGAGAGCATACATTTTCTCCCATCAACAGCCATCACAAACTCAAAAATGCTTTGCTGAGCAAAAACTTAAACTGAAGATCTGCCTACATGGCTAATAAGCCAAGGGTTTGTTTGCCTCACTGTTCAGCCCGGATAGATTCAACCACTTTGGAAATACTGTCAAGGCAAAACCTACTTAACCCTCATTTCCCTACACTCCAAGTACACCTTGCTTTCAATAGCTCTCCTTCAATTTCATTCCCATGTCTTTTGGCTTGTTCCTCCTATGTCTTCACTGAGAGTTTACCATCACTCTCACTCACCCCCCCGAGCCCAACTTTCATTTTCTAAACTATTTATATCCTCCACCATCTTTCCTTGTCATGCATTTCCTGATGTGACTGCCTCTTCCTGGCATTACTACATTTTACCAAGTCTATTACAGATTTCTGTGTACTGCAGCAATACTTAATACACACCAAATATGCATCCCTTTTCAGAGCAAAGATCACTTTTCAGAGACAGGGATGCAGTGATGTAAACAAACTGACAGCTGACTAAAGTGGTTAAGATGCCAAAGTTAACAGTTATAAAGGGGTTTTATGTCACGAGTTCAGGCAGCCACAATAACCTGGCTGCATCTTATTTCAAACACCAAGTAACACAAGTCTGCAAAAATAGTATGTATCATGGTCTGCTACCAAAAAAACTCAACCCCGAAACACCAAGGTAGCTAACTTAAATACCATGTGTAAAGAACACTGATCAATACTACCTATAAATACACTATTTGTAGAAAGAAGCACAGTGCTTCCTATATAAAAATAACCCAGTTTACGAGTGTGACCTAGGCTATAATTACCTGAAAATAAGACTGCAAGAGCAGTTAAAAAAAACAGACAGAAGTAGGCAAACATCTGCCTAGGGAGTGTTTCCATTTAGAAAAATAGATTTTTATAAAGCTTCATAGATTTTGAAAATGTTTGCTTTGTGCTCTGATGCACAGAACTCTGGATAAAGCACATTGGTATCGTTATGTACAGCAGGGAGAGAAGGAGTGTATTAGTAACTTCAAGTTACCCTAAAGCTTTCCAGAAGGCACACTTGGTCATTTATAACTTGTTTCCAACTGTTCCCCTAGGACACAGTATAGTGGGTAATGAGGCCTCAGCCTCCTGAGCACCAGCAATTCAGCAACACATTTTGTGTCTTAATACATCAAATACTTGAGCAGGCAGCCCAATAATGCAAGGATTGAAATGCTGAATTTGCTGACACCCTGAGACACATCAGGTTCGCCTGCACCAGGTACCTACGCCAGGAGCTAAGGACACTTGCACAACTGGCTGTGTTACAACTCGGCAGGTTATTCCAGAGACTGGGACATAACTGGGCAAGAAGTGGAAATTATATGGCTGATCTGAATATTTAGGGGACACTGGAATCCACAGCCTTAGACTGCCACTGTACCATGAATCAGTGCTAAATAATCTGAAGTACCCTGAAACACTTCACTTTCTCCTCCCCACAACAAGGTAATGATTGCTATAGCACAGCACTAGAAATTCCCATCGGGTTATTTGGTCAAAACACTGCCACAATCAGACAACTGCCTAGGCAGTCATCCAAAAATCCCCCCAATCTCCTATCAGAGAGCAGGAAGGTGCAGCAGTCAGCTTACAGCACTGAGATTTGAGCTCGTTTAAGGTTTGTTTCAAAACATAATATACAATTTCTTAGTTTTGTTTTTGGTCCTTGAGGTAAAGCAAATGCTAAGAATACTTGAAGACAGAAAAAATAATACAACTCAACAAGAACCCACAAAAAAACCAACCTCTTTGGCATTTCCTTAAAAGAAGGTTTTCCTGGGGATGTCAAACATCATTCCCCTAACAAATACTAATGCCTCCTAATGCAATATTTAGTGCAGCCAATTATCCTAAAGAGAAGGCCTTTGTGAAAATAAAGTGCTATTTGTTTCCTTTTATCTATATTTCAATCCTTCAGTATAACCTTCACACAGAAACGTGCAACTAGATTCTTCATACTGTTACCAGAGACGGTTTGGAGGCAGAACCCCAATTTTACATGAACATTAACATATGCACTGTATTTCTATTCAGAATAACGTACTCAATTACACATTTTTAGATTACACAATTTAAAGCATGTCATTGAGCATTTCAAACTGCGATCCACAACCATGCTCCATTGCTCGCTGCATTTTAAGAGCACCTTGGTACATTAGGGGGGCTGTTTGCACTTACAAGTTTTAAATCCCAAATGGATTTTGCATCATAAAAAGCAAATATCATAAAAAGGTCAAATTTGCCACTAAGACAACAAGTGAAAATGGATTTCCAGAAATGCCAGTTTAAGCCTGTTATACTTAGGTTCGCAGACAGCTGACTGAACGTAATGCTTCTCTACTAACGCATTTCCCCAGAAACTTCACAATTTCCCCATGAACAAGCAATGAGATTAAAAAACAAGAATCACAAATTCCTTAAGTCTTGGCCTCTGGTTTCCCAGTCTTCTCACGGCAGGGACAAAACCACAGAACCACACAAACAGGTCCCACCTTCCTCAGGCAGACATGGGCTCTCAACGGACTAGCGGACTGCGAGCGTGCGCTGCCTGGCAGAGTCCATGGACACCACCGGCTCACTCTGCTGGTGGCTCCTGCTTGGCCTCGGTGACATGACGGCACGGGGTGGGCACTGGTCGCAAGTACCGGGGGCTGCTGTACATCCTGATGATGTGCGGGGCCTGGATCCAGGTGTTGATCAGCTGGAAAGCTGTCAGGTCCAGCATGAGCCCATCAAAGGCAGCCAGCAAGTTCACAGGGGCAGCTTCCTTGAGGAACCGGGGCACCGCCACGGCCTCGGGGAGGCTGGTGTTGCCCAGGAAGAAATGCATCAGCACCTGCTTGCGCAGGCAGTCCCTGAGGTACAGCACCAGGTCCTCCAGCCGCTCCACCAGGAACCGCTCGTCCCAGGCCTCCAGGGGCCCCTGCATTAGCAGGGAGAACAGGGCCGTCTTCAGCACGTAGGAGGAGAGCACCCGGCTCCACTGAGAGCTGAAGGGCTCCTCCAGGCCCTGCCCGCGGAGGTCCCGCAGGCCCTTGAGGATCTGCAGACACTTGAGGTGGCAGGAGGAGGCCGGGGCCTGCTCCTTCAGCCAGCTCAGCAGCCGCTGCTCCTGCCGCGAGGCGTTGAGGCCCCACACGGCCTCGGGGGCCGGGGTAGGCAGCGGGCCCTCGGGCGGCAGGGCCGTGAGGTAGAGCGCGTCGCCGATGGGGATGGCGGGGATGAGGCGCACGGCCATGGAGATGTGGCAGCAGACGTAGTCGGAGCAGGGCACGATGTGCAACACGGGCGGGCGGCCTGGGCAGGCCGAGAGGTTGATGCGGCAGCGCTCCTGCAGCCGGTACCGCACGGCGCCCAGGCAGCGCTGCAGGTGGCCCTGGAACCAGCGCAGCACCAGCGCCGAGGAGAGGTGGCAGCGGCCCTGCAGCTCCACGCAGAAGCCCTCGGCGAAGGGCCGGTAGCGGCGCGGCCAGCCGCCCCTCGCCCGCAGGCCGCAGACGAAGGCGCCGTGCGGCCCCAGCCCCTCGGCGCAGCGCGGCTGCGGCTCCAGGTGGGGCGGCAGCCGCAGGGGCACCAGGATGTCGAAGCAGTCGGGGCTGCGCACCTTGTGCTGCTCGTAGGCGCTGCCGATGCGCACGAAGTCCCCGCGCAGGCTGAGGGCGAGCGGGCCGGGCTGCAGCCCCTGCGCCTTGGCGGCGCGCACCAGCTCGGCCACGACGCGCCCGACGTGCGCCTTGCTGTGCCCCAGCACGTGGGGCGACACCCGCAGCTGTCGCACGTAGAACCGCTCTAGGGCGTCGCGCTGCGCCCCCGCCGACCCCGCCAAGCGGAACCCGCCGGGCCTCGGGCCGCCACCCGCCCCGCCGCAGCAGCGAGCCAGCAGGCAGCCCAGCAGCAGCAGCGCCGAGCCCTTGAGCAGCGGGACGGAGCCCGCCTCCGCCGCGCCCTCCTCGGCCGCGCCGCCCCGCAGGGCCTGGTAGAGGCAGAGGAGCGCGGTGCAGAGAGCGGTCGCCAGCGGCCAGAGCACCCGCAGGTTGACGGTGTAGACGGGCCCGGCGCGGCGGGGGCTCGGGCCACGGCGGGGGCCGCCGCCCAGCCCCGCGGGCGGGGAGCGCCCGGCCCCGCCGCCGCCGCCCCCCTCCTCCGCCCCGGCCGCCCCCAGCGCGGGCCGCGCCGCTGCTTTCCCCCTGCTACCCCGCCGGCACGGCGGTCGCCCCCCTTGCCTGCCTGCTCCGCTGCGAGCCTTCCTCTTCCGAGGGAAGCGGCGCCGCGTCAGCCGCCGAGTGAGCTCAGAGGAAATGCCACGGGCGGCGGGCCCGGCCGCGGCGTGAGGGCCGGGGGCGTTGTCCGACCGGGGGCCGGCCGGGCCGGGGCCGCCCGCGGGGCGGGGAGCGGCGCCTCCCGCTCCTTCGCGCCGGCGCCACCGCGCTGAGGGAGCGCAGCCGAACCGCCGGAGCCTCGGGGCAGAGCTGCAGCGGGTCCCGCACGGCGTGGCTGTGCTGCCCCCACTGCGGGGTGTGAGCACGCGTTTCCATGCCCCCATCACCACAACAGGACACTGCGGGGTTTTGTATCCCCAGGACTGGGTGCTTCTGTATCCCAGGTACGGGGACGGCTGTGTCGTCGGGCAGTGCCGCTGCGCGGGCAGTGGTGCTGTGTGGCAATCTCCGTGTTGCACGTTTTTCCCCGAATGGTTTTCACTTAGGGGTCTGCGTCCTGTCGCGGGGGAGCTTCTCCCGCTCACAGCGCTGTCTGAGGGTCTCGGTGCCAAAGGCACAGCAAAGCCATCGCCATTAACTCACCGGGGCGTGTATGGCTTGTTGCTGTGCTAACAGCTGCTTGCAGTCACGTCGTTCAAAAGCGTGGTTCCTTCCCTTGTGCCCAAGTTCCACAGTCGCTGACAAACTGAAAGGGAAGAAATAACCCTGGGAGAAGTTACTCATTTGTTGCACAGGGACTTCTGTGGCCTCATCTGTTGTATGAAGCAGAGTGTGGCATCAAGCCCACTCTTAACTGCAATTGTAACAACACTTCTGCCCACAGCATCGCCCTTAGCACGAAGAAGGAAAAAGAACATCTATCAGAAACGGTCACACAGCACTACCTCAGGCATTGTCCCAAGCCTACAAATAGCAGAGCCAAACATTCAAGTCAGAAAACAGGCACAAAAACATCACCACACATGTAAAGCCTCCAAAGCACTGCTGGAGAGTTGAGAAGCCACCTTAAACCACATAGAAATCACTGGGGCTTGCCTGTCACTAAGACTTCTTCACCCAAACTACTTTTTCAGGGCATTGCAGATCTGAAGATCACTGGAACCTGCATTTCCTTATATCTCATGTGATGTCTCTCTCATAGCTGGTACATGCTCACTGTAGCTAAGCTGTATTTCAGGATGTGGCTCTGGTCCCAGCTGGCTTTAGCTTGAAGACTCCCCTATGATGGTGATCATGATTAAACCTAAGAAATTAGCACATCAAGCTCCTACTGCTGCAAGTCTTTGGAGAGCTCAATTGCTGATGAAAAGGCAGCATTTTAAATTTAGAGAAAAGGAAAATTGTGCCACATAGCACCACACAGAGCCAAGACTTCTTTATATAGCATTTGTCTATTACTGTATTTATTGACCATAGAATCATAGAATAGTTAGGGTTGGAAAGGACCTTAAGATCCTCTAGTTCCAACCCCCCTGCCGTGGGCAGGGGCACCTTACGCTAAACCATATCACCCAAGGCCTTGTCCAACCTGGTCTTGAACACTGCCAGGGATGGAGCATTCACAACCTCCCTGGGCAACCCATTCCAGTGCCTCACCACCCTAACAGGAAAGAATTTCCTCCTTATATCCAATCTAAACTTCCCCTGTTTAAGTTTTAACCCGTTACCCCTTGTCCTATCACTACAGTCCCTAATGAAGAGTCCCTCTCCAGCATCCCTATAGGCCCCCTTCAGATACTGGAAGGCTGCTATGAGGTCTCCACACAGCCTTCTCTTCTCCAGGCTGAACAGCCCCAACTTCCTCAGCCTAACTTCATACGGGAGGGCTGCATAGTGGATTGCACATTTTCTTTCTAGAATTCATGCCACCTGCTTTCTGCACAGGTACTCAAGATCATTGTTAAACATCTATTTTACTGGAAGTATATTAGCTCTGTCTCAGGTGGTGATGAGAACAGGATAATCGTCCTCAGCTTCTACTTAGTACGTGGTTACCGAGTTTCGAAGCTGTTTGGTGCAGTTTAAGGAGCATCTGTGTAAGCATTCTGTTGTGGTTTAATTTCAGGTGATCAAGTTATTACAGCATTGCTGCAACTTGCTGCATCTGCATAGTGTCATGGGTGGCCCCATGCAGGTGACAGAGCAGTGCTTGAATACAAGATACTAACCCCAGCAAGCTGAAAACGCTGTAACAAGGAGCAGGGCAGAGCGCCAAGTGCAAAGAGAAAGGCTGTACAAGGATTTGGTTATGTAGTATGACTTTATGTGAAACAAAACAGGATTTCAAGTACATAGAAACCCTACTTCATAGAAAGCAGCTTATGTTTTATAGCCAAGATGCTGTACTCACAGTCAACCTGGGTAACCAAGGTCAAGGAGCCTGAACTAATTCACAGGCAACCAAACTAGGGTGAGAGTCAGAAGCACACTTGAGAGCTGCAAAAAGGTGTCCTAACTACTCCAAACACTGAACCTTGGAGTTAGAATCAGGATTTTCTTATTTATTTATTAAATTAAAAAAAAAAAGTATATGTAAAGGTAAGAAACTGTCAGCAATTTTACATCATCTGCACAACATTCCATGCCCCATAACTAAAAGTTTTCTGACAGCTGTGGAACAACTGAAGCCACAACCTTGCTACTCAGAAATGTCATTCCACAACAACCAAATCTTTGAAAACAACCAGAAAGTGAAAAGCATTTTTCTTCCTCACTCCTTGATTTGTATTTTCCTGTATTTCTTCACAAAGCCAGATAAGTGGACAAAAACATCATCATGCTGCCCACTGCCTGTGACCCATCACTTCAAACACTTTGTTCTGCATCCCCAAAACATTTTAAAAGCACAGCTGTGCTTGTATGAAACTGATCCTAAAGATGTTTTGTTGAAAACTACCACTGAATGCTATGAACCCATTGCCCCATGTGCTCGATTCTCACTAGCCTGTGCTTGTTTGCACCCTTGAGCCCATCATGTTCCACATCCTTTCAGATCCTACGACAAGCATACTGACTTTTCAAGGCAGCCTGGGCTGTCTTTTCACGCAAGGCTGATTCGATTAGCTGCACATCCACGCTCAAGAGACAGACAGCTACATCTGCAGGAGCTGGCATGGCCCTCTGTGCCTGGGAGGCAGCTGCTGCCCACAGAGTGACCTAGAGCTTGGCAGCATGGCAATTATCACGGTAGGACCTACATAAAGGGGAATGGCTGCAGCCTCCCAGCCAGCCATGGGGCCCACAGGCTGGAGAAAATGCAGATGTGACCCCAAGCCAGTGGGAAAAGTCCAAGGACCAAGTGGGTGACCAGCCACTGCAAACTCCAGCTCAGCACATGCTTGTACATGCTCCAGACAGTTCTTGTGCAGGCTCACTCAGGCTGCAGAAGGGTTGTACACTAATAACTGTGACTTCAAAGTCAGGACCAGAGTAAATCCACATTTTTACTACTGCTGTTTAAATTGTGAGGTAGCCCTTTCTCACCTCCTCAGCCAGTGGCAAGATGAGAGCTCTTGAGCTTGGGGCTAATGAAAGATGGCCAACAGCCTATTCTTCTAGGACTTCGGCTACTTCCAAACTCTCTGAGCACAGACTGGGTCTCTGGGCAAAATGCTGAATGTGTCAGAGATGGGAGACTTCACAGAGTGCTCTGGACCTTCCTTGGAAAGAGGCAGTTGATGAGCCACACCGTGTGTCTGCTTGCACAAGCTAAGGGCATTTGATGGCTGCTGTAGAGCTGAAGTCATAAACACAAAACTGCTTTCAGTTACCAAGTAGCAACAAGCATCATTCCTCATTACCCATCTTTCAAGTCCTACTACAGTTATGCTGCAGGGGCTATATTTACTTTGCCATGGATACCGTTCACCCACATTATCACACCTTATAGTTTGCATTTTGAAACCCATCACAGCGTAAAAGAAACACACCATTTTATCTTGTCTGGAGTACTTTGCTCTTCTTGTCACTTCTAGTAACAGAATACATTGAACTTGAGAATGAGTCATAGTGATGGGACTCACCTCTCCTGCATGCCCAGGAGCTGGACCATATGTAATACATTTACTACTGTGGTGGCCGTCAGATTTGCTTTCCAATTTCTGTGTCTCCCAAAGAAGTAGCAGTTCATCTGTTTGGATTAAAATATCTATAAACTGCTGGCAAATCATAATGCTGATGCTCCTTGTTTTTCACTTAAGCAGTGGTCTTCTTGCTTGTGTATAAAAATGAACAAAAAGAGTTCATGAGGTTTTTCATAGCAGTTGTGTACTCCAGAAAAGCAATAGGTTGTACAATAATAACCATGACCTCAAAAAGAGGACCAGAGAGAATTCACATCAATTTTTACTACAATTGTTTAGCTTGTCCATTGTTTAATAGCTGTTATCTAAACACTTGCTTCAGAATATCCCATACTCAGGATATCCTGGTCATTTAATAAGGAATAATGTTATATTTATCCACAAGAAGCCTTGTTATTTGGCAATGAACCATTCTATGATTCTGCAGAGGACTACGTGTGTGAAAGCTTGAAAATCTCAACTTTAGAATTGCATGGAGCAAGGAAAAGCAATGTTTTCTTACAAGCTTACAGACCTTGAGAAGAGGTAGAAGATAAACGAACCATCTGGATTAGAAGAACAACAACTAAC
The DNA here is from genome assembly GCF_028554395.1 of Pezoporus wallicus. Lineage (NCBI taxonomy): Eukaryota > Metazoa > Chordata > Aves > Psittaciformes > Psittacidae > Pezoporus > Pezoporus wallicus. The sequence goes on along the minus strand of NW_026640476.1, from coordinate 325,703 downwards.
TTCAGAAAGATCAGGAAAGGCAGAAAGCCTTTGAAAAGCTCAGCAGAACAGCAGGTAACTGTGTTCCTAAGGGAGCTTGGTTCATTATAATACCAAAATCCCCCCCCCCCCCCGCCCTGAGATAAGAGACCCTTGCCCACAGAGACCCTTACTTACAGAACACATGTAATGTGTCCTTAAAAAGAGACAAGAGAACATAAGAGCCAATGATTGTAGATACAGACTGTTATGTATAAGGAAAACACTGATTTCCACTGTTTGAAATGCATAAAGGTGGATAGCTGGCAGACTGAGGGTTTGCTGGCTTTGCAGAGTGACCGCCTTGCACCCATCTCTGCACAGACATAGAATAAACGGGTATCTCGACTCTGGGTATTAACTGGCTCTCTGCACACCAGGTGAAGAGCCCTGATTTTGGGACAACAGTCCGAGCTAAAAACAGATATCCCAGTATATACAATCTGCATGATCTCTCTAGAGATTTGCAGAGGCGAAGGGAAGTGTTGGGTATATAGCATCCATCAAAGTTTCTCCACAGTTAGTAGTATTTTATACATCTGTGTATCCGATCTGTTAATGCTACAGTACACCAGATGCTGCCTGAGAGGTAGGAAGAGCAGCCTGAAGCAGTGAGCTCACCAGCTGAGTAGGTAGAAGAAAGTGGCAGGAAGACAGAAGGCATGGACAGGTGTTGGCATTTGTCTGATGCTTTCACAATGTACCCGAGACTGAAGCCCTGGACTTCCCACCAGCTACGCCTGGTCTGTATCCACCCTGATGAACCAATGCTGCACATAGTCTATTTAAGAAGGAAACACATGGGGGTCCTTTCTTGCACCAGTGTTCTGCTGCTGCTCTTCTACAGCAAGTGGAAGTTATTATAACGCATTTTTAAACAGTGTGAGCTGAAAAGTACAATAATTGAATGCAAAAAAGAAATGCAAGTCTGAAAGATCAGTCACTTTATGCCACAATCGTTACTTCTAAGTATATCCTCTGAATGCAAGGCTGCCAGCAACTCTCTTCCCCCAGCCCACTGGGTGGTCATGCAAGGGAGATGCCATGATCAAAATAAACATCCTTCATCTGACATTCCTCTGACTCCCAGGTTTTAAGGGACACTATTAATGACAGTACAAACCAACACAGGCAGACATGGATCCATTTTGTACTGTGGACTAATGAATCTCTGCCAGTCACTGCAGCAAGGTGACCAACTCCCCACTTAGGGAAGGGAAAACAGGAGAGGGTGCCTTGCTACCACAAACAGCTGAGGAGATTCAGCAACCCAGGACTGAGGAGAGCTGGAGCTCCAGAGCACATGCATGCACATGGAAGAGAGTTTGGGGTAGAGGTGTTACTGCACATTCTCTCTTAAAACATTTTCTGTTTAATAAGTGGGATGTTCTCACCACCTCTGCCAGTCTGTCTGTTTACTAGCTATTGCAGGGTATAGCACTTCTTAATCAGAAGGCCTGCAAGCAGACCTTGTTGCTATAAACAACATAATACCCAATACAGGATTTCCTTGCTGTAGAAGGATGGCTTCCTGAGTAATTCATACAACAGTCTCTAACCCAAGCCTGTTTTCGTTATAGACAGAAATACATTGGCTCTACACTGGTGACCATACCAGCATCAGCTGGCACATCTCCAGTTTGTCCCAAGTTGTTTGAAAACCCTCAAGGACTTTTTTTGCTTAGAAGCCTATGTGAGCAGAGCATTTATACTTACCCATCACACCAGCATTCAGGAAGCCATGCCTATATGTTTGCAGCTAAGTAATGAAACGGGAACAAAACCCCCAGCCTATCTATATTAGTATCAGTCAGCATGCTGAGTTCTGTCTGACAAGCTGTGGCCATGGGAGGCTGCTGTCACATGTCCTCCAGCAAGCTGAAGCTGCTGCTATTGTGAAGGAAGCCAACTACGGCATCATGGAGAGGAAACATTTTTTGGCAAGGGGAATGCAAGTATACAGCATCATAGGGAAGGGAATCAGCAGTAATTGTGAATGAAATATCCTTCAGTATTTCTATCGGAGATGTTTCTTACATTGAAAAGGGAAACATGAAAACTCTCCAGGTCAAAACAAGCGCAGGACCCTGCTCAGCCCTTCCTTTTCCTTATCACCCCCAGGGCTTAGCAGAGCTTGTGGGTCTGAGGACCCCAAAGATGGAGCCAGGTAACCCACAGGTTTAAAAAACATCAGGTAGAGTCCAATTTTACATGTGCTTGTGTTAAACTAGTTTAACAAGAAACCAGTTTAATACTAATCAAACCTGAGCATGTGTGTGTCCAAATGTAAATCCAACCACTGACTGAAATGGTTTAGCTTAATTAATTCTAAGTCACTTAAACGTGTATTTGCACCATAACTTGCTAAACTAATAAAAACTGATCATACAGCTGAGCCCTAATTTGCTGATTAAAGCACAGTAATCTAAATGAGGATTGTAATGGTTTCATGATACGAGTTTGAGGTTATTGTGCCATTTGATTGATTTTTAAATCAATGTAGCAAGATTGGATCATTTTAAATTGGCCTGCATCTTTAATACCTGCTTGCTGCTGAATTAGGAAAGAGATTTAACAGAGGTTCCAACTTCCTATTTATTGCTCACGTTATTGGAACACACTTTTCCCTTTGCTTCCCAAGGAAACTATACTGCTTGCCCAGCACTGCCCCTCCGAATAACTTTGCAATTGATTTGGTTGAAATTGGCCATTGCGAAGCAGAGCAGAAGTCCAAAGCATTAACATGTGCAATTTCATACAGGAAAGATCCTGTTACAGTCCTCAGGCTCAGCAGGACATCAGCACTGCCTGGCCATCTCGTTCCACCTGAGAGCAATAGAGTCAAAACCTCAAGAGCTGCTCAGATGATCACTTGTTCTTAAACTTCAAAAATACAGGTTCTCACAAAGCAGATTAAAACTTTGCTTACTCTCACCACTACACATCTAAACCTCATCTACCAGCATTTGTGAGTTTATCCCGGCAGAGAGCCTCAAGTCACACAGTGAAAACAGCTCCTCTGTGACACCTATCACCTTAACCACAACAACAACAATCAAAAAGATTCTGGTTTTCATAAACCAGTGCAAGGGAGCTATGTTATGCTCATGACACAGCTTTCCACTGGTTTCAGCAGTGCTGTGTCTGTGTCACTGACGACTTGGGGCAGCAGCTGCCCTACAACTACTGACTCTTGTTACTGGGTCCAGCTCTGAGCCTGCCTGGCCTCTGTGTCTTACAGTGTTGGGCTTCTGTACCCTAAGATTGCTACGCAGGTAGAGAGGGGCTTTGTGCCTGACAAATAACCTGCAGCAGCAAGCTGCAAAGATAAAGCTTTGGCATGAAGCAATGAGATATAGCACACAGAATCAAAGGCAACCGCACAACAGTGAACAAGCTCTGTTATCAGCTTACAGTCTCAAATAATGAGATGATCCTGGCTCAGCTGACACTCCTCCTGATGAGCCTGAGCTGGATCAGCCACCCAGGGAAAAGGAGGGAAAAAACAGCTTGGGAGGAAACCTGAGGGAGGGAGGATCAGTCCAGGAAAACCGGCTTATCAGCACTCGGCAATTAGGGTGGAAAAGCTGATGCTTTGGCTTACAGCATCCATGCTGAAGGACGGGAGGGCAGTGATAGCTTAGGAAGCCTTGTCTTAGACCCTTACCTCATCCCATCAGAGACAGAGAGGAGAAAAGCTAATGGCTTAAAAGGAAAGTGGCATGTGAAAAGGAAAAGCAACCAGAAACTGATAAAAGGGCCTGAGCTAGCACTGTTTCTCACCCCTGCATTCCCAATGGGACAGTAGTACAGGTACTTGGGCTCAGAGAGGTAGCCTGGCAGCAATCCCCAGCTGGCAGCATCTTCATCAGAAAGTGCCACCTCAGTGACACCAGTCCACATGGGACAGTGTCCTCTGCACTGCTCTGGCCCACCTGATTTGCGTAGAAAGATGCTGGGGGTATGCTGCAGGCACTGCTCATCATGGGCTGAAATGCAGCACAGTGCCTGGTATAGATGTCCACATATGCAGTTGCTCAAGTCATGCCTAAAATTCAGCCTCACCCATGTAGTCTTCCTGCTTTAAGGGGAATTCTTTACTGGCTCAGCTGGCCTCTGAGGGGACCAGCATTACAGCACTGGAGCCTGAAAGGAAGGCTAAACCTGATCTTTTCCCAGCATACCTCCACACTGATTTTTCAGGCTGTGCCCTTTTAACTAAGATTAAACATTCCACAGATCAATGCAAAGCAGCACAATTACTTCATTAGCAAGACAGCAAGCGTAGCATTTACCTGCCTTTGTTTAAGGCCAGTCAGATGAGCTCATCAAATGACAGCTATTTTTACATCTAGTGTTATAGGCTGCCTTATTATTACAGTGCCAACCACTTGAACAGAGGTGGGATCATCTTTCATGTCCTACATGATTCAATTTAAATCTATTTTTTTTTTGTTTTATGATACAGAAGACATCATATTTGCTCCCTGGAACTGTAAAATATGGGTTGTTCTTCTCATCTCACATCAGTACAAATGCAAAGCAAACTCACTGAAACAACAGGAACCACAGAGCCTCACCTAAGGGAGACCGAGGACAAGGCCAAACTGACTTTATAGCAAGCGGGTTCGCAGTTGCATTTTATTTCTTACTTCACCTTCAGGAATGTGCTGTCTCCTGCCCCCTTTGCCATCTCTGAAGTGATACTTGCAAATGGGGGAGAACGGTTGAATGCAAAAGGTTGTTTTTCCCCACTCTCAGCAGTGGTGGGAAGGGGCACATCCATGACCTGGGTGAGGTCCTACTATTGGAAGCGAGTGGATCCCTCACTGGAGACTCTCACAGTGCTCAGAGAAACAAGCAGGAGGTTTTCCAAATGGGACAAGAGGGCACCATCCAGAGGAGCAATTAGGATGCTGAGACCCCCTCCTTGGCAGTAGTACATGATCTCCACTGACATGAGGCTCCTTTGGCTCCCTGCTGACAGCTTCTCACTGTCATCGGGCTCATGATACAGTGGCCAACACCACCACCTTCCCTAGCAGCAGGGTCACACTTCTGGGATCTTCATGCCTGGGGTCTCTCTAAATGGCAAAGAATATGCTCATAATGGAAAGAGGACATAAAAGCAGTAAAAGACCACACAAAGTGTTGAAGTGAAACAGACTCGGATACCTTTGCTGCATCACACATCAGGGACCACAGATGTAGCACTGCAGAGCAGAGATGTCACCACCTACCCTTGCAATAATTTGCTGGTCCTCAAAGTAGCAGATAAAAGGGACATCCATGATGGCCAAAGAATTGAAAGCTTAAACTGGAAAACAAAAAAGAACTGTTACCTACCCAAAACCAAGACTTTTGCTTGGATTGTAGCTCTTTAAATGGCATGACATGGTCCTTATACAAATGTGTTCTTCCTCTGCTCTGTCTGCCACCACAGCGTGACAGATGTCAAAGGCTTTGGGAGAGATGCCTCAGGCTGAGCAAATTTCAAGCTCTCTCTGAGAGCACTTTGATATTGAAAGTTGCACATTTGAAATTTCCATACCTTTTGCTCTGCTGTGGTTACAGCTTTTCTGGGATCTGATAGACAGGAGCTTCAACAACTCATCTCTGCAGGAAGATTTTTAGCCATTTAAGAAGTATAAAATACCAAGGGTTGCATCTGAACTCACCAAGAGGTCTCAGTTCTCACAATTTCAGCAACAGCCTTTGGCTCTGGAATAAATAATATACCCCCTCTTCTAGATCATCTTTTTGTCAGGTTTATGAATTATAAGCCTAGGAAACATATTTTAAATCTCACTCCTATACATGGTAGAGTACAATGAATTATTCATGATGATAAAATGCTTTATTGGATTTATTTCCCTTGTTTTAATGAATCATTCATGGACTTTTGGACATTTATCTTACTTGAAGCTGTTCACCAAATACTTTGAAGGAGCAAATTTGAACCAGTAGGTTTCTCGGTACACCATTTGCCTCCAGTGTTCTTAGCCATCTGTAGTTTGTGCTGCATGTACACCTACACATGTGCAACAGCACTAATGTAACTCCTTGACTAGATGACTAAATAAATATTAACATAGGACTGAAGGCAGTTATTTGTATAAACCACAGGTATCTCCTAAACAGCCACCTAACAAGTCCATTTACACCCTGTCCATTGACCAGAGAAGAGTAGAAACAAACATGACTTAGCTTTAGTGCCCATCTTCATCTGTCAGCAAAGGCAAGCCATCCAGGTCAAACCATACCTGAACAGAGCATGGAGGCCTGGTGTGTGGAAACTCCATGGCAGCCAAGTTGTCCTCTCCTGGCCTCCAGCCACATTGCAGGTCATTGCAGCATGAAACTAACTCTTCTCTGCTGCAGGGAAACCCAGCTCCTGCTCAGCAGTGTGAGCACACTGCCACCACCTCACCAAGAAGGGCTGGAAGCCTTAGAGTCCAGAAAAGGCATAAATATGCCTGTGCTCTCTCCATCCTTGGAGGGCCAGCAGGAAGCACCCAGCAGGTTTGAAGATGTGGCTGGTTAAATGGTCTTGCCAGCTCTCCTAAATGTAAATGGCTCCAACTACAGCCATGTTACAGCCACTGCCTGTCCTCTTGTCACCTACCCAGATGCGGTGGACTCCACACCTAAATGTGTCTAACTGCTGGTGACTGAGAGCTATAGCACCTCTTACCTCTGTGAACACTGAATAAAAGTCATATTGCCCATTTCTCAGCTCAACAGAGACACGTCGTATTAATGAGGCATGTGCTGATGTGCATTTGCATAGGTACTTTCACCCACCCATCAATGATCAAAATCAATTGTCATGATAACACTTGTAATTCATTACCTTCAGCTCAAGATTTTGAATCTCTTCTTAACGCCCTGAAGAAGACCACTGCTGGACAGGGGGCACAGCTGGACTTGCCTGGTAACCTAATGATTCAAATTAGGTTAGAAGCCAAGAAAACCAAAACCTGCAGAAAAATCAGACCCAATTTATGCCCAGCAAAGCAAAGAAAAATGAAACACCTAAAAGCCATTAAAGAAGTTACTTGATTTAAAGCAAATACAGATGCATGGTAGCTATGATTTTTGAAACTTCATAGCATCAAAGTCTAAACAGGGGAAGAAGGAGAGGTCCACAGACCAGATGGACTTTGATCCACTTTGGATTCATCCTTAACAGCAAACAAAACCAGCTACTGAATCAAGTCTACAGTGGTGTGTTGTAGCAATTTCAGATTGTTAAGTGTTTGCATGAGAATGAGATTTATATCTTGGTATGTGGGAGAACCAAGGAATGAGTTGCCTAAGATGAACAGGGTGAACACTGACTAAGAGCAGAGTGTGGCATAATAGTTGCCAGGTGCAGCAATATTTATCATTGGTTTTACAGTGCAAAGGAATATTCTCTAGGAGATCTCTGTAAACTTCTCAGGAAAGTCACTGAAACCAAGACACAGTGCTTTCACCACTGCGAGTGAGGAGGGGTTTTTCTGTCTGAATTCCAAGTCTGTGGAGAACGACCAGTCAACTGCAAAGAAATATTGAACTATCAGGTCACTCTACAGGTCACTTCAAAGCAGGAGCTTCAGCAAGCTTCAGTAAGCATTTTCATCCCAACACTTTTGCAACATCCAAAGCAATGTATCAGGTAGGTCCAGATGGCTGCTTCAGCAGCTATGAATTGCCAGTGATGCAAGCCAAAATCCAGGCCATACTCCACCTGCTCCATTTGGAATCTTCCCACGGATTAGGCAACAATCCATGGGAAGACTCAAGGTTACTCATACCAGCTTACCAGGATAAATCCTCCTGCTGGGCACCGACCTGAAACATCCAGTGAGCGCTGGGATTTGTGCCACATCTGTTGGAGAGCAGCAAATGTTCCAGCTCACGCTGTACTAGTACTTTGTGAAGCAAGCCTCCACATTTGTGACAAATGATAAGCAAACACAGCCAGCTCTAGGGTCTGTCTATAAACACATGTAACTGTCATCTTCCTTTGTAAGGCTCAGCTGCCTGGGAAGAGAGAACTGATTTCTCATGCATTATCCTTCTAAACATACGCCTGATGTCTTGCTAGATTCTCATATTTTGTGTAAACAATAGCACTTGTATCACTTAAAATTGAGAGATAATTATTTCTCATTAGCAAGCATTGCTGGATATTTGGGTGGGAGGAATTCAAAAGTGGACAATTTTTTGTTGTTTTTTCTTTATTCTAAATCACAACATTTCAGCCACTTTTGAAGTCTTCAAGTAAACTACATTTTTCCTGCCAAAGGCAGAGTAACAAAGGCTGACAAGATGAGATGTGGGAGACAGCTCCTCATCAGTCACTAGCTTTTCAGGTCAGGGCTGGAATTGAGCCATTAGAAGTTAGAGCAATCCCACCAGTGATTTTAAGTCCTGATGCCATTCTTTTGCTGCATAAAAACACTTAAAAGCAGCAAAGTCTGTGCCTTTTTGCCAGATACCAGGAGTGTTGTATTGTTAGTGCAGACACCTGGGAGGTTCAACTCCTCTCAAATTGTATTCCCAATGTACTTCTGCCACAGACTTGCTAGTTGGCCACAGGCAAGTCACTAAAGCCTCAGAACAAGTTTAGCCTTGAGCATCCAATTATCCCTGTTGCTCTTGCATTTAAAGTTAAGCAAAAACCACTCTAGCAGACTTGCACCCAGTAGCCTTCTCTTAATCCAGCCCTAAAGCAAAGCCCCTTCCCATGAGAATGCCATGGGCTAGTAGAGGCATTTGTTAAAACACAATAGTTACTCCTGAGAGGAAAGCGGGAGTTTGCCGTACCTGCCTTGGGATCCACTGCCATCGGCATGGGGAGACTTGGGATGAAATCTGGAGAGCAGAGGCCCCGCTGTGTGCCAGTATTTCAGCACTAGTCCTGGGAAAACAAGTTGTATGTTCTCCTTCCTCAGAAGGTGGGTGCCATCTCTAGAGCATGTCTCTGCCCCCAGAGGGGGCAAGAAACAATCTATCAGCAAGATGAGAGAACTTGAAATTAGACAGGCTACAGTTTAAAGAGGAAATTGACTTTAATCCAGAGATAGCAACAAAAATCAACAGGCTTGAGTTATCTGCCTTGGCATTGCATATCTGTCTGCTCCTATAAGCAAATGCTTTTCATTCCACTAAATGTTTTATCGATTTGCATACACAGTTAGCAGCCTCTGCCTATACAGCTGCCCTCAAACCACAAACTTAGGAGAAATTCATGACAGCTTGCTAAAATGCAGCTGGCAGAGCTTGCTTCAAAACGCACCACAAAACCCAAATCCCCATCACCCACTGGTGCCTCTGCTCTAACCAGAGCAGTCCCTGGCAGGTGGCTGGCCAGTGGCCACAAAGAAAACAGAAAAGCACCTCCTAGTGCCATAAATGATCTTTTTATTCTGCAGTCCTGAAAAGATATTTTAAATAGCAAAAACTCCTACTGTGTGTTTATGACTTGCTTTTGTTAATACCTTGGTCTACAGATGTCCATCTGTACCATCAAGTCAATAAATCCATCTGTCCTAGGCACATGTAAAATTAAAAACCGAATCACTGACGTGCAAACAGTTGGGTAGAAAATACCTGCAGGGAAAGAAGACTGCTTCAGGCATTCATATGAAGCCTGGAATCTAAAACAAATGATAAGGCTGCCAAGGCGGTCACTAGATACATCTCTCTCCTCTGGGCCAGTTCAGGAACTAGACATTGTAAGGAGAGCTGCAGCTCTGCTCCCTTCTTCCTGGGGACAGCCCTACTATGAGGTACCTGTTGCTGTGAAAGCCGTGACTTGCAGTGGAAACGCAGCAGGAACTGCACAGCCATGCAGAGGAGGAGAGATGTGCACCCCAATCTATGCCCTGTATTCCACTGCCTAACTCACCACCTCCCAGGTTGCTCTTCAGCACAAGGCTCAGTAGAGGACACACACGTTGGGATGTTGAGAACTAAGTGATTCAACAGTTGCCTAAAACTACTTAAAGAGTATTTACCAAAATGGTGGAGCCAAACTCTTCTCCATGGTACCACATAACATCACAAGCAGCAGCAAGAATGTTGGAAGGTTCAGGATGGATATCAGGAAAAGCAAACCAACCAGAAACACCACAGGTAAGGTAATGCAGTACCAGAACAGGCTGTCCATAAGGACTGTGGAATGTCTGTCGCTGGAGGTTTTCATCACCAGGCTAGGTAAAAAATCACAGCTGACCTGCTTTTGTGCTGGCTGCAGTCCTGCCTCCAGTGGGAGGTTGGACAAAATGACCTCCAGACTCCCTTCCAAGAAATGTTGTGTGATTGCTGGTTTTCCATCATATTTGGAAATATATGATATATCATATCCAAGGTTACTTCCAGTTAAGAACATGCACAAGTAAAGGGCAGTGTCATGGCCTTAATTTGTGAAATAAAGTTATTTGGCACCAAAAAAAAAAATAATCTTTTATTAATATCAGCATAGCTGTATTAATCTGCATCTTAACACGACGAAATGATGCTGCTGCTGCCATAAGTGCTATTTCTGGACACAAAGGTATGATCCCCTGGTCTGCTTCAGTTAGGGTTCTGCTCTGTAAAACTGCAGTATAAGGTGGTGTTTCTCAAAAACCTGGAATGAACAGGAAGCTGCATTTATTGAAAGCACCTAACAACAACAAATGGGATTTTCTTTCTAGGACAGTCAAGTTGTTTTACAGATCTGTTACCCACTGAACCTGTTCCAATTAACTGTTAATTCATTTGCTCACCTCATAACTCTAAACAGGAGCATCAGCATGCTTTCTTCAACACAAGTTCTGCCACTCTGGGAGTTCACCTGCTGCCATTCTCCTAAATCTACCCAGATTTTTCATCTCATCCAGTCTTGTGAAACTGAATTAACAAATGGAAAAATGGTACCTTGAAACAATTTCCTCCTTTATCACACACATTCCTCCTTTAAACTGGCCAATATTTTTGACTTACCTCCTTAAGCTTCCCAAGCTGAAAAGATGTGCAGAATTCAATGCAAGTGACATGCCACAACTTTGACGCTAGTGACAAAAAAATGACTGACACACTATTTGAAATTTTATCTTCCCTAAAGTAAAGAAACAAAGCAGATGTAAGGGACTGTGCAGATTAAATGCTAAAAAATGCTAAGATAAAAAAAGGCATATACAATCCACATCACGCCCAGCATAGATATTGTATGGAATATCCTCAGTCGATTTATAGCAACCTAGCTCATTATAGAATCATAGAATAGTTAGGGTTGGAAAGGACCTTAAGATCATCTAGTTCCAACCCCCCTGCCATGGGCAGGGACACCTCACACTAAACCACATCACCCAAGGCCTTGTCCAACCTTTTCTTGAACACTACCAGGGATGGAGCATTCATAACCTCCCTGGGCAACCCATTCCAATGCCTCACCACCCTAACAGGAAAGAATTTCCTTCTTATATCCAATCTAAACTTCCCCTGTTTAAGTTTTAACCCGTTACCCCTTGTCCTATCACTACAGTCCCTAATGAAGAGTCCCGCCCCAGCATCCCTATAGGCCCCCTTCAGATACTGGAAGGCTGCTATGAGGTCTCCACGCAGCCTTCTCTTCTCCAGGCTGAACAGCCCCAACATTCTCAGCCTATCTTCATACAGGAGGTGCTCCAGTCCCCTGATCATCCTCATGGCCCTCCTCCGGACTTGTTCCAACAGTTCCATGTCCTTTTTATGTTGAGGACACCAGAACTGCACACAATACTCCAGGTGAGGTCTCACAAGAGCAGAATAAAGAGGCAGGATCACCTCCTTCGACCTGCTGGTCATGCTCCTTTTGATGAGTGAGCCACACAGATTTACTCCAGTCAAAGATTAAGCCCATTAGATCTATTTTCCATCTTTAATATATATCAGCTCAGACAATGATATATCTCTCTGCCAAACAATCTTATGAATCCCATTTTACATAGCCTGTGGCATGTCATAGAATGGTTTGCATTGGAAGGAACCTTAAAGATCATCTAGTTCAAACCTCCCTGGCCTTGAACACTGCCAGGGATGGGGCAGCCACAGCTCCTGTGGGCAACCTGTGCAGGGCCTCACCACCCTTAGAGGGAAGAATGTCCTCCTAATATCGAATCTAAATCTCCCCTCTGTCAGTTTAAAGCCATTACCCCTTATCCTCTCAGTACATGCCTTTGTAAAAATACTATTCAGCTTATGTCAGCATTATCACATTAATCACAGCCATGGGGATTTGTCTAGTCCAGTTGCAGCAGCAAGGCCAAAACATGTACTGGCAGTCAGACCTACACCACCATGGCATCACATGCACCTTGCCATCCTGGTTAGCTTTCTAGAGTTCTTACTGACAGGCCACGGATCTTCCGAGAAGTTTCAAATTTTCATAACCAGCCTTCTTGTTTTGTGAGACAGAGCTACTGTTTCCTGTTTGCTTTCATTTGCTGGCTTTTCCTCCTCCTGAGCTAGTGCAGATAGTGCAGAGATCCTGCTTCAGAGCTGTCAGAGCATCAGAAAAAGCCCCAGTCCTCAGCACAAGGACTGAACCATCTGGCCATGTCACTCACCTCCAAGCACTGTCATTACCTTAATCTCTGACTCAGAGCAGTTTTGGAGAATAGGGACAAGATCATCCCCAGCACTGATTGCAGGAGAAAACAGTAAGAGGTGAGATGCTGATCAAGGAGCAGGTAACAGTCCTACAGCCCTATGAACACACAGATAGATACCCTCTGCTCCACCTCACTGAAAAATAGTCCTTTCTGGAGAAAAGCAGCAAGAAGGATCAAGCCCTTGGTTATCACAGGAATTAGAAGCCCTCATTACTTTAAGGGGAAGGATTTCACCCTGCTGCATATTACAGCACCCAAATTACATGCTTATCTCATAGTTCAGAAAGGAGTCCCAAAGCCTAAAGGCACAGTGAAGACCCTGTCATTTTCCCCACTCCCTGTTTTGAAAATGCAGCATTTCATAGCCTCTCTGTCAGATCCAAGTTCCTTTTCCTCTGTCAACATGACCAGAGTTCATCGAGAATCGCTCTGATAACAGACTTGTATAAGCTATATACTTTGGCCTCTGCCTGCCATTAACCCCTGCCAGGATGGCTGACATCAGTCAGCTTTAGTTCTGCCTCAAAATAACATGAAAGTACAGCCTTGCAGCAGCTGTACAATAGAAGTTCTGTACAGCACTTAAGCATCTCTAGTCCTTTTGTAACTTTCTACCACCTTTTGTAGTCTTTCAAAACCTGAAGCAATTTTTCAAACAAAAAAAGAAAAAAGGGCCTTTTGCATGAAGAAAATGAAAAGCAACTCAGTTTTCTATGTAAAACACCAAAAATAAAAGAATAACGCCAGTGTGCAGGGAAATGCCATTGGAAGTGACAGAACAGCTCATCCACACTTTAATGGATGAGCACAAATATGCTGCTCCAGTAAAGAGGAACAAATCCTGCTTGGGAGCATAAAGCAGAGTTGTTCTCCCAACTCATATTTTACGCTCACAACTAGAGTCAGTATTACTGTCTGATGGCCTACTCAAATGTGCAGGATGTTTTCAGCTGCTGAAGACAAAGAACTCACTGTGAGCACTCTCAGATATGGCCAAACACAGTGAACTCACACTGTGACTTCCTGGTATTTGATGCTCCCAGCCTTTGGCCAAACTAAATGTATTAAAAATGGGATTTGTCTCTTAAATGTTGTTGCCCCAAGTGAGCAGCGTGCAATGGTCTCGCAGGCCACCCACATCTTGGACAAAGGATCACATGAATGCTTCTCTATGTCAGCAGCAAATCTCACAACTGTTGAACACCACCACAGACATCTTCAAAGAGCCTCTGTCTCTGTAACTACTGCCTTGGAAAACATCAGCCTTCGGCTGAGTACCATGTCTCTAGGAAAGCCCTACAGATGCCTTGTCCAGTATTCAGCATGATGTAATGGCTAAGAGACCAGGGAACTGTTTGGCTTGGTTTCACAAGACCATTGTATGTGTGGGTGTGCAACTTCCAGCTTTGAGTCAAAACTTATTGTGCCCCTCCCTCCCCAGCTCTCATAAAGGACTTACAAAAGATGTTGTCCCATGTTATTAAAGACTTTACAATGGACGATTCATCAAGCAATCTTCTCTTCTTTTGACTCAATTATGAAAGTCCGTGACTTACACGACTGCACTGCATGTTCTTTCAACACCACTTTAATGAACCAATCTTTTGTTCTAATTCGTCTCTTCTCTATATTACCTAAATTTTCCACATCCCAAATGCTACTTTGTTTGGGCAATGTAAATAGTATCAGTAGTTTGAGTATAACCAGACCACATGTGCAACAGTGTGACAGAAATTAAAGGTACAAAGTCAGTCATAATAAATCACACAGAACAGGAGCGTCTAAGATTTAGTCTAAGCTCCTTCACAAAAAAAAAGGGTAAATAATCCATTTTAGAAAGTCTTTCATGTCAAATTACACACCAGTCAGTACCTACAAATGCTAACGGGGCTAGTGAAAAAGGTAGACTCAGATGTACCTGGATTAAATGCTGTCTGAAGCTTCACCAAGCTCCCAGATGCTTGGTCTTGAGATGCTCCCACAGGTCTTGCAGTCCTGGCGGCAATTGCACTTCTTATCCTCCTATGATCTCAAAGCAGCTACAAAGTCAGTCCATAGCATTTGGCCAGCACAACAGAGCTGGAACCAGCACACAGCAAAACTTCATCAAATTACTTAAATGGCCCAAATATAACTGTAGTTTTGCCATAAAGGGTAAAAGTCAAGATTGACAATGGTGGCCCCATTCCTCGTGACAGTAACGAGCAACACTTGCTACTATTTCATTTCTTGATTTCCAGTTCTTTCCTTTTCAACTAAGTTTATATCCATTACCTTCCACATCCATAGCTGACCGGTTCAATTTCTTATACCCATTGCTTGGACCAGGAAATACTGATTTTAATACATCACAGACCATAGCTTTTAATGAGAAAACAAGATGCAAGCAATTCTGCTCCCTGATCTGTCAAGCTTAGCTATTCTTATTAAGAAACCAAACCAAAACAAATAAAACCCACAAACATGTAGAAATTGGAAAATCTGTAAAACTGGAATAAAACCGGAATAAAGCCCTATTTGCTTATGGCAGCTGAATAAGCTGCATCTCCTAAAAGTTTTAGAAGCATAGATATAAGGGCAAAAGTATGGACATGTGCTTTCTATGTGACCCACAATTTTACTCACAGGGCTTCCCTCCCTTACCACAGAGTCAGGAGATAATGCTTCTCAACTATAAAAATGGAAGTCTCTCACAGGGACTTTAAATGTCTATATCAACCTATCAGCATCTTCTATATCATCAATATGCATTTAGAAAGTTATACTATTTCCATAATGATGCAATAGGAAAAGAATGGTCAGGATGTTCTTAAGACATAAAGGAACAAGAGATGCAATCTTGCATGAAATTCCTTTCATCCCTAGAAGTTCAAGACATTCTCATTCCGTCACTGTACTTTTAACATCTCCAATCAGCATTTAACAGAACAACCATGCGCAACTTTGTTTTATTTCTATTGCTCCATGTCAGGATGCCAGCAGAAAGTGTGGGGAAATTGTGTGAAAATCAAGGAAGCAAGAGCATCTCTATTCAAGAGCCACTGAAGACTAGAAACAAAGGAAGATGAACTTGAAAGCTCTAACAGAGTATTAAGTGCAACTCCACATGTGCTCCAAGTGGCTTTTTCCACCAGCTTTATATCAGGGATCAACTCCTTACACACACAGGGAAAAGAGACCAAACAAAAACACAAACAAAACCACCCACCAACAGCAAAATCCCCCAAGAACCCCAAAGGAAGAAGAAAAAGAAATCTATATAATTAAAACTGAAAAAAGACCCGAAACAATAAAACACTTCTTCAAATTAAAATCTTATAATACCAACCTTTATTCAAGACAGACTGAAAAGAAATACTTACTAGTACTTCACTTACCCTGAAAATACAATTCAAAAATATCCTACTTAGCCAGTATTAATCACTTTAAAAATAGCTGAATGAGCTCCAGCTTATTTCAAGTACATATAAATTTAGAGGCAACAGAGAACCTATTTATCATTTTGATGTGCGTGTATATATACACACATATATTATAGATGTAAGTATATACATACATACGTATTTTGCTGCCACCTTGTGAACAGTATCTGAGTAAGGAGGTTTAGTTCATACAAACCCAATTCTGCCATGTTCATTTACATTTACCTCAACCGACTTTAACATTGATACCTTTTGCACACATACTCGATGTGACGAAGGATGGCTGAATCAGACGCTCAGTGAAGAAAAACTTAAAAGGCTGTATAAAATCCTCCACAGTTTCCATACACTTTTATGTCACATTTTATTGCCACAGTTTATTTCCATAATAGAAAATATAACTAAATTCTTTCTGATAAAAAAATTGCAGCTTTGCATCCAAGTTGTATGGCTGTCTTCAAAACTGAATAAGCTGGTGCCTGTAAAACAAAGAATAAAAGATTAAATACATCTGATGAAGTGTTCTATTTGAGCCACACTGTGGTAAGGAATAGTAAGCATCATCTAAAAAAGCAAAACCCAAAACAAAGCAAAAAGCGCACAAAAAACCCCACCAAAAGCCACCTGCATTTGTTGTCTTATCTACCCCAGAGAAAACCAAATTAAAAACTATCAACTTCACAAAATGTTTTCATTTCTCCAGAAATATAAGTCAAAAGAAAAAGAGGGAAGAAGTCACACACTCCTCATACAGTATTCAAAGAAGCACAGAATTTAGTTCAGCATTTCACACTTCCTAACATGGTTGTGTTCATCTACCAAGATGATGCCTCAAGTTCCCAGCTGTATGGTTAGCACTTATTAGCCTTACCCTCAAAAATATTTAATCTAAACATTAGATTAAAAATTGTGCAGAGGACACCTCTCAAGAAAACACAATCATTTGAACACTTGACATGAGTCCAACAGATTCAATTCTGCTCTAGAAAGCTGTAACATGCAGTGCTTTCTTATCAAGTGCCTTATTTTCTATTTCTCAAGTAACAAACTACAGCACAGTCACTAGGTGAGGAAAACAAGAATATTACACCTGCATCCTTGCTAACAGTGCCAATCAGTTAACATTGTACTTACTGCTTCTGCATCGTGCTCAATCCCAATGTCATGGTGCTCCCGTTCATCATCACGAAATTGCTTTATTATCTTTAAAAATAGCAGTTAATTAGTAAATCTACTTCACAGAGAAGTGAAGGCAGCCAGAATGCAAAACTATACGCTGGTGACCATTGCAGGCATCTGAGGCTCAGGTATCTCAAAAACTTCTCAAAGACCTATATCCCCAATCCAGCAAGAAGGGAATTATTTACAGCATTCCCCAAACCTAAAGATCTTTTAATATTCTTGAAAAAAAAAAAAAAGTTTTTACAAACCCAGCTGCTAGTTTGATATATCACTATCTTCTTCATTGTCTCCAAGAAAATCTATACTTGTAGTAACTTGTTACAGTAGTGTCACACATACAAATTATTCTGAAAATTAAGATAATGAAATTAAGGTCCCTGCCTTGCCAGGAATTCTGTTATCTCCCTGTAAGCCAACAGGGCTTCTATCCATTCTATCATATCCTAAAGAACACTCTTTTTCCCGTTTTAATTTTCCAACTGGGCAAAAAGATTTAAAGAATTTTCTCTCAAGGTGCCTGCATCACTGTGATTGCTTAAAAGTGCTCAGCATTTACAGACACCCAAGCACTGTCCCTACTCAACAGATGTGCACTGCTTTTGGTTTCATCACTGGTCTTCCTCATACTGCCACTGTGAATAACCCTCTGCTGCTTCACTTTTTTCTGTTTAGTTTGTGCCCTCTCAGTTTATAGCCTTTATTTTCAGTGGCAGTATTTTAAGGGAAACGTGCACAAGGCTGTGCATGTCAGCAGATTCTGGGTACTATTTCTATAACAAGAAGACAGTTTGGAGTAACCAGATTTGGCTACATGTTAAACTATACCCAACTGAATATACAAATAGTCAGCAAAGTTGGAAATGAACTTGTGGACCCTAAAGCAAACTCCTGCAAACAGTGCAAACAAGCCCAAGGTGCTACATGTGGAAACGGGTCAGTCTCCCACAAACACCCTAAAAGAATGAGGCCAATTTGATACCTAAAATACTTGGGAAATAATTTTCTTGCAGAGCTTACAAATATTAGCTCTTTACATGCTCTGAACAGTATTCAAGGCTAGAATGTGAATGGGGCACTGGTCAACAGCTGGCTCAACATGAGACAACAGCGTGCCCTGGCAGCCAAGAGAGCAAACCACATCCTGGGCTGCATCAAACACAGCATGACCAGCTGCTCAAAAGAGGGGATTAACCTGCTGTGCTCAGTGTTGGTGTGGCCTCACCTGGAGTACTGTGTGTGGTTCTGGGCCTCATAGGTTAAGAAGGATGTGAAGGTGCTTGACTGCATTCAGAGTTGGACAACAAAGCTGGTAAAAGGGCTGGAAGCCATGTCCTGTGAGGAGCAGCTACAGACTCTGGGCTGGTCTAGTTTGGAGAAAAGGAAGCTGAAGGGTTACCTCACAGCTCTTCACAGCTGCCTGAAGCAGGGAAGTGAGGGATGTGCTGAGCTCTTCCCGCTGGGATCAAGTGACAGGACACATAGGAATGGTTCACAGGGGAGGTTCAGACTGGGCAGCAGGAAGCATTTCTTTACCAAGAGAGTGGTCAAACATTGGAACTGGCTTCCTAGAGGTAGTCAATGCTCCAAGTCTGTCAGTGTTTAAGAGGTATTTGGACAATGCCTTTAATAACATGCTTTAGCTTTTGGTCAGCCCTGATTTGGTCAGGCAATTGG
This sequence comes from Pezoporus wallicus, assembly GCF_028554395.1. Lineage (NCBI taxonomy): Eukaryota > Metazoa > Chordata > Aves > Psittaciformes > Psittacidae > Pezoporus > Pezoporus wallicus. The sequence goes on along the minus strand of NW_026640476.1, from coordinate 306,781 downwards.
ACTAGATGATCACTATACGACCCTTCCAACTGAAATATTCTAGTCTAACTGTATAATCACAGCCATTATAAGCAAAATGTTATACACAATATAATCTTATTTTCTCCTTTTGTTTCCCCTCTAAACCCTTCTGCTCAACTAAAATTAAGCAAAATTAAAGCATAGTTCCTCCAATAAAAGGGAAATGCTGAATTATTGAAACCATGCTGAAGCTAATCCAACACACATTTTAATTTTGGTGCTTGATAAATTTAGTGCTGCTGAAGGATAAAACATCCATTTAACTTAAAAGTTTCTGTTGACATCGGTATTCCAAGCAATAGAACAAAAAGAGATCTACTGTAAACTCTATGAACATATTATTTTTAAAGACTAAAGTCACAAGAGATACCTTAATGAATTTGCTAAATTACTTTTTAAGTCATACTTAAATACCTGTAAGAGTTCTTTGTACTTTTCTGGATCTTCTTCCACAAGTGTTCGGATCTGGTTATTGTAGTGATCTGATATACTCTCTTCCACTGCCACTGTGCAAGCCATTGCTCCTTTCTTCCCAAGCAAAGCACTTCCAGCCCCTGTGATTGCGGTACCGAAATGATGAGAACACTGAAACCTGAAGCCATGCAAACAATTTACACATTTGAAGACTTAACAAAACAACAACAGCAACACAAACTCACCTAAAACAAAACCTGCTACATTCCAAAAAGGCAGTAAGACAGTAGGTCGAACTCTGTATGCAACCATCAGCTCATTGAACTTTTTCAGGTGTTTTTTTTCTTGATTCCACATTTGCTGGAAAAAGAACGAGATCACAGTGAAGTGTAAAACCAGGAAAGCTAAGCATTTCCAATAAAACTAATAAACACAAAGAAAACCAAAATGGCTCAGGCCACTCATACTTTGGTTGCAGAGGTAGCACTAATCACATTACAAAGAGTTAATGGTTAAGAATGCCAGATGAGGATAGTTACAAAAAGACAACATAAAACACATTTACAAAGTAAGTCTTTGTGACAACACTAAAGTAGCTGTAAGTACTGCAACTCCCTTATCAAGTAATCCCACCTCTCTTCATAAGATGCATGTCTCAAAGCGTTTAGAAAATGGACAGCTATCTTACCACAAAAAACTGCCACTTTTCAACTTCACCCGTCCGTTGTTAACCAAACGCAAATTAAACACAAGCACAGCGATCGCTCTTAGGCCCACTAACCTGGATAAGGGGTCCCACGCTCGATCTCCCCAGGACGGCCATCTGCCCCGCGTAAATGCGGTTTGCCCCGTACTCCCCCGCGTGGTCCACCCGGATGATGCGGTCTATGACGGGCCTGTTGATGCCCTCCAGGCTCACCCGCGTGCTGCACAGCCGGAGGGACCCGCCGCCGGCGGGCAGAGCCCATCTGCCCCGCGGACCTGCCGGAGAGACAACGGTGACGCGAGCTCTGCCGGGCCCGGCCCCCGTCCGAGGCGGGCGCTGCTACCCGCGGGGCCGGGCAGCCTGAGGCGGCACCCCGACACGTTGGGGGGTGCTCGGTCAGGCGCGGGAGCCGAGCCCATACCCGCCCCGCAGCACAGGGGCCGGCACCGCTCCACCGAGCGCCGAACAGCCGGAGCCGCCCCGGCAGCGGCCACCGCCATCCCGCTGACCTCCAGCGCGTCGCAGCGCCGCAACGTCATCACCGCAAGCCGCTTCCCTCCACCATCCCGCCCTATCACGGCTCCCATTTGCTCCCCAGCGCTCCCGCCCTGGACAGCGGAGCTGCCAGTCAGTGCTGGCGTCCTGGCTGCCATGGTAACGAGGGCACGACACCTCCTCAGAGGCTGCTGCGAGTCAGGCGCCCCTAGCGGCGCGGAGGTGCCGGCCGAGGCGGACGGTCTGGGGCTGCACCCGTAGCCGGAGCAAACCTATCTGAGCAACATCAGGCATTAACGTCCAATAAATTACTATTTTACAATATGTAAACTTCTTAAAAATGAAGTCAGAAAACATTCCAATACGTTATAAAAAGATCAGTCTCTCACGTATTAACTAACAGTGTACTACTGCAAATTTCAAATCTTGAACACAACCCTGCACAGAAAGTCCTTAAGCACAACCTATAAATAAAGGAAAGCAGTGGTCTACTTGGAAATACTGTTCTCTCGAAACCACACAGCTCCTGTAGTTTATTTAAGTGAGAAGAAATGTGAATTTGAAGGGTACTGACACGTAAGTTTCTGAAGGCTGCATTTCCAAACTATATCTCATTATTCACATTTTAGAACAAAGAGAACAGTAGTCAGGATGTTTGTACAAGAATAAAATACAAGTAACAATGCCTTAACACACTGAAACAACAAAAAAGGCACTCTGCAACAGTGAGTCTGCTACCTGAGCAATGGCTGTCCCCACTTGCTAGCCTGCATGGTGGTCTCTTCCAACTCCTACTGTTTATTCAGAGTTCTTTTATCAGCTGTTTTCTCTGAGCCCTTGTGTGAAATTACCCAGTGTTCAACTGCACTTGCTGTTTCAGAGTAAAATAATTTCCAAAGTCTCTCCTCCTCAAACCCATGCCATATTTTCTTCTACGCAGTATTTTGAAATACTGACATATCTCTCTTTTGCTTTGGTTTCAAGAGAAGTGAGATAGAAACATGTAAAACTGCATCTTCTTCCCCCTCCCTCTTCTTAAGGCGTAATTTGTAGAAACAGTACAAAATTCTTAAACAGTTTCAGTTCTGATCACATTTTACCCAAAACCCCTGAAAAAATAGCGACTTACCAAACCCCAACACCCCGACGTTGTAGCAGCAATAGTGTCCTACCATACAATTTTTTGCAGAGGTCTAGCACAGTATGTATTAGCTACATTTCCAGTCATGGAATCTTTAAGGCCCACTAGAACAATCAAAAATAAGACCACAGGTGTCCATTAGATAGACCACAATGCCAGGATGCAGTCAGCTGCTCAGTTTTTAGGTGCTGCAGGTGCTTCTACTCTTATCTAGTGGTTCTGTGAGTTTGGGGAAGTCAAGTTCTTCTGGCTTTTCGTGGTTTTCAAGGATGCCTCTGAGCTTCTGTTATCTTCCTGATTAAGAACAGCTTGTCACGACTCGCCTTGAAAGACAGAATAAAAAGTATGCTCTAGATTAAAGGAAGTTATCAGTGAACAGCTCATTTCTTTATTAGAAATAAATAAATGCACTCACTACATTGCACTCTCATTAGTGACTCTCAGCACACTCTCAACTGCCTGAATCACTTTATCATAGTCTTAGCTTCATCTATCTCACATTAACAGTTCCGTGTTGAACCTAGTAAAAGCAGCTCACACACCTGGAAACTTAAACCTGTACTTCCAAGAAGCTCAAGAACAATGAGCAAACAAAAATAAAAAGCATGCAAGGATTTTCAGAATTCCTAACTGATTCGGGAACCCTTGAAAAAGCAGCAAGGCTTTCGCTCCTGTATTCCTCACTGGTCAAAAAGCTCTCCCCAGCACAGCGTTTTTCTAAGGATGGGTTGTTAAACACTGTATCTAAAAGAAGCACACATCAGGAAAAGGGCTGTTTCCTAACAAAGTGAGAAGACTTACTAGTGAGGCTAGGTTCTGACTAGTGGAGAGTTTGACAGACCACAGTATATGCTTCTGATGGCCACAAAGCAGCAAGTCTGCACTGGCACTGTTTTCTGAAGAACTAGTTAGTTGGGACTTGCTCTACTCTGAGTATCTGCTGCAAGCAGTGCTGGACCTGCCCTCAGGAATAAGACCAGACACGATGCAGTAGAAACATCAGACTGGAAGGAAGGTGTCCTGTGTTCAGCTGTAAGAGTTATTTTTCTCCTTCTTAGTAGCTGGTGCAGTGCTGTGGTTTGGCTTTAGTCTGAGAACAATGCTGATAACACGCCAATGTTTCAGTTGTTGCTTAGAAATGCTTACCCTGATCAAGGACTATACAGTCTCATGCTCTGCCAGTGAGGAGGGGTACAAGAAGCCAGGAGCAAGCAAAGACAGGACACCTGACCCAAACTAGCCAAACATTCCATAGCACAGCACGCCACGCCCAGCATATAAACTAGGGGGAGTCTCCCGGGAGGGCAGCTCCCTGCTCAGGTCTGGCTGGTGGTAAGCAGCAGGACTGGTTGGCAGGTGGTAAGCAATTGTACAGTGCATCACTTGTGTTTATTGACGTTCTTTTCCTTCCCTTTTTCGTTTTATATTCTCTCCCCTTGTTACTTCCCTTATCATCATTATTATTGGTGGTAGTAGTAGTAGTTTTATATTATACATTAGTTATTGGATGTTCTTATCTCAACCCCTTGGGTTTACATTCTTTCGATTCTCCTCCCCACCCCGTCGGGAGCAGGGAGGGAAAACAAAAGAAGTGAGGGAGTGGCTGTGTGGTTCTGAGTTACTGGCTGAGCTTAAACCAGAACAGAAGGGTAGGGAGTTGGGTGCCTGATCATGAGAGTGGAGAAGAAAATGGAGGTGGGCATTGTGTGAGATGGAGGAGGGGATAGGAAGCACAAGATTCATGTTCTTGTTTGGCAGAAAAAAAAACCGTGCAGATGGGTGTATTTAAGCAAGACAATAGATAGAGAACAGGAAGACTTCTTCTCAGAGGCATCTCTCATGAATGTATGTTGCTTCATACAATCAGACCTTGTTGCAGGTGCAGCTGATACCCAAGAAAACCAACTAGACTGAGAAATACTATAGTGCTTTGATTATATTTCCTGTGTAATTTGCAAAACATTCTTCACTGTCTATGCAAACACCGAGTATCCAGATAATGAAAACTGGTGCTCCTCTGCATGCTCCACTACTGACACAATAAAGAAAACTTTAGGGGTACACAAAAGTAGGTCAAATCATACCAGAACCAGTTGCTCCCTCAGCTGCTCAACCACTCGTTTGTGTGCTCCAGCCAAGGCCATAAAATAGAACATGATGATGCTGCGAACAACAAACCAACACTGTGTGTTAGCATCACCCAAACAGAATTAGTCAGAAAAAGACTGTTACAGGCTGGAGGAACTGTCAGTTTGTGCATTTGCTTCAGATGAGAAGCTGCTGGAGAAAAAATATAAAATAAACAATACACAGCTGGGGTAGATATGACATAGCTCCACTCAAAAGCATTTGCTCAGAAATCTGTGCTGCCAGCAGGCAGGGACAGAGTGTGAGGGGACACAGAGGCATGGCCACTTTTCAGATGTTACAGGTTGTGTTCTGACAGCGCTCTCTAGACTTGTCAGTTCCTGCCCTGCTCAAAGTGTAGGTATGAGAGGAGGTTGCTCCTCAGAAATTAAGTTTAATGAGGTTTCAATGGAGTAACTCTTTGCTCCCATTGGGGTTTCTAACTATGGTAAGCAGCCACAGATCAGAATTGCAGCCATTTCTTATAGCACGTATTCCAGATGTAATCTGTGACACAGATTATTCACAGGGCATTAAAAGATGGAGAACAGTAGCAAGAACTACGATAGAACAGATGCCTACATAAATCACATATTTTCTTTTCCAAATAGTAAGTAGTACGGTAGCAATGCAAGTCATCCTCCACTTCTTACATAGGCTGTATGATAAAGTAAAAAAAAAGAAAGAAAAAGTTAAAAAAGAGGAATTGGTATTTCCTGTGCATACAATAACACGGTCAGTTCAGGAGAACACATAAACATATGTTATGGAAGAAAGCGTTGGGTGCGGTCTGAAATAAACTGAATGGTTTCTCAAGTGTAAAAAGTATCAGGTAACAAGGCTCCAAGATCTGAAAACAGTCGGGTTAAACTGAAATGCAAAAAAAAAATCATTTAAACATAGGGGAAAAAAAAAGTCTTTTATACTGGAGTGACCAAAGACTGGAATAGGTTGCCCAGAAAGGCTGTGAAGTTCCCCTACCTTCAGAGGTATCCAAAAATCTATCTGGACACTGTTCCCGAGGACCTACTTGATCCTGTTTTGAACAGGAGGGTTGGATTAGATGATCTCTACAGCTGACCTCCAACCTTGAAAATTCTATGGTTCAATCCTGATTTTATCTTACAGGGTTACTGTTTTGAGGGGTTGGTTTGTTGTGGGTTTTTTAAACCAAGGCTTGCAGATAGGATTTGTGACCATAACGTTTAAAATACTAATTTGTAGAATGATTCACAGTCAACACTTCTGAGAAAGACAAGTGTGGGATATGGGACATACAAGAGGAAATGGAATAAAGCTATGAGCATCAGCACATGGGCAGAGCTGAGGATTCATGTGGGCTTTGATGCTTTTGAATGCAGATGGAAAATTTGGTCCAATAACTCTTTGGTATCAGCTCAGTAAGGAAGGCAATGAACCACAGAGCTGCATGACTGAACCAAGTCTCCACAGAACTCACCAAATGACCACAAAGAAAGGTACTGCAAAGGCTTCCGATGCTATGCCATGAAAGACCTGCTGCAGACCTGTTGGAAACCCAAGTATTGTATCTGGAACAACTTCCCATGAAGTGTTAAAACTCCTGAATGGCCCACATGCCTTGGAGGAGGGGATACTGTCAAAGAAACAGAACAGAAAGGAGATGCTACACCAAAATGTAAAGATAAAATAATCCAACACAAGCCCAGCCCCATTTTGCCAATGGGGTAAAAGTATCTTTAAAACTGTGATTTTTGTTTATATGAACTGAGTTAGAGTTTGATTTATAATGCACCATATATTTTATTCCAATTTATCATTCCAAAGTTGTGTCTCTCTTTTTAGGAAACTGACAACCTCAGAACAAGTATCAACTTCTATGAAGTTAAATTGTCACTTACTGTGCTATGCTGATTCCCAAAGGAATAAAAGCCAAGACGAGCCCAATCAGCAGCACCAGCAAGAAGAAAAAATTGGAACTTGATGCTCTGATAGGTCTGGCTGCAGGTTTGCATGTGTGTATCAAACTGATCTGAAGAGGGAAAGTGAGAGAGAATGTTAGAAGTACATCTATATACACACATCCAAGTATACTTTCCCCACCAACTGGATTTTCCATTCACAGATATGCTACCTGCTACCACATAACCATCCTTTCATTGATGTACACGAATTGAAGAGGGCTACAGCAAGAATGCTTTACATTCTGGTATCAGTCAGATGTTATTTGAGTTATTAATAATAACTCAATATAATATTAACTGAATAATAATTTGAGTTATTATATTCAAAATAACTCTGGTATAAGTTATTTTGAGTAAAACTTTGATCCAGAGGGCCTCATACACCTGCACAGTCAACTGACATTTAGTGTATGACCCATGGCACAGCCACCAGCTTTGTTCTGCCACATCTTCACTGGATACATCCCCTCTTGTAAGAGCTAAAATATCAGCAAGAATTTGACACATAGGAGGAGCTGTGCAGTCGGAGAACAAAGCTTCTTATGTGCAGAAATCACATCTTGAGCATCCAACCCAGCTTGGATCTTCCATTATGTTTCCAAATCTTTAGTAACTTGGCAAAATTTTCGCCAAGTTCTAAGATGTGTTGCTAGTAAACAGATTACTGCAGGAAAATGCTATAAACACTTATAATTAAGCTTTATTATATAAAAATGTTTTATTAAAAATTCTACCTCCTCTTAAACGCAAAAAAAACCCTACAGAAAACAGAATGCCATTGCCTCATTTCCAGAACACCACATCCTTTGGTGTTTTTAGGGGCTTTTGTTTATTTTATATCAACTGTATATCTGTATTACAAAACCCACAGAAATGGGCTCAGTTTTCTTTGTTTGCCACACACTTTCATTACCTTTTTAATGTAAAAGATGATGAAGTACTTTATAGTTGCTATTGCAGGGAGAAGTGGTGAAAAAAAGGTTCCAATCCAGCAGATAGTTTGCCCATAAATAATTTCCAGGACATTGTCAGAAATTCTAAATTCCTGCAATCCATACCACTGAACTAGCTTGCAAGACCAATGAGTAACTAACAACCTAAAACCAAAGAATATCATTAAGTCTAAATTAAAGTCATAAAACTTAGCTGAATTCTAACAGATTTGGAACACACAGATATTTAGCATTTAAGCAGTAGACAACACAAAAATTCTGAAGAAAGAAAAGACTCAAACATGAAAAAATACACAGCCATCTGATTAGCAAACAAATACTCAAGCCACCAGATATATATGTTTATGTTTTATTGTAAAACTGGTAGCTTGGCTAGAAACATGGGGAAATAGTAACAGACAAAAAAAAAAAAAAAAGAAAAAAACAAAAAAAGGAAACTGTTTTATATGTCATTTGCAAACATATGCTCAAAAGGCAGATACTTACTTTCTAGGAAAGTCCACAAACAGGGTCACAGCAAGAATTATCATAAAATCAAATATTGTCAGTTTATACATTTCTTGCCCAACTTCAGTTTCCCAGCACTATAAAAACAAGTCAGGAAAAAAAAGATCAGGAGCTCAATAACAAGTGAAAAATAAATCTGTCAATCACTGAGGCAACAAACATCTCAGGCAGGTAACACTATAACATTCCAACTGTATTAACTCCCATTTCTAATATATTTAAGTGTTTCAGGATTTCAATGTTGAGTTTTTTGTTTGTTTTTTGGGTTTGTTTGGTTTTGTTGTTGGGTTTGTGTTGGGTTTTTTTGAGGAAAGGCCATTTGTCTAATTGGAGCAAAAGGCAGTAACACAACTATGTCTAAACCAGAGCTACTTTAAACAGTTCTTATGGTAGTCAGAAAGTCTATTATTCAAATGATACTACATCCCCCTGAACTAATTCTAATCAGTTTTAGACAAAGAAAAGATATACATAAGAACTGTACTGGTTTGCACTGAGCAGTAGGAATCAGCACCAAGCATTAACATGAACGCAACCCCACATCTGATTCTGAATAGCTCCAGACAAGCAAGTCTCTTGGAAAACAAATCTCCGTTCACAAGTTCAGATAATTAAAAACCAAGATATATCTGCTTACAGGATAGAGTTTGTAATTGTATCCACAGGCCTTACACTCATCGGTGGAACAGTAGGAGATCTGACTCCACAGCGAGAACAAGAGGACACCAATATTGGCCAACCGCACAAAGACACACCTGGAAAAAAGGCAAAACCTAATTTCAAACCTACTAAAGAAGTCATTATGACACTTGGCTCAGCTTGCACAGGAGTCCCAGGAAGGCTTGAAGCACAAAAGGGTCTACCAGAGCTTTAATGGAACAGCCAGATAGATAATAAACACATTTCTTTCCTTAGCAGTAAGTTAAATTGCTTTTCATCTTCTCTGCTTTAGGCTACAGTCCCTCATTTCTTTTTTCAGTACTGTTTCTAGATCAGCCATTTCAGTTGCAGATCTTGATGCTGCAATGGGCTGCAATTCTCTCAAGTACAGCTTGAGAGGCCAGGTGACAACTTTGTGTGCAGCATTTCCTCCTCAAGTGGCTTCAGACCTTCAGAGGCACTTAGCCAAATCAGAAATAAAAAGCACAGGGGCTTGCATATTTCACATGCTTCAACCCAGATCTTAATGCCTTAAGCTGCCAAGTAACAGTTCTTCACGCTCTCACACTGAAGCACCTTTTAGCCCAAAACTTTTAAATTCTGCCTTGAGCAAAACAGTGTTTCAGTCACTGCTGTACAGTCATCTGCTCATTCAAGGAATTCCTGCACACAAAACAGTGTGAATCCACAGCTCTGCAGCCACAACTTCTCTACTGACTATTTATTCCAGGTTGTTGAAGATGTCCAGATCACACAGCTAAATGGGACCGAGAGAAAAACTTGGGACACTGGAATGACCGGCTTGTACTGTCCTCAAAACAGGAGATGGTTTGCAGATTCAAAGTTTCCAAGTAAACTTAAGTCAAACAATGCCTCCTTGGCTTCCAGTGCCTGGGGCCTCCAGTGCAGAGAGGCCAACCTCTCTGCTTCTTGACATGTAAATGTTTACAGTACTTATAACCTACTAAGTTGCTGAAACATGCAAGGCCACAATAAAAACATCGTTACCTCATGAGTGTCAGCCTGATTTCAAAGGCCGGCGAATAACCTTCAAATCCAATCAGAAATGAGAAGATCTGAGGAGCAATGAAGTTGGCCAATGTGATCACTATGGAAGGCAAATACTGCACTAAGAGATTAGCCTGGAAGTTCATATTGCTGATGTCCTATACAAGAAGAGATGAGAGAAAGAGAACACTCAGAAAAACACACCTTCTTGACATTGTGCTCTCTCCAGCTACCCACCAGCCTCTCCTACCCAGGATTCAGGTGGCATCTTTTACTGTTTTCACTCCCCACCTGTATTTGGAACTGCAAGCCTGACCACTGCTATCTATTTCTGCAGTTTCCTGCTACACACCCTGCTCCCTTCACCAGTAACTCCCCCTACCTCCAGATAACAGTATTTCTGCACTTCCCCAAAGCTCCTCTTTGAAGAGAATCATCTCACCAAGGCTTGTGTCTGACCTTGTTGCCTCATCCAGCACTAACACTATAATTTTTTTTCACCTATGTCAAAGTGCAGACACTTTTCAAGTTATTTGCCAAGCAGCCCCCCTAAATTTTCTACCATCCTAACAAGCTCCTCTACCTACTCATTTAGGCAAAGTCAAGACATCAACCCTTATACATAAAGCCCACAGTAAGTGAAGCTGTTTTTCAAGATGTTCAGTATTGTGCTATCCTCCTCTGCCTCAAACAATACCTCTGACACAAGCACTTTGTAAGTCTCCATTTCCTGCTCCTCTATTTGCAACCCTGGCAGTTTACAGAAGTTAAGAATAAGGTTCATCATGAGCACAACTTTCCCCATGCACAGCCAGTGCCCCTCACATCACAAACAGACTGGAGAGAAAACTGTGATCCTGATTCGTATCAGGCTAAGTCAATCCTGGGGTCCTACAAAGAAATCAATTAATGCTGAGAAACTGTTGAAACTGTTGTCTGCTCTTGGACCTCTGTTTCTGAAGCATCTTCCCATCTGCTCGTCCAGCCAGGGGTAAACAACCCCAGCTAACCTGATTCTTTCCACTGCTGATGCACTAACCTTTTCTTCTGCAAAATCCTTTGCGTTCAAAGCGTTCCTGTAGCTGTAACTCTACCACAATACAGATTATATTTATTCTCTCCTTCCCTTGCTGTTCATTTTTGCAACTAAGCAGTGAACCAAATCAAGAAACTGATCACAATGAAATGATCACTTTTTTTTAACTGGATCAGTTCCCTCATCCAGTTCACTGCCCAGGTATACAAAGTTTGTACTAGCAGATCACAGTGAGGTGAGAACAGTTACATGAGAAGGAAAGTGAGGACCATTTTTCTTTCTTTCAGCTGCACTAGCTCCAAAGCACACAACAACAAAGCCTTTGCATCAAACTGTTTGTTTTTTTATGCACATGGTTCTTATCTTTCTCACTCTCTCCTACTAAAATAATTCTAACACTGTAGAAAGTTTTCAGATCCCTCATATGAAAGGTGCTATATTAAGATACTTGACTCTTTCACAATAGTTCCTCTTGCTGTAATCACCAGCCCCGGCTGAATCTGTCCTCATGTCATGTCTGATACTTACACTAGAGTTTTCTTGAGAGAAGACAGTTGCTCTATAAATAGAGTAAAAGCATCCTGATAAAACTGCAATGACAATTATATTTATAAATAGTCTCAGAGAGTAGATGCATAGCTTTTCTTTCACTGTTCTGTCAGCTATTTTTCGCTTCAGCCTTTCCTCCTCCAAGTCTGTCTAAAACGAAAAAGAAAAAGGGTAAGTGGTTCTCTGGTGCAGCATACAATACTTGTCTTTTACCTTGGGAATATGCAAACCCATAGCCTGTTGTAAGAGGGTCAACTCCACCACCTGCCCAAGCACACTCAACTGAGAATGCCTCTTCATCAACACAAACGGGACCATGCAGTAGTGGAAGCCCCTTTGTGTTCAGCCTGAGCACAGAACCTTCAGGCCGAGGGCCCTGTAGCTAAAGCCTTCTAATCCTCTTATCTCTACTATACTGGTAAGTATCTCCTTAAGGATACAAAGACAACTTGCCTCTTTATTGTGACTGATCTCAGACAGCTTGGTATTGATCTCTGAAACATGTATATCAGCCCACTCATCTCTTTACTTCTGCAGATAAGTAACCAGTCCTCGCTCAAGCTTCTTTCTCCTACTTTTTGTGAAGGAAAATTGAGGGATGGCTCCGAGAAAAAGCAGTACAGTCTTGAACAGCTTTTCATGTAAATTTGATATATTTCACCTTAGCTGATGTGAAAACACAGTATCATCTGTGAAAGCAATTTAACCTGAGCAAACCCAGAGATTACTCAGGTATTTTCTGAGAACTTATTTCCAAACAATAATATGAAGAGGAAAGTTCTCCTAAGGTGCGAGTTCTAGAGGCAAAACCGTGATAAGTGAAGGAGGCTCTGACTATATGATGAAAAAGATGACCCTGGATTTTACTAGAGCAGAAAGCAACTCTCTGTAATTTATGAAATCTGTAATTACTGCTTTGTGGTTTGAAGTGGAAGCATCTTTTCAAAGGTAGTTATTTCACTACACAGACCTCTGCTTTCAGCGTATGGAGAACAAAAAGGTGGTACTGGTTTCATCAGAAAAATACTTTAATCTCTTTTTCAGAGAGCTTTATGATTTGGGAAATCTATTAGGTGTATCAGCATTTCGTATGTGCATGTTTGTCAAAGACACCTAGGGAAAACCTTTCAATATCTGTTTACCTTCTGCAACAATGCTCTCAGATTGTATGAAGAGCACCATCTGAATTTTATTCCTCCCCAAACCACTGCCTCCCACATTGTAGATTTATAACCCAATATACTCAGACTGATTCCCAACAGTACAGGGTTTTGCCCACAACCTGGATAGTATTTTCTGTTGGATTATGCAGAAACACAGGAAGCAGGACTGGAGCGTGAAGAAGACAGGTTGGCTTCAGTCCCCAGTGGACAGAGGAAGGGCCATTGCATCACAATTCTAGCTACCCAGAAAGCACGCAAGAGGATGTGGGTTGCCCTGCCCCCAATATAAGCTACTTCAATCCTTTTTATCCTTATTCCATTACCTGCAAAATTACACACCTCTTTTTTAGCCATCTAAGCTATATTTAACTATAATCATAGAGAAATCAAAGTTACTCACTTGGAGCTCATACTGCAAGCTGCGATGTTTTAGCCGTGCTGCATTTGGATCTGTAATGCAAAAGTCCCAGCCTGCAAAGACTTTGTTACAGTAACTCTGAAATTGATCTTCCCCATGCACCAAGTTCTGCTTAAATCCTTCCACAGACCTAAAGAAAAATGCAATTCATTCATGAAAAGACATTTTATCCACAGAAAAAGAAACACAAGAACACAACTCAAGCAACCTGGTTCAAAGACTAAATGACACTCTCCCCTTCATGAGCAAACAGCCACACTTGCTTTCTAACAGCAAGTCTCTGGGCTGCTTTCAGTGTGAGGTTCTGCAGCAACCAAAGTGAGGTAGAGCCATGACTGACACGGGTTACTTCCCTCTGCACTTAGCCACAGTCATACCTTCTCCTATCATCTGACACTGCAAAGAGCTGTCTCAGGAAGCTGAGATGGCAAAAAAACAAACCAAAAGCACCAAAAAAACCTAACAGAAAATCCTCCTACAACTATTACAAATAAAGGGCTTTCAACTATACATGTATGCATAAATATGAAAAATAGTAATACTTCAAATTTATTTATTTATACTTATTTTGCTGGCTTAGTTTCCCAAACAGACAAAAGCTACTGTGGCACTGCATCCTCAAATATTCTCCATTTGCATATAAAAGAGTATGCTCCCTACTAGCAAAAATGCAATGTAAACTGTGCAACAGGTAGCAGAAAATATATACCTAAACTACGCCAACACCTTTACCTTTTTATTATCCAGATGAAACTTAATGCAAGGTAGGCAAATGTAGCCAACAGATACGCTAGTGGCAAATTGTAGCTCAGGATACTGAACCATGCGGTATGTATTGTGTAATAGCCATAAAACAAACTTGTCACTTCAAGGAACCCCTGTGAAAATATGAAGTTGGAATAGAATTTGTAACAGTAGCAGCAACTGCCCAGTTATATTCAACATGGTGTTAAGCAATTTTGTGAATCTAAAATTACTATTTGTATGCCCAGCAAGCTACAACAGTTTCACAGCTTCTAAATACTGCCACTGCATCTACCAAACTGTAACAGACAGTGCTTAAAATCCCTCCCCTCTCCCAATCAAAGAGCTCTACGACAAAAACACTGATACCCTGCACAAAGAGCACAACAGGCAGTGTGCTACAGGATATGTAACGCTTGGCAGCTGGGGAGGAGAGGCACAGGTTGCAGCATGTGCCCAACCAGGCTTGTAGACATGCAGTAGAAGTCAGTTTGAAAACTCCCTTTCTCACAGATAATAACGGCTAATTTTACCCCAGTGATGCATATGCCTTGTCATTTTTCACAATTACCAAAGCTTCATTCCCCCAAGTAAAGCTTTTTAACATTATGAGAAACATAAAAACTTTAAAAAAAAATATCTAATTACTTACAGTGCCACTGAGCAAATCTTTGAGGTAAGTATAGAAGTAAACAAGTCCCTTATTACCACTAGGTGTATAAACTGTGCAGTGAGGCTCTGTCAACAGAAAGGCAAAACACGTCACTCAAATAGTAAAGGCCATAAAACTGTAAGATAAATTTAACTCAAACATGGAAAGTTCTTCTAATAAAAGCATTTCTTTCTCCTGGGAGGTGGAGGAAAAGCTGACAGAAAGGGGGAATCTTACAAACATCAGCAGTACATAGAGAAGATATTTACCTGTGTTCTGCGGAGGAATTTTAGCAAAGGTACTGTTGAATATTCCATATTTGGAAATGATGCTGGGAAAGGTAACAAAACTGAACATCAGGATAAACATTATAAAATTCAGCAGGACCAGAAAACGCAGGAAGGAGAAGTAGGACTGGATGCCAGTGCCAAATTTCCCTGGGAATTAAAGAAACATGTGCCAATAATTAGGACGATAAAAATCATTGAAAGTACACAATGAGCAGTGCACAATCGTTTCAGTAACATTGAGCAAGCTGAAGAAACGTTACTAAAGCTAGTTTGAAGTACTGCAGGGTTTTAGAAAAACAATTCAAATGAAAATGTGACTTTTTAATCATTTTATCCAATATATTTCCATTTACCCCATCACGGATTTTATACCAGCAATAATAAGGTAACTTCTTAAACACATACAGTTATATCTGAAACTATGGTTACACATGTAAAACTACCAATAACAGAAGCAACTTTAAAGATAAGAAATTGACATCAGACAGTAAATACCCTCTATGCTGTGAATATCATGTCGCCAAAGCTCCAGGTAAGATGACAACTCCTTCACTTCATTGAGAACTTTTTTCAATGATTTATTGCTAGCTCTTTTCCACTGCTTCCACCCAGATAAATATTTTGTATCAGCCTTCTGCAAGACCCTGAGGATCAAGAAATAGTTACTGAGCACAAGAAATACTTTTTCACAACATGTAACAGGGCCTGGCACAACGGAGCCTGCTTGCAGCCTTGGGAGAGATACCACAGTGCTAATAATCTGAGTAGCGTATGCTAGCTGTCCTCATCTGTTCCTCCTGGTAACTGTGACATCAAGTTAATTCAAATACAGCAAGTCCTCCTGCAGAAAACAGTTGCTTCTCTTGGGGAAAAAATAAAAAATCCAATTGACAATAGCATAGCACAGGAAAAACATGTAGCCTGAACTTCCTGGTGGGATCTCATGGAAGATTCCATTAATGATTTCATATTTACAAATGTCTGGGGAAGGAAGAGAGATTATTTTCTGAAAACTTCTGACATGGAGAGAGCATTTTCACCAAGAGGCTCTTAAAAAAAGTTCTCTAAAATGTTTAGCTTGCCTCTCTTAATGTTAGAAATACAGCTATTCAAAATAGAACCTTACTCTCTTTTCTTGCAGAAAATTCACACATCTGAAAATCAGAATGAAATGTCAACATATGCTGGGGGGATGGGGGAAAGTAATAAAAGTTTTGCATTATGTTTTTTTAAGAAGCCTTAAAACCAGACAAAACTATCCAGAAACACAGCTTGAAGAAAAGCCTTTGCACACACCCCTACTGAAGTGTGTGCCTGACTTGACATGCCACTTCCATGGGTGCTGTACATTGCTATAGTTTCCATATCCTTTTTGGCTGAAAGTAAAATTAGCATTTTGACAGGAAGCCAAATTAAACCCTATGTACAACCATCAAACAGGCAACTGGTGACCTCATTTTTAAGTCCAAATACAGGTACTCTCAAAAGATTCCACTTTGTGGAAACTACAGGCTGGAGCATGTAGGGTTTAGACAGACACACTGGAGAACTATCTGCCCCATGTTTGGTCCGCATTTTAAACAGAGGCCTGGGCTGCATATTCATTGTGTGACAGAAGCTGAGTGTTCAGCTTTCAGGACATTTATGTCAAGCATTCTGTGTTGGCAGCTGCTGCACAATGCACAAAGATCACTGATCTACAAAAGTGCCAAGAAGCCCCACCAGAATTTCTCAGCTCTAAAACATGTAAACAAGCTTGGGATATCCCACTTCTGCTCCTAACATGCGCTACAGCCAAAGGACTGCAGTTGCTTTTTCTTGATACACAACTTCAAATAAAAATTCAATGTATTGAGCACTGTCCTTTACCATGACCTAAATCATCTGCTGTTCTTGTGTACAGGCTGTAGGGTTAAATTTAAGTCCAGAGTCAGGGTGCAACTCATTTCCCACTGCTCTTGAGAGTTATTATTGTTCTCTGTGGAGCACTAGACATTAGCTGTACTTTCACCTCTCTCCTGATTCATAACCACAACTAAGAAATAACTGATTTAAAGGTGCAGCCATTGTCTGACAATGTAAAAACACATGCCATAGCCTCTCTCCCCAAACGAGCTTTCAGCCTAGCAGTAAGAGATGAGACAACAAGCAGAGAAGCACAGGCGGGACAAAGCATGCCCTTTGCAATTCCCTGCCTCTCCTGTGGGTAACCTCTAGAGAGGCAGGAACTGTTTGCAGCTCACAGCAAAGAGCGGTTTAAAAAGAGTAGGGAAAAGAAAAATAAACCAAGAAAAGGAAGCAATGGTCCTGGAAGGGTTCTTTCTACCTGTATTGAGCCACACCAGAGAGGGGGCAATGCATTTTGGAAGAACTGCTCAGTAGACTCGTAGCAGCACTCGCCCGCAGCAGCGGGTTTCTGATGACAAATAACCCGCAGTGACCCTTAAAAGCACAAAACCCTGATGCAAGAAGAATGAAAAAAAAAAGGAAGCCAGTACAAAACGCGTTCGGCTGCTGCAGGTATTTCCTGGTTTTGACTCATTTTCCCCAATTCAACCTATTCCTCCCCCAAGTCAGCTAGTCCCTCCTGCCAGCCAAGAGCACCTAGCCATGCTCCTGCAACCGGAGGTGCCACAGGGAGCTTGCCACATGTTCCATGAGTACCCGGCAATTTCTGGTCAAAACCACATGTCACAGTGTGAAAGAGACACAGACGAGCCCAGTGCTGCTTCAGCCTACCACCCCACCTGCGCTGCGTTCAGGAAATTGTTATTAAGAAACAGAACAGAAAAAACGTGTAAAGCTTTACCTCAGCCTCCGCTTCTCCGCGATACTCAGGGGGTACTCCCTCGCAGGACGAGCCTCCCGCTCGCCTCCCTCCTGCTCCGGCCCCCGGGCCTCAGCCCCGCGGCGCCCCCCAGAGCCCTGCTGGGCCGCCCGCCGCCCCTGGGTGCCCACGCCGGACGCGTTCCGCCGCCTCCGCGCCGACTGGTAGCTGGGCAGCTGCTGCAGAAACCCCCCAGGTGCGGCGGCTCCCGCCTCCTCAGGAGGAAAGACCTCTGCGAGAGGGAGGAAGCCACAATATGGCACCCAGCCCGCAGCCCCGGCCCGGCCGCCCCCAGACCCCCACCGCGCTGAGGGAGGCGAGGGAGGCGAGGTGAGGTGAGGCGAGGTGAGGCGAGGGCAGCCCCGCTCCCGGCCCCTCCCTGCCCCCGCCACCTGCGGCGGGCTCCCGCCGGTGGGTGCTTCCTCCCCCCGGCGCTCGGTATCTGCCTCCCCACGCCCTTACCGCTGCTGCCCCGCCGCCAACTCGGCGGCTCCGCAGCGGCCCCCAGCCCGCTCATGTCTGCGCGGGGGAAGCCGCGGTGCTGCCGTTTCCGGGCGTTAGGAGCCGGTGGGGCTGTGGGGCGGTGGCGGGGTGGGTCGAGGCTCCCCGCTGGAGCCGCCTTCCCCGGGGCGCCTGGCCCGCAGGGGGCGCCCGTAACCGCGGGCTGTGGGGCGGGGCGGGACGGGCGGTGCTGTGCCCTCAGGTGGCAGCCCCAGTGTGAGGCGGGAGCCCCTGAGGTAGGGCTGAGGTGCGCTGGGCCCGGTCCCGCTTGCACCGGTAGAGCTGTCTTTAATCCTGGATGTCCTCCCTGCACGGCTTTGCTTTGTATCTTTAACCTTGTATGCTTAAATATTAGGTTCATATTTAGGATATCAGCGTCTTTTTATTCCTGTTACCCAGGGCCTTCTTTAAAAATGCCGTGAAGAAACGTGACTAGTAGAGCACTCCCTCCGTTAGAATGAGGCATTGCCCAAGCACCCCATGGGCAGGGCTGTGGGGCGTTCTGCCTGCCCACCAGACATCTCTCACAGATGTTTGGTTTACAAATAAGCTTTGTTTCAATGACTTCTGTTACTACAGAATGTCTGGGCTGGTGTTGGATATTGTAAAAACTTCTTTAAAGCTGGTGTTTGATCAACTCCCTTTGGGTTACAGGCTCAAACTCTCTGGTTCGTTCTGAGTGACTGGACCCAGTGACATGAGCTGCAGTGGAAAGAGCACAGCTTTACCCTTGAATGTGAAAACTGGGCATGAACAGTAGCAAAGTTAGTAGATGCTTGCTTCTCTTTTTCCATCTGACAGGGTGGTATTTGTGTAAAGTTGTAGTAAACATCCCTGGGAGACTTATTTCTTTGAATAATATTGCCTCTAGTGTGAAAATAACAGCATGTATGATGAAGAAGAAAATGAAACCTCCGGTAGTTTCAAAGGGAGGGGGGATGAAAAGCATTTCTAGCCTTTCTTACTGTATTCTACTGACAGTTAAATCAGTAACCAGATTTTTCTGAACATTCCTCATCCACTTTCTGAGGTACTTCTAAAGATAAATCATCATTAGATCTCTCATCATTAGAGCTGGTCATCTCTTAAGTTCTTTTCCGTGTGTGTCACAGCTCAGGTATGTGACTTTGGAATTGTTTTATTGGCAGTAAGAATATGTATGGATCATCAGTTTTCATAATAAAACCATAAAATTTTATTGATTAAAATGAAAGTTCTCAAAGTAATTTAGATGTACATGTTTATGATCAGTAAGTTGATGTATTACTGGCAGAGGAGGCATATATCTAAAGTGGAGTTGTGAAATACAGACACAAGGAATTAAAGCACAGGAGCTTCCTTATTGCTCTGAACTAGTTAAAAACAAAACAAAACAAATACAACACAACAATTTGTAGGTGTTCTTGCCTTTATGCTGGTACCACATAACTAATATGGGTTTTAGCTATTTTTTCATGAAAATAGGCTATAACTTGCCCTCATCCTACAATAAATCACTCTGAAGGCTCGTACAAGAGAGCAGGAATTCAAGCCTACTGTTCTTGCCTTCTCCTTTTCATAGATATTCATGATGATCTTTTCCAGGTGGGATTTTTTGTATAGGTGCGTGACTGTCTGCTGTTCTTCCAAGAGGCTGGGCTGGGCTTCAGCTTGGGAGTATGCAGGATCAGCTTGTTGGTAACAGAACTGACACCTCAGTGAAGCCCATTTACACAGGTGATTTAGGTTCCTTGGTTGAGTGTCACATTTCATGAGCTTTGTTTAAACAGCTTCCAGTTGATCATTCCTGAAAATTCAGGAGGTGGAAATTGAAACCCCTTGGTAGCTTTCCTCAAAAATCCTTCAGTATTGTTGAGCATTCATGCTAAGTGTGTGATTGATACATCAGATATGATCGTGTACTGAAACACCAGAGCTGAAGTACCCACTTTTATTGGTTACTTTAAGCTAACCAAGTGTGGACCATCTTTTGTGTTTAGCTGTGAACATAGAGCATGGCCAGTTCTGCCTTAAATAGGAATACTTACAGTGTAAGACTTTCCTAAGGGAGTCAGCTGGGGGGTCAGTTTTGCCTTTTATTTAGGCTCCTTTTCTTACCACCAAGAATACAAAGAAGAAAGGTGAGTAATACACTTGCAGATTAATTAGACTCTGTATGCTAGAAAAATACAGAGTTAATGACCCTGTGAGAACAAATTTAAATAAAGATTGGAGGAATTGAAACATGATTGACTTGCCCAGGGATTTTTTTGAGAACATCCTCTATTCTGGTTTGGGTTTTTTATAATTTTTATTTGAGAAAGTCTTTCAGACACTTGGAAATGTTTCAATGGATTTTATGGATCACAGCAATCCCATGTGGGAAAAACAGGCATACTGAGGAGAAGAGAATGGATGATTCTGCCAGAGCCTGACAGTCACACATATGGAGTGTGGTAGATTCTTCTCATGTATTATTTGTCCACTGTCCCTTATTCACAAAAGCAACAGCTTTCAGTCTGTGCTGAGCAGGGAAGCCAGTGCCGTATACTGTTTCCTGTGATGCTAGAGGTCCATCTGTCACATCCAGTAACACCCTGTGTTTCCAGGACACTTTATATGGTTCTTCTTCATAATGCCATAGCTCAGGTCAGAAGTTGCTTCTAAACCAGGTCAGGTTAGAAAGTTGTTCTAAACATTCAGGAAAGTTCTAAGTGATTGTTTTAATTTTGGGGGAATCGTGTGTTTGACTACCCCCATGCTTTGCCCTGTGGCCTGTGCAGCATGCAGGCAGCTCCTGAATCAGTACAAGAGATCTGCAGACAAGTCCTCTGCAGTCATGCCAGGAATGTTGCTCTGGGCGAAACATAATCTTAAAGTAGTATTAGAAAACTTCACTTAAGCCTACATTGAATGTGTCTGGTACAGGATAGACACGTTTTACCCATATAGGAAGCTGGAAAAGCACTAGCCATTTGGTAAAAATGATCCTCAGCCATTACAACAGTACAGAATGCAGAACAAACTGATTTATTACCAATTCTCCATGGGGTAGTGAGAGTGCCTTTAATCCAAAGGTTGACAGGGGTATTTTTCATTTGTTTGTTTGATTTTTAATCTTGCTGACCAGAGAAGTTACTTAGGAATAGTTGCTGGAATTTTTAAGATGTGTGTTTTTTCTGGGGAGATAAATATGCCCAAAATGGGGTAACAGGCTATATTAACACAATAGTGGTTAGGGGTCTAGAATTATGATATTAGCAAAAGGAAAAAAGTAATGGGCAGACCACAGGTCTGGGAGAGCAGAACCAGTCTTGTCCTTATCCTGCTTCCTTTTTCTCTGTGCCTGTCCCTGTGGTGGCTGTTGTGCCACGCGTTTCATTTGAGAATGTTCCTCTGCTCAGAGGACAGCATTAGCCTTTGGGGGGGCCACTGGGCACCAGCCTGGCAGTGACTGTTGTGTGGTGGGTGTGCTGGCAGCATCTGCTGCAACAGCAGGAGTGAAGGTAATGCAGGTATCTGTGTTGAGCTGCTTTGGAACAGGAACACCCCAGCACATAATTGGCTTCTCTGTCTTTCCCCCTGCCTGGTGCCTGCCTGTAGCTTTGTCTAGTCCATAGTTTTGCTTGTATCTGGTTGAAAGGAAGACACACAGGGAGAGGAGGAAGAAAAGAAAAATCAGTATCTCTGTGTTACACTAAAGAAGTTCTTGTTTCTTCTGGTCTCTACAGAGTACAGGAAAACAGGGCTGGTATTACGTTCGCTGTCTAGGAACTGCTAATTACTGCCTGTATTAGTGTGAACTAATTTTTTCACCCCTAGATGATCCTTCCTTTAATATAAATGAAAGTATATGAGGCCAAAATCGTTCTTTATCTCTGCTCTACAAATTATTAATCCAGGGATAAAGGTTATGCATCATCTGTCTGGAAAACATTCCTCTCTGCTCTGTTCCTTTATCGTGCTGTTATTGTGATCCAGACCAAAAGCAACACGTTTAAATTCATGGAAGGAGGGAAACTTAATATCTTGGAGATCAAACAGAAAGAAAGCAACATGTTCTACGGCAGGTATCACAAAAAGGATTGGTTTGGGTGGTTTTCCGGTGTCTCTCTGAGCTGCAAGAGCAAGCCTTCAGGTACCCCTCTCCGGGCGTGCAGTTCCGCGCACAGCCCGTTCCGGGGGGAAAGGAAGCGAAGAGGGCTGCCATGGCAGCCCCCGCATCGGGGCCGGAGGCGGGACCGGGACATCGGGAGGAGCCGTTACCGGGGTGGAGTGTCGGTCTGTGGAGCGCGCGCCGCCGGTACGGCACCTGGCGCGGGCGAGCCGGGGCCGGGCAGCCCTCTCCGGGCAGCGGGCAGGTAAGGGCAGGGGCCGAGGCTTGGGTCTGCGGATTCCCGTCCGCCGCTGCTGCTCTGCGATTAGGGCCGGGCTCGCCGCGGCTGGAGCTTGCCGGGGTCCGAGCAGGGTCTGCACCCTGCCGGTGGGGCTGGAAAGTGGCTTCTCCATGTGACTGCCCTGGAGAAGTCATCCGAGCTGCCTGGCAGGCGACGGCACTTTACCAGTTTAGTTACTTTGGGGTGATAGAACTGTTAGGGCTGGACTGCACGCGTGTTCTGGGTTGTGCTGGGCAGCTGCTATCTGAGCAGTACATAACCCTGATGTTAATGTCAGCCCTGCGGTGTGGTATCTCACAGCTTTATCGCCCCGTTGGTCACATACGAGCTTCTGCTGTCTTCAGCTGGAAGGGTGGGTCCCACGGGAGAATTAACAGCCGCATCCTTCCCTGGTGTATTTAGCCACTGGGTTACACTTCAGTCTGCGAGATATTGCACTAGCCTTGCTGGGGTCAGCAGCTTCCAGCGGGACATCTGCTTTCATTTTGGTGTAGACTGCGTGTTGAGTCTGCTAGCTGGTGAATGAATGTGTAACTGCGTTTTCCAAGTGGCAGGTTCCGAGTTTTATGTGTTACTGTAGGTGATGGGAAGCCATAAGTACTTTTGTATTAAATAGGTGTGAAAACTCTCAGGTTTAAGTAGTAACATTCTTTGTGGTCAATCATTCTGTCACTTCCTCAAAACACACAGGCTTACTATTTAGCCTCAGTGCTACATTTTTTTTTTTTCCTTTACATCCTAACCTACAAAGGTTGGAACATTTTTATGCAGGAGATTAAATACACATCTAAAAGCCAAGATTTTATTGCTAAGTTTCTGTGCCTTAGTAATGCTCCGTTACTTAAACAAACCTGCAAACAGTCCATGGCATGGCATAGGAGCTGTGTTAACTTCTGCTTCCACTGAACTCGTGTCGCCGTAGTCTTCTCTACCTGATCTGGGCCCAATAGCAGCCTGATTCTGCTCTCTGTAGTAGCAGCAGCACTCTTTCAATAGCTCTAGAGCCACGTTCGAGGGGTGATAGGTGAAGTGTGGGTGCTGTGTCAGTCCCTGCCCATGTGACACAGCCCTGATGTGGGATAAGGACAGCAGAGGACTGCCTGCGCTAAGCAGCGTAGTTAAAATGGCAGCTGTTCTGGGCTGAGATGTCAGTGCTCCACTCCTATCAAAGCAGTTGATTTCAGGTGTTTTGAGGGTTTTTGTTCTTGATTCCCCCCCCTTCCAGAGTAAGCTCGTTGAAAGGACTTTGATCCTTGCCATGAAAAGTGGTAAAGTGGCATGCTATAGCTGTTTGGGCTGGTATTACAGGAGCTGGCACTCTACAGTGGTGTCCCCATTCACATTTTTGTGGAAAAGCCTCTAATTGTGACTTGTGTAGTCCATAGCTTCTGTACGTTTGTTGTAGAATAGAACCCTAACGTACTAACATGTTACACTGTGTTTTAATGTAACTGCATTTTGTTTGAAAATAAAAAAGAAAGTCTTTATATGAAACTATTTGCCAGTAATTTGAAAACTGCATATAAGAGTTTTGAAGAGTTAGGAGAAACCAGTGACAAAACTGGTTCTCTTTTCTTCTGACTGGTTCTCTCTGGGCATTTTCCAGCTTCTCAGTTGTTTTGCCAGAATATTGTGGATGGTTTTTGTGTTCCCTCAGGGTTGTCTGAAATGCTGCTTGTGCAAATAGTAATGAGATGACAATATACTAGGAGGAATTTAAGATAGAAATTAGAAAAAAAACAATGCCCTTTACTTAGTTCAACAACATTGTGTATCTTCAAATCCCTGTTTATCATCTGAATTGACCATAAGTGTAGTTTCTGTAAACTTTTCAAATTGAACTTGTGAATGAGGCTCCTGTAACTGATACTGCTCATTAAAGTGTAATTTGAAGATTGCATTTAAACTGGATAGTATCCATTGCAGAATAAACAAAGCTTTCTTTTAAGGCAAAATGTTAGAACTGTTCTAGTAATCAGTAACAATAGCAGAAAACTAATTCCAGACAGGTGTTCAAAAATTGCTTTGTTCTTTTTGGTAACCAGTCATTTCCTCCAAATACAAGCAGCTGGTAATGTTGGCTAATAGACAGAGAACTTGTTTTACAGAACAAGATTCAGTCCTGTTGTGTGCAAAGAATGTGATAGTCTGTAGTCTGCAATTTGAGTCCCAAGACTGACCTGTACTGATATGAAGTGATTCTTGCCTTAGCCTTTTTTTAGCCCTTAATGGTCAGACTGAGGTAGGTAAAGTTTTTCAAGTGTTAAAGAAATAATACAGAGTTCTCTTCACGGTTTCTTGTTCTTGCTAATCTTTCCTCTCTCTGCCAGGTACACTGTTCTTACTCTTCACTATTTTTGATTTTAGTAGTTAATTATCCCTGTTTGTTCCTCTTTACCCAATGCTCATAATTTTCCCAATGCATTAAGTTTGCAACTTGTGGTCACAGTTAAGAAAATAAATGCAACAAAACAGCAAATAAAAAGACTTGCTCTCCAAGTGGTCTCTGGAGAAAGGATTAGGTAATGCAAAATCATTGTGGTATGTACTTCAGTCCTTAAGAATTGTGATCCCATGGGGCCTTTTGGGTGGAGAAGCAGGGATTTGTGTGGTAGGTTAGGGAAACTACTGTGAATTTCTCAGAATTAATGAAGTATCTGGACTTTCATCCACTGTTGTTTAGCAAAAACTCTAAAGTGTGTTGCACATCTTTACGATACTTTACTGGACACTAAAATTTGTTGTAATGGTTTTTTGAATGTTTCAGAAGCATGTTTATAATAAAGGTGTCTAAAGTCAGGTGAAGAAATAGGAACTTGTTTGATACACTGCAAACACAAAGTAGGCTTGTCTAAGCAGCCGCAAGTGATAGAAAGGATATAACTTACAAACAAAGTCAGCAGGATGGAAATATTGTTCTCTTAACTATGGGGGGTGGGGGGGAATAGCAAGAGGAATGTTAAAAGGAAAAGACAAGGCAAACAAGTGAGTAGGTGCAGGAACTAGATACAGAGCAAATAAGGAGCAGAGCTCATGATGCTGAAGCAACAGCTGGAGTTTACTCCAGGGAGCAGCCAGCTGAGGGCAGAGATAGTCACACAGTCAGATGTTCCCCATGTCAGACAGACACCATTCTGCCTGACTCTGCCAGCCTGCAGCTGCTCTCTGGACCCCACTCTCACCAAGGACTGGGGGACAGGAAGGATGGGATCTGAACTGTGGTAGGTAGCATCACACTATAGGTCTAGGAAGTACCTTCCTTTGTGAGCTGAAGATCCGACAAGCTGTTGGGAGACCATAATAGGGATTTCTGTCACTTTCTCCTTTCCCTTCCCAGTTTGGTTTTCTGTCCTTTGCCTATGCAGTAGTATGCAGATGACTCTTTAGTGCTACTATGTCATCTTTCACTGGGAAGATCTTTTATAGCAGAGGCACAATTTACATTGCTAGAATTGAAGGTCTAAAATAACAAAGTTTATATTGGCTCCTGTAACTGACCCCGCTGATCAATAAAAACACAGTGCAAGGCTGGCAGGAGGTGTGGCAATATACATAAAAGGTAAGTGACTTTCATTTCCGTGTGTGAATCACATTTGTTCCATTGCTAATACGTCAATTCACAATCAGGTTTTCTTGAGCATAGTGTTGGATTACTGTCAATTCACAGGCTGTTTAGATTTTCTCAGAGGCTTTCCTGGTTTGTTGCAGGAGTGCTGAAACTGTTGAGATTGAGATAGTTGAAGAGTAGTGGTCGGTACTGGAATTTGGTTATTGATGCAGCATGTAATCTAGATGTAATCTAGTTTTAATTCCGGTCTGTCTCTCAGACTCACTTTTGGCTTCCAGAAATCAGTCTGATTTTTTTTTCAGTATGAAGCTGTGTAGGACATGTTAAACAGGACAGGGATTAATGAATAAAAATAACTTGGGTAGCAGCGAAGTCCTGTTCAGTTGTATGCTACAAAATGAAAAGATACTTACGGAAACAGAGTGCATTCAACTTCTGAATCAGTTCCATTCCCTTAATTCAACACTAGTAAGTCAAATATGAGGTAGTTCTGGAACTTACTGTTTCCACTCTTCTTCAAGATTTGTGGAAGTAGAATATACCTTTATGTAATCCTTTTTACTGAGGGATTACGGGTAAATGACTTGAAGGTCTATGTGTCTTTCCTGGAACTTGATACCAGGTCAAAGGGCTACTTTAGCAAGACATTCATGTTTGTTTGATTTCTATTCTAAATGAGGATTAGTGGCTATAGCTGAGAAATACCTGTACAGGAATGGAGGAAACTAACCCAGAATTTTTTTTTCAAGGCTGTTTGTCTATGACGTGCAGGCAGTTATTTTTCTGGGAAATGATCCAGATGTATGAGTGCACTGCTTGGAGTTCCCTGCTCTGTATCATTACAGTGTGTTGGATGACTTAAGCGGAAAGCACTTGCTCCCACCTGTCCTGTAACTTACTTACATATTAATGATTGCTAAACACACAGATCTTAAAATATTTCATTCCCCAGAGGAACACAGGTTTTGTCTAGTTGCTTGCCTAGATTCAAAATGTTGTCTAACATATGGAAACCACTCTACAAAGGGATGATTTGTCAAGCTCCTGCTTTCTGTTTTTCACAAATAATCTCTGTTCTCCAGCTATTTTTTTCCTTTTTAAAGGGAAAGCTAAGTCTAAACATCATAGCTTTTCCTGGAGCTATTGTTGACTGCTTTCCATCACAGGTCAGAAAGAAGAAACAGATGGTTTAGCTTGAGCATTACCTGTTTCAGGTTCTTTCCAATGAATCAAGACTGGTTAGAAATTTATAAACTGCCAGTTCATAAAACCCCAAACTAAACCTATAATGTAGATATCTGATTTGAGAAGACGACTTTCTCATAATCTTTGGGCCTGGGGTGGAGGAAGTGGGTAGATTGTCATAATCTGTACATGTTTGGCATGCCCCCTGTGCACCCGGAGCATGTCTGCTCATACACACTTTCATCCCACCCTCCAGGTGGCATAGTAACCTCTGAGTGACTACAGCCGCAGTCAAGAAACCTATGGGTTATGTGCATTCATGTTTCCTTGCATGCTGCAAATGCCTTGAGCTTGAATTTATTTAAAATGCCTAAAATATCATGGGTGGAGAGAAAAACAGAGTGGCTTCAGATGCTGGGTTCAGTGTTAGATGGTAGATGTGCCTGTGGATTTTCATAGTAATCCTGGCATGAAGTGCTTCTTAAGACAAAGGAAATAAAGTGGATAATAATGGAATCAATAGACAGTCTGTCTCAGGCTTATTTGGGTGTCCTAGCCAGACTTCACGGATACGCTTAAAGATCTTTAAAATGAGCAAGAGAAAGAAGTGATGGATATGTTTTTTAACCAGGTTGACCTTCTTCTGATTGGTTGTGCTTTAGGAATTTGGTTGATAGAATTGTCTGATGCTTCCTACCAGCTTGCTTCAGCATAATGCTGATTCTACACAACCCATGCATTTCCATCAAACTATCTTTCATTATCTTCATTCAAACTAGTTTGAATGAAGACCAGGCGCTGTTTAGATCAGTGCTCAGCTTTCCAGCTGCCTTGCTGGCAGGCTTCCCAGCTTTCTGGATGGCTGAGTCCAAGTAAGTTGGGTTCCTAGAAAACCAGTTAAAAACCAGAAAAATTCATTTTGCACACTCTTCAGAGGGAATTGTCTGAGAACTGTCTTCCCCTGAGTAATCTTCTCCTCTTGAGCTTTTCATTACGGTTTGAAATGTAAAACACTTTTACAGGGGGAAATTCAGTTTTCCGAGCATGCCTTTGCAGAGTTCCACGATCACCTTTTACAAGAATTGTTCCCATGCTTTTTAATGGAGTATAAGGACAGAATGCACTAATTCCTGAAGAGTTTGTATATTCTAAGCTAGTTCTCAAAAGATCATCAAGAGTTAAGTGGTTCCTGTCAAATAAAACCTACTCTTGGGAGATTTAAACTTCCTGTGACTTCTGTGTAAGAGGTTTAGATTCCTGGGGTGCTTGTTGGTTTTCTTTTAGAGAAGAGGAGGAGGCTCTGCTATTACTTTTCTGAATACATGAGACTCTCACTCTGTCTCTATGGGTGTGAAGTGGCCTGAAAAAAACACAAATGTCACCTAGGGGAGACTATGTTTTTAGTTTCTTGTTGGCAGTAATCACATTCCACTGTTTACAGAAGGGATGGGTGGCGTACCATATATTCAGGTTTCCTGCTATGCTTTTTAGTGAATGTTTGCTGAAGATGTGGGCCTCATAGCATGCTTCATCAGGCTGTAATGCAAGTGTAAGCAATGTTCTCATTAAAATGTAGGACTTCAAATTCAACCAACCACCTGTGTTTATGTGCAAATCTCTTTGCAAATCAGTGTGCAAAACCTGGGCAGTGCTTTACAGCTGTGTCACTCTGCAAGATTTTACACTGCCAAGATCTTTAGGTGTGTAAATAATACAATAGTAATTTCAGAGCTGCTTTTGGCAAAAATGAGAAGATTTTGACAAGCCTTCAGAAACTAGACACTGCAGTTACTCATTCTGAAGATTCTTCTCTTCATGTGATACTTCCTTTACTGCAGTAGAAATCACAAATAAAAACCACTGCAGACAGAGAAGTTGGCTGAGACTGTACTGTTAAATGAGATTCAGCTCTGCTTTCCTAGGAGTGGATCTGAGATAAAAGCAGGGTCTGATGGATTCTTCCAGACCTGTCCTTTATTGTTTATTTTTTTTTTCTTTCCCTGTTGAAGAGCTTGCCAGCTGATCAAACTTGCTGTGGTTTGAGAACAAATGCTAAAGCTTGCTTCCTTTTTAATTTTGAGTATGATGGATTAGTTGCAAGAAACTCCTGTTTAATTTTGACTTTGTTTTTCTAGCATAATGTTCCCTGTTCACTGACTTACCTGGACTTCTGTTCATTAAACTCTGACCAAGTCTGGTTTGCTTAAGATTAAAGTGGAGCACTCTGTGAGAAATAAAGCTAAAACCAAATTTATTTACAGGATCAAGACATGAAGTCATTAGAAGAACCCTCATTAAGAGTGGGGTCTCTAAATAATGCCAGCTCTGTACATAGCAGTGTTATGGTGGGTCCCTTGTTCACAACACTAAAGCTTAGAAATGCCACTGCTGGTAAGAAGGTGGGCAGACTTCACCTCCTCTTTGGTTTTGAAAATGTAGTACTTGGAGAAAATTTTCATCTTCAGAAAATTCTTTTTGTTAGTGTTTTACCATGCTTCTAAAACCTGGCTTCATTGTTAGTGTTGGGGAAAACTGTGGCACTCCTGTTCCTTAGTTTTGTAGAGAGCTTACTATAGAGAAGCACTAGCTCCCATTTTACCTGCTACTTCTGTTGGATCCCAATTTAGTGACAGTAACTCCAAGTTAGAATCATTTCTGATTTGTACTGTTTCATTTGTAATTTGTTAGCAGGGTGGCAAAATTTCCTAACGCAGATGCTGAAAGGAACTTTTTTTTTCATTTTGTATGTGCATACATCTGCTTTGGAGCTAGGTCTGTGATCAGTCTTCCCATGAACATATTAATGAAGCAGTAGAGACGAAAATAAGGAGTATTTCATCTCTCCACCCAAAGACTTGTCATGTCTCATCATTACAATGAAGCCTTTGAAAATCCAGACTACCACTTGTCAGAGACACTGGAAATTGATAGAAGGTAAGTTTGTTTAATTTTGCTGTTGCGATTGTGCCATAAGCAATTAAATTATCTATTTACATGCAGGAGAAGCTTCTTCTCCAGAATTTTAGGTTTTGGGATTCTTTTAATGCCTCCTTTATGCTTGCATTCTCAGACACAGATTTTTAAAACTGCTATTAGGAAGGCAGTATTCAAGAGAAATAGCACATCTGCTTTTTACCTGTTGGATGAATTTATCAGTTCAAGGTATCTTAGTATTTATGGTCCAATGCCATGGAAACTTTTTAGTTCCAGTAATTTTCACAGTGTGCTATAACCCTGGATGTCCTCATTTTTTCCAAGCAGTTATTCCTGTGTAGGTGCAATCCAAGCTTACTTCAGGTGAAGGAAAGTTTCAGTCTTTCTAATTCAGTTAATGACCAAATCAAAATAATGATGTTAGAGTTCTAAATACAAAATACCTCTCAGTATGAGTTTGCTTTATAAAGTACTCAAATTTGATGATAATAGGCGACAATTAGTAAGGATGTCTATGGAGAGGTTTTGTGGCACTTTGAGTGTTCTTTTTTATTGTTCACACAGGAGGAATTCTCAAGAGAATCTGTTCTCTTACCAAGCCACTTATGATTCTTCACTACCTGGTTCCTACAGAGAACACAAACACAGTGGAAGAGGGCAGAATTACCCTCTGGACATACCAATGGCCTCCATGAGACACGGCTCTGAATACAGTGAAGGTTTACCACGAGTTAATGTCCTAAGAAGAAGTCCATATGGAAATTCCACAGGTATGTAATTTCTCGTATGAACAGCTTACAGAAACACTGAAACAGTAATGTCCTGAAGGAGTCCTGTAGCTCTGGAAAGCTCAACTCTATGTATTTGTAGATGCTGGCGGGTGTGTGTGTGTGTGCCTTTTTTCCCCCCTAGAAGTAGTTCAGGTGTTACATTAACAGATCCATGGACTGTCTGTTGTATTAACAGATCAGTAAATACTGACTTGTGTGGACTGAATAAATTGTTGAGAACTAGGATATACACTGGAGTGAGATGTAGGAGTTTGGTCAAGGGGGCTGATACCCTGTGTGTGTAAATAATCCAAATCAGTATACAACTTTCTGTATAACTCTGATTCCATTCAACAGATAATCTTTCCTTTGAGCCTGAGTCTGAACTGGCATACAGCCCACCTTCTCCATTCCATAGCCCCTATACCCACAGCATTTCCAATGAATCGGAAGGTAAGATACAAGGATTGTGGTGTGTCAAGATGTTGTATGTTAGTCTCCCCCTCCATAAAATAAATAGTAAGTACTTAAAAGCCTTTTGGTTCAGATATGAAAATATTCATGTAATAAAAGGAACCATAAAACAGAAATTCTATTTTACTATCCTACATTGTTGTAGCTGAATTTTTCAGTATCTTCCTGCAGGTGATGATCTTTTTTCCTGAGCAATGAAAGATGTAATGCCTACTCATTTTAACCCAAACTCCCTAAAAGTGGATCAGCATAAAACAAACCTAGAGTTATCTGAAGAGACTTACTATAGGAGGAAATAAGGGGAGGATAGGGCACATTTTTGATACTCTTTAGTGGCTTTTTCACTATGTTGTCTCTGTGTAAATTCTAGACCCTAATTATTATTATTAGAGTTTTATACTCCTTAAAATATAAGGGGTCTGGCATAGAACATTCTGGCTTCTAATTTAGGGTGCTGTAGTGATTTATTGTTTGTGTTCTGGGTAGGAACTGTTCTCACCATACTGTGTAATTCTTCTGTTACAATCAGTTCAGTTTTTGTCTGCTGCTTTTGGAATGTAACTAAGAATTCTTTTCTGGAACCTGGAAATGCCTTGCTCGGTGAGTGACCATAGAGATAGGGCATTTCCAAACATTACCTATCACATATGGCTTTTAATACCTGGTAGGAAAGAGGAAAGAGAGTGCATTTCCGTAACTAGAGGAGAAATGTCTGGGTGCTGAAAGCTCAAGAAGTACCTGAGGAGGCGCAGATGTTTTCCTTTTTCTGATTCTTTTTAGTTGCTACAAAGGAAGTTGTCTCCAAGTGTAAATGACACTAACGTTAAGGAACCATTAGGTCTAAATAGTAAATATGGTGCAGGTGCCTGCATCATGTGCATCAACTAGCAGGTGCATCAGTCAGTTGCAGCCTTCTACACCAGAGGGTTGACCTCAAAAGGGAGGTGTAGTGTTGCACAGATTTGCCATTAGCTTACTGAGAAGGCAAGGAAAGCTGTGGCTAAACTCATCTGTTTCATAGCTGGAAGGCAGATGCTTTTAAGGAATACAGTCACTAATGTTTGGATAATTGCATGAAAGAAGGTTGAAAGAACAGTTGCATTTTGGCTTCAGGGAAGTGGGAATCTGATACATATAACTTATTCAGCATGATTGTGAGTCTAAAACAATCCCTCTGGAGTCAGTGTAAGGATTTTTAAAGAAAGGACCTATCTTCTAGAAGAAAGTTTTGAACAATCAATGTGCACATTTATGAGTTGGTTATCCAGTCTTCCATGTAGCTGAAGGCTGTGCTCCGTACCTCTCTTCCAAGATGTATCTGAAAAACTGCACATGGTTGTCAAGCACGACCAGGAAAGAAGTGAATGGGGGAGTATATATTTGCATGCAGGTAGTGAGATTGAAGGGTATGCTTTGAAGTTGTTTCAAAATTCAAATTTCTAAAGTCAATTTGTCAGGTATATCTGGGCTTACTGACCAACGCATGTTATTTAGGTAGCTTTATTCGGAGACGCGACAGAAGACCACATGATGAGATCTTCATGACTTCTTCCAGTGTGTTTGAAGCAAATCCAGTGTGGAAAGAAAGTAGGAGTTTAGGTAAGGGGTTCAATTTGAAATAGCATCTTGCACAAGATGGTGTGGTTGATACTGTTCCTGATTTA
The DNA here is from genome assembly GCF_028554395.1 of Pezoporus wallicus. Lineage (NCBI taxonomy): Eukaryota > Metazoa > Chordata > Aves > Psittaciformes > Psittacidae > Pezoporus > Pezoporus wallicus. Next base: position 273,655 of record NW_026640476.1, on the reverse strand, counting down.
TTCACCTGAATTGCATGTACAGTCTTTCTGTGGTTATGGAAACAACTTGGTTTTGTGTTAACGCTAGTGATTCATCTTTTATACTCTACTATCACATTAAAATCCCATGATAAAGGAAGCACAGTGCAGTCTGAATGTGTTAAATCATAGACAGAAAAGCTAATCTCTTTATTAGAATTTATTTGACCAGCTAATGGGTTGTTTTCAGCCAGTGTGTCTGGAAATAGCCTCAAATTCCAACTATGCAAAACCAGCCTGATTGTCAAGTAATACAGTTCTGTCTGTTTCATAGGTAGTGCAAAGTTTGGGCAGAAACATAAACTAAAATTCTAGAATAAATAAAAGTTTGGCTGTCAAGCCAGTACATAGCATCATAGAAATGACACTATCAAACACTGATGAAGCAATAGACCAGAATCTTGGAGTTTGACAGTTTTTTGTTCTCCTTTGTATTTCAGCTCTTTGTATGAATACTAATCAAGCATCAGACAAGTGATATTTGGTTTTAACTTTCAATATTGTATTACCTGTATCTGTATTAAAGTGCTGATGGAGCTGAGGATATTTTTGGGGAGTAGTCTCGGAACATACCACACTTTGGTAGCAGTGACAATGGGAAGTGTTGTCATATCCACTTCAGATTTTGTATAATTATTACTGTGTTATTATTGCAAATACTTGGATTTTTTTCATGGGTTTTATGCAGAGGAAACTTTAGTTGAAAATCTTGCAAGTATGTCCACCAGTGAAAGGATTAAAGCAATCCAGAAGATGCCAGAGACCATGAAAAAAAAGAGAGAGATCAGGTAAAAATAAAAATATGTCTGTTTAGTTTTACAAACATTGTACTTTTAACATGCTCAGCTTTGGTTTGTCACTTTGAAAGAACCAAAAGTATTTTTTAATACACTTTAAAAAAGTCAACATCTTGCAAATGGAAATAATTTAAAGATGGTTCACTGTCCTTTCTCTGGATGAGAAGAATCTCTCATGCTAATATAAAAATCAAGGCCTTGATATTTGATTATGAATGCTGACTTATGATTTCTTTTCAAAGGAAACTGAATGTTGCCATTGAAAATGGAGAAGAGAGCGAATGTTCTCAACCATCCTTTTGTGTCCTCACAGAATATATTGAAGTTTTGTTCCCAGAGTGATATGTGATATGTAGAGGGATTAGAATATGCTGTCATAGCATGGACAAGAGCCATGGTGTCAGCTAGTAGAAAAAGAACTAGCAGAATAGCTCCATATTAACTTTCTTCATGTGGACGTGTACGAAACACTATTTCCAGCAGTTTCTTTGTCATCTTGTTGTAATTACAACCCATACCATTGTCATCCCCTGCCCTTCTTTTCCACAGGAATAAAGTTCTTGAAGAAATAACAAAAAAAAAATCAAGGCATTGCAGCACTCAACTTTGCTCCTGCACACAGTGTATGCAGGGAATAGCAGTGGTAAGTGTCAAACTCCTGCAAGCCACAATAGCTGCAATGTTATCACTGTCTGCAGAGGTACCTGGTGTCTGGCTTTATGTTTTATATAAATTTATGTTATTTACCAAAGAACTGGTTAATTGCTGCAGTCTTCGCTAATAGCTACGTGCATTATGGTAGCACTTAGGAACAAGAGTTGGGCATCTTACAGTGCAGGTGGTGGGGGAAATTTGTTCTTATGTTAAGATGGAACTGTGAAGAATGTGAAGCTTCATTATGTGAATGAGAATCCTGTTCAAGGCTGCTTGCTGAGATTGATCTCTCTCCTCTTTCGCACTTCAGTCATTTCGGCGACTTGGAAATAGCTTGTCAGAATATTTTCACCTACTGCAGTTACAGCAGAAGACTCTGAAGGTCATTGGTGCCAAGTTTGGAACAAGTGTTCTTTCTTATTTTATTTTCTTGAAGTGGCTGCTAACTTTCAACATCTTCTCATTCCTCATAAACTTCAGTTTCCTCACAATTCCTCAGTTTCTTGCAGCAGAACCAAATAACCTTTCATTCACGGGTCTGGAGCTGCTCACTGGAGCTGTAAGTATGTAACAGCAGATTTGTGTTAGTACTGTGTGCAACAGATCTACTTTAAAAACTCACAGTAGAGTAAAAAACTTAGTATCTCTTGTTATGGAGTTAGAATTTTATGACTAGAAACAATATTCTAGACACTAGAAACAACAGAGTGAGATGAATGGAACTTGTCCTGATGCACTTGTCTCACTGTAAAAAATTGCTGTGTTCAGCAGTATTTCAAGGCTTTCATCACTCTTTGAGAAAGCAGTGGCAGAGACAGAAAGGAAGTCGGCGATAGCTGCAGTGGTCTTCAGCAGGACATTTTTCCCATGCTGATTTTCCTCTGAAAATGCAGTGCAAATTTCCATATGTGATCCTGTGAAATTTCCAAAGCTGTGTTCTTCCAAGGAGCACACAGCTCTTTCTGTGGCAACCTGCTGAATTCAGTGGGGCCTGGAGACAGAAGGGCCTTCCATTGTGTGGATATCTTTACTTTCAGGGAATAAAGTCCCAGGCTGTTTTTAAGGGAAGTTTTCACACTGCTTTAACTCTACTGGTATTCATCAACTAAGTCATCTGAGAAGGGATTTTTTTTATGTCTTTACTGTAAAAAGTGTGTTATTTTTACTGTTGTTAAATGATTTCTCTAGTTAATAAACAAGAGCCTGCTCTTACTAATGCTTAGTTGAGAGGTCTTTTTAAAGAGGAATGGTGTCAGCTTTTTCCTTCTTAAATTACCTTTAAATTGCGATGTTTTGTGGTAGTGCTGTTTTGCAAAGTACAGTCATTACCGCAGGAGTTCAGCTATAATCTAATAGCTCTAGTGTTAAATGTCATCTGATTCCTTTATAGTCAATGCAATTTGTCAGTACAGAACCTTGATCCCAAGAAGGAAGCAATTAAACCTTTCCCTCTTTAGGAATTTTCAGAAAAGAGCAGGTCCTGCAAAGACATTGAATGCTCATGATCATACAGTGTGCATCTTCAGAAGGACATGAGTTATTTACATATATCTAGAAGCTCTCAAGTCTATGGAATATTTTAGCTGATAGAAAGAAACAAAGGGCCTGATATTTAGAAATTTATTCACACCTCTGGTTTCATGTAGGGAATGGGAAGGTTCCCACTTCCAGTAACTGGGCTTCAGATGATGGTACTTCTAACCATATACAGGTGATAGCAAACATTCTGAATGATGTCCATGTCTTTTCAGGGTTATTTTCAACAAACAGTACTCTACTATGGCTTTTACACCAATGCTACAATCAGTAAAATAAAGAATGGTCCATCTTACAACATGCAGCTGGCCTATATTTTCACTGTTGGAATATATTTTGTCATCTGTTTTCTTATCTTGTTGTTCAGGTAAAGTAATTATATGTTCTTGTTTCACTTATATTGAGGTCATTGGCAATTACAATTACTGGAGTGTTTCTGTAAGTCCTTATTTCCAGGTGTAGAGTTTAAGTAGAAGTTTCTGCTCAAAAGACAATCTCTAGAAATCAAATCTTGTTTTAGACAAACAAAGAATAACTGTGACATAGTAAGGGACATGGAGAGAATCCCAGTTCAAGCCAATGAATATCATGATACCCCTTTTGGAAGCTGTTGCTCCTAATATCTCCTGGTACTGATGTGACCTTCCAAAGGTAAAGATTGTCAGCCATGATCAGAAGGAAATGTCAGAGTTGTTTCTTACATGAACATTTATTTTCTGTTTTGTCTTGTGTGACGTGCTCTGACATAGGTGCAGCAGCCTTGGGGTGGGACAGAAAAGCTGATGAATCTCCCTTCTTGCCCTGCTGTGCAGATTTATGTATTTCCCCATTATGCATCTCACAAACTCAGTTTTCATTGCAGCATGGCAAAGTCCTTCTGCAGGAACTTCATTAACCCTCAGGCATTCCCTGGAAATGCTAGCAAACTTCTCTGCACTTGGGAGTTCAATATCACGAATGAAAAAGCTGTGAAGCTGAAACAAAAGAATCTCAGCACACAAATAAAGGTACAAAGCACAGGAGGTACAAAAAGGTAGAAAGGTACAAAACTCACATGCACAAATCACTCTGCCAGAGGCTTGTTTCTGCATAGAAATTTGTGTACGCACATGGAAGTCTCTGGCAGAGGGACTCAAACTTGCTGGCCCTGTTGTTCATAGATTTAAGGTTTCTTGACTGTTAAGTTTCATTTGATTTGTACTCCTGGAGTTGTCTTAGCTACTTGCTTTTCTTTTCTCTTTAAGCTACATATAAATATTTGTATGCTTCTGTTCTATTGAATGAATGTGACTCTGTGACTATTAAATATTTGCTGGACAGAGTATTCTGGTTTTCCTTCCTGCTATTTAACCATGTTGTAAACAAAAGGCACACTAGTAATATCTGTGAAATACAGGGTAACTGTCAAGAGAAGAGATTTTTAGGATAGGAACACAATGTTGCCTACTAAATGTCCCCAGGGTATTACTCTGCCCATCTTCTGGAGAAATAATCTTTCATTCAGTCTCTCAAGTAGTTACTTGAAGCAAGTTTTGCTTTATGCTGTTGACTAAGGAATTCTTCATTAAGAATTTTTTCCTTGCAGGAAGACCTCTCTGAAGTAAACCGGGAAGTTCTAAGTTTTTCTGTAACAGAGAGAGTTGTTTGCATTGCTATTCATTTTGCTTCGTGGGTCACTTCTCTGGGAACAGCAGTAGCTGCTTGTGCTGGTGTTTACTTCCTCTCCACTAATAACCTGAAGGTAAGGACAGATTTTACAGTCTGGTTTTGGACATGGGTATCTTACACTGAGTGCAAGCACTGGTCTGTTCTCCCCCATCACCTGACAGCTGCTTTCTTGGGTTCATGGCTACCTTAGGGAGATACCTTGAAAGAAATAGCAAGAAGCAGCCTCATCAAGGCCTGCCTCTCCTTTGCCAAGGAGCTGCGTTTAATTTGGGGCTCCCACCCTTGGTCCCATGTAAAATGGGGGAAGGGGAGAAGGTCTCTGTGCTGCTGGACATGGGCCCATAAACCATGATAATCTCTAACTCGCAATCATGCAGGGACATGCGCCAGGAGTCTTCCCTGTGGACACAACTTGATGTACTCTTTTGGTTAAGGCTCTTAAGTTTTGTTTTGTTTTTTGCCTCTAAGCTATTTGTGAAAGGGCACAGGAATGACCTAGAGAGCCAAGCTGCCATGTTGGTGCTACCTGTTGTCACATCTGTCCTCAATGCATTCATCCCGTTCTTCTACTCATGGCTTGGACGTCTGGAAAGATTTCAGACTCCTGGACAGCATATATATGTCACTATTGCCAGGTATTTGTTGCTACCGCCTCTTAGTGCTTTTTGCCTGAAGTTGCCTGACTCTTCTTTTTTGATAGCAATCTATGTGTAGATGATGTGGTGGGCAGTAAGGAGCTATGGAGGAGAATTCATCTTCTCCAAAGAGCTCTGTACACCAGGGAAAGAAAGGGGAAAAAGGAGTGATGAGATCTTACTTAAATACAGGTGCCTGAAATTAACAGTGTGTAACTGCTGGTGCTCCTCAGACCTTCCTCCCCTGTGGAGCCCACACACCCAACCAGCAGCCCCTTTTGCAGAGGCTGTGCCGAGGTTGTCATGCCCAGTTCGTTTTCCACCAAGACAATAGAATAATGCTGTGCTTCAGCTTTGAGGAGAGTTCCTGTTGGTCCTGGCACTCTGCAGTGCTATTGTTGTTATAAGAGAAGGTAATAGAGTGTAACCAATGATCATCCTGCCATCATTCTCTCCAGTGAGTTTATGGACCAGCTGTCAGTGCAGTTACTGTTACTTTCTCTTTTCAGAAGTATCATCCTGAAAATATCAATTGTTGGAATTCTGTGCTACTACTGGCTTAACATTGTGGCTGCATCAGAGTCACAGGTAAAGTTTCAGAAATACAAATCTTTGATTTACAATGCCAGGTTAGGAACCACTTTTGTAAGAGACTTAATCCAGCAAAGAGAAGTGCATGTAGTGTCTGGGGAAGCTGAATTTGCCACCCCAACATTTTTTTACTCATCATCTCTAGAGAAGTTAACTGTAGGAAGAAAGGAGTCTCCCAACTCACATCTCAGTTGTTTTGGAGCATTTTTCAGTGAGAGGTCAACTAGGATGGGTCAGGCTGTTAGCAAATCTTTGGTCTGTAGCTTGAGTCCCATATGCCCAAGCATTTGGGAACAATGTTAAAATCACATGATCTTTGACTTCTAGATAAGCATTTTTAATGTTCTTTTTTTCTTTCCTCCTTCTTCTGAAAGTGCTGGGAAACTCTGGTTGGCCAAGATATCTATCGTCTTATTGTAGTTGACTTCATGTTTTGTTTGCTTGGCTCTTTCTTTGGAGAGTTTTTACAAAGGTGAGTACTGCTTTTCTAATCTTGTTTTCATTCATTAACCAAAGGCATGGTCTTTTTTTCCAGTATGAGAAACACAGTCTAACAGAAGCATGAAACTTCCTTGGCTGCCTCTACCAGGCATAGCCTCTGATACTTGTCTTCTGTGTGTTTCAGCTCCTTCTTAGGAGGAGGTCAGAGTGTATACCGTTAAACTTTCCTAATGTGTCCTTTTTTTTTTGGGGGTGGAAACACAGGCAGGGAGGATGCTGCATTGTACTCCCATGCATCTCCTGAATGGGGTGACAAAGAGCCAACACCTCAAGCAGAAAAACTTGTTTTCTGCATATGCATGAACACACTGCTGGCTTTCTTTAGTTTATCCTCCTGTAATTTTTTTCCTCTTAGTTATGTTACTCTATAGAGTGCACACAAGTTAACAATCTTATTTTAATCAGTCTTATTAAGGATGAAGTGTGACTCTTGAGTGTAGAGGTCTGTAGCATGGTAAATGAGAAAGTATTGTTAACCGAACATGAATACAGCTAAGCTTTGTAACCAAGAAGTAATTTACATCTGACATCTGCTGCTTATACCCTTCTGTTGCCAAACATTATTTCTGACTTAAGGTAGTAAAGTATTTGAGTGTTTGCCAGCTTTATGAGCATTTTGAGTTTGTGGCCATACTTGCGTAGGAGATGCATTGTTTGCCCTTCGCACATGACGTGAACAAGGTAGAATACTTAGTTAAAAACTTCATGTTAACACAAAACAACATTGAGAAACCCTTGAAGACTTTCCCTCCACAGCTCTTGCCAGCGAACTTTAATCCTACTCCTGTCTTTGTTCTGTTCAGATAGGAAACCACCTTCCAGCAAACAGCCACAGTACCAAAACTGCAGTGTCAGCTGTGATGAATGTCCTCACTGAGCTGTGCAAAAGCACCAGACTTACAGCTGTGAAAGATTAGAAGTACAATTGCTTGTATTTATGATGCAGCTGATAAGGCCAGCAAGACCTGTATTCAGGGAGAGATGGGATAGCTACCAAAATCTTTATTGTTCTTGCTACAACAAGCAGAAATTGAATCTCCCCAGCACAGGAAAAAAATAGATGGTAAAAATGGATGGTTGGTCCTCAGTAGGAAATCTCTGAGTACTTGCTTATCTGTGTATGCCTCAGCTGCTTGCAACCTCAGTTAGTGTGAAGTAGGATATACGATGAGTATCAATCTAAAAGATGCATTTTTTTTGACTGGTTGAGGCTGAAAATTCTGAGGACTCAGCAATTGAAAAGCTGCTGCAATTTTGTACTGAGGCAACTTGCCATTTGAACTGTTTAAGCATGAGCATACCTTTCTGATACACTTGACAATCCTTTTTTTTTTCTTTTTTCCTTTTTTTTTTTTTTGAGTTGCTTGAACAATACCCTAGGTCATGTTCCAACCCTGCTGTATGTTATGGGAAACTGATTTTCCCCAATTCTGTTTCATTTTTAATGAGCTGTTTTATCAGTAAGCTGTGGCTGCTTTGCATGATGTTATTAATGCAGCCCCTAAATAATTTGTCCTTGATGCTTGCATTCAGGAGGCGTTCTGCAGATTTTTATGCAGGGTTTTATGATGTTTTATGATGTAGTAAATGCTATTATGCTGTGGTGCTGGTTTCTTCTTCCAGAATTATTGGAACTACAGTTTGTGTGAGCCTGGGGCTGCCAGAGTTTGATATAGGACGAAATGTTTTAGATTTGATCTATGCACAGACTTTGACCTGGTAAGTGTTACATTTACAGCCAAAACCTCATTTGCACTTAGAAATACCATGGAACATTCTTACTCTGACACTTCTGGATGCTTCCCATCATGGGGGAAAGAGCAGGATACATGCTGAGGGAGATGACATTAACTATCTTTGTAAGGATTGTGACATGCCAGTTCTCTTGTAATAGTGCAGGTATTACCAATAGCTTTACCCAATAGTTTACCCTGCAGTCACTGGTCTTAGAGAAACCCATAAAGGGGACACCCTAGTTTTGTTTACTTCCCCATTGGAATGGTGTTCCTGTTGAAATAGTCTCAGTATTAAACCCTGGAAAAGATGCCTTATTTCTAGGAATGAGTATGTTACTCCTATTACAAGAGAGTTTTGCAGGCACGTACATAGACATGTATTTTGAAGTTGCGTATTTTTAAAGGCTGACTTCTGTTACAGGATCAGTGTTAATAACAATACTATTAATGATTAAATTTCCAAATAACCAAACTCTAACTGTATATTAATTTACTGTGATATTTTCTGCTTTCAGTGCACTGAGAGCTGGGTGGTGAATAGTGAAGATTTAACTTTCTTATAAATCCTTTCTTGTAGGATTGGTATCCTCTTCTCACCTCTGATGCCCGGTATCCAGATAATATCATTTTCTATAGTATTTTGTGTGAAAAAGGTAACAAGATTTACATGTATTCATCATAAACTGACACAGTTTGAAATCCGGGCAGAATGTATAGTGTTAAAGTGCTGGTTTTGACTGGAGGCTCTGGGGTCTTGTATTTAGGGGAGCAGGTTTTTTGGCTGGGTTTTGGAGGGTGGAGTTTGCTTTAAAGGAACACAATTTAGATTCAGGCCCTTGAATTACAAACTTGTAAAACTTGGGAGAGGGGAAAAGTGTGGAAGGGTTAAGGAGGGGTTATTGGAAGGGTTATAGGAGGGGTTAAGAGCTCAGAGAGAAAGGGGAGAAAATAAAGTAAAACTAAAGGCTCAAGAATTAATAATGTGCAAGTGCGTATGTCAATATAGACACTTAGCCTGTGGCTGTCATTTTGGCTTCCTGCTTATGTTCCTACTTCCCACTGATGGCCTCCCAAGTTATCTAAGCATAAGCAGAGTGGTTCAACCAAGCATCATAATGGAAATTGTTTCTTTTCAGAATTCTTTGTCTCAGTAGTATGACCAGATGATAGATCAGTTGTTGAGTCACCAAACAGTTGATAGTGTCACACATAGCTATAGCTAGAAAGGGTGGTTCAAAATTCAGAGAAACATAGAATGGTTTGGGTTGGAAAGGACCTTAAGATCACCTAGTTCCAACTCCCCTTCCATAGGCAGGGACACCTCACACTAGACCATATTGCCCAAGGCTCTGTCCAACCTGGCCTTGAACACCACCAGGGATGGAGCATTTGCCACTTCTTTGGGCAACCTGTGCCAGTGCTTCACCACCCTCACAGTAAAGAACTTCTTCCTTATATCCAACCTAAACTTCCCCTGTTTAAGTTTTAACCCGTTACCCCTTGTCCTATCAGTCCCTAATGAAAAGTCCCTCCCAAGCATCCTTGTACCCCCCTTCAGATACTGGAAGGCTGCTATGAGGTCTCCATGCAGCCTTCTCTTCTCTAGGCTGAACAGCCCCAACTTTCTCAGCCTGTTTTCATAAGGGAGGTGCTCCAGCCCCCTTATTATCCCTCGTGGCCTCCTCTGGACTGATCCCGACAGCTCCATGTCCTTCATGCACTGAGGTCACCAGAAGTGTACACAGTATTCCAAGTGGGGTCTTATGAGAGCAGACTAGAGGGGCAGGATCACTTCCTTTGACCATGTTGCTGTCAAAACTCATGTTCCCTAAACTATGGGTTTACATATGCTACAAAAGCAAACTCTGCCCAGCAGAGTCCTGAAGAACCCGTTGTTTTGTCTCTTACTACTTAAAGATGATATTCTTGACATTTTCTACAGTTTATCTGTCATAGTCTTATAAAAGAAGGTATTGGAAACTTGACGCATGCTATTCCAGAAACTGCTGCCAGCAATTTCAATGGGATTGACTTAAACTGAGTTGCCGTGGCAGGTAACACCATTCCAACAGTCAGTGTGTCTTCATCTCTTTAAAGGTCAGTCTAATGATGAATTGCCAACCCCCTCGCAAAGTCTGGAGAACTGCTCAAATGACAACAACCTTCATGTTCCTGCTGTTTTTCCCTTCCTTCCTTGGAGTTCTGTCTGTCATTGGAGTCACTGTCTGGAGGTGTGAAAGATCACTGGCATTCAAGCCTGCTATGCTATGCTGTGTGACCTGATACAACACAGAATAACTTGTGGTTTTCTGTTGATAAAGCTGTATTAGTTGCTAATGGAAGGTTTCAGATGTTCGTGAGCTGTTCTGCAGTCTGAAAACAAGGCATGCTCAGTGAGTTTGCAAGAATATGGTTAACACGTAAGAAAGTAGGAGGAGAAACAAGGTTACATTGAAGTTTTGGGTTTTATTTAAATGGCGCAGCAAATTTGGCTTTTCCTCCTCCATAAAGGTTTCGGTGACTTAGTCCTAGGTCCTGAGCTTATTCATGTTATAGGCCATACTGGGTCTGCAGTGGAAAAGTAGCTGGAAAAACTCAATTGAGGTAAACGTCTGGATTATTTATGAACTTCAGGGACTCTTTTTGCAGTAGGTGCTGACCTCTGCAATAATGCATCTTGGTTGTTACCAGGAGTTTAAAGCTGCTTTGTTTACCTGCACATCACTGGCCACAGTAAGGAGGGCAGCATGGCTACCCCTTTTCTTTTGCCTGGCAATTCTCAGCCACATGGTTGTGATGCTTAGTAAGGCAGGTGACTACACATGAAACCAGGTGGGATGCAGTACTTCAGAGCAAACGTTTCCAGATTGCAGGTCAGAATTTCAGGCTGTCTGCAGCAGTTGAGTTTCAAAGCAAACAATACTTTCCTATTTCAGTCTACCTGAAAATGTTAATTCTTGCTATAGGCTGCCTTACTTCAACACATCCTGTTGTTACTGAAAATCTGTAGTGACTGATATCTTCAAAGGCAAGGTGAAATGATGTGGGTGAAACTTTGACAATCTGGGTTTTCTATTAGCTGTAGCTTGTACTACTGATCAACTTGTTGCATTTATGTCAAGGGCTTGGTACCTGTCCAGAGCAGCAGGGTCTCTTATCTTTCACTGCGTAGTCTGGGGTGGGCATTTCAATGGCTGGAGAGTGACCCAAGTGAAAAATCAAACAGAGATCATGGAAATTCCTGGGCGGTCCAAAGAGAGCAGTGGGCTGTAGCAAACTAATGAACATCTTAATGCACAAAATCACAATGTTAACTAAATCACTGGTCAACATATAAAGCTTTAAGTAGCTGTTTTCTCACACTTTCAGGTTAAAACCTTCAAATGAATGTGGTCCTTTCAGAGGTTTGTCTTCTATGTATGCTGCAGTCTCCGAGTGGGTAGCAATACTGGAAAATTACACTGCTTCAAAATGGGTAGTGTGGATCTACCATAACTTAATTACAAGTGAAATTTTCTTCTTCGTCCTATCCGTTTCTATCCTGTAAGTACCTGTAAATTGAAAGCACTGGAAAAGGACCTGAAGTGGAAAAAACTGCCTCTGACACAGCCATTCTTCGTTAAAATAATTGCAAGGTCATTTTTAAAGTATCAGAAATGGTTAATATATTGGAAATTCATGTATTTGAAGTACATAAAGAAGTTATAAAACCTATTCCTTTTGTGTTGGGGTGACAAAGCTCTTTACAAACCAACTTCATGCTAACCCTAGGATACACTGCTTTTAACTGAGTATTTCTTGTTTACTGTGCCTAGGCAGATCTTATTACCAGTGGCACACTTTGCCTCAGGAACATCAGTGAAGAGAAACACGCTGCATACACTTGGCAGCATAGATTGCATTTCTGTTTTTTTTTTCACCATTGCTTTTTTAGTTTCTTCCTTCCTCATTGCGTCATAAATCAGCAGGGAAAAGCCAGCTTTCACAAGCACAGCCAGTACAGGTCAAATGTATACTAGGACTCTGAGCAACATAAAAAGCAGAAGTCTGGGAGGTGGTTGCTTTGACTTTTCTGACCATTTCTCATCAATGGAGTCATAAGAGGAGATGATAGCATGTAAAGGATAGCTGAAATACCAGAGGCACACTGTGGTGGAAGGGCATAGTAGTGCACAAACAGTGTGTTCAAGTGAACACACTACATAGGGAAATGCTATTAAGTAGGTTGCAGTCTGCTTCCAGCTAATCTCTGGTAAATTCACATACTGTCCACTTGGCTGAAGTATATTATTTTGGCAAACCCAGTATGTAGGTTTGATGGTGTAGCTGTGCTGCCTGGTATTTCTGGTATAGGCCACACACACTGAAGAACCCAAACCTGTCCTGATGAAACCAGATCTCACTCATTCTGGTGGGACCAAGACTGACCTGGAAGCAGTAGGTGTTCAGTGTTGTGATTTAGACCAGGCATATATGTAAGCAAGTGACAAAAAGTTGGATAAGAGCATTAGGCTCCTATTTGTTATCTGAAATGCACCTTGTATTTTTTGTCTTACTTTAATTGTACCTTTCATTCAAACACAGGTCCACAAATCTTTGAGTCTTTTCCAAGAGAATGTTTTAAACAACTTCATGTGTTTGCCATTCCTTGTGTAAATGTAATTGTATACATCTATTTTTTAATACATGTGTGTGTATGTGTATATATATGTATATGTGTATATATGTGTGTGTATCTATAGATAACAGAATCATAGAATGGTCTGGGTTGGAAGGGACCTTAAAGATCGTCTAGTTCCAACCTTCCTGCCATGGGCAGGGGCTATATATGTGTGTGCTTGTGTGCATCTTGTAACAGATAACATTCTGTTTAGGCAATGACTAGGAGGGAATACTCATGGGTGGGAGTGCTCATATGCTGGACTTTTTTTTAATATTATTTTTTATTTTTTAGAGTTATTGTTTATCTTTACTGGCAAATAATAGAAGGAAGAAAGATCATGATCAAACACTTACAAAAGCAAATTATTAATGTAAGTTTGACTTTCAGCTTTATCTGTTTAAAAAAACTTGGCTTCCTTGTTGATTGTCTCATGGCACAATCAGTGCTATTGTGGAGCTGTGATCTGCTTTTCCTTTGAGAGGGCAAGGGGGGTGGGAGCCTTCCGCCATGGGAGCTGCAGGGAAACTCAGAGTTGTTGCAGAATGATTTTACCCTCAAGCTGTGCTGCTGTAGCTCCTTCTGTAGATGGATTACTTTAGCATAAAAGGAATTGTAATGATTATTGTGGTCAGTGGTTGCTTACAGGCCTTGAGCTAATGATCAAATGCGTCTTGACCATAGGGAGGAAAAGATAAAGTGTTTTTACTTGAAAAACTACGGGCACTGCAAATGGCAAAGCAAACCCCACCTGCACCAGGAGGACAAGGCCAGCAGGTCAGTCTGATAGTTTAGATACCATCTCAGTTATGTGCTTGGTGCAGTTTCATGGGGTTCCTCTAGCCTTGCAAACAGGCTGGCATGCTGGGATATGTCTGGTTTTGAAGTTTCATGTAAGTTGATTGACGGCTAATTAACTCCAGGCAGGAAGAGGATACCATGGAAGTTGCCTAACTATGTGTTCCAGACTAGAATTCAGCATGGGAAGAATATAGAGAAGTTCTTACCCTCACTAGACATTGTTTATGATTGTGAAACTGCAAGAAAGCACTCCTCATCTAGGAGTGCAGTGATGGTCACTGAAGGGCTTGGCCCCACTTGAACCTTGCCTAAACTGAGAAGGAAGCTGCCTTCCTTCCCTGACTCTATTTCCTTAGGGTTTCATGGTTTGCTCCTCCACCCAACCTTTTCAGCTGAGGTAAACCTGAGTGCTTTGACCTAACCCCATTTTAAATCCCATATGACATCATAATAGGAGCCTAATTTCTTAAGCTTGAACTTATTTTTCAAGTCAGTCCTGCCCGCTGAGCCATCAAGTTAGTGTTAAAACATGCACATTTAGGTGCTGTGGAGTGTGGTTTTCATTTGGGTTGAGTGAAACACTCTTTGACCCTACATACTGCTGAAGAAAAAGGGTTTGTTCAGTTCCTCTCCTTTCTCCCCATAAAACATATCGCCTGGTATGACTGGCTGTCATTAATGTGATGATACAAATAAAGGTAAATAAACTTTGGTAATAATTGGTATTGATATATTGATAAACAGCAATACATATGTGCTAATATAAACAAATATAAATAAATATTGACTGTAAAGAGGGGACTGTAAAGTGAATGGGCATCTTCTGTCTGCTGGGGATTTTCAAACACTTGACAACCCTGTGGCTGCATCCGGAGTCCCACCTGGGACCCTGAGGGCAGGGTTTGCTACAAAATATGGATGTCCTTGTACTAATTAAGGTCAGATTTCAAAAGGAGATGCCAGAATAATCTTATTGTGGTTCTGATAGAAGAGCCGCCTCCCTAGAACAAGGGGCATAGGCTTGGGTGGCTGTAAAGTCAGGACTGGAAGCCAGACCATAGTACCACTAATGCAGCTATTCTGTCTTTCAGAGAAGCTCTTCTTCATACCACCCATCCTGGCAGCCTGCCCAGCAAGTGCCAGGCTACCCAGGAAGGGCATTTGACAGAAAACAAAATGCTTCCTACAACGAGGTGAGATGGTCGAAAGCAGAAATCTCTGCTAGATTTCCCTATATAGAGCCTGGGGCAAGGTGGAGACAAGGGGTGCATGTTGAACAAAGAGGTCATCCTGTATGCATAGAAGTAATTTTAAAGATTAATTTGAGCAATTAATCAGAATAGCTGTTGGAATACTTGTACAAGTCTGCTTAAGATCTAGAGAGTTTGGTTGTGTTATAGGTAACCAGTATCTTGAAGTATAAGATAAATGGCACATAAAGGAAACATCAACCTCAATCTCCCTGTGAATTTTGTTTTCAGTATCCCTATGCTGCTGGGATCTTAAGGGGGACTGGCTTCCCACAAGGTAAGCAACAAATGCTGAACACAGAAAACAGCTTGTAGAAGCTCAGCTCAGTAAAAGTGTTTGTTACAATACAGACACTGCTCATAACAGATGTAAGAGAGGCAGGATTTAGCATCTTGTCTGAAGAGAAAACAAAAAGACCAGGGGTTTGGGGTAAACATTTCCTATAGGGTGTGCTTGTTGCGGTGTTGGTGGTGACTTCTGAAGACTGATCACAAGCTTCTGTATGCCAGAGAGTTGAATTTCTTTGGGTAAATGAGATGTTTTGTTTTATGGGAGCAGCCACAAGCAAGAATATTACATCACATTAGAGAGATGTTTTATATCTTGGTGTGAACCTCATCAGAGGCTATTAATGATGTAGAGTCCCTAGGACACGGTATGTCCAGAACATAAAAAAACTATGGAAACTTAGTGTGGTAGGTTGAACTATTCCTGGTTTACACAAATATGTAACTGCGTTCCAAATATGGGGCAGATGAGACACTTCAAAAGCATGCGGCACTTCAGTGGGGGTGGTTAGCATAGTGACAACAGCACAGTTAATGTTACTTCCCCTGTGACAAGCAGGGCTGGAGGGAAGCCCACGCAGCAGTGGGTCCTGCATGTCAGAGGCAGTGGTGATCGCTCTGCGGGCCAGAGAAGCAGCTCGGTGGGAATACGAAGATGATGACACCTATCCTTGACTGCGAGCCAGCAGAATCAATAATGAATGTACAGTGAGTGGTGTTCTGCAGAAAGCAGTGATCGATTGCACTATAAGGACTGTGAACCATTGGCACCTCCTTTTTTACCCTTAAATAGAAGAAAAAGATAAGAGAACAAATAGAAAAATGCATTCTGACTGGAGTTTATTATTGTGATGGGGAATATCCTGTGTGTTTGGTTTGGTTTTGAAGTAGGGATACTGTGCTGACAGCCTTCTCCAGGACTGGCTCACACCCTGACACTGTAAAGATCCCTCCACAGCAGTCACTTGCTCTTGACTAAAGACAGGAAACTTGTGCCTTATTGTAAATAAAGCTTTGTTCCAAAACTATTTTTATAACAGTTATATTGTTCAAACTGCTTTTATCTAATCTAAACCAAAAGCAATGCATTGGCCAAATAAAAATAGAAGGAAATTAAAGTGCAGTTGTTTTTAACGCTGAAGACATTGGAATGGCTGCAAAATAATTTGTGTGAACCACTTTAAGTTTCTATTCCATTTGCACTTTTCTGAGCCATTGTTATAGCTTATTACAGACATTAGAAGCTATCAAACCCTTTTTTTTAAAGAGTGATTACTCACCAAAAGTCTCATGTGTAAAACCACTGCTTGTAAACAAGAAGTTTATACATCCTTTCCTGTAAAGGGTAGATTGGAAGTAACACAGGTGAGATTTTCTTTATCATGTATGACTTTGAGACACTCGATGCAGCTTCTTTGTATTCAGAGGCACAACTTTGCCCTGGTGATAATTTTTTGTTTTTTTTAGCCCATTTTCTACTACTTCCTGGTTTATTCCTCTCTCACTGCTTTAGACATAAAAATGCCTTAGGGAAGAGGCACATCTTGCTGTCGTGCTTGTAATTTGGTGAAAGGATCCAGAAACAGCCACCAAAGGTACAGAAGAAAAGGATGAACTTTATATACAATGTGAGACCAGAGGTTCAGTTGTATTTAATATGTTTTTCTGCATGCAGAGCTCTGGAATCTGGTTGTGACTACTGATGAACTTAAGGTCCTTTCCAACCCCACCTATTCTGTGAGATGGGCCTGGTGTTTGCACTGAGGACAATGACTCCAGTGCCAGCAACTCGTATAGCAACGGGCACTTGGCCTCCCGCCGGCTGCTCAGGGAGTGCCTGTAGAACATAGCAGCAGAGGTAGAGGTCACAAGCATAGCATACACGTGTGATAGGATGTGCACCAGGAGGTGAGGTGTGGTGGTTCTGCAGTGCAGGGTAGATGAGGGACATGAACTGAAGAGGGTTTGTCTTATCCTGCCATTAAAAATCAGCTCCTTACTCCTATGTTTCTTCATGCTTAGCTATAGCTAAAGGTACAAGCAAAAAAATCCATCACCCCTTGCAGAAGGCAGCATTAATCTGCTGCTAATTCATAGGTTTGGACTTACCTTAACTGGGACAATTGTGTAGTTCTTTCTACCAATGACTGATTTTTACTGTTTTTTTTTTAATTACACTTTGTCTCTTTTGTAGGCAAACCATCGTTTATAGAAGTTTTTTTAAGAGCCCCAGTTGGCTCTGTGAATGAGAAACAATTCTAACCATGAGGCAGGCTCTCAAGAGCATTTATATCCAAAGTACAGTACCCAGCTGCACCCCCAGTCTGCTGTTCCATTTCTGGGAAAGGCAGTTTTCCCCAGCACCTTGTGAAGTGCTCACCCAGTGCACAGTGCAGCACCTCACCTGAAACACAGCAGTGCCTAAGCAGGGAAACATTGAATTCAACACCATCGAAGCAGCACAAGGAACTACCTTACTCAAGTGTGGTTACACTTCCTGGTCAAATATGCACATTGCTACATGCAGCCAACAGTGTCTTGTGAGACTGTGTCTGAATAGCCTGCAACCTGTGACACGTTAAATGCTCAAATTCCTCATTTCCGTTGAAATTAGTATTACATTCTCCTGAAATGAAATCATTAAACTTAGTAACTCCACGTGTTGGCCATGAAGAAAAGGTAGTCTAACTTATGGTACGGCTGGCTCCACACTACTCTTTTAAGCATTGACAGTCTTCTCTAACCACCAGCTCCTTCCAGAGCAGAGCCAAAATTGTTCACTGCATGTTGATGGGAATACCTGGGGTTTTTACATGTCAGAACAGCACACAACCTGCGCTAGCTTTGACAGCGTACATCAATCTGCTGCCATGCAGCTGATAAAGAACACCGTAACTGTGAGTTATCAGATTACTTGTTTATTGTAACTTTTGATTTCAAGTTAAACCTGGGTTACAGTTTCCCACATATCGTTGTGTGTGCCCTTCAATCATCCAAACAATAAGGAAAGTTAAAGACATTTCAGCTCTCATTTGTTCTATTGCTTCCAGTATTCAATACATAGTTTTCTTTAAATAAATACATTCATGTTCTGTGTCATTAGAAGAAATAACCTTCTATCCTCCCTTGGTTCTTTAAAAAGTGTGGAAGATAGGCAGCTATTCAAGTTTTATTCATTGATTCTCACAGTCTACACACTGAACACTGAAATTTGGCTTGCTTTTCCAGGTCAAAACACAGCATAGGCATCTTCCTGTGCAGCAGGAGGGAAACATACGCATGCTCTACCTGGCACCATTATTTTCAGGTTCTGTTTTAAGAACAGTAATATAGATGTTTTTAAGATACCATAAATCAATCTCAAATTATTATACAGTTGTAGAACAGACTGTTTAAATTACAAAAAAAAAAAAAAATATTACTTTAAAACTTGCCACCAAAAATTGCGATTTGGCTTCATAATCAAGAGCTGAACAAAGCAAAGGAAGAGTCTGAGAACCATAAAGCAACAGGTCACTTGTCAAACTGGATCCCTTTGTGTTAGAGTGTGATTTACTCAGACTGCATATTCCTGTACTTTGTCTTTCCCTGGTGTTGCATCAGAAGGTTATTGCATTTGAGGTCTGACCACAGAGCAGAAGTACAGAACCGCTGCTGGCGATCCCATCTGTGCTAGTGGGTACCCTCCTGATGGGGAGTTCACGCTGCCCAGGCAAGAGAGCTTACTTCGGGTGGTGTGTGCGCAGCACAGGTCTAATAATGAGGTTCACAGTCTTCCACCAAGCTGTCGGTGATGTAGTTGGATTCAAGGACACTTTCGTAGTAGCTTTTCTCTGCAAACGTGTTCACTGTCCAGGCAACCACCTGAATCCCTTTTGAAGACCAGTGCCTCACGTAGTCTCTGCAAGGAACAAGGACACCGTAAGAGGAAGGCTGGCACTACCATATTTAAGGCAGACAGTGCTGAGGCTACAGCTGAGTTTTAGTCTCACACCAGTTACCACATCAAGAATGACAGCGCATCCTTTTGCAACGCCATCTTTTTGTGTTTTATTACTGTAAACAACAAAAGCAACAATTTTCTCCCTCTTCAAACATAAAGCATAAGATAAAAATACAGATTAAAGTGATAGAGGCTTAAAGTAATAAAATAGCTTGGGGTAAAGGAATTATTCAAATAACCTTACCCAACACTGAACGGAACACATTGATTAGCACGTACTATGTTAACTCCAGCCTTCTGTACTAACAGAATGGTAATACCTCTCAGTATGTTAGGAAGCTTAACACTTACTGAGAAACAAAATTTTTCTGTACAAGGAGAGCTGAAACCCCACACAATCGCCATAAGAAACTGTGTAAGCTCCAATCTAGAATGACATCCAGCATCATATACAAGTGATGTTTCCAGGAGGAACTGAAACGGGGTGTCCCATCTCCAAAATGGCTCAGTTGCCAAGGCCTGTGTGTTAGTGCTGTTACAACATTTCTGTCAGCTTGTCTCATCTGGAAGATGAAGGAGAAAAGACTCTAATTCATACAAAAACCAAGCTGCATTAAATATGAACTGTGAGAGGTCAGGTACAAAGTGCTAGCTTGCATTTGCAGCTCTCCCCTTCCCCTCCTGATCCTTTTGTCACTCTTTTAGAAAGCTGTTTATGGTATTTCACTGTTTGTTTTTTTCTTTAAAACATACTGAATAAACAACAGCTTTAATGTTATAAAACTGCGTAAGAGGCAATGGAATAAAATACACAATAAATGGACAGGGCAATGAGAATTTGGAAGCAGTTTTAAGAATAGTCTACACTTCCATCAGAACATGAGGTCTATTTAATAGGTCTCTTGTGCACAGATATCTGGCCATATGCCAACTGTAAAAGCGATGCACCTTTTTCTACTCAGCTTTCAGGATGGACAGAGTGCTGTAGGTTCCTATGTGCATTTAATGAGCACAGAGTGATCCAGTAACATTGTACATTATAGAATCACAGGATCAGCTAGGTTGGAAAAGACCTTCAAGATCATCAAGTCCAACGATTATGCCAGCACTGCCAAGGCCACCACCAAACCATATCACTGAGGGCTTCATCTACACCCTTTGCGAACACTTCCAGGGATGGTGACCCCACCACTGCCTTGGGCAGCCTGTTCCAATGCCTGAGCACCCTCTCTGTGAAGAAATTGTTCCTAATCTCCAATCTAAACCTCCCCTGGCACAACCTGAGGCCATTTCCTCTTATCACTTGTTACTTGGGAGGGGAGACCAGCCACCTCCTCACTCCAACCTCTGTTCAGGCAGTTGTAGAGAGCAACAAAGTCCCCCCTGAGCCACCTCTTTTCCAGACTAAATGTATACTTCATTCATTTTCAAAAGTCTTGGCAGTTTTAACAACCCAAAAGTAATCCCAAACTGCAGTTGTGTATCTAACAAATTCCCAGGCAAAACTAAAAAAAACCCAAGTAAATATTGAGGAAACATCACCTTATACACAACATCTGGCATGAAAGAACAGACTATGCTGCTGTTGTATAAAGATGGAAACTCCAGGTAGAGCTGTTTCAGGGCATCAACTGCCTGCCAATTGGAGAGACACTCAGTTGTTATATCTGTACACACACCCATACACACACTGCAAAGTCCTGTTAGAATAATCCCCTTGAAAAATACTTGTGTAGCAACATGGAAATGGAAAACAGGGAGAAAAAAATGGGGTATTGTTTATAGCTTTAACACAGAAATGACACTTTATTTTTTACAACATAAGCATGATTCTGTCTACAGTAGTGAGTAGCATTCTTGGTGTTCACAATACCCTTAAATATATAGTGGATAAAATAAAGCACACCTAGAGTTTATTTCAAGGGGATTTTTTTTTTTTCTCCATATTTTGCTATGCGAGAGAAAATATTCCAATTTGCATAGATTTTTAATGACTGATCATCTGTATCTGCCTTCAGTAACACAAATTACACACAAGAGCAGGATCCCTAGTTGGAGGCTGAAGACAAGGTACCAACTCCCCTCAGCACAGGCTGGGAATTCACTTTGCTTTGTTTCGTGGTGGTGATGTGAGCTGAACTCAATAGTCACACAAGTCTCATGCTGATTTTAAGTTGCAGCTTCCCTGGAAACAGAATGGGACGAGGGAACATGTCTTTGCTTTGACAGCCCAGCTTTGGATGACACAAAGAGCACACCCACTCTCATTCATTAGAGAAAGGATTGTCCTACACATCAGTTTGAGACCAACAGAAAAGCAGGTTAGAAACCCAGAGAAAAGGTGAAAAAAGGTGTCTAGTACAGCAAGCAGTACCTGATTTGCATGGCCTTTGACATCGAAGTAGATTATAAGATTGTGCTGCATAGACTCCACAACAGCTTCTCTCAGAGTTGGTACCTTTTCACCTTGGAACTTGCTCCTGCAGAGACAAAGAACTTCTCACTGGAATGCAGTCAAGATTCACATGTGCACATGCAAGGGCACACAACTACACAGAGCTGTTTCCTAGGGCCTTCTGACTTCACCCTGCTGTGCCTGTGTCCCTAGCCCTGAGCCAGAATCACAGATCCTGGCAGAATAAGCCAAATAAAATGAGGATATAGGAGAAGCAGCTTCACATATCCATAAATTATTCCTGGTAAGGTGACAATACACAGCAGCTGGTTAGTGGTAACTGCCTATGTTCAAGTGATCACCTTCCCAGTAATAGATGGGGAAGACGCTACTTGAACTACAGACTCACAGCTGGTACATTTACAAGAGCCTGGAAATCCCTAATGCAGTGTCTCAGGAGCACACACTAAAAGCTCTTCCTCTAAAAAGAATTCACTTATGATACTGTATAAGTTGCACTGCTATCAAAATGTTAGCAACATATAAAAATACTTTCTCCTGCATACACTGGAAAGGACCTAATCACAGCTCCTACCTGAGGCTACCCAGGAAATCCGTCTGGCTCTTTTTCAACAGTATAATCCTGATGCTTATAATCCCTAAAACACAATCACTCAAGAAATGAATGTGAATAAAATTAATTTTAGAAGTAATTACTCAAGCCAATTTTGACATATCTTGAAACTCCCAGTATCGCTGGTGTCCTGCAGTCAGATTAGGGGAAGCTTATATATAGATTAACCTGTTTCACATTAGGTGCCTGTAGATTTTATCCTTGAAAGCCAATTATCTTGACTCTGCTCCACTGTTCTGATTGCCAGGATATGTAAGGAGAGACAGTCTCATACACTTCTAAATTCAAATCAGAAGCAGCATATGGGACTCATTTTTAAATTTACAGAAGTTTTCACCAGTGATAGATCAAATCAATAATTTTCTTTACCAAGAATATTTTTTTTCACTGTTGAAACTGTAGTTTCGAAACAGCAACAGTTCAGTTACCATAGCCTGTGCTTTGCAGATGGATTAAGCCTCCTAATTTCCTCAAAAGTCAAGTCACGCAATCTTCCAGAGCCATCAGTTGTCCTTTCCACTGTTTCATCATGCATTAGGATGGGAACCCCATCTGCAGTAAATTCGAGATCCAGCTCAACACCCGTTGCTCCATTCTCAGCTGCCTTAAAGAAAAAAGAAGAAGCAAAATCACATACACAACAGGAGAAAGCTTTATAGATATTGAATATAGGCACAGATATAATTTGTATTCTGGCAAAAAGAAAAAAAAAAGATAAACTAGTAATGTTCTATTCAGTAAGCTTGCTCTGTGGAACAAAGTAGGTTTTATTCAAGTTATTGCAAGAAGCATTCATAGATCAACTGAAAGCATATAACTTATTTTACCGCTAAAACCACAGTGCTAATGTCTCAGTCTTGGGACTGGGGCTGTTTCAAGATGAAAATGCAGAAAAGAATCCTGCTTTCTCCTTCTGGTCTAATAACCCCTGAGTCCTCTGTTAATTTTGAAGAGAGAAGGGAAGCAAATGCCTACACTTTAGATAATTTATGGATTAACACTTAGAAGTCAGAGTCAGAGCAGGCCACCATAGTGCCTGCTTGCACAAGGAAAAGTTATTACCCCTCTTTCTATGGCACACAGGTGCAGTATTTCCTGTGAGAGTCAGATTCACCACTCACATGCAGTATGGTCAATCCACCATACACAGTAGATGAAAAACCACCCACAAGCACCACACACCATGCTTGTACTAAATACTAGATGTATGCAGGAAAATCCATGCTCCTGACTGAGGAATGCCCATATTGGAGAGCAATAAGCAGCTGGGCTGCCTTAAAGCATTTCATACATCCTGCTCCTCCCCTGGCTCTTTCCCAGGAACTCCTCAGAAGCGCACCCAAGTGAACTGCAAGCAAGTTGAATTGTTCTCAAGGGCAAATGCCCTCCTGGGAAAAGGGCCAACACAGCAGAAAGACAAATGCCAGGCATGTAACCCAGAGGCTACACCACTAGAGGTTACTCCAGAGGTACCTGCCAAGTTAGTATATTGCACAGCTTCAGGCTTTGTCAGAAGAGCAAGCCTTGCCTTGCCCAAAGGTAAGAAATGATCAGAGCAGCAACGTCCCATCATCACAGGTACACTGCGTTGAGAGGCTGCTAATCACGGTTTCAGATGGTTCTCAGAAGCACCTTCTGAACCCTGGCAGCACCACGGTGCCTCGCAAATGAGGCAGCAGTTAAGTTTCATGGCAGGGCTGTACCAGTGGAGTTCTCACAATATCAGATCTTGCCGCGACTGCGGCTTCTCATTACAGATCTTCAAGGCTGAGACAGCAAACAAGCTGTTACTAGATTGCTGTCTGCTCTCTATATTCTGTTGCAACATCAGCAAAACACAGTATTTCATTATTGCTACACTGCTAAAATATCCACCAGCTCCCCCGAGTCTCGAACCTGACCAAACCGTTCTGATCCCGCTCCGGGATGAAGGACTGACATCCATACACAGCTCCCCGGTGGCAGGTGGAAGAAGCTGGAGTTACTCAGCGCGAGGAGGGCTTGGTGCCTGCTGAGAAGGCAGGTCCTCAAACAGACCCCACAGGCCCGTAGTGCTGCCCACCTACTTCTGCCTCGACACCGGCCTTACGGGGAGACGGGCTCCCGGGCCTCGCCCGCTCTCTGCAGAGCATCGGGCAGCTTCGCCTCACACTTCGAACCTCGTCCGGGCCCCGCGCGTCCCTTGGCGGCTGGGGCCGCCGGGTCGGAGAGGAGCGGCTCGGGGCGCAGTGAGGCCTGTTGGATGCTGACCTGTCGGATGGCCGCCAGCGTGTTCTCGGGCGCGTCGTGCGCGCCGCCGCGGTGGGCGATGCGGGCGGCGGTGCCGCGGGGCCGCAGGACGCGCTGTGCGCTCTGGGGCGCGGCGGGCTCCAGGCTGAAGAGGTGCAGCGCCAGGTAGAGGCCGGCAGTCAGGAGGCCGGACAGCGCCGGGCTGCGGCTCAGCGCCAGCGCCACCACCAGCAGAGCCGTGAGCGACCCCAGCAGGCCCTCCCCGCGGCACAACATGGCGGCGGTGCCCGCCGGGCCGGGCCGGGCCGGGCCGAGCCGAGCCGAGCCGAGCCGAGCCGAGCCGAGCCGAGCCGGGCCGAGCCGGGCCGGACAGCACCGAGACCGCGAACACGCCTTGGGGCGACAGCTACGGCAACACCGCCCCGCCCCAGCTCAGCCGCCAGCAGCCAATCGGTGCCCGCCGCTCCCAAGCCTGCAGCCAACCAGCTGTCCCCGCCCCCTGCCGCGCTGAGGGCCGGGGGAGGCGGTGGCGGGAGCCCCCCCTGCCCTCAGGTAATGGTCAGAGCAATGGTGCGAGGTGCGGGGGGTTCCAGGTTAAGCATAAATGTGATAGAGCTAGCTGTGTACGCTGTGTAGCTAACTGTCCCTCACGCCTGCTTGTGGACACAGTGTTCTCACCGGAGAATGGATAATTGGTGCATGAACTCTGAATAATCCCGAAAGCAAGGCCATGAGAGGCCCGAGGAAGCTTCAGCAAGCAAGATAAGAAGCTGGAATTCATCGAGTTAATGAGAACTGTGGACTGTTGGCAAGCTTTTGAGGTCAGGTTCTCACACCTGTGCTTAACCAATTATATGTTAGTCACTAAGGGTCTTCAAGACGTGTATCCAATCATAATATGCCAAATCACTGTGTTTGTGAGCAAGTGTGTTGCAGCTTTGCAATAAATGGCTTTTGTCTGATCACATTGATCTCTGACTGAGTCCATATTTTTTCTGCGGCACCTGCTCCCAAGCTAAACCCGAGACTAAACCCCAGTGCTGTGAGGAGGGCCGAGAGCCCGAGAGCCATCCGACCGACAGACCCACATTCCCTCTGCTCAGGGAGGTGTCTGCTGGAGAGGGATGCTCGCTCCTGGCACTGTTGGTGACAAAAGGGAAGAATGCAGAGGAAAAAGCAACAAGACAGGGAAATCGGTGAAGCTTGAGGAAACTGGGCTTGTTTGGTACAGAAATAGAGTGGCAACGCAGAGGAGATAGCAGTTTGTATTCACATAAATGAGGATTTTGAGGTTTTTTTTGTGTTCTCTGTGGGAAGGATGTGAAGAAACTGACTGCAGTGAGGGGCTCTTGCCAACCAGAAGTGGAATAGGCACCAGGTAATCTTCTAAACTGGGTATATACATATACATATATTTGTCACATATTGTCCTACCTGGTTCTGAGCATCTTGGATATTCTTTTCTGTCCTATGGCTTTGTGTTTCATCCGGGTGTGTCTGAGGAAAAACCTGAAACACACATGCAGACACATACCATAATGGAATGTATAATTAAATGTCTTACATATTTAGAGATCTCTTGATAAACAACAGCATTTGTTGGGATTAAAGACAAAGATATAACCCCCCTCAATGATGTTTAACCTACTGAAGAGGTAACAGATGGAGTTGTGTTTCTGAAACAAGAACAGCACCTTTAACACCCCGGAACGTTCATGGGGAACTAGATGTTAAATTCATTGTTCCTGGGCCTGTTGCTGGCAGACAAATGTGCATTTTCCACCTGACTTGCCTCCTGGATGAGTATTACCTGCTCCTCAGCTGGCAGGACCAGCAGCTGCCTGCCGCCCGGGTGGGATGGGGTGACTGTCTGCCATGACAACCTGATGCTGTCCTCGAAGAGCGTATTAGCAACTTCTCATGTTCATCTTGCTCATCACAGTGTCTCTGGTGGTACCAATACTTGCTAGTGACAGTCTGTGGTCCAGGTTGTACTAGAACTGTCCAGCCGTGTGATACTTGGTGTGATAAAGCAGAAGAAGCTTCACCCGTGCTGATAGGGATCTCCTGGAAACTTATGGGTGGGAATCCCTGGGAATCAGTCCCGGGTGGCCCTCGGTGCCACCTCACGCCTCTGAACGTTGGAGCTGCCGTTGCCCGGGAGCTGTCCCGCGGGCGCAGTGATGTGAGCAGGTTTGTGGATGGCGCTCACGCCCTTCCCCAGACCAAATCAAGAGGTTTTTATCCTCAACTTTGGGCCGCAGAGAGGACAGCCCCGAGCTCGTGTGCCCGAGCCCGCCCGGGAGGAGGAGCGGAGCGGAGTGGGCCGCAGTGCGCGCTGGGGCCTGTAGTGCTGTGGCGCCGGGCTCGGTTGCCGGGAGGCGGTGTCGCTCCGGGCGGCCGGGCAGGGCTGGGCCTCCGGGCCCCGAGCAGGTACCAAGCGAATCGCCGTGAGCGCGGGCCCAGCGCAGGGCCCAGCGGCCGTGGTGGGCGCGCTGCCGTCGGGCGGGGAGGGCCACGGGGCCCGCCGGTGCCACAGGCCTCCCGGAGCCGATGTCGGGCAGGGCGGCCGAGGGGAGAGGAGGGGCCGCCGCCCGGGCTGTGGAGGGCTCGGTGCGCACGGGGCTGTGGGAGGACGGCGGGCAGGCAGAAATAGGCTGAAGGGGTGTGCGAAGGGAACAAAAGCGTTGGCGGGCCTTGCCAGGAGGTGCCTGGCTTTGGGTTCTGACTCCGGTCGGCATGGGCAGTGTGAGGAATGTCGGCTTCTGTAGGGAAACAGGGCTAATTTAGGGTTTTGGTAGAAGCATTGGCGTGTGTTCGTACAGGCATGTATGAAGGAGGAGGCTCGTGGGGTTGAGACAGAGATTCCCCTAAATATAAAGGCTGGTCTTGGTTTAACACCAGCATTTCTATGTATTTTTTTACTGCAATTTTATTTATTCATTAAAGTTGATGGGATATGTCTGATAGCTGTGGGAGGCCTTAGAGGTTTAGTCTTGGGTGGAAATGGTGAAGATTGTCTATGGCATGTGTACTTCTGTAAATCGATCATCTCTGTACCTGTGATCATAATTTTTTGCTCATTCATATTCTATTTTTATATGGGAAAAAAAAAAGAACAGCTTTTCGGCTTTTGTTAGTGATAGGAAGAAGAGAAACTTACTTGGGTTTTCTAATGTATCATTTGTTTCCCAGAACAGAGCAATACAGAATTAGTTGTGATACTGTTTTCCCTTCGTGGTCTTGGAAGTACATGGAAGTGTAATGTTATTATTCTTTGTAGCTTAGTTAAAATGAAGATGGAGGATTATGAAATATTCTGTAAGAAGCATCTTGCCAGAATCCAAGAAGAGGCACTAAAAAGAGAAACCTCTTTCGCTATTCAGCAGAAAAATATCTCCCTCATTCAATTCCATGGAGTTCCTGTGCTTTCTCCTCTCGTAAGGGCTGTTATTTATTTATTTTTTATTTTCTTCTCTGGTGTGCTAACTTGTGCTATTGGCACGAGCCTTGATGTCTTCATGTAATGATTCTACTGAAGGTACAGCTCTGTGTGAGGTATCATCTAGTCTGCTCTTTATTCTAGGCATTCTTAGCTTTAATATTACAAAGTAAAGGGGTAAAATGTACTTTTTTTTACATTGACTATGTTTGCTTTATTTTTTTTAAATTTGTTCTCTTCAGAAGGGGAATAAAAGTGTTTGTGGTATTAAATAGATGAATATTACTGCTGGGCTTGACTTCATAGAAAATCGTATCAACATTCCAAATGTTGAATACATGAGGGTTTTTAAAAGTGTCACAGATACCCCCCAACAAACCCAGTGCAAATAGGAAATACTGGGACACTTAAAAAGCTTTTAAGTAAATTTCTTTTTTGCATGTGTTTGCAGCTTCCTCTAATGTATTTCACAGGCTCATCAATTATGTTAAGTCATTCTATGGTTAATGCAAACAGACCCAAGCAGAAGACTGTTGGTAGTTTGTGCAGTAATACAGCTGACTTCCTTGTTTCAGTGATGGGAAGTGAATGGAGAGACTTTCTAACAACCATGTCCCAAAATCAGGATACAGATATACATCAGAGTAAATGGTGCATCTTAATACTGTTAATTTACAAATGAGTTGTTATTTTATGGTTTCATAAAATAAATGTATCATTTGACTTGATACTATTAAATGTTGCAGAACTTTGTGAAACTAATTTTTGTAGCTGTATTTTGTAGATCTACTTCTGACTTTTATCCAAACCACATATTCTAAAGTTGTAACTCAGAAGATTTTCAGATTCTGATTGTTGAAAGGATCCAGCAGACTGCTTGCATACATTTCTTTCTTGTGAAATTCCCCTCTGGTTCAGGAGGGCACATGTGGGCTAGTCCTTCACATAACTATTTTGAGTACAGGTTTGAGTTGCAGAGGGGCTCCACAGGATGGCCAAACTTACCACCTCTATAGAGGGCTGAGAAAGACCTGTCCTGCAGTGTCAGTCCTGTGTCATTTGAAGTTGGTGCTATAGCATGTAATGTTCATGCAATGTTCTCATAAACAGCCTCTTAAATTCATGTTCATTTGCATGTGTGCCAAGAAGGAGTTTTGTGGATCTTCCTTGGAAAAAAAAAATATATATAAGTGGTTAAAAAGAAACTGCCATTTAAAATGTGTGCAAAGTCTCGGGTGATCGTTATTGTTCTGTTGGATTGTTCTTTTGTTTTTCTTTCTAATTTATTTCTGAAATTCTGTATTGCAGTTTGCATTAGTGATATAAACCGTGTTTCTTACACTCTGTTTTGCAGCTTAGCCTTGAAAAGAAAAAGGAAATACAGCAATATAAACAGAAAGCACTGGACCTAGAGACCTGGAGACAGAACTCCCGGAAAAGAGCTTTACTGAATCGTGTTCAGGAGATTCTAGATAATGTTCAGGTAGCGTTAGTCCAAAGCCACCTTACAGCTTTACAGAAAACATCACCTTATAGGCATTTTGAGAAAGTGCTGGGGTTTAAGTATTCACCATGAAATTAATAGCAGTTAACTCTTCAGAAGCAGTATGTGCTAGTACTTCATGGTATGTGACCTGATAATGGATTATTTAGTGATAATCTCTGCATTCATTATATTGCATGGGACTTGCTTTTCGCTGCTTTTGTTGGTATATGCAAAAGGCACACCACACCAGATGAATAACTGTTGCTTTTGTAGCTGTGTTGAAACAACTAAATAGTAAAAACAAATGAACATCTTACCCCTTCCACATGTTAGAGCTTGCTGTAGTTGCATGCTTACAGTTTAATTAGAAAATAATCTATAGTCAACTTTACAGAATTACAATTAACTTGCAATTCTGTGTACTTTGAATTTTACTGCAGCTGTTTTCTTCGCTGCTTCAATGACGAATTTACTAGCTGCTTAAATTGAAAAAGCTATTAAATACGTCTAATTGAGATACTATTTACCTTTGAAACAGTTGTGATACAGTCTTTAATTTAACCTGTGTCTTAAACAAATCCAGTTAACACTGGATTTGTTGGGTTGCTAAGGTGGCAAACAAAAGTTTGTGGTTTGCATTGTTAACTGAACTGTACATTGCAACATTCACGTGGCTTGGGATTGGAAGAGCAGATCAGGAATACAATACAAAAATAAGTTAGCCTTTTCTTTTTTTCCTGAAGGTGTCCCCTTAATAATTGAGTTGCAACAGACAGAATAACCTATAGGATAATTGCAGTGTGAAAATCCTTTTATCAGATGCCGGCTAAAAGTAGCATATAATACTTAAATAAAGGTGGTTTTTCAACTACTGTACAAGTCAAAACTCTTTAATTGTCCCTGGATTAGTGAAGAAATGAACAGGTTTTAGTTACACTATTTTTATTAGGAATTATATAGATTTGTTTTTAGTTATCTGTAGGTTTATCTATATTTTGTGGTGATTTTTTTCAATTACATTTCTTACTGTAAACATGTTTTCATGTTTTAAGAGGAATCTTGCAAGATATTTTCAAGCCATAAAATGATTTTAATATATCCAGATCACCTTATGAAGAAAAGAGCATTTTTGCACACTGATACTTATATCTGTAAAAATTCTAAGTGGATCATTATTCAAATTCAGATTTTAATTCAAATAATTAGTTTCTCATTGCAAAGAGCTTTGTATTTTAAGTAATTTCTAGGAAATTCGTAACAGTTGAACTGTATTGGTTTTAAGTGGTAGTAATCTTTTATAAAATCAGATGAAGCTTGCAGGAATCGGAGATTTAATTGAAAACGTGATATTTTTTAATTTTTATTTACAGATCAGGAGACGACCTAGTGTGAGTGATGTGAACACACAGGAGGCTGAGAATACTTGTCCTGATTCAGATGCAAAAGCTTCAGCTGACTTCACAGCTCTATCAGATGGCACTTCGGCATGTTCTTCTGAAAGGCATAGTTCTACAGTGCTTGAAAAGACACCAGATCTTAAGGCATCAGATGCTGTCGGGGAGGTGACACCAAATGTGACAGAAGTAGTTAAAGCAGCAGAAGAAAATGTTATTTCAAAGCAAAGTGAGAGTCACATCTCAAAAGGTGTGCCTTGTCCAAGGGCTGCGTCTCCTGACAATGTGCATAATAAGCCTGCTTCATTTGCTTTGCAAAAGCAGGAGGCACTAGGAGCGTCGCCGTCAGATGAGGAAGTCCAAGATCCATATGTAATGAGTCTTCAGAACCTGATGAAGAAATCTAGGGAGTCCATAGAGAAAGAGCAAACTAAGCGTAGCTCAAAAACTAATTCAAAGAGGAGTATGAATGAAAGTCATTCAGATAAAGAAAATGATGGTGTTAAAACAGCTGATTCTGTGAAAGAAAGAGCAAAGCTTGCAGGCAGAAGTTGCACTGCTCTGACACTTGATAAGCCTAGTCTTAATAAATCAAATACTCTTCTCCAGGGTGCCTCTACTCATGCAAATAACACAAGTATGTCCACTTTATCCAGTTTTTCTAAAGTGGACATACCGATGAGAGTTGGAACACCCCCACTGGTGGATTCAGATTCAGATGAAGAATTTAAAAAGACTTCTATGTTTGATCGTGACAGTAGCATTGTCAGGAACCTCACAGGCTCTTACGCCAGATTGCCAAGCCCAGAGCCAAGCATGAGCCCTAAAATGCACCGGAGGCGCCCAAGACCTTTATCAATGGGACACATAGTTATAAATAACCCAGTGAACGCCTATGAGTTGAGTCCTAAGGGCAAGGGTAGAGCGATGGATTTAATCATGCAAGATATTGCAGACAAAAACAATGTGTCCGAATCAGTGCCAAAGTTCATGGTGGACTTCACTATGGCTTGCCCTGGCAGAGTTCCTGGTGTCAACAGGAATTCTTCAGGCCCTTATGATGGGTTGGGAGTTGGCAGGCCAAATCGCTATTCCTTTGGACACTTCGAAAGCAAAGGAACATTGTTGACTACAGTGGAAGGACAGCTAGTGATGGACAGCAGAGGCCCCTATAAAGTAGAGACCAGCACTAATGTTGCTGCAAAACTGAATGAGCCATTTGTCAGCAGTCAGTCTACAGTCACACAGAAGCTCCTGACTGCAAACGAAACCAACCCATCTAGTCTGCTAGAAAATACTAAATGTAATTCTCCAGTAGAACTCAATAAGTCCTATGATGTAGAAGACCCATCTCCACTACTAACGCAGAGCAAGAATATGCAACAGCAGATGGACACTCCAAGTGTTTCCTCAGCACATGAGCAGTTTCTAGAAAATAGTTTTGAAAAGGTAAAACGTAGACTTGATCTGGACACTGACAACTGCCAAAAAGAAAACAGTCCCTGTGTTCTTACAGTTGGAATGGAAGAACAAGAGAAGCAGTGGTTGCAGGAACAGAAGTATCCCCTGGGATCAGTTTACATTACCAAGACTGCAGCCACTGACAATATGGCAAAAGGTAAAAGATTTCCTGTACTTGAAGCTTTTTCTTACACTTATCAGTTTATAAATCTTTTGGAAAAAAACCCAATGATCATTTGTCATTGCTGTTCCTAAGTATGTGCATATATCAAAAAAATTTTGTTGAGTGAAAAATACCTTTTTTTCAGTAACCTCATTACTTCCCTCATTTTTAAGTAATGACACATTCTGAAATTCAACTTGCTACGTGAGCTGTTTTTAACTGCTACAGGATGGAGTAATGGCTGTCTTAGGAGCCACTTGGAGTTAAAAGTCTTACAACAGTTATTTGTAACAAATACTTGATGAAACAATTGATGAGGAAACATCGGCTAAAACATTGTGTATCAGTTTTGTCAGTTCTGTATTCTCAGTGGTATCATTTGACAGCACAAATAGTAATTTCCTGTTTGAATGTAGAAATCTGAATTTGGTTTTGCTAAGAAAATCATGGTTTATTCCACGAGGTTTAAATAAGATCACTAAAGATAGCCTGTGTATATTAAAATACCTTTTAATGGGTTGCAAATCACTGTATAGGTATTTTGTTCAAATTCAAGACTGTTATATCTGTATGTGCCTCTAACAAATCAAGCTGGAGTGGCATAATTCACCCAAGCAGGTGCAGGTGTGCTATTCTTAGAGCTATTTTTTTTGTGACCTCATTTTACTATAGTCTCAGATGGAATTACTGCTGGTCCATTCATATGCTTATCCCACTAATGTGAACATGCAAATATTTTGAAGGACTGCAGTAACTGAGGTTCTTTGCAAGACATCATGGAAACGTGATATCAAGGTTCTCCACAATACGTAACGGAAACCTGACGGCAAAGATCTGTTGTACATTTTTACTGATGATGCAAAATCCTTCTATTAAAAGTATCTATGTCCATGGCAAAGATCATATAGAAATTATTTAATATTTGATTCTTTGTAATGTATCTTCTCAGAGGAGATTTTAAAAACTAAAATGTTGGCCTTTGAAGAAATGAGGAAGAGACTTGAGGAACAGCATGCACAACAGCTGTCGATTCTGATAGCTGAGCAAGAGAGAGAACAGGAGAAATTGCAGAAGGTAAGCTAAAAAGAGGAAAAATTCTAAGCAAAGGGCATGTGTGTTGTATTGCAGCTTGTCAGAAAGCAGTTGATGTAAAAATGTATGTTCTGTTGCTTTGTAGAGGTAGAAAAATAGTCTCATACTTGATTCTTTCTTTTGTAGGAACTGGAAGAACAGGAGAGAAAGTTGCAAGGGAAGAAGGTTGCTACAACAGAAATGGAAATTTCCAAAGTGAACATTAACAGTAGGATGGAGTTGGAGTGGAGGAAAAAAAGTGAAAGCAGCTTGCTGGAAAGTGTGCAGTCTCAGCTGGAGACGGTCCATAATGCAAACTCTACCAGCATTGGTAAAACTGACAGGGTAGAACAAAGATTAAATGTTGTGATATATTTTGATCTATAATGCTTGATGGGACGAGGTGCCCCACTGTATTGATAAAGGCAGTGTTCCTGCCCTGGAATACTTGTTGATAAGGATCATGTGGACAGCTTCTGCCTCCAGCTGTATCCAGCACATGTAAAACAAATTCTGTGTTGCATCTTTGTCTAGATGGCATTTAGCACGGTTTCAGCCATCCTTGTACTGCGCCATGCACTGCATTTGTTATATAATTGTTATAGGGCATATTCGAGGATAACAGGCTAAGAGAAAACTCATTTGGTCAAGGGTGTGCAAGTGGATATGCATCATGTCGCAGAAGGTTCATTCTCACGCCATGTAGCTGTACAGCAGTGTGACAGATGTTCTCCTTTGTGTAGAAGGATTAGAAGGGCTCTGCCAAGGGGTCTTGAATGCAAGAAAATACAGCTATAGCTGTTGGAACACCTCTCACTGGTTCCGGGGCATTATGAAATGTTTTGGTTTGTCTTCTGTTTATCAAATTTTGCTAGGAAATGCATCAGAAATACTCAGATTGCTTCTTCCAATTGACCTGGTAAACAAAGCTGCTACCTTGGAGCTGAGTGTATACACACACAGTCATTACTTTATGGACAAAAGTGTAGGTTGAACTGTGCTTTCTGCTTTGCATGCAGGTTTTGCTCATACTACAACACCTAGCACCTTCGCTACAACAAGTGAAACATCATTCTTTCTCTGGGGACCATCAGGCACTGGAGTTATAAAAACCTCCGTATCTAGGCCAAGTAACAGGATCAAAACTAGGTGGACTCAGGTAAAGAAAAAAAAAGCTATTTCTAGCTTTAAAAACCTGTAGTTCTTGTAAGTGGGTACTTCTGGCACAGCCAAAACTTTATCATAAGCAGCTTGTTTCTCACCTCAAAATGTTGGTCACATGATTGATGTTAGTTGAGTGAAAATGCATAATTCTTGGCTTTTTTAATCAAATGTTTAGAAAATGCTTTTATTTTCCTTTTAAGGTTTTCAGTCCCGAGATACAAAAGAAGTTCGATAAGATCACTGCTGTGGCAAAGGGGTTTCTCACTCGTAGACTCCTGCAGACAGAAAAGCTGAAACATCTGAAGCAAACTGTGAAAGTAAGATCAGCATTTTTATATTGTGCAGCTTCACCGCCTGTTTGGTTTTGTTTCTGTCTTCATGACACATGAAAAGATGCATTTTCTGCTTTCAAAAGAATTTCAGCATGTCTATCACTTGAACACGTTTAAGTATTGTACTGCTCAGTGTCATAAGGCCCAAGTCAAAGACTGTGTGTCCAACGCATACTGTTTGTAATGATTTCTTTGTTGTGAGGGATGATGGTTGGTGCTTAATCTTGTTTTGCTGTCTTCCCCAGGATACAATGGAGTTCATAAAAAATTTTCAGTCTGAAGCCCCATTAAAAAGAGGAAGTGTTTCTGCACAAGATGCATCCCTTCATGAAAGAGTCATGGCTCAGGTGACACAATTTAAGCTTTTTTTTTTCCCCCCTTTTTTTTCTTTCCTAGCTATTCTGCTTTTGTAGTGTAAATACCTAAAACCTTCAGGGTGACTTTATTTAAAGTAAAAACTTTAAAATATTTCTGTGAAGAGAAGATTACAGTTTTATGCTGACACATTAAGAGAGATATCAGAATTATCTTTTCAAGTGTTTTGTTTAGACTGAAAGCAGGAAGAGTTTGATGATCAAAACTTGACTCGTTACTTTATTAAAATGTTAATAAATGTTAATTATTCTTTCCAGCTGCGAGCTGCTCTGTATGACATCTATGACATCTTTTTTACAATGGAGGCATCTGAAAGAATGAATATTCTGCGTCATGATCGTGAAGTTCGTAAAGAGAAGATGCTCAGGCAAATGGTATGTTATATTCAAGAGAATGTGAACTGTTAAAGACTTTCAGTACTGAACCATTTTGCTTTTAAAAGGTTCTTCCTCAGCCAGTAAAAAGTTTTTAAAATCTAAGTTGTTTAATTATTTAAAAAAGTTTTTAAGATGTAAGTTGTTTAATTATGCTTTTTATTCGGATAAAAAAAAGGAAAAAGAGAGGTTAGTGCACTAGGAATTATTATGTTGAAACTTTTAATGTGTAGATGTATAAAAAGTTAGAATTAAAAACATGGTGAAAATAATAACAGAAAGTCCCTAACAAGAATTTGTTATGGCACACAAACCTTTTTAACCTGGGAATATAAGGGGCATCCTTGAATTTTTAAAAAGAAAAAACCCTCGAATTCAGGCTGAATGTGAAATTAGTACTGAAAACACTGTTGGTTTTGTCGGTTCTTTTGCTTTTTTAGGATAAAATAAAGAGCCCAAGAGAGCGAGTGACACTTTCAACAGCTACACAGAAATCTCTGGACAGGAAGAAGTACATGAAGTATGTGCAGTTCTCCTTTTGTGGTGGTGGTGGGTGGTGGTGGATGGCAAGAGGATGAGTAGGAGGCATTGGAAGTAGTGAAAAGACGTTTTTGGAGTAAGAGCTTTTTTGCAAACTAATGTATCTCCCAGGAAGAATGAATAAAAATCTGTCTGTGGGTGTGTGATGTCTTAGTGATAATAGTTCACTCTTCCTTTTAAGAGACTTCTTGTTTGCATGGGAGAAAAAATGTTTTTTCTAAGTTGTGCATTTATGTTATTTTCCAGTGGTGAGTACTTAGGTTATGGTTGATTTTGTAAATTGCAAAATTGTTCCAAGTGATTTTAGCAGTCTTTCTAAGCGCCTAGCAACAGAGATACTTGATGGAGTATCTCTGCCAAAGTTTTTTGAGGGGATGGTAGCAGGTGTTGTCCTGCAACACAGTGGACTGAACACTTGTGTGACACTTTCTTGAGGGTAAAAAGTGATAATCCGTAGTACTGCTGTAGATCATGTTGTAGGCTTTCTCTTACTGTTTCTGTTCAAGACCTAAATGATGATTTTATGATTTAAATATATTTCTATACTTTTGTTTTTCTAGGGCTTCAGAAATGGGAATGCCGAGTAAAAAAATAATCATAAAACAAAAAACTCCTGAAAGCCGGTGAGTGAAGATTACTTGTATTAGAATGCATTTAAAGAGCTATCGTAGAGATTCCTTGATCTGTGTTGCTGGTTTGCCATTGGTCAGCTCAGTTCCTGCCACTATTATGACAGCCAGTAATGAAATCTGGTTTAGCATGGGCTGAAAAGGGGTTTGTTAGAAGTTAGAAAAGATGCATAGAGTCAGTTCTGAAATTTTATCTTCAGAAATTATTTATTTATGGCTTGAAATGTCTGTGTTCAGGTTCAAGGTTTTTCTCCAAGATACACTATTAGTATTTCTTAAGCAGCTGCTCTCTTATGAGGCCTGTCTGCACCTTTCTCTAATATGAAAAGTCAGATATTTGGCATGCCTTAAAACCAATTTTTATCCCATGCTTACCCAAAAGCTTTGAAGATGTGCTGTGCTGTTTACTAACACAGTTCAATCTTCAGTGACTAGTTAAAGCTATTCAGTCGTATTTTCCTGTATGTTCTTATCAATACCTAGGACCCCAAGGCACTGTTGAGGACTTTTATCTGCGTGCTTTCTTGTGTCTTTGTTTTAAATAGCGGGAATAGTAATCCTATTCTGGAACTTTAATTCCAGCCACTTTTGCCTACATTTCATCTGCATTACAGAACCCATTGGTCTTTCTGAGATGTATTATGTGAAACATGATGTATGTTGGAATGTGGTATTCCTTATGAGTTTTGGGTTGGTTTGGTTTTATGGTTTGTTTTTGGTTTTTGTTTGGGTTTTTTGGTCTTTTTTTTTTTTAAAGAAGGAAAAAAGCACTAATAAAGGTTTGTGTTTTACCAGCGTACTTCAACCCAACCAAGGACAGAATGCCCCAGTTCACAGGCTTCTTTGCAGACAAGGGTAAGGGCACAGCATTTTACAGCCTGAATAAAGCAAAGCGTAAGAGCACAGTGATTTCTGAATAATATTTACACATACTGGTGCAACTGTTGT
This sequence comes from Pezoporus wallicus, assembly GCF_028554395.1. NCBI lineage: Eukaryota > Metazoa > Chordata > Aves > Psittaciformes > Psittacidae > Pezoporus > Pezoporus wallicus. Next base: position 235,940 of record NW_026640476.1, on the reverse strand, counting down.
GCAAGGTAAAAATACTTCTCACAGTATTTGGAAAGAGTGATGAAGCTTTGTTTTACCTTATACTGCAAGAAAATAGTGTTCTCATCCTCTTGTGTATTGTCTCCATTTACACTGTGTTCCAACATTTCTATTTGTAACATTCATTCCATGAAGCTTCGCTTCCACGTAATGAAATATGTGTATTTTTATATTCAGTATCTGAACTGAATTGGTTTCTTGAATAGAGCTTTAAAAATCTGTTCATGGGGAGATGTTCTCCTATTTAATATATCTATGTAGGCCATAATAATATCAATAGGAATTGTACTCAGGAGGAGGCTCTGTGGAACACTGTAAAAATGTTTTCATGCCAAACACAGTTTGATAGTGTCTTTATATGTTTGGATACAGCCTTTAAACTTTGTTGCAAGTGACTTATTAACTCTTTTATATTTAATTAGAACCCCTAAGACCTCAGTGAAGGGGGTTGAGCAAAATAGAAAGAAGGCCTCAGAGAGCAGAATGTCTAACAAGGCTGTTTCAGGTGTGTAGAAAATTGGTGCGTGGATCTTACAGTAAATATATTAGTATCTAGAAAAAGTAAATGGTCAATATGTTGTTTCCTTTTCTTGTGCACCTGCTTTGCTATGTCTGAAATCTAACCTATCTCTTTAAACAAATGCGCTGGTAACTTAACCATCCACTTTCAAATTCTATAAACATAGTATATAGAATGTGCAGCACAGCTCATTTGCTTTCACTCACCAGATGACCAGTCATAAAAAAGTTGGCAGGTATATTCACTCTAACTGTTTGAGAAGCTCATAGTAGTCAAAATGGATTTGTAGATTATTTGGATGGATAATGGATTAGAATCTTAATCTAGCATCCTACAGAATGTATTAGTGTCAAACCTTTTTTAATAAGGGAAATTCTTATTTATTACTGCCCTGGAGCAGTGCTGGCAGGGAATATCTCCAAGGTTTAGTGCAGTGTGTACTGTTTAAATGTGATGTTTTCCCATAGTGTTTGGTCTTTCCATAGTACTTTGTGAAGCCAAGAGAAGTGGCTATAGAAGGGTGTACCATAAGAAACTAGGCAAACACATCTGTAGCATTTCAGTTTGAAGAGGTGAAAATGAAAAAGCAAACATGGAGTTTATAAACAAGGTTTGTTAATTTATTTTTCTGTTCTAGTGCTGTCACCACTAAAGTGGAGCAAGGCAGTTGTTCATTTGCACTGAGTGACACTCCAGCAAAACTAGCAAAGGTTGTAAATAATCTCTCTGAAATATAAAGAAGAACATTAAGTAAGCAATGTAATTTTAACAACCAGAGGTAGTCATTAAGGGAAGTTTTCTTCTCCAAGTTTGCAAAACTGTGTCTGGTATTGACTTGTAAATGAGAGTGCTGAAGAAGACAACAAAACAGTCAATATGGGTACCAGTTACAGAGGTTGTAAAAGAGTAGTAGTGTAAGGGTAATGTCAGTGTCAGGTTCATCACTGGTTTGAGATTTGGATGCCATCCCAAATTTCATATAATTCATGCTCAGCTCATAATGACATGCAGTGTTTTTTACATTTGCCTCTGGCATCAGACCTCCAGTTAAAGCATTCTTTCTCTGTGTCGGCAGAGTGTGCTGCTCTGCTAATCTCCGAGTCTATTTTAGTCATAATTATTGAAGTCATAACAGCTGATACTTGGCAATGAAAAGATTGCTTTGGTTTATATCTCTAAATTTCTCTTTGCCTTTCCTTATTGATGTTTCTTGAGTACCTGGAAACCTGCATAATGCCTTCAGTAGTGGCCTTGGAACTTAGAGCAGAAGTGTCTAACCAACTTTATGCTGCCTAGTTCTGGTTGCACTACGTAACCTCATTTAGTGTTTGAACATCGTGTGTTCCCATGTTGTAATACCAATACTTCCATATGCTCCTTTATAAATAGGCTAGACTACTTGTATTAATAAAAATGAAATTGTTAGGTGAGGAATGCTTGGCATGAAAGAAATAACTTCCATAATTTTGCAATAATAAAAAGAACCGTAAGTTGAATGCATTTAAATAGAAATTGTTTTCTTTATACATGGATAAAATGTGAATAGTGAAGAAAGGCTTGGCAGTAAGTTGAATAGAGGTTTGAAAAGAGGATGTAAAAAGCCAAACAAATACATATGCTTCTCTTATTTTAGTAGAAGTTGTGCATGTCAGAAAACAAAGACTCGTAGCAGTGGCTTCATCCAGGCAATACAGAGATTTATTTATATCTGCAACTGTACTAGTCTGCTGTACTCCTAACCCATAATATTTTTAATTTCTTGTCTTCATTCATCCCTGACTCCCAGTTAAATTGTGTCTATTAGAGGGCCAAAAGGGCAGGAGGATTAGTAGAATACAGCTATTATAAATACATTCAAATTAGATACAAGACAAACCTTCAGAAGAAAACAATACTGTACTCATCCAACTCTTCTTCTTTTTTCTTCTTTCATTCTTCTGATAGTTTTAACTTCTGTCTACAGAGTGCTTTGTACCTTAATGCCACTCCAATTGGTGGTTGTCTTTCTCTGGCAAGAAGGCATCTCATTCAGGAATCAGCTAGTGGCCCTAAATTTACTTTTTGTTGTTTTGTACTCCTTCAAAGTTCTGTTCTAAAGAGAAAAGTAGAAACTGATAAATCTATAGAGTTTTATTTCTTGAGTTTTCAAAGAAGTACATTTTAAGTAGCACAGAGATGTTCAGTCAGGAGCCTGCAAGCTGTGCCAGGGTGGCATTTAATGTAGTCTGATTGTGTTAAAAAGGTGTTTGAGATCAGGCTGCTGCTACAACTAGACCTATTAATCTCCTTTGTTTTTGCCCAGTTTAAGTGTTGTGGAAAAGAGGGCATGAGGCGTATAGAGTATTTGGGTGGCCGAAGCACTTCGCCAAGTGTGGTGTTTCCCTCATGCCTGTCTCGGCTGAGCTGGAAGCAAGATGGCCCATTTGAGATGGGGTGTGCTATGAAGTGTGTTGAATTGAGCCAGCACTGCAGAAAGGCGTCAAGCTTGCTCTGTGTGAACAGCAGGTCAATTGTATACCATAGGGGAGATGCCACTTCCCTATGCTATCTTCTTATGTGTGGGAGATTTTTATGTAACTTGGAGGAAAGTGAAGAGCTAGTGTAAAATCACTAACAAAGCATCATGCCTGTCAGCCTGGTTGTTTGTCCTGCAAGATCACAGGTGAGCTGAAGAGTACAGCACTGGAGAGTGTTGGGCCAGCACAAATGCCTTTTTGTGTAGTGGGAAACAGTGTTCAGATGTTAGGGATCCTGACAGGGTGAGGTCTCTGTGGGCATTTCCGAAGCTGCTCTGCACGGTGCTGAATGTGGGCCTCGGACAACTGTGAGTAACCACTGCAACTCTGACAAAGAGTAGCTGAAGAGCCTAAAAAGGACTGGCATGTACTTTGTTACATTCATTTATTTGCCTGGTAACTCTTTCTCTCCACGGCTGTCTTCCATTTCCACTGCTCTGCACCACATAGTAGGATTGTCACTGCTTTGTGTGAATGTCTTTGTGTGAGTGTCACACTGCTGGGCACTTGGGAGCTGCCTGAACCTAGTGAATGCTGAGTTGTGCTACTTCTTAGCAGCCTGCAGCGCTAAACCCTTATTAATGGAAGATATTTGTGCTATGCATAATACAGTACGGCTTTATAAATATATAAATCTGTGTATATATTTGTTTCATGGCAGAGATTTATTTGTTATTATTTTGATACTTGAGCACCTTCACTTTTGTAAGGGCCCTGCCTGATGACCATATTCATACTGCACTTTGTGTATATGGAACCTGTAGAAATCTACAAATGTCTCTTGATTTATTAATGTGGCAGCTGGAGAAAAGAATTATCTTAAATATTTTATTTTATAACATTTTTTAATTGATAGGTTGTTTGAAAGTAGTATGTCGCATAATTAAACTTATCAGTCATTTAATCTCTGTCTTGGTAATGTGACAGGTGTGCTATAAAAAATTCATAGTTGTAGATGTTTTAAAGTAGCAGAAAAGAAGATGGAATAATTACTGAGGAAGGAAATATTACAAAATGTCATTAATTTCAAACCCATAGGTAATTTTTGTAAGGCATTTTGGGTGTAACGTCATGAAAACTGACATTTTAAAAGTAGCCACTGGATATATAATAAAGCTTTAAAAATATATAAATTGTCGTATGCTTTTTCAGCTATATTTGATGGATAATCCTGTTAGAAAAACTAGTAGTATTTATTCTAAAATGGTAATGTTTCTACTTCATTTTTAGGAGCATATGCAGGAAGAACCCAAAGAAAGAAGCCAAATGTTGTGACAATTTAAGAAGACAGCACTCACTGGGATAAAATGGCTGTTCTTTAATGATGGCATTCTCAGCACTGATTGACATAATGCATCTCCTATGCATATATGTATATTTAGAAATTATAAACATATTTTGTCATTTCCAGATGATGACACATTAATACAATCATATTGAAGTAATAAAGGGCTGTGAAGCTTGAATACCTGTGGAAAAAGTGCATGCTAAAACTTATATATTCATACTGCTACATGCACATAAGATTATTAATCTTGTTTGTTTAAAGACCACCACAGGGCAACATTAATTTGTGACTTTTTCCCACTCTTAATTCTTGTGTCTGACACACACTTTTTGCATTACTTCAAATCACAATTTCTGTGTGTGACTGAGATTACCTCAATTTAAATACTAATGGCCTACATGTTTTGCATTTCTGCTGAGTTGGACAGACATGGATACAGATTCACTGCTCACCAGACAGAAGTACTTTCAAAGACTATACTGAAACAGTGCTTTTATACATGAGGTAGATCAAACTGATGTGCTGAAAGAGTCCTAGGATTTTTTTTCCTTGCTGTCTACAGCATTTTCTTATGGAACAACTTTTGGCCAAGATGAAGTGAGAAGTGTACGTGCTACAAAAATTTCAGAAGGCAAGATTTTAATTGTTTTACCATTTCAGACTTACAAGTGATTGTTCATAATAATAATTCAGGTATCTTTTGTTTCATTGATGACAGTCATGATTTTTCTGAGCAGTTGCTCTTCTACAGTGACCTGACAGGCCCTTGTACCGAAATAATGGTTCCAAGGAGGAAAAATACCCCTATTAAATCCCAGCATTTTCTCATATTTGGAATAATCTTAACATTAAAAGAAAAAGGCTTTCCTCCTGATGGATATTATCCTTCAACTCGAGCAGAATTCTGTAACTTCTTTTAATTAACTTGGCATATTAATAGGGAATTGATAAGGAAGAGCTTGGCTGTGTGTGTCTTTGCAGTGCTTACTTTGCTCTGCAACAGTAGTAGTAGAGAGCTGACTAACAGAATGTGAAACGGATTGTATATTGTTACTTTCTCAGTATGGATACAGTGCAACACCCTGACTTTGAAGGCTTTGTAACATATTTATATGGCTATAAGAAAAAAGGCTGACCAAAAATTTCCTTGTGTTAAATAGCATGAAAGAGGAACATTAATGGTGGGGTGAGGAGAGTGTCTTCAGGGCAGCAACGAGTGAATTGTCTTGCTTGTGGCACTGGTTGTGCCTTTCATCTGCGACCACGTCTGTGCTTTGCAGCTGGTGACATTGTTCAGAACACACGTTTTATACCATGCAGTAAGTTACCCAAAGTGCACACCTGGGCAGTGAGGAAATGCTGCCTGAATGCTTTGAAGAACACCACTGCTTGGCAGCTCTTTGCCACGGCATTTATTTAAGAGCCTGCGGTGGGGGTTCCTCATGGTGTATATTTAAGAGTTTTCATCAGTGGAGGACCTGTCTCCCCCATACAAACGCTGTGATCCTCAAAATGCCAGGTGTAATGCCGGAAATGCCTGAGGCAAGCTTCCCACTCCCCCACGGAAGCTCCAGTTTGGTTCCCACCTTTCCTTGGGAGTGGAAAACAGCTCGAGGGGAAACATTTACCTTGACGAGAGTGACCTGTGTGCCAGGCGACAAGATGTGCTGTTGGTATATCAGTGCTAAAGGTGGATGTTTTTAAGGGGTGGTTTATGTGCTGTATTTATTATTAGCATAGGTGATATGTTGATGTAAAATTAGGTTTAGTTTAAGTGTTGGTAAAAATGAATGCTTGCCTTCTGTTCAGGTTTCACATCTAAACCTTTCTTACTTTAAGCATGCTTCCAGTGTGTGTATTAAACCATTCTAGCACAAGGGTTTTTTTAACTTTCACGAGGCCTTTTCTTCTTGACAAGTGCCAGAATTTGTTTTCGTACTTGGTGTTTTGTATTTATACCTATTTATCTTTTCGTTTTGTGTGGAACTGTGACATCGTTATGAAAGTGTATTTATTTTTGTACTTCATTTCGTTTTCACCGGACACACTGCACAATAAACTTTAACGTCTTTGACAAGAACCGCCTTTCTCTCACCGGCCGCGCGGGGGCAGCCGCCGGCCCTGAGGCGAGGGGCTGGGCGGGAAATGCCGGCGGAAGGCGACGCCCGGCTGCGGCGTCATGTGAACGGGTGCAAGATGGCTGCCTTTCCCTGGTGAGGCGGAGGGCCGCTGGCTGTGGGGGTCCCCGCGGCTGTGTGAGGCAGCCGTCGTGCTCAGCGCCCCTCACAGCCGAGGGGATGAGGTGGGGAGGGGGCTCGGAGAACGCCCGAGTGTGCCGGAGGGGGAAGCCTCGCCCTCCGGGAGCGAAAGCGCTCGCCGCTCCCGGGGCTCTTCTCCTGTGGGGCCTGAGGGAAGTGGGACGTCCGAGGGTGGCGGGAGGGAGTGGGGCGCTGGGTGCAGTGGCTGCGGTGCCATGGGGTCGCAGGCTGTGGAGGTGCTGACAGCCGTCCGGAGAGATGGGGCGGTGCAGCACAGATTTACAGCGCCGTGGTGTTACCCTGGGCTCTGCGGGGTGCCGCGGCGGGGACACGGGGCTGCCACACGGCAGCGGGCCCTCGGGGTCCGTGAGGGAGGCGGCCAAGGGAGCGAGCATCCCCGGTGCGGGTCTTGCTTCTAAGCGAGAAGGTGTTGGGTTGGTTTGATCACTTCATCCCCTCTGCTCGGAGGAAGGAGCCGCTGAAGGAGCAGAACCAGATGAAGGTTTCGTACCGTGAACCTGAGTTTACATCACAGGTTACTGGCTCAGTTTAGCTGCTTCTTTCACTGGCCCTTCGGAAGTAGAGACGGTGCTTAAGGGCTGCAAACTAAAGGCGGCTTCTTGCGACGTGCAGTATTTCTGCGGGAAAACTCGGTGTACAGCTAAAGAAGCTGCACTGAGTGGGACGTGGAATAGCTTCGTCTGGTGGTTGTTGTGGAAAGGAAGGATAAAACAGGCACTCTTTCTGTGCCAGAGGAAAGGAAAATATCTTCATAGCTCGTTTTTCTTCAAAATCGTTTAAAATGAGCTAATTTTCTGTTTGTGTTCTTTTGTTGTTCTTTTAACGCAAGAAATACACCCAGTTCTAGGTTTTGATGTGGCTGATGGGTTAGTCCTGAGAAAACTAGAAATGAAACCTCATGTGAGGTTCATTAACGAAAGTGATAGGCAGTAGTGAGAGCCAATTAGAGCATTAGGATGCCCGAAGGTTTCTTCCATATATACACTGCCATGCTGAAATCACTCTCATGACATTAACATGTGAGCAGAATTTCATGGTTAATAAAAAGTGGAAATAATTCATGGATTTAAAAGTTTAAAAGGTTAATAAAACCTCAGTTGGTTTCATAAAAACACCAGAGCTGCGCTTTTTATAATGAACACACCGGTGCACTTTAAAACCTGAACCCATGTAGCTGAGGAAATTTGTGGGTATAAGAGAGCTCTAACACATCTGGGTGCTGGAACTGTTGGTGCTTGGCGAGCACAGTAGTTTTGGTGGGATCTGTATGTGTGGTCAGTGAGCTTGCAGAAACAGGAAGGAATAAATGTGTCTGTAACTTATGAATTTCTAGCAGTACCAAAATAGGATGAAAACCAGGGCCTGCAGCCAGAAAGCAGAGCAGTGGGGCTGACAACAGTTTGGGTTTTGTGTGGTGCAGCACTGAGGTAGCTGGCTAACAAGTGGTAACATTGATGCAGAAGTGGCCATGGAGAAATAACAAACCAGAGTAAAATGTTCTGATGCGTGTTTTTCTGTAATATGGAAGATACTGTCTTGCTGCAGGGTTTAGCAGAACACTAGCTGCCTTTAAGCATTGTTGGATGCTGATTTTAAAGAGCTGTTTTGCAAACACATGAAGCTTAAAACCTAGGGCTAGAATTCATTTTTGTATTAAATATGTGTAAATATCTAGATATATTGTTTGGGGTTTATGTAAAATAACGATAGGTACATTCGTTTGTTGGGTGCACTTTGTTCTGTTATCAATACCAATATACCTCTAGTGTTGTAAAGAGATTCTTTTCCATTTTACCTGCCATGCTTGTTTGTGCTCCCTGTAAGCTTTCTGAAGCCTGTGCTTTAGGATGTTGGCAGACTGGCAATTGTTGAAGGTAGAGAGTGGTGGCAATTGCAGTGATGCTTGTGTGTGTTTAGAGGATTGAAAGCCGCTGTTAAAAGAGCGCCTGCAGGCAGGGGTGTATCTTACAGTATGCACTGGAGATGAAACCCTTGCTTGGCGCAAGCCTTATTTTAAGTTTACTTAAAATAAGTTTACTCTCAGAAGTTGGCTGCATTGCTGTGATGAAGAAGGAAATTCTTCATCTCTTTTCCCAGGAGAGTAAGTGGAACATCATTTCAGTGCAAGCTTGGACTTGCCCCCTGTATTAGATACATTACAAGCTGTTTTACCACTTGAATAGCCACATTGTAATGTACTTTTGAGAGACTTATTTGCAGGTTGCTGATCATTCACACGTGTGTATTAGACGTATATACTGCCTGGTGATGTCTCGCATTCTAATTAGAGTAGGATTGATTTTGGCCTGTGAGTGGTATGCCAAGTGTGAGCTGTCAGTGACATCTTTATTTACTGCTATATAGGAAATATCTGTAAAGACGAGGTATGGAAAGTTGAGTGGCTGAAAGTAAAATTTCTTCTGTTTCGGTTTTATGTATCTTCGTAGAGAGGGAAATTCTTGTCTTTATATTGACTTACTTTTCAACATGCGTTTCTTTCTGTTAACGTGTCTGCATCTGTATAGATGTGGGATGTGTTTCTCTGTTCATTAAGTATGTATATGGTTATTTATATGGATAAATACTTTCCCTTTACTCTTTTTAAGGCATGCAAGATCAAGAAACTATGTTTCAGAATCTGAAGTATGCAAACTGGAATCCATACCCTTGGATTTTGGCGATTACCATCCACTAAAGCCCATTACAGTGAGTTTCTTCTTGTCCTTTTGGAAAATTGAAGTGAATTAAAACTGATAGCATTCTTCTTTTTACTTCTGTTCCTTCAAAATTAAAATGCTTTGAAGCTGATGGTAGTACTAGTGAAGCTGCTTTCTGTTAGTGGCTTATTATGTTAGAGAGATCAAGGTTTATTCTGTTTGTCCTTTACAGAAATTTGCTGATGCTGTTATGGGTCAAAACCAGTCTCCTTCTGACAAATATAGCATTCCAACTTGTGGGTTTTCTTCGTTGCATTAAATGCTGAATAATGGATAAGTTTAAAATCAAATTGTTGCATTACAAATAACCTGCATAATTGCTTGATGTAAGATTCGGGTTTGGGTTAACTTCCAGTCAGCTGTATGCATTAAAACATTTATCATTTCTTTAATGTATGAGAGGCTTTTAAAACTATGGATGTACAAAAAAAATCCAGCTTCAAAGAAATGATAGTCATACAGTACTGAATGATAAATGGACAGCACCTTCTGCTCAGGAAGGTCAGTAGGGAGATATGGCGGAGGTCTTAAAAATGGACCTGATGTTTCAGGCTTGAGTATTGTACAAGAAAGTAAACATGAGACAAGCAGAGGAAAACAAATATCAAGGAGGAGGTTGGAGGAGATGGACAAAACCAATAAAATGGAGGGGGGGGGGCCTGTGCTGGAAAGAAATTTAGAGTGGTTGTTCTTACAGTTCTGTGGACCTGGAATTGGAAGGGGAAAAAAAAAAAAGCAATGGAAATGCTATCAAAGAGTGCCTCCAGGTTCAAGGGTAAAGGAGATGCTTCCTTTTAAATGTGGATGCTCATTCTAGAATTGGTTTTAGTTGTCCTTGCTCTCATTGCAACAACACAATTCATGTAGCACATATTTTGATGATTTATTAAAGTAAAAAGGGGAAAGAGAAAGCTTTTTTAGTAGTGCTGAACTTTTCTTTTAGGTTACTGAATCCAAGACCAAGAAAATGAACCGGAAAGGAAGCACTTCTTCTACGTCCTCCTCCTCTTCCAGTTCTATGCTGGATCCATTGAGCAGTGTACTGGATGGTACTGATCCCTTGTCATTGTTCGCAGCAGCTGCAGATCCTGTGACTACTACTGCGACCATGGTAATACTGGACGCAGTTATGTCCACTACATAAAATAACCCCTCCCCTCAAAAAATCCCCACAAAGCCAACCCTGGATAAAATAGATTTGTTTTGCCAATTAGGAGGTTAATGCAAATGAGAAATATACTTTATTAATAGAATAGCATATTCTTCTTTTCTTTACCTCTTCTATGTGGTTGATGTTGACATACTTATTGAAATATGGTTTTATTTTTTTATATATATTGTAACTTTTGGAAGGATCAGTTATAACTTGAAATATGAAGCTGACCTTTATAGGTTTTCTCATTTTTTTCCAGATTTGTATTTAACATTTGTGCTCTAATTCCCCTCGTAGGATAGCACACGAAAGAAACGGGATAAAGATGACAGCTCAGCAGTAGGAAGTGACTTTGAACCATGGTCAAGCAAACGTGGTGAAATTCTTGCTAGATACACAACAACAGAGAAGCTCTCTATTGTAAGTGGCAGCTTCTCCAGTTTTATTTGTTTCTACTAGACCTTTAATGGATTTTGATTATTGTTGTTTTGCAGTTATTTAATGGCTAAATACTGTCCCTCCAGATTTCCGTTTTAATGTTGTAGAAAGCTGTACCACAACTCTCACTTATAATAATTGTTCTGGAGCCAAGTCAGTGATCTGTGAATACTTAGAAGCCATAACTTCGTCTTTTTGTGTAACAATACAAATTATTACTGGTCTTATATCTGCTTCTAAACCATTACGGGCTTCATTAGCAGTGTAATTACCCTGTGAATTCTTAGAATGCTAGTGGGTACGTGTTTTCTGAAGTCTGCCTTTTCTCTTTCTTCACAGAATCTATACATGGGATCTGAAAAAGGTAAGCAGTTTCTTTAACAGCAATAAATTTTGCTTGAGGTGGGGTATAGTGGCAGGTTTGTGGTCAAGTATAGTTGAAAAGCATTTTCCTGTCCTCCCCCATTCCGACGTGTAGTTGGATCTGTGTTTTTTGTGAACAAGATTTCTGCTGGAATTTTACTTTAATTATTAAAAATAAACCATGCAGCCACCTTTGTCTTGTATTCCTGTAGGCTGATGAATTTGTGATTACGTGTTGTGGAAGGAAATGGGATTCATTACCTTCCACTATAGCTTAAAACTTTCATTTAAGATTCTGAAGATCATCTTTATCAACTCTTCTGCTTGCTGGAAGGGAAAGCAAACAAGTCCCTTGGGAACTTGTTCAGTTATTCTCTTTACATGAAAGTGAAATGGTTTCAGCTGTATGCTGAGTGTTCAAAAAAGAACCAAATGTTAAATATTTTATCACGTTTTCTAGCAAAGCAAATCTGGCTTTAGTAGTTATAGCTGATTGCATAGTAAATCAGGGCTTTTATATATGATTAAGCATGCAGCACTTCAGCTTCTGCAAAAATATGAAATACTTTTTTGGAATGAGAATGGTCAAACTGAAACAGGATGCGCAGGGTGAGTGTGACATCTCTGTCCTTAGATATTTTTAAACTGACTGGATGTAACCCTGTGCAATCTGCGATAACTTCAAAATCAGACCTGCTTTGAGGAGGAAAGTTGGACATAGACCTCCATAGGGCTTTTCTAGTCTAAATTATCCGGTGGTATTACCCAGTGGGTCCTTTCTTACCAGCAAACCTTGCAAGAAAATCTATTTATATTCAGTTTTGCTTACTTGCCATTCCCTGTTCAAAGTGAATGAGCGGTAGGTATGTTTAAATGTTGTCCTCATAAATAGTCACCAAATAAATGAAACCACTTGTCTTCTAGCATGGAAGCAGACTAGTTGTCTGAGTCTGTCAAGCTTCTTCAGGTTTATTTCCCCTTAGAAGTCCAAGTAAAGAAACTCAAGCATGCAATTCTTTACAGGAAAAGCTACAACTGCTGGCTCAGCAGTTTCTGAAAAAGTGAGGACAAGGTTAGAAGAACTGGATGATTTGGAAGAGGTGAGAGAATTTTCTGATCCAATTACATCACCATTTAAAACGTAAAGTAAATTTGTGAAATAAAAATCTTTTATGAAACTTTCAAAAGGTCCTGATTCCGCATGTGCTTATGCAATATTTAGTTAAGTATATACTTTCCACAGGACTTCTCCAGTAGCTTCAATCCTTATTGTTGCAGAATTCAGGCGGAGTCATATTTTTGTATCACTAGAAATTGTGATTTGAAAATTCACCTGATGTACCAGTGTTGCTTTACCTCAGTTCTGTTCACGGTCTGCAGATGCTCTAAAATTTTGTGGAGCCTGAAGTTTTAACATCTGATAATTTCATTTGCTGTTGTTGCAGAAGCTGCATCCTGTCTACCTGAGGTTAATTAAAGTTACATTTATGTGCTTGATAGAAATACTGAGTACTCAAGTTGTTTCTCAGACTGCAGTATTTGACTCTGCAAAGATGAGATCTTCTATAACTCACTTTCCTAGAACCTGAATTTGTGGGGTACTTCTAGAATTGTTTTGGGTAATGTTGCTTTGAAACTGCTGCCTCTTCACTAGCTTCAGGTTGCCTGTTGCCTGAGCCAGTACAGTTCTAATACTTGCATATCACAAAGGATTGAATTATTTTAGTAGAAAAATCAAGTACCCTTTATCATAACCTTTTATGAAACTGTAATTGCATTTGCATTTTATCTCTTCATCTATGATTGTTTTACTGATGGTTGTTTCTAGATTCTCAGGTATTATGAAATCTGTCTGTAATACGGCTTAATAAACTCATCAAAACTAGTGCTGAAGCTAGTTTTTAATGTCACTCTTATTTCTGTTGAAGACTATTCCAGAACCACCTTAAGATTTTTCTAAGTGCATTTTTAGTAACTTTTTTCCTCTGTCAGTTTGGTTCTAAAGCTTAAACAATTATTTCTGCTTCCAGGTTTAACTAGCTTATTTTTGCTGTGTAATCTTTTTATAAGGTCTATAAGGTCTTTGAGAAGACAGGTCATAGGAGTGCTTTGATTCTGAGCATGAAATGAAGATGGTCTCTCTCTCTTGCTGATTAGGTTTATTTTCAATTGCCAGGGGTCACAGAAAGAGCTGTTGAATTTGACTCAGCAGGATTACATGAACCGAATTGAAGAACTGAATCAGTCTTTAAAGGATGCTTGGTCCTCTGATCAGAAAGTAAAAGCTCTAAAAATAGTCATCCAGGTAATTTTTACATTTTCATTCTGTACAGAACTGGTGAGTTTGGTGGTGGTGTGACTTTGTCCCATTGCTTTCTTGGGGAAAGGTTTTCTGATACTTTTCTGTTGCTTGCTTCTGTTCTTCACTGAAACCAATTTCTTTGAGTTTTATGACTCCTGACAACAGTTGGATTTTCAACTTTGTTGTTATATATTAATTTTGACTAGGGTATGGAGAATGGAATTCTCAGAGTGGCCAAATGACAGATGTGGAAAATTTACCTGGTGAGGGATAATTAGTATAAATAACATGTAGTGATACCAACTTTTTTGAGGGCATGTAATTTCTCTCCTTTTCCCCTTCTAGCCCCTTGCTCCCTACCCCAGGTGGTAACAGAATGACTTTTTGAATGTCAGTGTTCCCCATCCAGAATTACTAAGACAATCAAATAATCTGATTTAGGATCCTAGCAAGCTACAGAAAACAAATCCAGATATTTAAAGTGTGTGTTTGGTTGTCTTTTTCTTTTTTAAACTTGTCCACAGTCATCTTCTGGCTCACTTGGGGTGATGGGCTCTGAGGGGGGCAGGGGGAAATAGGACAATTAAATGCTCTTTTTGTTTGGCTTGGCCTTTAAAAAAAGCCAGAGGCAGAGTGCATCAGAGGACAGATGAGATAATGACATCCTTAAAAGCTGTAAAACTGATAAAATGCTCATAGGCATCAAGTGGGGTTATATAAAGTAATGATTTTTTTTTTCTTTTGTCATGCTGGATACTCGTTTGAAAACTGTTTACAGTAATTTCAGCTTAAATTGTGGTAAAGATAATGAAGGATATGAACCATAAAGTAAGTGGGATCACATAATTATATATGACCCAGGGTGACTAATGTTGTGTTGTAATACTATGAAAAACACTAATACTGTAATACTAAAAAATCTATATATAACATTTTGAAGTGTGAATATTTTAGTGAAAGAGAATGTGAAAAGTCTTCGGATGAAAAGGGACATGGATGTACTGTATTTACAGTGCATTAATAAATGTATCATCATCATGGTTTGACTGGTTTGACAAATAAAAAGTTATAAAGGATAACAATTCTAGACTTAGAAAGCAGGATAGGGTGGAAACATGACTGAGCTTTTCTTGTTGTGGTTCTGCCTAGTAAATAATGTAATATTAAGAGTGTTATATCCTCTAAAAGAACTAAGCAGTTTTCTTGACATCAGGCTGTGATTATATGCATAGTCTATGATTACCATCACCTACTGGTTAGTGTATAACAGGAGGGGTAAATTTGGCCTTTGTTATTTTCTGAAATGTATGCTAGGCTGGAAAAAGCAATTTTGATTTGAATGCCAGAATTATCTTGATGTAAGAACTAATGATGAAATTGCACTGATCTTTCATTTGGACATTGGGGATGAAGCTGTCATTTTGATGCAGGAGTTTTACAGCACTTTAAGTGCAGAAAAAGTTCTGATTATTAAGGCAGGGTGTGCATAGTTGCTGGGGGAATACAGAGCTTTAGCTGGAACTTCAGGGGGGAAAAAGAGAGTTGGTGACCTTTGGAAGAAGGGGCAGGCAAATCAGGAGGACTACAAGGATGTCCTGAGGTTATGCAGGGAGAAAATTAAAATGGGCAAAGCCCAACTAGAACTTAATCTGGCTGTTGCCTTTGAAGACAGTAAAAAATGGTTCTATAAATACATCAGCAACAAAGGAGGGCTAAGGAGAATCTCCATTCTTTATTGGATGCAGGGAAACATAGTGACAAAGGATTAGGAGGAGGCTGAGGTACTTAAAGCCTTCTTTGCCCCAGTTATTCTCTGGGTATCAGAAGACGGGGGCGGGAGCAGAATGAAGCACCCGTCATCCAAGGGGAAATGATCAGGAACCTGCTACACTACTCAGACACACATGTCTATGGGGCCAGCTGGGATCCACTCAGGGGGACAGTGGGAGCTGGCAGAAGTGCTCACTGAGCCACTGTCAATCGTTCATCAGCAGTCCTGGCTAATCAGGAAAGGTCCCAGTTGACTGGAAGTTAGCAGACATAATGCCCAGCTGCAAGTAGGGCTGGAAGGAAGATCCAGGGAACTAAAAGCCTGTCAGCCTGACCTTGGTGCGGGGAAGGTCATGGAGCAGATCATCTTGAGTGCCATCACATGGCATGTACAGGACAACCAGGTGTACTGTATGGGTTTATGAAAGGCAGGTTCTGCTTGACGTAACCTTATATCCTTCTAGGGCAAGATGACCTTAGTGAATGAGGAAAAGGCTGTGGATGTTGTCTACATAGACTTGAGTAAAGCCTTTGACACTGCTTCTCACTGCATTCTTCCGGAGAAATTGGCTGCTCATGGCTTGGACAGGTGTACTATGCTGGACAAAAACCTGTCTGGCCAACCACAAAAGAGTGGTGTTAATGGAGTTAAATACAGTTGGTGACCGGTCACTGATAAGTGATCTGGCTGAGGGGATAGAGTGCACGCTCAGGAATTTTGCAGATGACACCAAGTTGGGTGGGAGTGTTGATCTGCTTGAGGGTAGGAGGCCTTTACAGAGGGATCCGGACAGGCTGGATTGTTGGGCCGAGGCCAGTTGTATGAGGCTGCACCTCAAATACTGTGCTCAGTTTTGGGCCCCTCAATATAAGACCAACCTTGAGGTGCTGGAGGGCACCAAAGCTGTTCAAGGGTCTGGAGAACAAGTCTTAGGAGAAGCAGCTGAGGGAACTGAGGTTATTTAGCCTGGAGAAAAGTAACATCAGGGGAGACCTGATTGCTCTGTGCAACTACCTGAAAGGAGGTTATAGTGAGGTGGAGTTTGGTCTCTTCTCCCAGGTAACAAGCGATAGGACAAGAGGAAATGCCCTCAAACTGAACAAGGAGGGGTTTAGACTGGGTATTAGAAAAAATTTCTTCACCGAAAGGGTTGTCAAGTATTAGAACAGGCTGCCCAGTGAGGTGGTGGGGTCACTGTCCCTGAGGTGTAGCTGTGGCACTTAGAGACATGGTTTAATGGTGAACTTAGCAGCACTGGGTTAACAGTTGGACTAGGTGATCTTAAAGGCTTTTTTCCAACCCAAACGATTCTATGATTCCTCAAGTGCCTTTTTAGAATATACTTTATTTGTCAAGAAGGAATAAGCTACTTAGAGTAAGCTGAAGTAAGTTGATTATGTGTGCTCTAAGAAAAGTGGTACTTAAGTGTTCGTGGTACATGTAGGTTCTAAACAGCTACTGAATTACCTTTCTTTGAAGATGACAGATTTGCCATGCGGTAGGCAATATTCTGCTTTCATTGTAAGATGTGAATTCTTGTGCCTGTTTTTCTGGTGCACTCACTTTTAAGTTCCTCCCTGATGAATAAAGCAAAAAGTCTAAGTGTGCCCCTCGTTTAAGCATGTTCAAATGTCATTATGGTCTTGTTAAAACCAAGCAGTCTTGTGGGGTATCGGATTACTTCCTGGATTTTTGGAATGCAATGAAAACTTGGATCTTTATTCCACTGAGATCAAAGAACTGTTTTCTGATGAAGGAGAGAGAAAGGACAGAGATCACAGAGAATACTGCACTTATCAGTCTTAAATAAAGATCAGAGAAGACTCGTAGTCAAAGGCTGCATTTAGCTCAAGTGGGGAGAAGGTGGGTTTCTCTCCTCAGTCAATCATTTGCCTGTTTTGCTCAGGTAGAAGTTGATTTTTTTGTGAATAAACTTCTGCCAAAGTTTTGATTCCAGTTCAGTCTGCAGTTTGTGCATCATCTCTGAAAACAAAGTACCATTTCATTAAAAATCTTCAAAATTCCTCAGTGTGTATTTTGAATTTATATCATAGATGGACACATTCCTACCTGGACTTAACATTCAGCAACACTAGAACTAAATGGGTTGATATGTTTTCATACATGACTTTGTACCAGCTACCATTATAATCCAAATGCCACAATGATGTTGGGTGCCTGTGGATGGTGATTGATCACAGATTCCTCCGTGGAGCTGACTGGATCAGCTGGCTTGTTTCCAGGATGTTTGAACACAAACATGTGTTGAAAAGCTCATTAGCTAAATTTTTAAAATTGTTTCTTAATTTATCCTGTACAAAATTTTGTGTTTGATGGGGATGCTTAGAGAGATGCTGAGTAACTGAAAAAAAAAAAACCAACCCAAACCCTTAAAAAGTTATTTTAAGAAAGAAGTGTCTTTTAATGCTTCTTCTGGGAGAAAATTTGTCTTATCTGAACAAAGGCACAGATCTGCATGGTCAGCTGAAATTTTGCATTGTGGATTACCTTACATAAAGGAAAACCAGATCTGTGTCTTGCTCTGCTGGAAATGAAGAATAGCCTGAAAAATACCAAGAGTGTTTGGTAGTATATGTTAGGGGTTCTTATGCTTTTTGCTGGATAGTTCGTGTTGGTTCTTTCCATTTGTAGATATTAATCTGTTTTAGCCTGTCTGGAGTAAAAGCACAAACTTGCATTGTCCTCTAAAAATGTTTCTGTTATGTTTGGTTTTTTTTTTCCCCTCCTTCTAGTGTTCGAAGCTTCTTTCAGACACGACAGTAATCCAGTTCTATCCAAGTAAATTTGTTTTAATTACAGATATCCTCGATACTTTTGGTAAGTGTCTCTTGTGCCAGACTTACTATGCAATTGTTAAAAAAGTGAAATTATTTCTTGTAATGTTACAAAACACCAAAGTTATCTGAAAATTGCTGAAATTACTCTGGCTTAAGATGGAATATTTCCAACATAAACATTTGGGCATTAGTGGTATAAACCTGGTATGTAATTGTTCAAAAACTATGAATGAAGTCTTTAGAATAAAAATACTTCATTTTCTAGTTCTGTGCTTTATGTATTAGTGAATATCTGGAAGAAAAATGATCTCTGCATTTTGAAATTTAAAACAGTGTCGTTATTATGAAAATATTTTGGTTTTGGCAGCCTCTTGATTTAGTATTTCATTCTGCTTATATTTGAGGAGTAGAAGCTGGGAAGTTTTCTTTAGCTGAACAGGGACTATGAAGTGATCAGAAAGTAGTTACTGATTTTTTGATTTATTCGAATAACTTTTAAATGATCCTTTAAGTGTAATTGTCATCCATTTCATGTGATTGTCTTGGTTTTTGCCATGTTATGGAAAAGATTTACAGTGGCATTCCAAGTAGAAGGGTATTTTGATTTTTAGCAGGATATGCTACAACAGATGTTTTTTTCAGGCTTTGCTTCCTCTTTATGCTCTTTCCTACTTACCAAAAGTTGCTGAAGATAATACCCAAGCTCAGCAAAGGCAGGACACCGGTTGTCCTTTCCTGGCTGGAGAGAAATTTGACCTGTGCTAGCTCTGCTCTTAAGAGAGCCAAGTCATTTCATCTTCCTTTTTATAGTGTGCGAAGTGCTAAATTCAGACTTGACACTACAGCCTCACTAGAGGGCAGCACAATGTTAGTGTTCTGGAGAGCTTTGTTGCAGCTGATTCCAGTGTATGTTGGAGAAGGAACCTTTATATCGACATTTTGTGTTTCACTGTTTGTTTGTTTGTTCTGAATAATTTTTTGTTTCTTTTTAAAACCAGGGAAACTGGTGTATGAAAGGATCCTGTCAATGTGTGTGGACAGCCGTGTCCCTTTGCCAGGTAACTTGGTGTTTGCTTCTGCTGTGCTCCTGGAAAAAATCATGTCGGAACTAATCTGAGGAAGGTTAAGCAGGACCCATCTACTGTTATCTCCTGTGGGAAAAGTTCTGATTTTAATCTTGTAATTTTTAGTTTTTAGCAGAGTAAAATCCATTACTTACGGCTTCCAACAATCATCATTCATAAGCTTGTTCATGCAAGCTTACATTGTAACTGTGAAGAGTATACCTAAGGTATAATAAAATATGCTTGTTGCTTTGATGTTGCTAAACATGACGTGGGTCTTCCTGAGACTCAGAATTGCAAAGAGTGATATATAAGTAGAGGGAGAATGAAACATGAATGGCCAAATTAGATGAAGGAAGACCTGTTTCTTTTTTTGTTAGCATATGCCCCTTTTTGAAGTACCGCGTTTTAGTATCTTAAAGTTAGTGGTACAAATCTAACAAAACTGAGAATCTCAGAATTTGGTAAACAGATGTTTTTGCTGCTACATTGGAAACTTGATAATTTTGCTTTAATTAGGCCAGGTTTTTGGAAGAAGCTGCAGAGGCCGTCATTGAGCTGGTGATGACTTTATTAGGATAAAATAATCTTTCTAATTTGGGCCATTTCTGTTTTTCCACTTGAAGTTCCAACACAGTGTAAAAGTCTAATTTGACATTTACAGTACAAATGTGTATGGCAGAAGCTCTTTTGGAAGGTCCTATATCCAAAGATATATTCCATAGAAACACAAGCATTTTCTTGCAATTTGGAGTATATTAAATGCGTGTCCTTGAAACTTTCTAACTCTGTTGCTGGCAATTCAACAGTACCATTAGGTTGTAGTTAAATGTGTAGGATTTGAGCCAGAAGCTTGAAATCAAAAAATACATAAATTTGAAATAAGCATACAGAAAATATTTCTGATAAATTTGGTTGTTGCAGATATGACAAACTGTTCTGGTAGATGTTAATGAAGGCCGACAGTTCCCATAGCATGTCGTGATTACTGGGCACAGCTACCTCCATTCTGGAGAACTGAGCTACAGAGCTGCCAGAGGCATTGTTGGTGGGAACTTCCCAAGCAGCTATAAAAGTGGGAGGGAGAAGGAAAATCTGTGCTGGCTGTGCACGCACTGTGAACCCCCAGGGATTTCAGGCCCAACCTCCATGCTTATCCCTTGGGAACCATGTGAAACAAAGTTGGACAAGAACTCTTGTGGCTCTAGATGAGAAAGATCATCTTCCTCTACTCAGCATCTAGTGTGTGGCTTCGCTAGTCTTGGAAGTTAGACACTGTTGTGTGGAGCTGGAGCTTCTCACTTTCTGGGGGCAGGGTTGGGAGAGCACTGATATTTTAGAACTGTTTCCCAAAGAGTTTATAAACAGACATTCACAGCAGAAGCTGCTTGTGTAGCTTTAAAACTGAGAGAAAATGAACCCATCCTCCCCAACTATTTTGCCTCAAACCTTTGTTGATCCCACGAAGCCTATTTTTGCCTTCTGCTTCAGGCAGTGTAGAGAAAGAGGAGTCAGTTGCTGTGCAACTGCATGCCCCCCTGACCAGAGCACTGCCCCCCAACCCATCTGTTCCACCCCAGGGTGGCAGCTTTTTCCTGCTGGCAGCTGACACAAATACTCCCAGAGCTCGTGAGGAGAGAACTGTGCTGCAGTGTTACATGTTTAGGGTACAAAAATAAGTGTTCTGTCAGTGTTTAATATTTCCTAATTCTTGCAATATACTTTTAAATAACATTATTTAAAAATATATTAGCCTTTTAAAGTAAAGAATTTGAGTGCTTAAATCTCTCTTATATGTATGCATTTGGTATAGATTTATATAGCTGTATTTGTCACAGATTCCCTGTATTTTTTCTTGCAATTTCTCCTTTTGGGGGAGGCAGAGGTTAGATTCCTAAGTAGCAAATGTGAGATTAGCTTCAAGTGCTCAACTTCAGCTTCTGACATGTTAATGCAAGCTAGAAGCTCTACTTACTTATTCTTGCTGTCTGTATACTCAGCAAACATGTTGCCTAGTTTATTATGGTGCGCCTGATTTCTTGGTGACGGGAAAGAGAATACAGTTTTAAACCAACCTCGGCTGTAAAGTAGCTTGTTTCCAGAAAGACTGTAACTAGTTCTGGACCCTTGTTTTCCCCCCCCCCCAGATAATTTTTCTCCAGAGAGTGTGAACGACACGGCCAAAGAAACTTGCTTAAACTGGTTTTTCAAGATTGCTTCCATCAGAGAGCTCATTCCCAGATTGTATCCTTGTCAAATCAGACTCTTGGAGTCTGTTTGCAGGTTTTTCATAGACTTTCCCTGAAATGAACATGTCTGTTTCAATGAAATCCACAGCATCTGATGTTTATACTGTCTTTGTTTTGTTTGTTTCAGGCTGTATGTTTTGAATTTAAATTTGAGTCGTGTTTCATAGTCAGCTGAATGCTGAATTATTGGCAGTGTGGCACTCATAGAAGAGATGATGTGTGAAAACTTTTGCAAAAATCTAGATAAATCATAAAAATCAACAAAGTGTAGTGAAATTAATTACAGAACGCCGTGAAATAGTTGATTCAGTATGTATTTGGTATGTAAGTTTGTTTTTGTTTTTAAATGGCATGTGTCTTGGTTTTGTTCCTTAACTTGGCTTCATTTTAGTTACGTGGAAGCAGCAATACTGAAGTGCAATAAGTTCCTGTCAAAAATGTAAGAGTAAATGTTAAGTATGGGAAGGAAGAGAATGGGCAGGTTTATAAATTAATCTCAGGAGTTAAGCATGCAAATTCTGTGATTAATGGTGAATTAGGTTCTCAATAGGTCTAAGAAGCAGTCCTGAGAGGCTTTGGAGTGCTAAGTGGGAGTGCTATGGAAAAATTCAAGGTGAACTGTGATACAATTTCAAATGCAATAGTGATTTGCACTTTTGGAATATAGGTATAATTGTGACATCGGGAGTTTGCAAATTAAAAACCAGTGGCTTCAGATGGTGGTGGGGGGGAAGCAAGAATGCTGAAATCAAGAGTGTGGAAAAAAGATGGCATAAAAAAATGAAAGGAAAATACTGGTATGTCATATTGCTAAAGGCAGAGTTGGAGAAACAGTTTAGGAGCAATGAACTGCTATCTGTTGAAAATCTTGGTATAAGCTTCCTCTGTTGGCAAACAGTGTCAGTTGCTGAGCTGAGAATGTTCCTTCACCTGTAATCCTCCTTTTTCAGTTTCGTTTTGAAATGAGTGTTGTAAGCCAAATTACTCCTATAGTGACAACTCTGTTATACCTAAAAAGCTATTCTTTTACTGGAATTGATGGGCCTCATCTGCAGGCACTGGTACAGCTCTGTCAAAAAGGACCTGTGGGAAAATGAGACATACAAGGAGTTCTGCCAGTTCTGCTTTAAGTGGCTGCTTTCTTCTCATTGAATTACACCCCTTCTATAGCTTTGCTGTCTCTCTGAAGTAGAGGAAGTTTTTCAGTTGTGCTTGTCTTTAGAAGCCAAGCATCCAACCTGGCTATCTGCACTACTCCTAGTGGCAAATACTGCTACTTGGATATAGGATGTGCGTGTTACTATACGCAGAAAATTTTACTTCTGAAATAAATGTTTGTGCTAATGTGGTGCTGCTTTGGTAGGTGTTTCTGTGACTCAGACTCAGTTGTCAGTCTACAAGACAGCTACTGACGTTCTCTCTCAGTGATGACATTCTGTTATCGATTGTTGAATCTCATTTTTGTTTCTGAAAAATCTTCACAGGGGCATTTCGGAATGTCTTCCACGGTTAACGTCTATGATTAGAGGAATTGGAGATCCACTGGTTGCAGTCTATGCAAGAGCATACCTTTGCAGGGTAGGCTATCATTTGACACTTTAGATTTGTCACAAAGATTTACTGCAGCTAGCTCTGCTGCTAAAGGGGAATTTCTTTTAAGTACAGTTTGTATCTGAAGCAGCCAGCAGCCTGTCTCCTCCTTCTAACAAAAAAAATAAAATTTCTCTTGTTTTAATAATGGGGAATCTTTCTTTTAAATGTTCATAATAAGTAAAAATAATTTTATGTGCTGCTTATGCTAGTTTTTCATCTTCAGGTAGGGCAAAATATAAGGGACCTAAGTGGAAAGAGAGTTTGGACTTTGAGGCTACATGCTGTTGTCTGATTGCAGGGTGCTCTTCTTCACAGTTAAGCACTTTCTCTATGTTCATCTTCCTTCTGCTGCTTAAGTGTGTGTGGCAAGGCAAGCTCCTTGGCAGAGGAGCCACTTGGTGAAATGTTCAGACAGTGTCTCAGCTGACATCCTCAGCTACTCCTGCAGTTACCTTAACAGCTCAGCCAAGATAAAATTACTCAAGAAGAGACCCTAAAATGATTCAAGAAGTCATCAATACTGGAAAAATAATTGTGAAACACATTTTTGAAGTAATGGCAAAGAACTCAACTATGACTGGGAAATGGTAGCAATAGCAATACTTGGTACACTATTCAGGGGTGTCCATGTGAATTCCTTTGTCTGCAAATAATGGCTAACCTCTCGTTTACTCTTATAGATGAGCTGCTTAGTCTGTTTGAATCTTGAAATACAATAATGCATTTTCTTGTAGCTTAATCATTCCTGCTACATAGTGCAAAGCTTCTGAAGGTTTCATAGGAAACATTTTTATGCACAGTCCACCTTAAAGAGATGCATAATGATAGAGCAGTTAGGCCTAATAATCTAGTGATAGTAATTAGTAATTGCAATTTAGGGAGTGCTTGGTGTGATCTGTTTTTATAAAATAAATAAGATGATGTTTTTTGGAATAAAATAGCAGCTACTAAAATCCTGACTTTTATTTAAAATGAGAAATCTTAGTGGACTGGGAGGCATTTAATCTTCTGTCTTCCAGCTGCTGACACTGTATTAATACTTCCATAATGAAGATAAGGAAAACAGGTATTTTTAAAAATATGAATTCTAGAATAGGAAACTTGTAGTATCAATATAAATGATGTCTAAAACCACAGTGTAATGAATTGTGCAAATAAACTCTTGTATGAAACCAGAGAGCCAGATATTTACACAACAGTGGAGCCACATGGTTTTATATGAAATGATATATAAAGAACTGTGCTGAAGTCAGCTAGAACTGCATATTCTCAGGGATCCCAGAAACTCGGACCCCTGGGTTTGTTTGAAGAGCGGGACCTTAAGCTGTTGAGATGGATTTGTTTGTTTATTAAGCCTGATCTGTTACTAATCTGTCAGCAGCTTCTCATTCATTATTGCATCTTTAGTAATATGTTTAATATATTTTAATTTTTTGGTATTTTTCATCTGTGTTACTGAAAACAGTCATGTAAGGATTAGTTTCCTTTGCGATATCAGTTTTACTACATAGGCCTTGTGTTTGTGCATCAGCTTATATTATATCTGTCAGTGTATTTTCCTTTGGGATCTTTGCTTCATTCTGTCCATGGAATAAATACACATGATTTTAAGCAACTTCTGAACTTTGACTTTTTAGATGTTCTTCATCATAAGGCCTTCTGCATACAATGGATATAGGCTGTTGCAGTGCGGGCACTGGGGTAGACATTGATTTCCTCACTGTTTATAGGCACTTGGAGCTGATGTTAGGAGAACCATGTTTAAACACAGCTGTAACTACTTCAGGGTAGTTGTTACTGGACATGACTAGCATAGTAAGCAAGGGAATAATCCATCAAAACCATGATTCATTATTGATTTGATGTGTGTGACTAGGTATACTCCTCTGGAAAATGTATTTTATCTTAACAGCTGAAGGAGAATCATAGCTGATAGATGCAGATAAAATCTTTCTTTTAATACAGGTTGGAATGGAAGTGGCACCACAACTCAAAGAAAGCCTTAATGAAAATTTCTTTGACTTTCTTCTAACATTTAAGCAAGTAAGCAAATAAGATGTTGTTTTTTTTTATTTGCAAAATCACATAAATACACTCCTGAACCAAACTACCACATACTTTTAAAAAATCTTTAAAGTTCTTAAATCTAGATTTGGGGATGCTTCTGTACCCAGATGCAGTATGGGAAACTTTACATACATTCAGATAAATTGAAACTGCTCTGCTCAGCATGTTTACATACTTTAATAGTAATTCTTATGAGCTTGATATTTTTTCCCCAGCAAGCGAGAAATGCTTCAGAAAATCTCTGTATGTTTGTGATCTTGTCTGTTGTCATTTTGATTCATACACAAACTTTGTCCGGTTTGTCTGCTATTTAAATACCTTTTCGCAGCAGCATGTTTTTGTCTTTGTTTCAACAGATTCATGGGGACACAGTTCAGAATCAGCTGGTAGTGCAATGTGTGGAGATTCCTTTGTATTTGACTCTATATTCTCCTGCTATAGACTGGATTTTACAGTGCATTGCATATCGTGCTCCTGAGGTAAGGAAGCATGGTAATACTTGATACTGAAGAAAGTGTTTGGGTTAAGAGTTCATTTTGCATATTAAAAAACACCTTCAGTCAGTATTTACATGGGTGTGAGAACTGTCTATTTATCTTTTCTATACAGGACAAACGTTCATGTCCACAAAGCTCAAGTTAGGAATACTGCCTATGAATTTGAAATGGTCTGTTTTTTTCTTGCTGTCCTTTAGCTAGTTTAATCTTTATTTCCCAAATTCATTAGTTTCTTCTGTCATATAGATATAAAAATGATTTGAGCAAACTGTAGCTTTGTAATTGCTTAACATAGTCAACAGGCAGTCTGTTTTGCATTGTGTGGCAGAGAGTTGATAATCTTCACCTCTCTTGCCAGAGTAATTGACCTGGCTGGCAAATAGTAATTACTTTGAGAAATGGCATGGCTGAAGGATTGCAAATTTCACTTCCATAAAATGGTGGGCTTGATTAAAATGCCACTGTACTTATTCCAGTAGGTGTGTTTTATGTTGTACTACACCATTGTTTTCTTGTATTATAAATGGAGGATAATTTATAATACATTATATCCTGTATTATAAATGCAGGATAAAACAGGATTATTGGAATGTATTGGGTAGGTAATTAAAACAGCTTTTAGTAGATTTTACTACAGCAATTAAAGCTGAATTTATTTGCCATCTCTACTCCCTAATTTTAGTAAGTAATTCTTTCAGGTTCTGCTTACTGAGATGATGGAGAGATGCAAAAATTTGGGGAACAAGTAAGTATTGTACAGTGTAAAAGACTTGAGTCTGTAATGAGTACCTGTGAGTCCCTGTAATAAAATTCTCTCTCCCTTTTGAAAACACATTTTGGATGCATAGTATAGCTTTTGTTCTCCCAGTATCTTACTAAATCATGATTATGAACATCTATTTTCCAGAGATGAATTCTAGAATATGGTCGATCACTTGTAGAGCAAAAGTTAATTAATTTAACTTCGTTGCTGCATTCTGGTTCCTCAGCCAAAGTTTAGGAGACATAATATGTTCCCCATCAGCCATGCTTGATTCCTGGTTGTGCTTCATTTTTCTGTTTTCCTCCCCTTCCTTTCCCCCTAGCCTGCACTGGCTACAGTCAGTCCGTACATGAATTTTGCAAGGGAAGTTGTAAAGCAACTTACACCTTTGGAAGATGGTAATATTTAGATGGCTGCTTTTTTCAATGTTAAAATTGGTATCCCAAATGTCTCCTAGAAGCCTGTGTGCAGAATAATCGCCTCTGGTGACTAGTTCAGGAAGATGGTCTGAAAGTTTTGGATGTACTTTGAGCTGTGTGTATGGAATTTGGCCTGCTGGCAAGCTAATCTCAGTTCATTTTGTTGGGTAGGTAGGCTGAGTACTGTGACAGTTTTCGGTTATCTGTTTTTTTCCTGATGTGCTTTGCACAGTCCAGTCCTGCAGTAGCTGAGGAACTGAAATATGTTAATCATTCAGATGAGGAATGCTAGCATTAGCATTCTGTGACTGAGCTAAGGGGTGTGGGGAAAGCGTGATTTTAAAAATGCAATGTGAAGATGCTGTTATATCAGAGTATATAATATGGGTAGTAATCTGTGTACTCTGCTGTATTAATCATTTTGTGTAGGTATTGATTTGCTTTGTGGAGTTTACTTATAAATCACCTTTTAGCAGTTCTCATAAAGATGGGCAAGGGGCCTTTAATTTGTGCCATTTTGCCCTTTGAAGGAAGGACAAAATGCTGAGTATGATGAGTTGAGGTTTTTTGAAATGTTTTTGGGACATATCTTTTTTTGTTGTTACTATTATTATTATTGGGAGGTTGACTAATCCATTGTAAATGATCTATAAAGCATGACACTTTTCCTTTAAAGTGGAGTTCTGTGGTTTTCTGTCTTCTCATGACTGTCAAAATATTACAAAGCAAGAGGCATCAGTATATAAATCTTTAAATAATCTCAGTGTGTTCCGTGAACTACATCACCACCATCTAAGTGAAAAGTGTTATGGTGAAGCATATACCTACTGAACTGGAAGTTCTTGTCTAATGATAAAATGCAAATCCCAGTCAAATTGCAATGAGACCACTAAAGCTCAGTCAGAAAGCACAGAGGATGCTGGGCTATTCTAAGCACTCCATAGATTTCCCCCAAGGTAAACTGCCCTGTATTCAAACTGTCTGCTTCAGCCTAGTGAAGGACACAGTGTTTTATGAGGCAGCTTCTGTGCTAACTCATGGCTGAGTTTGCCCAAAGCAACTGCCTTTTGAATGGTAGTAGATTTTGTTTCTTATGTTTGCATGATACAATCAATGAACTGGGCTTTACAGTAACATGATGAGTTCTCTGTTCCATCGGTAACTTTGGCTTGATAGTAATACAGATATGGGTCGGAATTATTAATCATAAATGTCTGAATATGTCACTGCCAGTTATCATATGATAATGACTGTTTGGATTTATTTAAATCCTAACAATTTAGCTGCTAGAAATTTCACTTTTTTAATGTGTATATATATATATAAAATATATATATATATTTTAATTCAATGAGAAAAACTTCAATAGAGATTTGCCCTTCCAAAATATACTTCTGAACTGTAGTTAAAAAGAGAGAGTAAGATTCCGAATTTGTTGGCTACTCCTGGTTTACTTGATCTTTCTAGTAAATTTCTGGTAGAACAATGGCCTGGTAGAACAAACCTGGGTGGAACAGGTATTCTACAAACTGGGCTGTCTTTTCCTTATCTGATGGCTTAATGTTTTCTTGTTTTGCTGAGGGTTTTTTCTTCCTTATCACCTTCTTTAAAATTTCGAATTGATTCTGCACAGTTTTTAGTTTAAGAAGTTTGGATTAATGTAAGTGAAGGTACAACCAAAGTTTCATCGATGTTGAGCTTAATTGATTTGTTTTATGTTCATTGTAGTGCTTTGCTGTTGAATTCAATAATGTCAGCGTTCAGAGCGGAGTTTATTGCTGCAAGATCTATGGACTTCATTGGCATGATTAAAGAGTGTGATGAATCTGGATTCCCAAAGGTAAGTTTTTGTATGCAATTTGTAACAGTTCCTGTTCATTGCCTGACAGAGTTCTTTATACAGTTAGTTGCCTGCCTAACTTGCACAGCATTTAAATTGAAGGTGGTTTAATCAAAAACTCTTCTTGCACAGTTGTATGTGCCAGAGCAGTGTTGGACAGACATGCATCTTCTGCTGGTCATTTAAAATTTTTCATTAACTTTTCAGCACCTCCTCTTTCGTTCCTTGGGATTAAACTTGGCATTGGCTGATCCTCCTGAAAATGATCGCCTTCAAATATTAAATGAAGCCTGGAAGGTTATAACAAAGCTGAAGAACCCACAGGTGAGTTACTGTCTGTTCTGTTTCATTACTCATTCTGTGTTTAAGGCAAAATTGTTTAGTAAGCATATGCTTAGCATGACATTGTTTACCTGTTCTAGGTACAGACAGTTGTCAAAAAATGTGATGCCTGGTAATATCTGTATATGATCCCTGCTTTTCTGAGTTCTGTTAGAACAACTTAATTCTATATAATGTAAGTCATCAGCAACTTTTGAGGTCTGTTGTTTAGTGTTAGATCTTTAGGTCTGCATGAATCGTACCTCAGAAGTTTATTCTTTTAAGTGTAATTAATAATTAAAATAATTAAAAATAATTAAAATAATTAAATATAATTAAGTCTAATACTTATCATAACCTTTCATAAATATTGGTAATTGTAAGCCATGTGTATTTCTAGGATTATATCAACTGTGCTGAAGTGTGGGTGGAGTACACATGCAGGCATTTTACGGTATGTGCAACTTACTTTGTTTCATTTGAAGGTTTTCTGATATAGACTAAGTAGCTGTATTAGCAGTTTGGTGTTAAAAATGGAAAAGCTATGAGTATCCAATATAAGTGTATAGGACTTCAGTAGTGGAGGAAATAATGTATTTCCTTTCATGAAAGATGAATAGGGACAAAAGATGCAGCTTTGAAAGAGTCTTCACCGCTGCCCAGCACTGCCTGTTTCTTAGCCTTTTATTTTAATGGCAGGTGAACCAGTTTAAGTAATGATTTACTACAGCTATGGCTGAAGTTCCTGACTTAACTAGAGCTCTGTAGAAAGCGGATGCTTAGGCAAATGGAACTCCGACTAGTTTTCAGTGACTTGATTCATGTGCCGATTTCATTACTGTATTTTGTAACCTCATTTTTCACTACATAGAAACGGGAGGTCAATACAGTTTTGGCTGATGTTATCAAACACATGACTCCTGATCGAGCCTTTGAAGATGCTTACCCCCAGGTAAAGAATTTGTTTTGCCTGATCTGTAAAAATCTGATGTGCATTTTCTTAGATGAATTTAAATCTTAAACGTTACTGATGCCTGTTACCACAAAATAATTCTTTTTAAACCCTGGCTGTAATTTGGGAAGCCTTTTGGAGCAGTGTGATGCTGTGATTTGTTCCTTCACTTTTGTCTGCACATCAGTCTTTCAGAAAAATAGTAAACCAGAATGACATATGTATTTAGAAGTAGCAGTAGTTAACTCCTATACCAACAGTGGTGTTCTGCTGAAGAAAATGAGCAGTCATGGCAGGCTGTTTATACAGAAGTAAACCTTAAAATAATCTCTGCTTGGCATTGTTAAGGCTTCAGGGAATTACCATGTCCAGTTCTGCATGCCAGGTGAGATGTGAATTAGTTGAAGAGGTTCTAGAAGAAGGTTTTTGTGGTTACTTGGAGGGTAGATAAAGTGCCTACAAAAGAAGATTTAGAAAATTGGTTTGGTTTTTGTTTGTTTATTTTGGTTTGGTTTTCTTTTAGTCAAGAGAGCTGGGATATGCAGACTATAAATCGGAAAAATCTGCCTAACTATAAACGACAAATAAAGCCTGAGAAGGCTGATCACCCTCTCATTATATGAGTTCAGAAGAGCATGTTGGAAAAACATCTGCTAGGAACAGCATAGCTGTAGTTGATCCTGCTTTGGGGAAAGAAATGACATTGATGAATGCTTGAAGTGTCTTCCAACCTGGTTTTCTATGAATAAATAGAGAAGAATAATCCCTGGTGTGGATAGTCTTGATGCAACTTGTATTACAATAATTTCCCTCTATTTTACACTTTTATTTTTTTTCTCTTTAGCTGCAGTCAATTATTCAGAAAGTTATTACCTATATCTATGACTTCTCTTTGCTTTTCTCAGTGGTAAGTGATACTCTGTTTAATAAAGTTTTAAGAACCATTTAGCACTGTTTCTGTAAGAGAATTTACCTGACTTGGTAACTGCTGCTTACTACTTATATATTCATTATTCTAATTCAAATTTTCTCCCATTTGTTTTTCCTTAGGCTGTTAGATTCTGTATGTTTGTTACTATGGCATAAGTGACAATCAGCGGAAGATAAAATACCATTTATTTGTTTGTGTGTTTGTGTAATTGCTGATAGCTGGTTTTATGTTACAGTCTGTACTTAACACGCTCTGTTATAGGGCTTAAATTTGGCATTGAAACCAAGCAAAACTTGGAGAGGTCAGGGATTGTGTATGAGGTAGAGAAAGAGGAACAAAGGGCATCAAAGTGCTGAAACCAGTTGAAGAGCAATATTCAGGAGTGACCCTGTGGATTTGGAATCAAGTCTTGTTCACAAATTGCTCAGATAATTCTGAAAAACTTACCCTTGCTATGTTCTTGATATGATACAGAAACAAAGTATTTCGGATTTTAGCAACCTAAAGCCTTATCTTGGAAGGAAATGTGACTATCTTGGACCTTCATAAATCACCCTGGGTACATGGAAAATGGTTGCTGGCGCATGGCCTGTTTTCATTGTTTTTAATATCCTTTCTTTAGTTCCCATAGATGTCTGAATTTGTCATATGTTAAGCTGTTTCAGTAAAATAATTTTAACTGAAACAGCTATGAATATAAACCCCACCATATTTACTGTTTCAGTGTATTGTTTGTAAAATACCTAATTTTACTTGTTTATGTATTTGTACCTTCAGGAGAAATTCCTGCCATTTCTGGATATGTTCCAGAAGGAAAGTGTGAGAGTGGAGGTTTGCAAGTGCATTATGGAATCTTTTATTAAGTAAGTGGAGAATATTGAGATTAAGTGCACTCTGGAGGGTCTGGGGAATTTGTTGACAGATTGCTAGGGAAGGTAAGTCAGTATATAGGCCACGTATCTTGTGAAGATGTTCCAGATTTTGGGGAAAAAAAAAGTGTCAATTCGGTTAATCTGTTGATTGACTGTAGAACTGTTCACAAAGCTGAAATTGAAGTAATAATGTTGATGCTGACTTGCTGTGGATTAACACAATATTTGTTCTCTGAGCTTTTTAAAATTTACATTGCCTAAGTCAGTTTATGAAATTTATTTCATGTTCCAGCTGATGTGACAGCAGAGAACTGTTACTTTACTATAATGGAGGAAGAGTGACAGTCTCTTGTTACAAGATCCAATGCAGAAAAATGGGTATTTCCACAGTTGAAAATGAACTTACAAGTCCTTCCCTTTTCAAATAATTAACATGTTTCAAATAATTAAAATGTTCCTTGAAACATTTTTTACTTTTTCACCTTCCCTTCAGGTATTTATATACACTGCTAATTCCCCCAAAGCCTGCTCTTCTCTAGGCTAAACAGCGTTTGCTCATGAGAGATGCTGCAGCTCCTTAATCATCTTAGTGGTGCTCTGCTGCACATGTGCCTCTGTACCTAAATGTGGCATACACCATGCGTGCCCGTCCATCAGTAGCTGAGAAACTTTACTTCTGGATAGATCTAGGATTGCTTTGTTTTGGTGTTCCTAGATTGCCTTAATGTATCCCATGTCTAGCTTTTTGTGTCCCTTAAGGAGTCAGATTCTGTAGCTTGGCAGTAAAGCTTCATGTATTAAGATAATATTTCCTGACTGGCATTTGTTGGAATTGTACATCTGTAACCACATGATTCTAGGGAGTTCTGTTGGTTGGAAAATGAATATAAAACTTCTGTAGTGTCATACAATGGTGATAATTTGAATTATGCCTTAAATTGGTATTATTCTAGTAACTGGTTTTCATTTAGACAGAGCAGGATTATTCATCACTTTTCCTGAAATATTTTTACAGGCATCAGCAGGAATCTACAAAGGATCCAGTTATACTCAATGCTCTTCTGCATATCTGCAAGACGATGCATGATTCTGTGAAGTAAGATTAACTTTACTCATACTAATAACTGTCTTTATTGCAAAGTTTGGCTGCTTGGTGTACAGTTTCACATTTCTGAGGCTGTTTGTTTCATGGTGGATTAAGACATGAATCCAATTAGCGGTGAGGGAAGAGCTGTGCAGTGAAGTTGCAGCACGTACCATTTGCTCTTTAGTTACTGCTTTATTTTGAATACTGAAGCAGAATGTTAAAAGGAAAGTAGCAACAGTTTTGTAGTTTCCTAGTGAAGCAGGGACTCTAAGCAGAGACAGAAACCAATGTAATCTTTGAATTATAGTGAATAATAAGCTATTTTTGAGATGTAAGTGAATATTTAGCTGTTAAAGTACAAATTTTTGTGCTCAGTTGCACCTTTTCTTGGGCCACTTTTTTCAGCCATTACAAAGGGGTGTGAAATCTTTAAAAGGTCACCTGCAAGATCTGTAGGAACTTGAGTAGGGGAAGTTAGAACAAAGGAAAAGCTCTTTGAACATTTGATGCCTTTCCCCTAAATACTCCTCTTTTCTCCTTGACTTTGAGTGCTGAGGTTGCTGGGGACCCTGGCTGCCCTGTGTCACCCTCACTGTTTGAATAGTAGTTGTGCAATGTGAAAAACAGTTGTGGTTTGCAGGTAATTTGAAAAAGCACAAGAAAATTGTGTCCGAAAATAGAGCCAGAATCACAGTGCTGCAAATTTTAGATCTTAAGAGCAAAAACCTCATTTTTTCTTGCAGTTTGGGTTGAGTGGAATTGTAAGGGCAGTTTCTTTTTGCACTCTGAGCCCAGAGCCTCTTAGCATGGCAGATGCTATAAAGGAACTTGTAACTTTCTCAGCCTTGATATGCCATGAATGTAAGATTTAATGCCTGTAGAGAAGTCCAATTTGGCATGTAATTCCAATTTACACCAGCTAGAATGCTTTATTTTGGGTTAAAGCACCTTATTTGGCTCTATGTTGTACTAAAAGCAACTTCAACCTTAACATAGAACAATATATTGAAGGTGAAAGAGCTTGTTAAAAAAATTAAGCTGTTTATTGCAACCCATATTTGGTGCTCTCTCTGACATTTTGCCAGAACATTTTGAAACATTTACTGGGATCCTTGAAGTCCCCTAAACCAGCAGTTCATTAGCTGGGATAAGCTGGTACATCACTAGCTTGTTTATATTGTATATTCTCTGATTGGCAAATCATCATAAATTCTAGCTAACTTAAAGTAACTCCTGCAGCTACTTTACATCCTGGCTCAGGAAACTCCCAAGCCATTGTGCAGGGCTCACTGACCCCCATAACAGCTGTTGAACGATAACAGCCTGTAGGCTGGTAGGGGTCTGATTCAGAGTTGAACTGGAAACCTATAACTGACCCAGAGATCTCATTACAAGTCTTCTGAGCCTTTCAGAGCCCATCAGTTGGCTCTTTTGATTGGCAGTGCACTAATGAACTAATCATGCTGAGATTTTCTTTCCTCCTTTACTGAATTTGTATAATAAAACTATTGTTCTCTTCCCATCTGGTGTCTGAGCTAGGAAATTGGTAACTGATATACTACAGGTCAAAGCCTGGAACCAAGTAGATAATAGTAAAAGGATTAAATTGTATTAGTTAATTGCAATTTAACTTTTTGTTCATCCATTCTCAGCAAAACAGGTTTGGCTTATTGGATTTTCATGTGATGCAAATTTGTTTCAAATCATATTTGAACTGTTGCTGTAGAATAGGTGTCTGTGATAATCTTGAAAAGAAACTATTTTTGCATATTATTTTAATTCAGTTCTTACTAAAACATCAAAAAGTTAGAACTGTAACAAGGTTATGTTAATTATTTTTCTAATTATGTGGCAGGGTTAGTTAAAAACAAAAATCCAAACAAAAACCCAGGCAAAACAATGAACAGATGTTGTTTCTAAAATAAGCACTTTAACTGTTACATATACTATTTAAAGTGTATTTTAAAATCTTTTCCCCTTAAATAGGATAATTTTCTTCTAAGAATAGATTTAGCAGTTTCTTTAGGTTTTTATAGTCAGTTCCTGCTCAAATTCTCACGTTGTAACATAAGGCTGAAGCCATTTGCTCGCTGCAGAAAAGAACATTAGCTTAGCTTCCTTCTCATTCCAAAACTGAGTTTTTGTAAAATCTAAAGACACTCTTAGTTATTTTTACATTTATTTTCTTTAATTTGGAATTTAGTTTGGTGCATGGTTGATTTAGTGATACTCTAAAATGAGTTTTATTGCTTTATAACTGAAATTATGAGCTTAGTGGACTTAGTGTGAAAAATACTTTATATAAACATAATATATAAAATACTATGTGTCATTTGAACCTTTATGGAGAGTAAGGCAAGAAATATGCTAAAATATGCCATGTAAATTTTCTCTTATAGTGCACTAACACTAGAGGATGAGAAAAGAATGTTAGCAGCTTTGATAAATGGATTCATAAAAATGGTGAGTGACAATTGTGTGCAACTGTTGGAGTTGTACCTTATAGCTCGGATTTGCCTGGGATCCCCATGAAAAACAGGTGCCTGTTTCACTAAATCAGAGGCTGTGTGTCTGACTTGCTTAAGACCATTGAAAAGTCCAACTGGTGAATTTTATGAAGTGCGTCTGTGTGGAAATAAATGTCATACAGTGTTGAAGCTGACATGAGAGCTTAAATTGCATATGTTTAACCATGTTTTCTGCTAGCTTTTTGGGAACATGGGAAGTATTTGAAAGTTAAACAGCAGTTAAAGTCTTGCCTATTATAGCTGATTTATATGAATGAAGTTCCACTATGTAGCTCTAAATGGAGACAATACCAGCTTTAAAAAACAGACAAAAAAAGACTTGCAATTTCTTATCTCTGCTTATCTTAATTTATAAATAAGATAATTTGTATCATCAAATTAGGAATCCCACAAAAATTCCAGTTGTTTTATCTTGAAACTGATTTTTAACCCTTCCCTCCCTCTTATCCCAATAAAATCTTTTGTTCTCGTCTGTTGTGTTTGAAATGTCAGGTTGTTTTAGGGAGATGTTCTCAAGCTTTTTTTATTGTCTAACCAGGTACTCTCAACGCTTGGCTTTTCTTTCACATAGTCAGAGCTGACAGGCTTTGTCTCTACTTGTTGTCTTTGTTCTTTGTTACAGTGCCATGAATTTATCTCTAGATGGTTGCTTTCTCTTCAGCTATAATAATTTGCTATTTAATATGTTCTAATATAATTTTGCTTTATGAAGCTTTATGTGCAGGATAATATTGTATTATTCCCTTTAGGAGGATTTCCCACATTGAATAATATTTGATGTGGCTTTACAGTTTTGGTTTAGGGAGAAATAAAATCCCATAGCAGCAAAATGACTAGTTATAAATTTTAAACCAGCACACATTAGATGTGGGGTGGGAAGGTGTTGTAGCAGTCATTTTAGTCAGGCTTTTGTATGGAAAGCACTGTGGTTTTAGAGAAGTTTTCTTGAGACCTGTAGTCAAGAATCAGCAGTTGCACAAATAGAGGAAAGGCAAAGGAAGTTGTCTGTAATGCAAGAAGCAATCCTTTGTTTTCCAGCACAGTTCCTTTGATCTTTCCCTGTATGGATTAAATGTCATTTTCATTTTAATTCTGAAAAAAAATCTTCTTTTGTATGTGGTTTGAGAAATAATAAATAATGCAACCTTTACTTCTATTAGGAAGAAAAAATCCATTTGAATCCATAAATGTAGACTGCCTGGAGACTGTTTCTCTTGCTGGGCTTTTAACTGACAGCTGAGACACTCCAGCTGACAGCACTTGGGTTTTTTAAATCTAGAGGCTTGGAATTAGGGTGCACTTACACAGCGGCTGTTTTTTTCACTTCTTTCCTGCCAGCATGCAAGAAGCTTTCAGGCTTTTGCCATGCTATATAAGCATATATTTATTAACCAAACTGGAGGAAACTCTGCTTTTACAACTGGTACATCCGGTTAGGAAGATGCTGATCTCTCTCAGAGGCCCTATATCAACTAGAAATTACAGGAATCTGAGTACAGATTCACTGACCTGTTTCTGTTTTTCTGTTGTTTGGGGTTTTAGAATCACAGAATAGTTAGGGTTGGAAAGGACCTTAAGATCATCTAGTTCCAACCCCTCTGCCATGGGCAGGGACACCTCACACTAAACCATGTTACCTGAGGCTCTGTCCAACCTGGCCTTGAACACCGCCAGGGATGGAGCATTCACAACTTCCCTGGGCAACCCATTCCAGTGCCTCACCACCCTAACAGTAAAGAACTTTTTTGTTTTGTTTTGTTTTGCTTTTTAAGTATGAACTGTAACAAGTGTTATCCCTGTTCTGTGAAGAATTGAGAGTTCTGCTTGTTTTGAAAGGACTTCATGAATCTAGGATTTAAATTTTGTTTTATTGATAAATTCTTGATCTGTGAAGTAGGAGATCCTGTGGAGTATGGCCAAAAAAGCAGCAAAACCTTCAAGTTTCCCTGAAGGTTAGGTATTTGAAATCA
This sequence comes from Pezoporus wallicus, assembly GCF_028554395.1. Classification (NCBI taxonomy): domain Eukaryota; kingdom Metazoa; phylum Chordata; class Aves; order Psittaciformes; family Psittacidae; genus Pezoporus; species Pezoporus wallicus. The sequence continues at coordinate 198,624 of NW_026640476.1, read as the reverse complement.
TACAGTTAAAAGGACACAGATACCCCAGGTGCTGTTTTTTTGTTAGCGGTGGGAGTTTTTCTTACCCCACTATATAGGGATTTTGACTTTTGAATATCTGTGGTTTGTCTGTATGCATTTTTTTTGTTTGTTTGTTTCTTAAAGTTAATGGCCTACAATGGTAAAAACTGAGTTTTTGTCTTTTATAGGTTTCATTTGGCCGTGACTTTGAACAACAGCTGAGTTTCTATGTTGAAGCCAGGTCAATGTTTTGCAATTTGGAGCCTGTTCTAGTCCAGTTGATTCATGTAAGCTTCAGTTTATCTCCATTATCTTAACAAGTGGGGATATATTTGCCATTCTCCCATTCCCTGTCCAGATTATTGGTCTATGTCCGAGTAAGTCTGAAGTCTTTTTATCAGGTGTTTTTAAAGTAGACTTTGATCTTGTCTCTCATGTTATCATGCTAAACTCTGTGAAGTTCTTGCTTGACAGGCATGCATGGTATCATTGCAACAAAGAAAACTGACTGTCTTGCTGGAGATTTTATGTCTTACAAAATAAATGGCACTTTTATGCAGTCAGAATTTTGGTTCTATCTTCTGTAATCCTCCATCTAGGAGAGATTAGACTATGTCTGACTGCAGATACAAGCAGAGTCCTGCTGTGATGGGGAAGGTTAATCTCTTTTCTGTGTTCAGTCACATGTCAGGTGAGCATTAGTTGCATCTGATTCCTTTGCAGCATTGTATCTTCTCTTAAATCCTTTTATTATTTTGTGGTTGGGCTTGTTTTTTGGTTTGTTTTTTTTTTAATAAACTAGAAATCGTGGGTTTTCCACCGGGGAGAAGGTTATGACAGCATTATAGCTGGGAAGCAAGGGAGGACCTAAAGCCTGAATAAATCAGCAAGTCTCCCTTCACAAACCTTCAGAATTGTATTTGCCTTAAGGCACAATCACTAAAATTCTCAAAGTGAAAACTAAGTAGTACAGTGAGAGCACAACGTTTCAGGGTCCCTTTTGACAGTTTCTGTTCTCTAAGTGCGTGCAGTAAAAACACGCAGTTTGTTACTTGCTGCTGACCTAATAAATCTGTGCATTTTTCTTTAATGATTTGCTTTTGTTTTTTTATGTGTAGTCTGTGAACCAGCTGGCAATGGAAACAAGAAAGGTGATGAAAGGAAATCATTCCAGAAAGACTGCAGCGTTTGTCAGGGTAGGTCTGACTCTAACAAACTTTGAGCCTGCTGCCGTAGCAGATAATACTATCTGATGCCACTTAAGTTTATAGTTTTTGCAAAACCAATGTGTTAGTAATTTTTACGCTGTTTGTAATCTTGTTTTCTCTTGTTAACATTGATCTTTACTCTCTAAAGCAAATGCTGCTGTTTTAGAAAAAAAAAAGCCCCAAAGCCTCTAATATAGCAGCTTTGTGTTAAAAAAAGAACAGCAAGACTGACTCCCTCTCCAAAGGAAGGTCCATTGGAGGGATGTTCATGTGAATTCTAGAAAGCTCAGCTTTTCAAACTAGGTATGAAACCAAGTACGTAATTTCTGCGTAACAGTCGCAGCAAGAATGGGAGATGGGGAGAAAAGAATATATTTAAACTGTCTCATAATATCAGTGTTGATATGCTGAAACCAGTATTTGAATTTCAAATAAAGTGCTGCTTTCAACTGTAGTGCCTCTTGAGTCTATACAGATATGATCAAATGAGCTTTGAACCATGAACAAGCTGTGCAAGTTGCTTGTGTTCCCCCCTTCTCACCTGAAATGTAGCGATGATCTTAAGGTCCTTTCCAACCCTAACTATTCTATGATTCTATGAACTAGGATGTCTTCATCTTTGTGTGCTGGAAGGTGTTTACATATGCTACCATTAAAGAATGGATTTTTGTTCATGGTACCTGGGCATTGATGTCCTGGACAAAGGATAGTGAGGGTGGCATGGGCCAATTTCTGTATGGCTGGGAGCTACTTGCTCAACCTAGGTATTTGGCCTGTTCCAGTAGGTTTAAAGCTGCAGCATGCTGCACTGGATCTGCTTCCTCCCAGATGCACACAGTGCACCTGACATGGATTGTCCCTGCTTTCCTACATTTTGGTCTTGAGCTGCAAGCTGGTTACCTGAGGAGAGAGGGACTCTGAGCTAGAGTCATAGAGTAAGCTTTGAGTTAATGTACTTGTAATAACAAGAATTAATAGTAATAAATATTGTTATACTTACTGAAATAATAAGAAATTTGAAGTTGCTGGTTTTGGACTTCACATAATGTTTTCTTTTTACAGAAAGTCTTTCCCAAAACCAATTTACAGATTTTGATTCCTAATGGTGTGTAAAATCAGTAATGATTGCTGTAACTCTGAGATAGGAATTAACTCTGAGATAGGAATTTTCTTCAGTTTCCTTTTTTAATTTGCTTTAGGCTTGTGTTGCCTTCTGCTTCATTACAATTCCATCTCTGAGTGGTATCTTCACACGCCTTAATCTGTATCTGCACTCTGGACAGGTTGCTCTGGCAAATCAGTGTCTTTCACAAGGTAAGGCACAAATCTGTCTATTTAAAGGTTCTCTTATTTCAGAAGTATTTCTAGCTATGAATAATAACTTGGTTGCAATCATAAGTTGTATAAGGATATTTATGATGTAATTAAAATACAGCCCTGTTTCAAGCATTGTTACAGTGAAAACTTGTCACATAAAGCAACTCTTCAATTCTAACGCATCCTGTGATCTAAACAACCAAGACAGATATCTGAGTCTGCATGATATAGTCATGGCTATGAGGTAGGTTGTCCTAAATGACTTAGAAATTATGGAAAGCATGGAATGTTTTATTTTCCTCCTGCATAATTATGCAAGCACTCTAGTCACAAATTACGTGCTTTATTATAACTGGGGGAAAAGGAACTAGTTCGTCTGTGTAGTAGTTCACAAGCTGACAAAATCCTGCCACAAGCTGGAAAAGAATTAAAACTTAGGTCATTGATGCTAGAAACTTGCTACTGAAGCACGTGTGTGAAAAATGTTTAGCTAAGAAATATGCCTCTGCATCAGAGTGAAGCAATGGAGTAATACCACATAATATGAAGGATGAAAAATGTATTTTCTAGTTTTGATCTGAAATATTTATTGAACCAGGGCCTGAGTACAGTTTGTAACCATCCTTTAGCTCAGTCTTTAAGTAATTGGAAATTCTGGCAAAAAGTGATCTGGGAAACAACTGGAGCTCCTCTGGGCGCCAGAATGAGTATTAAGCCTGCATCATCGGTTAATGTCATCTTATGCCTATTCATGCCACTTATGGAACCTGTTACCCATTCTGAAAGTCTTTTCATACTTTTAACTGTTTGCAGTATTTTATTTTTCCTTTTTTTTTTCTTTTAAGTGAAGTCATTCTACTTTGTTTTGCAGTTTTAATACTGACTTTAAATGTCTGCTTTTTAATGGTGAATGCTTTTCCTATACATGTTTTCAGTGGGGCTGTGAGAGTAATAAATTGGATTACTTTGCAACATCTTTTGTTGTGGCTATTAATTCTTTGTTTTAGCTGTCTGCTTCTTCACAAGAGCTTGCTTTCCAAGCCCTGCATTTACCAGTAAGTTCCAGCTGCACAAACAAGCTGACTTAGGATGCTGATAAAGACTTTTTAGTACAGGGTGACTGTTGTGTTTCTTTGTTTTGAATCTGACACTGCCCATGTAGCAAAGCAGAGGGATTTAGAATAAAGCCATTTTGTCCAAGTATGTTGTGAAAATAAAAGATCTGCAAAGTCTGTTGTTGTACAATTAGTACTGTGCAGTTTCTTTGTAGATAAGAGTTTACCAAAAATGGACTCACTTTTTCTTCTTTGTGTTTGTTTAATTGACCAGCTTACTTTATCATCTGTATCAATTTTTGTTATTGTTGCTCTGTTGCAGTGTATCTCTAGTTAGAAGAAATCCAAAGAAGTTTTTCTGCATTGTTCAGTCTTCAAGGTCTATGTCCTGCCCATGGTGGGACCAACTCTGTGATTTAATAATCTTTCAATTTATAAACTGCCTTCCCATCATGTTTGTGATCCAGGTCTTCTTTGAGAGAGGCTCCTGGGTTCTGACAATTATCTGCATTTTTCAGTGTGAGAGTTTGACATATGAACACAATGCACTCACTAAACAATGAGTAGGATCCCCATTCTAAAATCTTTTAAGGTAACGGGTATGTGCAAAGTATTGTGAACTCAATCTCTAAAATACGTATCTATTAGCCACTCTCTCCTGAATTTTAGACCCACAGTCTAGAGGGAGGAGCATTTGGTCCATCTCAGTTTTTGTTGAAATGAAGCGTATGCAAAGCTGGTGTTTAGTAGCTCGCTTGGTTTACCAAGGTTTTATTGTTGCACATTTTTCTGCTTCCTTAGGAAAGCTATTTCGGGTATAATTTTTAGTCAGAGACATGTCACTTGCATGAGTAATTTAGCATGTGTTAACCAGTTAGGGAACAGTGACACCAGTCTTGGGACATTTTTTGTGAATTGTTTTTGCAGATTCTGGTGTATTGTAGTCAGATAACGTCCTTGAAAGTTACTTTTAACACAGTTTAATCTGTAATGCATTTCAATTTTATAAGAAGTACTGATTAATTCATAACAGCAACTTTAAATCCAGTCAGTTAACTGATGGCAATTAGACACTGGTCTGCAAGAACTAATGCAGTGTGACGTGAAGTTTTAATAGTGTGTAATTAATGATAGCAGTAGGCTATGAAGTGAAATTGTGCCTTGTATATAACCTTTATTTTATGCTGATTGGAATTAGTTTAATCTGTTTAGAATTGGGAAGAGAAATAAAACTGAAAGGTAATGTACCTGATCTGATAGCTCAGTCACCAGTGAGGTATGGATGTGTGTGTGTACATGTGCCTGCAATTCCTCTTTAAAATTCCAGCTGTTGTTTTCTGTGAATTTGAATTTTCCATGAAATTGAATTTTACAGAATAGACTTCTCTTGGTAATGGGTAATAGGAAGATTTCTCTAAATTGCCAATGTATCTAACTTGAAAAAGGAGTTATGGTACCAATTGGGGTAGATAAGGGGAATTTGAAAGATTGCTGTTTTATAAAATGGATGTGCAGGTCATAGCAGTAATTAAAGTTTGACAGTCTGAGAATTGCACTGAGATATTACCGACAACTGTAGAGCTGCAGCTGATCTATCTGTAACTGTGGAGGAGTTTGGGTTTTGTGTCATTCACAATCCCAAGGGGTAGCAGCAGTAACCATCAGTCCTAGTGTCTAGCTGTTCCAATTTCCTCTATCAAATCAGAGCATTGCCTGCTGGGATTTGCCTCACTGTTAATCAAAGTGACTGTGTGGTGCTTGTTTGAACTCACCTCAAAACTTCAGTATTAGAAAGCTGTAATTGTAATTTTTCTTGGAATAGATTTTCTTTACTATGATGAAATTGTGTCAGGAAAAATGAATTCATAGGCTCATGAAAAGTCCAGTATTAATACACTGACAGATGTCTGTCCAGGCATGCTGTTCAACATGTATTAATCATGACACCCTTTAAACTGAAAGAGGGTAGATTTGGATTAAATATTAGGAAGAAGTTCTTCCCTGGGAGGGTGCTGAGGCACTGGCACAGGTTGCCCAGAGAAGCTGTGGCTGCACAATCCCTGGCAGTGTTCAAGGCCAGGTTGGACAGGGCTTGGAGCAACCTGGTCTACTGGAAGGTGTCCCTGCCTGTGGCAGGGGGTTGGAACTGGATGAGCTTTGAGGTCCTTTCCAGGATCCAAACCAGTCTGGGATACTATGACTACTGTCTCTTTTGTTTCCAGCTCCCAAGAAGTGCTTCAAATAAATTGAATCTGTGATTATATTCAACACATTTTAAGTGATTCTGTCCTGGATGCACAGTTTGTACCTCTGGTCAGCCTTTTAAGAGCCCACCCTAGAAAGGAAGATAGGAAGATGCTAGATTTTATGGAGATATGCTTTTCTTTTTTTCAATCTGAGCCACAGAATGCTGCATGCTGCCAACATAAAATACTGAATTCTCATCAGTCATGCTTTCTGTCATAGGGAGTGCTTGGACTAAATTCAGATTAAATGCATCCTCTGTTACCACTTTCCTGAATTTTTGAATCGTAGAATCAACCAGGTTGGAAAAGACCTATAGGTATTATTTTTATTGCATATATTTCCTCCCTGCTGAAATGCTGCTTTTGCCTGTCAGAGAACAGCGTGATTTTTTAATTGCTGGTCACAGCATTCAGCAGGTGGGTAGAGATGATGTAACTTTTCTGGTAATGTGTGTTGAGCAGCATTTTCATTTTAAAGGCCTGAAATCCTTGCCTCGCTTCCCAGGTAACATGCTGGGTGAATAAAGTAATTCAGCTGATTCTGTGTGACTAATTTCACTGGGATGTTGTCAAGCATAAAACTTCATAAAACCAGGTAGTCTTTGACCCCCAAATCAACCGACACAGATCTTTATTTTGTTTAGCAAATGCTTTTGGGGCTTCTTGGCTCAGGATTTTCCGGCGATATCGGTGTATGCTGTCTCTGCTATGTCTTTGTTATCTTTTTTAATACTGTTTTCCTTGAAGGCAGTAAAGTAGCTTTAGGAGAAAGTGATGAGATACGTTTTTCCTCACTAGTAATACTAAATGTTGCTTTATTTGAAAAAAAAAAAAAAAAACAAACTACTTTTACCTGGAATTTCCACGGCTGGAAACTTCTCCCATTCACTGAGCTGCTTCTTGTTCTTCTCCTTATCCCAGCCAATAGCTTTTCCAGAGAGGGCATCTCTGTCTCTGTAAGCTTTTCGGACTAGCATTTCATACCAGTTTGCCAGCTCTTCAAGGCTATCTAGCCCATGACCTGTTTTTGAAGGTGTCTAGTAGCATCTACCCGAGGGAGCATACAAGAAACAATAGTGTAGAATGATGCTTCCTAGCTTTTAGCTGCAGGTGGTCTAAATACATCCTTCAGCAAAGTTGCACAAGGATGACAGTGTTTAATAAATGAGATGGACTGATCCTTAGGAATTTATTTTTTTAAACCAAGTTTTACTTCTTGCCCTTTGTAACTTCATGTGACAGTGAATTCTATGGTTGCATAGTACTTGGAAATCTACTACTTAGGGATTTATTTTCGTATGCTGTTTAAATATTGAGTGTTTCAGTGCAAGCAGCTACTAGTGGTACTGTGATAAATTCAGTCATTCTTGGTTCATTTTCTTCACGCTGTTTATGAGATGATGGAGTTGGTAAGTTGATAAGAATTCAAGTCAGTAAAGTCTTTTCTAATAAGGAGACGGTTCCGTGCATTAGGACCTTTTTTAATTTTATTCTTTTGGAAATGGGAAGATTGGGACCGTATCCCAGGTATAAATGCACAACAGCTATAAAAATGATACAGTGACACCTCAGTTTTCCATTACTGTCCTAATGATTCTTATAATTGCCTTGCCTTTTCGACAGCTATTTAGGAGGTAGTTTTCAAGGAACCATCTACAATGACTCCAAAACCTTTCATGAGTGTAAATAGCCTATTTGGATCTTAACTTTCTATAGTTACTGCAGGGGCTGCTTCTTTCTCCATATGCCTTACTAATATTAGATTTCATCTGCTGTTTTATTGCTCAGAATCATGAGATCCATCCGCAATTCTTTGCAGTCACGTTCCAGACTAGTTTGCAAACATTGTTCCCTCCCAGATCATTGTAAGGACCTGTTTCCCTGACAAACCTTAAGGACACAATTGTCATTTCACTCCACTGTGAAAACTTTTTATTCCTGCTCCTTTCCCCCTCCACCTCATCCTTATGAATCCTCAGGAGGACTTTCCTCCCTATCTTTTGCCAGCTTAGCTGTTTTAAAAGCCTTTTGTGTGAGGAACGTTGTTAAATGTTTTTAAAAATCTGAGTATTCCTGTTTGCTGTGGGTCACTTTAAACACAAACTTGTGGGTTCTTACGAAAACTTTCTGAGGAATGATTTCTGTCTCCAAAACCCATATTGACACTTCAGTGTTGTATCAGGTTTTTCCTTGTGTCTGCTCATTTGCTAGATTTTTTTTTCCCGTTTCATAATAACCAGGAGAAACTACAGTATTCAACTTTATTAAGTTTATCATCTTGAAGTTTACATTATTACTGATAGACTGCTGACAATACCTTACCTCACAGCCTTTAGCCATTACATGGAATTTAAAGAGTCAGGCTGAATTTTTGGAGGATTTGTTGGGTTTATTTTCTTTTTTGGGTGGTGGTGTTGTTGTTGTGTTTATTGATCACAGTTTAAGGATAAAATATCTTGTATCCAGTGTTCTTGCTTATACTGCATGGTCTCCCTGTACAAATCTTCTCCTCCACTTACGCCTCTGTATCCCTTTGTCTGGAAGTACTAAGGCCTTGTAACAATCTATAATCAAGCTATTCCTCTAACTAGCACTAGCAGGCTTCATCCACATAATTACTTTTTTATCTGCAGCATAGTATGAATTAGTATGAAATAGTATTATTTAACATAGTGCATTCCAGTTCACCATGCAGCAGCCATTAATTTCATCTTTGTTACTTCAAATAATTTTTTGTAGTTTCTAGATTGGAAGTGATGTGTAGAGAATTCTAAGATGGAGAATGTTCAATAGCTCAAGGGGAAAAACACATTTCAGCAATGTGGCAAAACTCTCATAGTGGCCTCACCAGGGTGAGGAGGAGGAGTTCCAAATGTTTGCAATGATTGGTTGACAAAACACTAATGCATTATTTTATTTAACAGAAAAAAAAAGGAAAGGCAACAAAACCCCCCCACACTTGCTTTTTTTTTTTTTTTTTTTTTTGCACTGGAGTATAAGGCTTCATTATATTTCCAGCATCTGTCATATGCAGAAGCAAAATCTTCGGAGTATTAAAATAGGCTTGACGGTGTTGTAGGGCATGAAGGTGATGTGTAATGCAGAAAGAACACTGCATATGGTCCTGATCTTGTCTTTTGGGTGTACTTAGCCTTGTGTAATTGTATCCATGACTAAAAATAGTTTGTGTAGGTGTGTCAAACTCACTCCCTTTTTGCTCTTTGAAGGTGGACTTAAGGAGCTTAATTGTTTTCCCCATTATTAATGGCTTTGTTCCTCCTTGGTTTTTTGCCTGATTCTCCTAGATGTAGCAAATACGATGTAAGTTAAATTTTTATTTGTAGGCAGATTGATAGATAGAAATACATGGAGGTACACCTATTTGTGTGAATGTATAATTAAATGTCAATATTCATGATGGTGCATACATACACACAATAGCAAAATGTTCAACACCAATTTCATAGGGGACAATATTACTGAAAGTGCTGACTTGGATATCCAAGACTTAGTTTTTGTAGCCTGAAGGTCAACATGTGTGCTCGGGGAAAGATTTGTGGGATTATGGTCAACTAAAATGAAGGAGCTGCTGTGAAAGGATAAATTTAGCAGAGCATGAAGTATGTCATGTTCGGAGCACTGCACAAGATATTAACAGCAGTCTGGGAAGACTTTATCATGATGATTTGTTTTAATGTGCAGGCTGCTGTCCCCTTATCCAACTTAGCAGTGGCTCACTTTAGAACTAGTGTCATACATTAGGCAGATAAGAGGACAGCTTCCTTCACCAGAAGAAGTCTTCTTGTATGTATGTTGTATTTTTCTATTTCTTTTTAATCAAGAATGTAACATCATTGTGGGTTTTGGTACTTTTCATGTGGCTTCTTAAACCAGGAAAAGCAAGCATGTGGTTTTCTCTCAAAACATCTCTACAGCAATAGCTTTATAAATTGACTGTTAAAAGATATAGAGAAAGTACCATTGCATAACCTCATAATTAATGTAATTAAGAATTAAATACCAATGCTCGTTTTATTCTTATTAGGAAAAGAGCATGCCTGTGACATTCTATTCAGTGAATTTTTTCTCCAAACTCAGAACATGTAATACGTACTCTGACACCTCTCTGCAAGTGAACAGGGTGGTAGTGTTTGGGAGACAGTTTTCTGCAGAGCCTATAGTAAAACCTCTGCATTAATGTGAATTTATTTTTGCTTTTCACAAAGCACATATACCTTGGATAAATGTGCTTTTAGTTTTCAAGTGTAAGAACCATTTTGTGGTTAGTGCAGGTTGGCTGAACTCATAGCAGAATGAACATACTCTCCTTTGCCGGTACTTCTGGATGTACCAAGGTAAAATAACCATTTCTTTAATAGAAAATGCAGCCAACTCCTTCTATCCTCTGTTGTTTTTTTGGCTTGCCGGGCTGTGTTGTGGGGGGCAGGAGGAATGAGGCAAGAAGATTTGAAAGTGTAGGGGCAAGAGCCCCACAGTCTCCCTGTTGTGCTGAGACAGCAATAGTGTGTGGGGCTGTAAACACAACCATGTGGCAGTGGTGAGAGGACAGCAGCAGCCACAAAGAGTCATAGCAGGGAGGCAGCAGTTCTGTGACTGTCATAGTCAGGAAGGACCAAGATGGAGGCACACAGGAGCTTTTTGCATTGAGTATAGGTCTTGGTGAGCTGTTTGTGGCGTGGACAGTTCTCTCCTCATTCCCAGCAGCAGTCACATGTAGAGCTGGGCATGCTGCTCTAACTAGCAGGTCTAATGAGGGAGCTCGTGTCTCTGAAGGTGCTCAACCAGATAAGAAGTCATCTCTCATTTGCAGTGGCTGCAGGAGGTCAAGGAAGAGTAAATTTAATCAAGTTGCAGAAAGTCATAGTGAAGATGGAGGGTTTGGTTTTCGTGCTGTGTCTAATGTTTAGAGGAGAATGTCTAGGACTGTGATTGCTGGGAGAGCAGGTGAGGTACTTTTATTTCTCTTTCATTATGGAGACTTATTGCTGCACAGACCCTTCTTGTCCCGCTGAAATAACTTCAGAAGGCATGGGTATTCTCTGCACAGATGTGGGTACTTTGGAATGCAGACTATTTTCTGAGACACATTTTTTCATTTGTCTGGTCACATGTTTTTATTATAAAGTGATGTAGGGCATGTGCTTTTTTTTTCTCCTGAGACAACTGTGGAAGTGACAGCGATTCATTTACTTGTGCTAGAATGAACGTCAGCTGCTGCTTTCCTTCCTCTAATAAAGCTCAGCAAGATTACTTGCCTTCCTTTGGGTTGGCTGTTCAAACTTACATGTTTGAAATAAATAAGTCATTATTTCACCTCATGTGCAGAATAAAAGAAGTATGATGTGTGACTGAAGGGGCCTGTGTTGTAAGCACTGAAAAGTTAAGAAGGGATTGAGCACTTGTCTGCTGAAAAGAAATAAGAGTCAGGAAAATTTACAGTTTTTCCAAAGCAGATGTTTCCCTGGTATTCCTCGGGAGCTTGAATTAGATATCAGTTGGGGCTATATTTAGCAAATTTGCTTGGAGTCGCATGTGCTCAAATGAATTTTTCCAGAGCAAGCTGCACTCCTGGAAGTACCCATGAATGCCTGGCAGTGGTGTCTCCATCTCAGCCATCTCTTGGCTTTCACCAAGAATTTTTTTTTATGCTTTGCTAAAATCTGGTTTCAGGGCCTCGATCTCTGCTCTTGAAGTAAAGATGCAGCATTAATTCTGAAGGTTGCTTTGAAGTATGTAGCTAAACAGCTTGAGTGGGATTTGGGTGCTTGGATATTTTGAAATGTGGCCAAGACAGTGCAAACCAGTGTTGCTGTCAGAATCTTTTGGGGGAGTTTTTAGCATGTATAGGAGGTGTAGGGTGAGAGGGAAACTATTGGTTTTAATTTATGAATATTAACTTAATAAACTGAGGAATAGATGTTCTCATGTTTGAGGGGTTTTGTAGAATTAGAGACTTAATAGAGAGTTGTGAAAAACATCTTAAAAGCTATTTTGCCAAGGCCATAATGGTGGATGATTTCTGTAATTCCTCTATTGTGATTCTTAGAATCATTTTATCCAGCGATACCTTGGGTTCTGGTCCTGTATCAGCATTTTACTGTTAATAACTGTAAATACTTAGAGAAACAAAGCCACCCATAATTTCTTAGAACTTTCTAGCCTTTTGTGAATGAATTTGCAAACAAGATAGCAAGATCTTCCCCTTGCACGCCCCTCTGTGTTCCCCATTCTCCTGGCATAAGCATTAGTCAGAAAAGTCAGTTTTGAATTGTGTGCTTTTCTTGTTAATTATATTTGCAATCTGTTTGAAAGAGTGGTGTCTTCCTGTTAAGCAAAGGAGAATTATAAGTTCACAAGCCTCGAGTGAAGTGGCAACTTCTTTTGAAAAACCAGCATCACTTAAATTGCAGCAGATATTGATTGCTGAGTCTCGAGTTTCTTTGCAGTTAAGCATAGGTTCATTTTCTGTGGTCTATTTCAAACAAACTTGAAGCAGTCATTGGATCAGGGGCATGGCTGTGCCATCACAGCTGGAGTAATAATACAGCAACTATATATTTATTTTGTAGCTGATGCTTTTTTCAAAGCTGCAGTGAGCCTTGTTCCAGAAGTACCAAAAATGATCAATGTTGATGGAAAGATGCGACCTTCTGACGCCTTCCTCCTGGAATTCCTTTGCAATTTTTTTTCCACCTTATTAGTTGTTCCGGTAAGTCATGTGTTTATGAATAGCACATAGGCTATTTTGGCTTTCCTGTTTAAAAATTTAAAGTACAATGGGCTTTTGGGAGTGGGAGATGCAGTGCTTGGTTTTCCATGAGCAAGCTGAACCCATTTGCTTATTGGCTGCAAAATCACTCACCCAAGTGCAAAATGGGGAGGCAGAATAGTTGGAGCTGGAGAACAGCATTGCCTCTCTCGGTAGCATCTTGCACTTAACTGGATTTGGATAGACCTCATAGAAGCCTTCGAGTATCTGAAGGGGGCCTACAAGGATGCTGGGGGGGGGGGGGAACGACTCTTCATTAGGTACTGTAGTGATAGGACAAGGGGTAACGGGTTAAAACTTAAACAGGGGAAGTGTAGATTGGATATAAGGAGGAAATTCTCTACTGTTAGGGTGGTGAGGCACTGGAATGGGTTGCCCAGGGAGGTTGTGAATGCTCCATCCCTGGTGGTGTTCAAGGCCAGGTTGGACAGAGCCTTGGGTGACATGGTTTAGTGTGAGGTGTCCCTGCCCATGGCAGGGGGGTTGGAACTGGGTGATCTTAAGGTGCTTTCCAACCCTAACTATTCTATGATTGTAAGAAATCTTACCATCATTTAATTGTGTAAGAATAATTTACTGGTTTAATAGATCCTTGCAGAAATGTGGTATTTTAGCTAAGCACTTATAAAATCTAATACCTGAGGAGGGGAAAAATATACAGCTGTAGTTTCTATTAGTTTCAGTTACTTTATTACAGGTTGCCTAATCTTTTGAGTGGGAAAAAATAAAGATAGATGTGTTTGTGCATGATTTTCCTCTTCTAACGAATATTTTACAAAATACTGCCATTTTGCTCCCTTCCAGTTTTTAGCCAGCTGCCAAGTTTAGACATATAGATGTAATTTTCCTTCTTATATTTTCAGCTGTAGCTGAAAGATGAGGAAAAATTGTAAATTAGTCTGGAAGATCTGAGATAAAACTTACACAGCCAAGGTATTTTGTTGACCTTCCTCTGAAGGAAGGCTATTATCAGAACTTGATGCTGCTCAGAGAAATGGCTTGGATGAGATGATTGAAGGAGGAATTTGCCTCATGGATTCAGTTCTGAGGAACTTGCAATGAGATACCAGAATTCAGAAATTAGCTTCCATAATATTTTTTCTCCTTACTTTACAGGATAGATGATCAGAAGGAAGTGTCCCCAGTGGACTGTGATTTGTCTTTATGCATGTTGGTGTCATTGCACCATCAGCTTGAAATAAGCTGGGTGCAGTATTAAAACTACTTGCAAAACCCTGTAGCTTATGTAAATCGGATGTCTTTATATTCCTTTCATAATGAAAGATTGTTGATTGTCTGTAGCTTTGACTTTCCAGTGTAGGTGTTCTTCTGAAACTCATAATTATATGAGTAATATACTTGTTTCTGTAGCTTACTGACATTATTTAAATTAAAAAGTCTACCCGGTGTGTGTAATTTTAGAGGCTTAGCTGTTACAAAGCTGGCAATTAAATTTTGTACTACTCCCCCGTGACTAGAAAACAAAGCATTTCAGAGTTTGTCCATGGAGACTGCCTTAGATCAAGTTTGTGATTATGGGTCAAATGGGCATTTTTGAAGGAAACTGGAACAATTTTTTAAAAGGATTTGCAGAAAGCACTTACTTAAGAAAAGTAGTTGTCAGCTTTAATTATATTGTGGTTTTTGCTTTTATAGAGGTAATATTATGACTAAGCCCCTGAATTACTGCAAATAATCCAAGTTTGGTTTTGGGGTGGTTATGGTGGTGGTTTTGACTTGTCTTGATTTTTCTTTTCTACAGGACCATCCAGAACAAGGAGTGTTGTTTCTTGTGCGAGGATTGCTAAATGTGATCCAGGATTACACTTGGGAGGATAACAGTGATGACAAAGTCAGGATTTATACTAATGTTTTGCATCTGCTGTCTGCGATGACTCAAGAAGTATATATCTACCATGTAGATAAAGGTAATAAATAAGGGTGGCTCTGTATCCTTGTGTTCCACCATGCAATTTGTAGTATTGTTATCTTACCTAGTTAATGAAGGTCAATGATAGTCAATAATACAGAATGGATTATTTTCCTATGCAGGTCCAGATATTGTAACTTAAAGTAATCACAGGAGTGACTCCTGAACAGGTGTACAGTCTGTTCTTTAATGTGGAACTGTGTAGAGTGTTTTACATAGTTTATTCCTGGTGGTGCTGGTGCAAATACTTAGAACTATGAATTATTAGAACTTCGTATGTATGGAGGGTTTTCTTTTAGTCTAAAGTGTCGACTTACACCTGTTGTTGGTGTTTCATTCACATCTATTAACTACTCCAGTTTAGCATGCAATGCCTACTCTTCATTATTAAAGGGTGTATTTGCTGCTTTGAATACAGGCTTTTAGTTTTGGAAATGGTGGTGGTAACTTACAAAAATTTTCAGAACTAGAAAAAAAGAATCTGAAGATTTTTCATTTTATAAAATAGCTGTAGTCTTTTTGTAATATATTTTAATATGCTCTAAGATTTGAGTGTTTGCCTTCTGATCATAAAGAGGTTACTAAATTAAGGTAGAATATTAATCAGGCCTTTTAAAGCACACTGACATGATTAGTTAGTTCGAGAGGCCAAGCTAGTTCGGCTTTTGTTCAAGTTGCACAGGGCTTTCACAAGGAGGCAGGCTAGAATACATTCTGCAGTTTTCCTGCTGGATAGTCTGTCAGAGTTACCAGCCATGACAAAGCACCTCTTGCAGTTAGCAGCACAGAAAATAGTTGTCTGTTGAACAAGTACTCTATAGTAAATCTACTTTTCAGGTTCTGTAAGGAAATGTGGTTTAGCTGCCCTTTTTTTCACTCTGTGTTTTATATGACCAAAACAGCTGCATAATCCCAAGATGGGAAATCTGAATTAATTATATTTCAAGGGAAAGAAGCATGGATATACAAATTACTAATTTTTCCCTTGTAGCTGGATGATTTTTTTTTTTTCCCCTATGTGGAGCATGTACCTTAGCTTCTTAAAATGAAGTTTGCTTGAGAACAGGGGATCACCTTTTATCTCGAGTGCTCTCTGGTTTACCCAGAATATACTTAAACCACGCAAACTTACAAATTTTTGTAACCACCTTCTTACTAAAACGTAAATAAATTCGGCCAAAACATGTGTTTAAAATCGTAACTATATAAGCTCTAAAAACATGGAGCTCTCTCTCCCCTTACCCCCCAGAAAATATCCTTCAGGGTCTTTGAATTTGAAAATACACTTCCTGAATTTCTGTCCATAACTTTGAGGTAGTCAAGGCTTTATTTTAGTTAAAAAAGGCAGTTTCCTTTGAAAATCTTGCTGGTTTTAGTAAGTAAACTGTTTGGCCCAGCCCTGCTGCCATTGAAGATTGTAGCCATACTCTTCTAAACTGATGGGAACAGGGAGTCTGTCTCTGTGGGAAAAGTGAAAATTAACACTATATATTGCTTTGCATTTAAGTCTAGCAGATGTTTTTGAACCTGGCTGCATCCAGAATACAGGACTGGCCTTAACCTAGAAGATTCTTTTCAGTGTTTTTTTTCCCTTAAATCAGGAGATAGTAGGTAACAAAGTGTTAGGCACTTAAACGAGATTGTTCTGTTTGTGTTTCTTGGAGGAGAAGGGTCATTTTATAACTTCTAAATCTGATCTTTTATAAATAGCTGGTGTTTTCAGTAGCAAATAAATGCATAGCTCTTTAGCCAAACCTAAGCTTGAATTCATCTCTGCAGTTGATTCTAATGATACCCTGTATGGTGGAGACTCCAAGTTCCTGGCTGAAATTAATAAACTGTGTGAAACAGTGATAGCACAGATCCTGGATCATCTGAAAACCCTTGGAAAAGAAGAGGTATGTTCTTACTCAGCTTGATTCAGTACAAAACCAAAATTACTTTGGAGTTCAATAAGTAGTCTAGCTTCTTGACCAGGCTTTGTTATATACAAAGCTCCAGGAACCTTGCAACAGGAGGAAACTGGGTAATTTTACTTGTTAAAAGGTGGGTCAGTCACGTAGGCAGGCTTGTGGTGGAGAGACCTAATGATGCGAAACAGATCATGTAGCGATTATAATACATTGCTAATATTCAGGCTAAAGTTACCTGCTTAGCCATATGTTGTATACAGATAGTACAACAAACCAACAAACAGTAGAAGCTACTCTGTTGTATTGATTGTGCACGTGCAGTGCCTAGAATAATGATTGCAGAGCAGCATAGTGAGGTTGGCTTTAAATTAACCAGCTTGAGCCCTGGTGTAGTCTGATTATGGAAACATGATGCTCTGTGGTTTAGAGTTAGCTTTAAATTAACAGGCTTGAGTCCTGGTGTAGTTTGGTTATGGAAATATGATGGGATAACTTTTTTTCTTATGAGAGTGACTATAATGAGCTGGATGATGCTGGTATTGCAATTACTGGCCTAAGAGAACTGGGTGCCACAGTCGCTCTTTTGACTGCCTATAGTTATGCCTAAAATCTGCTCTGTATCTGTCCTTCCTGTTTTTTCCTCATGGCTGTCATCTCTCTCTCTCTGTAAATAAACCATCTTTTCTTGGCAGCTAAGTTAACAGTTGTCTGAAATGCCCAATTTTGTAACGGGAAAGTAAGAATTCATAGAATCATAGAATAGTTAGGGTTGGAAAGGACCTTAAGATCATCTAGTTCCAACCCCCCTGCCGTGGGCAGGGACACCTCACATTAAACCATGTCACACAAGGCTCTGTCCAGCCTGGCCTTGAACACCCCCAGGGATGGAGCATTCACAACCTCCCTGGGCAACCCATTCCGGTGCCTCACCACCCTAACAGGAAAGAATTTCCTCCTTATATCCAATCTAAACTTCCCCTGTTTAAGTTTTAACCCGTTACCCCTTGTCCTGTCACTACAGTCCCTAATGAAGAGTCCCTCCCCAGCATCCCTGTAGGCCCCCTTCAGATACTGGAAGGCTGCTATGAGGTCTCCACGCAGCCTTCTCTTCTCCAGGCTGAACAGCCCCAACTTTCTCATCCTGTCTTCATACGGGAGGTGCTCCAGTCCCCTGATCATCCTCGTGGCCCTCCTCTGGACTTGTTCCAACAGTTCCATGTCCTTTTTATGTTGAGACACCAGAACTGTACACAACACTAGTCTGTTACTGGGTAAAATACAATGGCAACCACCTTTAACTGGTAAAAATTTTGGGTTCCAGACACTAGGATAAAGTCAGGAGAAAGGTGCAGAGGGAGGGGAAAGATGTTTTGGCTTTATCCTGTTTTTAATGCAGGGTCATATTTGTTCAATATTGAATACAGAAAACTCTAGGCAGCTTATTGGGTTTCTTGATTGGAGTTCAGAATCTCTAAGGGATCAAATACAGGGTAATGGATTGTATGTGAAAGGCAGATGCGTGAAGTTTTCAGTATTACTGAAATAATGAGAATTTGCTGTTTCTGAGATCGAGCCCCTCCACAGCTTCCTAAACACCCCTTACTAAACTGCTGTTTTGATAGAAATCCTGTTTCTTGTAGAGTGAAATGGGAGGGCAGGGGATGATTAATTTGATGTAATTTTTTAGGTAGCCTGTTTGCACAATAGCCTGTAGTGTTTGCCAATACAGAATGTGTTGAATGATACATATTTGGAGGACACTATGCTAAGTTTAGCCTTTTCTCTACTTTCGATATCCTATGTATCCTTCCTTTAGCAATAGTAGAGATGTAAGATGAATAAACTCTTTGCTCAAATGACTCTACATTATTGTACACATCACCACAGTGAATAGATCTTTTTCAGAACAGTAACAGGAGAAAA
Source organism: Pezoporus wallicus (assembly GCF_028554395.1). Taxonomy (NCBI): domain Eukaryota; kingdom Metazoa; phylum Chordata; class Aves; order Psittaciformes; family Psittacidae; genus Pezoporus; species Pezoporus wallicus. The sequence goes on along the minus strand of NW_026640476.1, from coordinate 180,242 downwards.
CAACCACTCTTGCACAGCTTAGAATATCCAAGCAGATATTTGGAAGAGATTTTTAACAGTGTTTTCAGGCCTATGGCTTGTATATTTAGGATTTTTTGCATCTGACTCCTATATGGAGTATGTGTGTGCGAATGTTTGTAAAGCTTGAAGTCTGTGGTTTCTGAAAGGCTTCTGGTTTTTTTCTTTCAAGCTTAGTACTTTGAGTAATGAGATCCTGTGTTATTTCGCTGAAGCAGTTGTTGCATAGAAAACTGGATTTAAAGCTAAGCAGCATGGATATAGGTCCTTGCCCTGCCTTTGCCTCTGTGGCCCTGGGTTTACTCCTCTGTTGGTCCTTATTTACAAAGAGGGAGCATTTATTTTGCTTAGTTGAGTAAAAGTCCTTGAGAGGTTAAGATACAAATTGGTGTGTAAGAATTAATAGTTTTTTGAGGAAGCTGTTGTTGCTGAGGGAATGGAGGCAACGAGAATATTGTCAGACGCCCCCATTTGTGCTAAAGCAGAACCAGTCATAAAATCACTGTGGTATTTGGATTGCTTCAGTGTCAGTGACCTTTTATTATTCATCTTCTTGGCTGCTCATTTAAATGAACAAGTCTCTGATGATTCTGCATTTTTTATTGGTTCATTTCCTTTAAAAGCTATAAAGGAAGATAAATTTTACTCACAGTAAAATGCTTTCACCAAAAGGGCGATTTGGAAGAGAATTGTGCATCTTATGTTAACACAGCATGATCTTTTCGCAGTTTTGGAGAATGCTTCAGTTACGTGACACTGTTGGAATGGATATTTTCTGTTCTGGATAGTTCTGTAAACTTCAAGCTGTTCCTGGTCACAAGAGCATGCACCAGTGAATCCTTTCTGCCTTTGGGTGGGTGGAAGGCTGATCTTACGCTTCAGTTTCTTAGGAGTGTAAATACCTTGCCTCTTGCTACTCGGTGGTAAATGTCCAGATTGAGTATGTTTTATTCAAACACCACTTTTGATCCAAAACATTCGAAACATGTTGTTGTGTCCTTGGCAGTGTCATGTCAGGATGGCAGTCTTCCCATGTACCATATGATAGGTACTGGACGTTTTAGAGTAAGCATCGAAAAAGGAGCAATAAAAAGCAATTTCTGGATATACTCTTGAGGCTTCTGCTTTCAAAACATCTGATTGATAATTTTATATAAACTTATAAAAGCTTCAGTTGATTTCATGTGTTTGAATACTGAACTAGAAGCAGAGTTGGATGTAGTTCTCTGTGTGTGGTTATGTTTTAAATTGAGGAGAGCTTGCTCATCCTTAAGAATTTTGTGTCCTTGGCCAAGATTTTCTAAGGTGGTTAAACATCATATTCCACTTTGGGAGGAGAGGGACAAGAGTATATCTGCTGCAGTTTCCAGAAGACACTGCAGGTGGTGGAAGTTCCTGTTTTGGCACCTTGCAGCTTGCCTGCTGAAGGGTCAGCAATAGGATAGGTACATTGCAGTTAGGAGCTGTGGCTGGTGAGTGCGTGTCAACTCGACTTCTTTGTCTCAAAGTTGGATTCTGAACTCCCAGATTAATCCTTTTATTACATCATTGCCTCTGGCATGCTGGTGGAGTTTAAAGACTAGAGAAAGTTTAATTGGGAACATTGTTTCTGCATGTTTGCAGCATACTTGGTAAATGGAGGAAACCAAAATACATAAATCAGAATTCTGCTAACAGCCTACAGCAGGATTACTCAGTATGGTTTTGGAAAGTAGGGTCTGGTTTTCCATGAACCGCAAGTTAGTTCTACATGGAGCATTTCTTTGTTGGATTAATTTTAGAGGGAAATAAAGCTGATGTGAGCAGCACAATGAATATTAAAAGCTTTAAAAATACATGAAGGACTTTGAAATAGAGATGAAGCTGCCACGGTGCCAGTATAGAGCTAGAAATGAAGTGTCTCGGCCTGCCATTAACTAGAGGTGTGTTACTGCACCCTGAGCCAGCAGAGGCTGTCACTGAGACTGTGTACTTCAGAGGGAGGTTCAGGACTGCTGTTTCAAGGATTGTATCCAAGAGAAAGCTCTTTCTGTTCTGTCCATCTCAGCATGCTAGTGGAATGGTGAAATAGGGGATATGTGTCCTCTTGTGTGGTATAAGAGCTCCCAGCTGCGGCATGGTTCTTGGTGTTTTCTCAGATCATTATTTCCTTTTATTATAAATGAGCCTGTATGAGCTGCTGTTGGTGCTGGGTGCTTCATTTATCCTGTGTTAGGACAGTTGCGTAATGAGAGAGTTGAGCACATGGTCTGCCCCATGCAGCTCATGATCCTTTCCAGTGAACAAACGGATGTTAAAAGGTTCCTAAAGAGCTTAACGTGAGAGCTTTTAAGGAAAGACAAGGCTGCCTGTCATGGCTTTCTTTAGGAGTATGTAGGTTTGGATCACAAGGACATAAGCACCAGCATCACAGTAGTGCTGGAATTTGTTTCAGGCTAGATAGTTCAGGTAACACCAGCAAACAGATGTTGTATCAGCATGGACACTCAGCCTAGACTGATATATTTAGTGCCTTGGAGGAGCCTTACAGGGCATGCTGAGCTCGGTGCTGCCACAGTTGGCCTGTTAAGGAGTATCAGAGCCTGTTACATGGCAGCTGCAGTAGGTTGGATGCACCTTCAGAGGAGCAACGTATCTGAGTGCACAAATGCTTTTCTAACAGAAGGCTCAAGGTATCCTTATGACATCGATGTCTGGCAAAAGTCGCTGACAGACAGGAATGAATATTTTAATTGCTAGGCAGAATTTGGAGAAATATGTTACACAGGCATTTGTATGGAAGGTCTTTTTTTTTCTGTTACGTTTACATGAAATTTGGGCATTGCTGTGCATTTCAGTAGAGGGGCTCGGGCACAAGGGAGTCACATTCTGGGATGAGGTGTTTTGTTTCACTGTCATCAGCATTATTCCAAAAATTATGGAAAATGCACTGCCTAGAAGGCTGGCAGTTCCTTTTGATGTGGGAATTGCTAGCCCCATGATGTCTGTGGCTGCCAAATGGCTGAGCTGTTGCTTTCTCCTTGCTGCTTGTGAAGATGTCCTGTAAATTGGATTGCCATCCACTTTTCCATCTCAGGTGTGTTAGCAGGCATGGCAGCATGCTGGCACACGTGTCTCTCTCAGGTTGGAGGTCAGTGCCGTGGTACACAAACATTCCTGTTCATCATCATGTGAAGCCTTTTCTCTGACTTACTCATTTTCAGACGTGGTGGGATTTACTGCATACCCAAGCCTGCCTCTCCTCTCTATATTGTGTTACTCATGACTAGATGCCAACATCCTGTTACACCTACCCCAATACAATGAGAGTTAGTGTGCATCTCATTCTTCCAGCTTTTTAATGTGTTTTTAGAACCTTTTTGAAGTGTGAACCTTTCTGAATTATATATGGTTTAAATTAATCAAAATATCATCCTTCTTTTAAAGAACAGATTTTGTATTTGCATTGGTACTGCCTGGAAAACGTCGTTTGTTGATATTCAGACCAGAGTACTGCTGCTTTTGCATTCTGCCTGATAATTTGACTGTCCCACTTCTTGTGAGGAAACCTCCAGGCAATTCCCAGGAACCTCTTTGAAGTTTGTATTCAGCAGAAGACATACAGGCATTAGATGGTCAATGGGAAAAAAAACCATAGTTAATACAGGTTACTTTGTTAATCCAGGATACATATTAATGTGGCAGGATGTCTTGTGAATGTGGCAAAACATGGACCAGCTGGCTGTACCTTGTTTTACCCCTGAATAATGGGAGTCCTACAAGAGAAATACTACAGTAGCATTTAAACATAACTGCTTTCCATTTTACTGTCTTTTTGAGTTGTATTTCAGCTTTTTTTGTTACTACTACGGGACTAGGCTGATCAGTTGTATTTCTCTGTCTGGTATGTTCAACACTCCAAATGATTGTTGTGGTTTTAGCCTCTGAACGGGTTTTGGAGATACTGGGGTGGAAATTGCTAATGCAGATAACTGTTAAAGGAACAGCTGTCATCTCAGGAGCTTCATGCAATTAGTTTAGTGCTTAGGGAACTTCCAGGGCCTGGAGCAGCTCTGGGCATGCTTGTGTGTGGGTGCACGGTTTCTCATGTGTCAGATCTTTTCTGTGTGCACAAATCCACTCTGTGTGTCTCGTACATACAGTAGCAGTCTGATATTTCTAGTCTGGGGCATGCTGTGCTCTCTTTTCTAGTTAGCCAGGTTTTTAATGGTGCCTTTCTCCTTTTCCATGTTTATCTGGAGGACTGATAGCTCAGTGTGTGCCCATTTTTTGATGAATAGCATCTGACCTCTCTTGCTGGCAGTGAGAAGGGAAATTAATTTACTTTTGATCCCTTAGGAAAAGGGGCAGAGGCTGCAAGGTTGCATTGGCATCATTTCAGGAGTGCGCAAATCAGAGATCGCTGCACTCCTCTTATCCCAGTCTGTGCTTCAGTCTTCTGTAACTTCACATCTGAATGCTGTGTGATAGCTACCTAGTATGTGTTGAACTGAGGGGGCTAAAGTGAAGTATTAAGTTCATTAATCGAGCTGCTCAGCTGACAGTTTTAACTACTACTATGCTGTTGCGGTTTCTGTGTAAGATGGAGCTGTACTTTTATTAGTGGTCTGTCTCGAGCAAAAAACAAAGGATAGCTGCAGCAAAGCACTATAAACAGATACTACACTCACATACATCCAATAATAATTCATCTTTTTAGCCTTTTAGAATTTATTCTAAAGGAATAAGCAGAATCTGCAATAGCATTTTAATTCTGTTTTCCTCTCATCCTAAATCAGCATGGTAGCAACCTGTAAGCTTAGTGCAGGATTGTCTGTGCCCCAGAACCCCTTTCCAGAGGCTAAAGGGCATGGTGCTCCTCTATGGTAGGTTACCATGAAGCAGGGATCTTCCTTAAGGTCCTTCCTTGGCAAAATAGCTGCAGATATGGTACAAATACATTGGCATCACCGAAGTCTCAGTTAAAGAACAGCAGGGGAAGACCATCTTTAGTGGAACAGACTGCTGGAAGAGGCCTGAAGTTGCATTCATCTAGATGATGATAGTGGTCTCCCTAAAAAATACATAGCTATGGTGATGTAAGTTGAAGGTTGGTTGGTGGAGAGTGATTTCTGTGCAGTTGTAGGGAGTCTTTGAGTTAAAAACATGTCAGACCTACATGCTGTGCTAAAGTGGGACAAGATGTAGGAACCTTATGTAATTATTTTAGTTACAGCAACTTGGGCTGATTTGTGATTATCACTACTTGTGTTTTGACATGAAAAACTATGCCCATTTTCTTGTGTATTGCTGTGTATCACAAAATGAGTGTCTGCCCCTTGCACTTCTGAGAGTTCAGAGAATACGGTGAGGCTATGCTGGATATTTTGGGATGACTGCCTGATAATACAGGAATTTTATATATTTTTTTTCTCTATTATAGACCCTAAAGCGACAGAGCCAGTTGGCACTCTATTTCTTTAACACTATTCTAGCTCATGGGGATCTACGGAACAACAAACTAAACCAGCTTTCAGTCAACCTCTGGAATCTTGCTCAGAAGCATGGCTTTGCTGACACCAGTACTATGGTAAGGAAAAGGGGTAATGCAGGGAAATTGTAGTTCTTAAGATCTTTTTGAACTCCTCGTTTGAGAAAAGGTAACATTTCTTTATCTGAATAAAGCCAATAATTTTACAAGTTGCTGTCTTAAAAAATAAATTAGTCTAAACCCCACTTATTTTTAAATGCTTCTTAAGAAATAAGCAGCTTGTCTTACTTCAAGTGGTCTGTATCTTTCTGGCACTTTTAACATGTATTTCACACATTAAGGAATGTGCAAATGTTGAGTGCTATAACTTTTCTCAGTACAGAAAACTATGTTTAAGAGAAGTACAACATTTTTATTAGTGGAAGGAACTGCATGGTGTAAGCTTGGAAAGTGGGTGTTTTAGAGCCTTTAAGAAAGGTATACATGATAAGCAGCTCTGGAGCAAGAAAAGCAAGTGCTCTTGTAGCCAGTGACATTTAGGGAAAATCATGAGTGTCTATTCAAAACACCTTCACATAAATTAAGTGATGGCCTGTGAACTGAAAACAAAGACACTAAAAATCTCAAAATACCTTTCTTTTGTACCCAGGTGACAACACTAGAATACATCAAGAAGCGCAGCAAACAACCTGAAATGAGTCACTTCACAGATTTGGCCCTTCGGCTTCCTCTGCAGTCCAGGACCTGAGGAATGCCGCTTTCCCAAGGAGTCACCTGCACAAGGGAGTGTGTTGCCAAGGCCCAAATCACTGATCTGGATTGTGACTGGAGGAGTTCAGTGTATTTTTATTTTACTTAGTTGGACAGATTTACTTGGACACAAGTAAAGGTAAAACTGTTCTGAGTGCAATAATTTAACCTGAATTTGTTTCCAGTTTTACCTCTACATTCTTATTAAATGCTGATTTAGATTTAGTTAATGGTATTTTGAACCTCTGTGGTTGCAAAAGCCTTTAGAAAGCTAACCTGTTGTCATTTTAGCAACAAAGAAAGAAGATAAACTGCATGGATCAGTTCACATCTTCCACGCTTCATCCCACATGCAGGATAGTCTTTCTCCTCTGTAGAAACCAGCATTTCAATATAATAATCCTACTAAGCCATCTTTCTGCTTTGGGAAGCTGCCAACATTGGATTGGTCAGTTCCAGTAGAAGAGAAAAATGGCTGAGGTGTTCTTGTCCTAATTTCTGCAATATATTTTCATGGACATGTTTATGCTTTCGTTTTAGTTCAGTGTTGTTTTGTAAAATGGAAAGAATCTTTTAAGTGCTGTCTGCAAAGAAAAATGGAAATGTATGCAAAGTACTCTGTGTTTGCAAAGTACACTATCCCTGAATAAAACAATTTGCAGTTCATCTGTTTGTTCTTGGGGACTTTGTATACAAATTTGTCACTTCACCCTCGTGGAATTAAGTTACATGTACTGCTATTACATCTAATAACATTTCACTCTCACCACTTCTGTCCCGTGGTAAGGAGGAACCATGCTGAGACCTTGCATCTATTGCTGGGTTTGCTTAGTGGCATTTTAATGAGCTAAATCTGCATATAGATATTAAGATACATTTTTGCACAAAACTGCTTTATTTTGTTAAGGCTAAGCAAGTAATCAATTTTGCCAGAACCATATGTTTAAGGAGTTAGCAAGCTGATAATAAATTATTAAAATTATTAAAGCATTCTTGCTGCCTGTTTTTCATCTCCTCCGTGATTACAGAAGCAGGATACATCTAAAATACGTATTTTGTGTTAAGGTTGTAAAGAAATGAACCAGGACTTTTTTGTCCTGATACAGGCTGTAGCTGAAACCTAAGTAAAATTGCAGGAATACAAGATAACTATGAAATAGTATCAGCTTGATAAAGAACCTTTCCAACTTTAGTACATGGCCATTTTGATTATACTGATGTTCCTTAAAAATTTTTTTATCTAGTGCACATAGATATTGAAATGATATGTTACCATGTCCCACTTTAATTTAGCTTTCCTTTTTGCTGCAGCTGCACAAAACTCTCAACAGTGCGGAGATGATTCTTCGTGTTGGGTTTGGAAACGTAAGCCACAAACTGGGTAAATGGGATTAAACTCTGAGCCCTGTAAACCACCAAGTGGGTCACATTAAGCAGCTGTGGTATGGCAGAAATTGCCCTCTGGGGGCAAATGTACTGCTCTAAACCCAGTGTGGAGTTCCTTCAGACTCTGTAAAATAGAAACTCTTACAACAGGCTTACAGACATGCCCACTGTTCCTCCTTCCATGCAGGCATCCATTTTTGCCTGTTGTCTTTGAAGCACAGTATTACTTTCATTCCTTTATCGATGCAACACCACCATGGGAAATGTTTTACTACTTTTATTAGTGCAAAAACAGCTCAACAACAGGCAGAAACTCTGCTTAGTTATCAGAAGTAAACTGTATAAAAATTTAGCTTAGAAGCTAATGCAATCACTCTAATAAACTGCTTTTAGCTAATTTCCATGTTAAACTAATTTTAGTTAAAACACTCCACTTATTAGAATCACAGAGTAGTTAGGGTTGGAAAGGACCTTAAGATCCTCTAGTTCCAACCCCCCTGCCATGGGCAGGGACACCTCACACTAAACCATGTCACCCAAGTCTCTGTCCAGCCTGGCCTTGAACACCGCCAGGGATGGAGCATTCACAACTTCCCTGGGCAACCCATTCCAGTGCTTCACCACCCAGCAGGAAAGAACTTCTTCCTTATATCCAATCTAAACTTCCCCTGTTTAAGTTTTAACCCGTTACCCCTTTTCCTATCACTACAGTACCTACAGTACTGTACAGTATTAGACCTCCTCTTTCTTCTATACGCAGCACATACACAGGCCAGAACAAGTTTATCTGCTTGAAAAAAGCTGACAGTTTTTTTCCCCCGGTATGAGTCTTGATTTTGAAACTACATTTCCATGTGTATATTATTATCAAGAGAAAGGTGCCAGGCCACAAAGCTGCAGTTGAACAACATACTGGTATATGTTATGCAATTCTAGATAGGGAAAAAGTTCTTATCTAAAGGCAAGGCTAGGACTAATATCACCTTCAGCATCTTGTCTGTGGTAGTGCAAAACCAGTCATTACCCATCCAGGACTGGCTCTGCAGCAGAAAGCTGTATGTGCTGTCACTTTCTTCCTAAATGAAGTCACTAGTTGACGTTTTCTTACCTGTTCCTTTATTTTACGTCAAGTTTTTTGCTAGGCAAGTAGCTGAGGGCCTGAATTCAGCATTTGTCTTGGAACAGAAAATGACCTCCACTGCCTGGGTTTAAGTAAAGCAAAAGCTGAAGCATGGAAGTGCTGGCTGAAGCCAGTCACTGAACTTTGAGATCACTGGTGAAAAACAGACTTGCCCTGAGGTAGTGCTGGTTTTAAATGACACTATAAAGGAGATGTTTCCTCAAAGACCCTGCAGGAAGTGGTTCAGCATCTTCTTCATCCCAGGTATAGGAATGGATTCATAGCAGCCCTTTAAGCTGGAGCCTCTCCATAATTTTCACTTCTTCTCGGGAGTTGCCCAAAATGTATCATCAGATTTGTAGGCATGTCAGTAGTGTTTCTTCAAAGTAAAACACCATCGCTTCGTACCGCTCACTGAGCGTAAAAATGTCAAGATTTTACAGAACACCAAAATCCTTTTGAATCACTGAGGTAGTGTCCTGGGTTCAGCAGTAGGAGTCATTTTTCTCCTTCTTAGTAGCTGGTGCAGTGCTGTGTCTTTGACTTTCAGCTTGGGAACAGCACTGATAACACCGATGTTTTTAGTTGCTGCTTAGCAATGTTTACTCTGACCAGGGACCTTCTGAGTCTCATGCTCTGCCAGGGAGGAGGGGAAGCCAGGAGGAAGCAGAGACAGGACACCTGACCCAAATAACCAAAGAGGTATTCCATACCACAGCACGTCATGCCCACTGTATAAACTGGGGGGCAGTTACCTGGAAGGGGAGATCACTGCCGGGGTTGGGCTGGGTATTGGTTGGCGGGTGGTGAGCGATTGTATTCTCTTCCCTTGTTATTTCCCTTACCATTGTTATTATTGGTGGTAGCAGCAGTGGTTTGTGTTATACCTTAGTTACTGGACTGTTCTTATCTCAACCCGTGGGAGTTACATTCTTTTGTTTCTCCTCCAGGCGTGGGGGGTGGGGGAGAGGAAGGGGGGTAGTGAGAGAGACTGCGTGGCTGAGTTTAAACCACACAGATGTAGCTGAAAATAAGGTTATAAAATCAGCATTTTAAAAAAATTGACTAAGTTTCAGCTAGTTACAGGCATTGCCCATGTAGCTGCAGTCTTCAAAGCAGACTGTCTCTTGCCTTGTAAAAAATATTGTAAAGGTATCAAAAACTTACTGCTTAGCTGAAGTGAGGACTCAGCTCTAGTTCATGCAGTTGACAACTTGTAGTACAAGTGCCTCATAAATCAAATTTCTTAAATATATCTGTTTTCAAGTTAAAATGATGTGGGAAGTGAAAAGAAATTTGCCAGTTGAATTTCTATTCCTTTTATTACTTCGGAGTTTTAATCTTCAAATTTTTTAGATCTGGATGTATATTTGTCTATGTATACTTTTTTGTTGGCAGCAGGTTGAAATCCAAGACCAATTCCTCTATGTTGCCTCAAGTCCATCGCTTTATCAAATTCCATCTTCAGAGCCTGCTGTAACTTCTCCTCCGCTTCCCTGTTCAGAGCCATGTTTGGTTTGTTTGTAGTTGCTGAGAGATTTTGAATAGGACCAGAGCCCTTTTTAAAGCCACCCATCAGTCTAAGAAACTTCATTTGTTGCTCAGAACTTTGAAAAGCAGCTGTACTCCACTGGCCAAACTTTGTATCCTGTGAAGCAAAACAAGGTTAGTGCTAAAATTAAATAATACCAAGATTAAGGACAACAATTTCTGGCTGTGTACCTTGAGAACAGAACCAACTACAACAACCCAACAGGGCTCAGAAACAGTAATTTTATGAGTAGTATCTCTCGAAGGACATGATAAAAAAATGACACAACCCTGCATGAGTGCATCCTCATTTGCATTTCAGCCCATTTAACCTGGAGACAAGGTTTAATGCACTTTGAGAATCTCCTTTCCCTCTGTCTTAGGAACCTTGGCTTTTCTGCACTGTGGATAATACTCAAAGAGCCAGATATTGTCCAATCATTTCTCTTATTCTAAGACAACCGACAGCTTAATCCTCTTTCACTCTGTCACTTTGTGCAGTTATCTTCTCATTTTCCTGTTGCCTCGTTTAGGTATCTGTGGGTTTTAGCAATGTTTTAGCACATTTTGGAGACAGTGTTCAATCTGGCTCTCAAGCTTTGAGTAATATTTGCAGTCTCATCCCACTAATATCGCAAGGGTGCAAAAACTGAGGGTGAATCCTTATCTGACAGGACTAAATATAGTACCCTGAAAGCCTCCCTCCCGTGCAGCTTGCTCTGGTCCTTGTATTCGCCTCTCACTGTATTCTTTGAACTAGTTCACTCCTTCAGGATTTCTGTTTTGTCTGCAGCTGTGTCCCTTCTGAGAGAACAGCCAATGTCCAAGTAAAATCAGGCTTCAGCCATTTGTGGATTACCAAAGACACATCATATGATTTATAAAGTTCATGAACTTTTGGCTTACCTAAGAACAAGCTTCATTATCTAAGGATCTTATTTGACTCCCGAGTTATATCTAGGAGCTCTGCTGTCATTTATAACTGTTTTTGGCAGAACCGCTACTCCTAATTTTTTCTTTAAAATTGGGGGTGATACTAAATGGACTGAGCTGGCTACATCAAAGGAAAAATGTGAATTTAGTGGCGTGTCTTATGGAAGCCTGAAATCCTTCCAACTGAACAGTTCCAGCTTGCATGAAACAGTCATTCTCCACTCGACAGCCAACATGACACACAGCATGCTACTCAATATTGCAGGCAAGCTGTAGCAGGCTTTTTAAGCTAAAAAAATGCAAGGCTGGAGTGTCATTCACTATGAGAGGCCAGAATACCTGCTGTTAAAAGAGCTATCCATAGTACTTCAGTATTTTTACTATGCTCAAAGACAAATTACTGTATAAGCCCAGCTCTGTGACAGATGCATGTGCAGATACACATAAATACATGTCCTCCCTTTGGCATGGGAGACATCTGCACAGATGCAGAAATAATTATGCCTTGTCAAACTCTGTAATTTCTTTTAAGTGAAGCACTGGCAGGCACTACACATTGCTTTTGCTGCATTTCCAGCTCACTCTGTGAAGCTGATGAATTAATTTCCTATTCTTCTGTGTACTCCTAAACAGAGACAGATCAGCACCACAGAACGGAGATCCCCTGCCAAGGATGTCATTTTTCTCAATGACTTCAAAGACTATTAGATAGTTGCAGTTCCAGAGCTATTGCAGTCTGCCTCCCACTATGTAAAAACCTACAGGAGTTGTTTCTGGTGTTTCATTGAGGTATATTCCAACTTTCTAGGCTTACTGGTAGTCTTATCAAACAACTAAGAATACTGAATTACAAGCAAAGCTTTCTTTCTGAATCTTTTTACCACTGCTACACTCCTGCCACAATTTCTACCCCATTCCTGTAAATGTGTCAGGAGGCAGGCTGAATAGGATGCAAAAGCAAAGAATAAAGAATTATCTTTCAAAGAGGTAGAAGAAAGATGTAAAAGTTAGGAGAGGACTGACTGTAAATATCACACGTGTTATCAGCCGTCATCCCTTTTACCTTTCTATGTTTACCCCTGTTTCTTAATGTCTTCCACGTAACAATTCAGAGACAATTCAGTGACTGCTATATCCATAGTCTAGAATTATTTGTATTTCAGAGTCAGCAGAAAACACTTCTGTAGCATTTTGTCATGGCTCATTCTCCAGAGAAACCAGACTAAATGTTGCTTTTGAGGGCTGATGCTGGGAATTAGAGCACTGTACAATGCCAGCTGCTGTTGGGAGTTCACTGGTCAGCTTGCAGACTCTCCTGGGATTGTACTAACTTGTTCTAGAGCATTCCCTTAAATTTACAGTCAAAAAGGAGGAACGTTGTGGCAAGCCTTGTACCTGAGCCATGTACAAAGAGTACAGTGCCTTTTTCAGGAACTTGCTCTGTGACACAGTATTTCTGTCAGATCATGATCTAAGTTCATACATACCTGTTTCACTTTGGGACTGAAAGCCTTAGTTTTGCCAGATTCTCTATCGATTTCTTCTTGCAGAGCCTGTCGCCTCACCTAGCATGCAGAAAAAACAGCACAAGACACTATTTTCTGTGTGTTAAATGAGTTAATGTTATTTACAATGAAAAGATAAAAGAATTCGTTCTCTTCAGAATTTTGCAAGGATAGTTAAAAGGTTGCATGTGATCCATTTACACTCTCAACAACAGAACTGTGATTTTGCTAGTGGTATTTTAAATGAACATTTTGCTGTATCAGATATATTTAGTCTTCTAACTGCAGGTAACAGCTACGCTGAAACTGCCAAAGTTAATGAGACGCAAAGAAACCTGTATTTAACTTAATAAGCTACTTAGACATTGACTGGAGCTGTACATTTTGGACTTAACCCATGGAAGGTAAAACACACTTTAAGCAGAGCTCTATCTAGGGAAATCTTGGCATAGACAAGCAACAAAGGTTTTTTGTTACAAATTCTATGCATACAATAAATGCTGTATTGCTTTAAAGCTTACACAATTAAGACAAAGCATACCTTGTCTATGTTAACTTCATCACAGTTTCCTTTTTTTTCCTGTACAATAATTACATCATCCACATGTTCCTGTAAAACGGTAAAAAACCTTGTATGGATGTTTTTATCCATTCTGGTTAATTAGAATTTACATAGCTCTGACTACAAAAGTAGTAAAACCACTGAGCAATAAATTAGTACTAATGTGAGGCAAGAAATAGTCAAATTTAAGCTGGAAATGCCAATTAAAGCTGTGTATTTCTATGGGGAGACTTTCTCCCCAAGGAAGAGATCCTTTTTTTTCCTTTTAAACAAAGAGCATAAGGGTTTTCTTTGGATTCACACATTAAAATGGACCTGCCCACATCATTGGCACATACACTAATGTTTGCAGACAGGGTCATTTCAAATTAAACCACTTCATAACAGTTTAAGTTTATACTTCAAGTAGGGGGCAGAAAGAGTGAAAGTTAACATAAATTCAAAAACCTGGAAAGAGCACAGGAAGAGGTGCAGACATACATAAAGTGTCTCCTACAATGGCAGCAAACAGCACTTTAGTTCCACATTTGGGAGTGAGGAATGGGGAGCTGATGTGGAGACAGAACAGCTCCAGCAGGTATGACTGGGCAGGACAAGAAGAGGTAAATCAGTGTCAGTCCCCAAGTAAATACTGATACTACTCTGAAGTGCAGCCCTTCAGCAGGTTCTGCTCCCACTGACTGGAACTTACAGATCAGCCTTTCCTTTCCAAATTGGTAATAAGGGTAAGATTTTGGGGCATCCGGTGTAATGGGGTAAGTAGGAGGTCCAGGATGGGTAAATTAGAGCCATAAGCTTTAGACCAGCCTGGAAAAGGTGGCCAAAGGGAAGATCTATTGATACAGCTAACATAATAATCCAAGCATGAAATAGCCAGGGAACGCCAGGACAAGGAAAAGATTTGTCACATACTTCTGTCAGCCAAAGCTGCTGTTACTTTTTTTAGGGTTTATAGTTTTATTTAAAGCCATGAATGATTTAGTTCATTTTCCAAAGCCACCATTTATGTACTGATTCCACACACACACAAGTACATGCACCATTAAAAATGCGAGAACACTGTCTGCAGTAAGGAGAGCTTGTTCTTTTGGATGAAAAGATCAAAACCCCAATTTACTTCTAGATGGCCTGGTACTGTCTTTTCAGATCTATTCAAACAAGCAGAACTGATGTGACAGGATTCTGCAAACAGCTGCAATGTTACTTTTTTTTTTTCTAACTGGAAGGTCAAGTGGAAGATGAGGAAGGAGGAAGGGTGCACCCTCATCCCTGCCAGTTCACAGCCTGTTGCTGGCTTGCTGAGGGTTGCTGTGTGGCAAAAATTACCCCTGCAGGAATGGTGGTCTTCCCCCAGCTTCATGGAAGAGGAGCATGTTCACATGTGGTAGGATTCTGCTATCTGCAGGCAAGTAATTTCAAAGAAGTAAACCAAGTCATCACTCTGCCCAAGGTGACAGTAACGGTCTCCAATTGGAAAAACCATGATCATTGACATAAAGTGGGTATCACTCTACATTGTCTTGAAAAACTCACTCATTTGTTTGCAGCACAAGCCCCACAGAGGATTTTTCAAGGCATGCAGCAGTGTGTGAGACACTGTAGACTAGAAAACGTGTCAAGACTATGGCACAGTTAAATGAAAGACTGACATTATCCGCCATTTACTACAACAGTGTCTTTTGGTCTGGCAGGAACTAGATTTCTCTGGAACTGATTTACCCAGACTTCTCAATCTTCAGGACAATTTCCCTGAAGTGCTTCTTATTATTAAAGGTCAGAGCTGAATATGGGAAAGAGAAGCAACACATGCATCATCCTACGTCCTTCTCCTCAATTGTTTGCAAGGTATTTGCTGTGTTTTCCATTGTAATTCATCATGAGATTTTACTTGTTATTAGGCTTATCTTGCCTCCACAGAATGTGAACAGCTACAAGAATCTAAATAATGTCTAACAGTCTCAAAAAGTCAGTGTCAATTTAATTAGAAAATATATGCCAGCAATAAAACCATCTTGTCCTTTGAATGGTCAAACAGAGAAACCTAAGGACAAAGCCCCAAACATCTGCTCACCTGGTGACTGAGAAGCATACACACTCCCAACACAAACCTTTGTGGAAAAGCCTCTACCTGTGTCTCCATGGACACTGAAGAACCTGCTTACATAAAATCTGTATTGAATTATTAGCCAGATACCAGAAAGCTGCTGGGTTTCCACAGAACATGAAGAAACTGCATACAGGAGTGCGTAACAACACGAAGCACACCATGAAGCTGGCTGGAGAGGCAGCCAGTGCTGCAGCCTGCCCTGTCCCTGGTTTACAGAAATCTTCAATGATGATTTATTTACTAGAGCTTGACTTTTAAACAAGCCAAATCCCCGAATTCTTGATAAAAAACAACTGGAGTGCAGTTTCCCATTACCTCTGAATATCAAAGCAAGCTCCTAGTCACTTGCAGTTAGCCATTTTTGTTTAAGTAGTAAAAATACAGGTAGGTACCTATTGAATTTCTAAGCATCTCACAGCTTTATTCCCAATGATAACAACAGAGGTTAGGCATGTAGGTACTAACTTTAGGCACTTAAATAGCTTTAAAATAAGAACCTAATCAGATTTTAAAAAAGGAGCTAAAAAAAAGTTAAAGCAATAAAACAAGATCTTAATAGCCTTTTTTTTGAGGGGGAGGGGGGAATTGGGGAGCGAATCAAAGAAAAAACCTCTGTATTTGTGTATTTCAAATCTTCCATCAGTTCCTCTCCATGTTTGTTTCACCTCAGAAATGGCAGTACTCCAAGACTCTAGGATGGGATTTCCTTTAACAGCCAGTCTGGATATAATTCCAGTTACTTTCAGGTATAATTTACAGCTCTTGCATCGTTTTATTGTCTTGCATTGATTTACTTTATTAAGAATTTGTGTTTAGGTTGTTCTCTAGTATTTTTCTATCAGAATTCATACATCAGTGCTCTAGGCCTCATCTACACTTTGGATTTGTAGGATTTTCTCTAAAGTTTTGTCCAAGTTAGATGACAGGTTTTGGCTAAATTTCCCCCTTGTTTCTAACACTGCAATTTCAGCATTAACAGCAGCAAAAGCTTAAGAAAAAGTCTAACACAGTTAGATGCACTCATGCTGCCAATGTTACCAACCTGCTCAGGTTAAATGACATGGTATTAAAATCCTATTTTACAGGAGTGCTGCCACTTTGCCAAGAGCAACTAAAGGAAGGACAGAACAACACTATGTCTGTACATACGAGTTTTCTTTTTGGGCCAATACTTGCTCTTAGTTGTAATATTTACATTTTCACAGCTGAAACACGATCACTACAAGAGTGTAGTGTAGCATTAAAAACCATTTTGCAGTGTTTTACAACTACTACATGCTGAAATCAACAGATCAGCTGATCCTGCTTCTTGAACCCAAGAGAAGGCCCCTACTGACCTAAGTGTATCCCAATGGTCTGAACAGGCTTAGCAGCCTGCAGGCACAAAGTGCCTACCTAAAAAGCTTTCAACTCCTTAGCAGGATTCCTTAGCAAAGACATCCTTTTCTTTACAACTTACCAGTGCCTCATTTCCCATGTCTTCTCTTTTGATCTTTTCTGTGTTTGCTTTTGAACCTGGTTCTTCAGCAGAGTCCTGGCGTGATTCTTTTTTCCATTTTTTCCTTTTTCCATCACGGCGTATGTGGTTACTGTGGCACAATACCCCATCTACAGTGCCCCCTGTGACACATTCTGTTTGCTTCATTTCCCTCTCTTGGTTCTTTTTAGTGCTTTCGAGTAGTGTTATTTTTTGGTTTTTTGATGGACTGTCATTGTTTAACAAAACTTTTGAATCCTCCTCTTTCTGAATCTTCTTTTTCTTCTTGATGACTTCACGATTATCCTTTATATTCTTCCTGCTTTTCTTCCCAGAAAGCTCTTCTTCCTCAGACTCAACTTTTTGCTGGGCTGGGAGATGCTCATCTGGAACACTGTGACTGTAGTCTTTATTATCTGTATGTGTTAAGGAAGAAACATCTTTTCTTCTCTTCTTCTTCTTGGTCTCTCTGCTACTTCCAGAGTTCTCAGCTGTGTCCTCTTCCTCTCTACTTGTCCATGTAATTTCCAGGGCATTATTTCTTTTCCTTTTTCCAGAGTCACTTAATGCAGTGGGGCTATCAGAAACTCCATTGGTATTGTCCTGATTATCTGTTTGTGGTAAAAAGGAGTCAGGCTTATCTTTTTTCTTCTTTCTCTTCTTTCTTCTCACATAATTCTTCTCCCCATCATTATGGATAATATCTGTAAAAGGTTTTTGTGAAATACATTTCTGTGGGGTTTTAGGAACTTTTTCAGCCTGTTCATGTTCACTGTCCTGGATGTCCTCTAATGAACAAGAAAAAATGCTTTTCTTCTTTTTTTTCTTGGTTACTTCACCATCCAATTCCAAATTCAAAGAGGTCTTCTTTCTGCTTTTTTTAAATGCAAATCCATTTTCATTAGTACCATCTGCATGGGGATTTGAAAGCTCCACATCACGACTCTCATTATTCTCCAATGATAAGGAGGAATGACACTGGGCTTTTTTCTTCTTCTTTTTGACAATTTTAATTTGTTCCTCCGATTCTTCTTTAGGTTCTGAATCCAGATGGCCTTCTACATTCACAAAGCTTTCTGAATGTGCTTCTTTCAGTAATCTAGAGCCAGTTTTCTTTTTCTTCTTCTTATTTTTCAGTTCTAATTGGTCTAAATGCTCATCTTTTAATTTTTTCTTTTTCCTTCTCTTTGTTTTTGTCTCAAGCTCATCATCATCCTCAATTTTAATGACATTTTGAACATCTTTCTCAGTTTTAGTGACAGTTTGGCTCCTACTCCTTTTAGCTTTTTTCTTTTTTTGTAGAGGTTCCTCATGAACTTCTTTTATCATTCTAAAAACATGAAATGGAGATGTTAGTGCACAGCTTCAACAAGTCCCAGGCTATCTGGTCTCCCTTTACTCTGAAACCATTCTGTATCTCATCACTCTTTTTCCAGTTTCACAGTTTGCTTTCTGTGATAGAAGGAACCAAGAAGTGCTGCACTGAAAACAGTGTACTGGAGTGGCCACAGCGTGGTTTTTCATCTTCCTTACTGCTGCCCTTGTTTGTTTAGAACTTTTTATGTGTCTCTCTGCCAGCTGCCCAGCATGATCTTTTCACAGGTTTAGCTACTCTCTAAAACATCCTTCCTAAGTGACAAAGCGGATACTTACTATATGTGTGTGTATGTATGTATGTGTGTGTGTGTATATATGTGTGTATACATATGTGTGTGGGGTTAAGATGGTTTTCCACACATGTACAACTTTTCACTTATTTAGCACTGAACTTCACATCCCTTTCTTGCCCACTTGGCATTACAGTATCCTTTCAAGGCACCTTCGTAATAACCTTGAGTTTGCTTCTGTTTATGATTGCTTGTCCTTGCTCTGTGTTTTTGGGACACTCGTGCCTATGAAAAGGTTACAGCAGACCTCTGTGCCTGTGGTACCCACCCGGCGACAGCCCTGCCTTTGCTGAGGAACCTAGATGCTCCCATCCTTTAATCAATAACTAACCCACAGGGCTCCTTAAGTGCCTCTTACACCCCTGCCGCAATCCTTCAAACCCCAAGTGTACCACAGCACACCGCGGTGACCCGCCCGGCTGGGCCCACCCAGCTCCCGCTGCACTCCGGCCCCCGTTAGATGGACGGAGCGCGGAGGCCCCCCCATATGGGCACACACCATTTACCGCCGCCGCTTACCTGCCGCGGCCACGTGCAGCTCCGCCGACCCGGAAGGGGAACGTGGGCACGCCCGCCCCGCCGAGGGGACCGGTGGCGCTGTTGCCGCGGCAACACACCACAACACAACGCAGCATGGCGGAGGGCGGGCGAGAGCCGAGCCTCTGGGAGCGCGTGTGCGCAGGTGGGAGCCGGGACGTGCCGGGGGCGGCCCGGCCCTGAGCCCGCTGCGGGCACCGGGAGCGTGGGCCCGGCCCTGACCCCGCGGGCACAGCCCCGCAGCCTCGGTCACTCGAGGCTCTTCCAAGCTGCTCCTCGCTGCTGCAGCGTTCAAGGGGGCTCCTGCCCGGCTCTTGGCGGAGAGGCGCTCGGTCTCAGCAGCGCTGTGGAGCCGGCGGAGGGGCTGGCTGTACCTGCTAAAACCCGCTCTTCGCACCGCTGAGAGCAAGCCCCGAAGCGGTGCCGCTCCCGAGCGTTATGTCTTCTTATCGTCACCAACTTCTGACAGAAACATACCTCTGCGCGTGTTCCCGCTGCCAACAGGGCCACATGTACCCAGCTTACCGCAGTAGTGTCGTGGCCCGTGGCTTACCGCACAGCAGTCTGCGCCCTGCGTGGAGGCAGCTTTGTGGGTTATCCTGGCAGCGGAGTTAGACTGTTGCCTTGGGGAAGTAGAGAGGTGACGATGTTACTGCTGTTCACGGCAAGTTCTGTTACCCGAGCCTGATTCTAATAGCAAAAGTCTTGGCCTTTTCCCAAAGTCAGAGTGCTGAGGCTGGTCAGGAAGCTGAGAGACCGGCACCGTGGCTTTGTGGTGGGCTTCTCTTCAGTTAGCACTTCATAATGCCTTAAAAGTAGTTACTTTGTGTTAAAATGGCAATTTTAAATGCAGGGATAAACTTTCTTATTCTAATATAACTCATCTGAGCCATGCGTAGTATGTGTGGAAGTGGCAATGCCAGTAAATCCAATTAGAATGGTAGAATGGCAAACGGGTTTGGCTGTAGGAGTTTTCTGTATTGTGGAATCTCTAAGATTTTTTTTCATATCAGTTCCATTGTCCTCATCTTTTAATTTTATTCCCCTGGTTCACTCAGTAATCTATATGGGTCATGTACTGCTTTCGCCTTTTGTGTTTTGATTGATTGGTAGGTTGTTTTGAAGGTGGAGACCAATGCTTAGCAATGTCCTAGGGATTTAATTGCTTATAGAGGAATGCAAATTAAAAAAGCAGTATTATACACTGGTAAAACAATGGCTAATTCTATGCAAGCATCTGCATTTCACTTACATTAAAATATTCTAAATTGTTAGTTTAATTAAAGGTCTCTTTCTGTTAAAGGATTCTGTTATCACTGAGAACCTGGGACTTGACTTAAACCGCAGACAAGAGGCTCTGAAGTTCTCACTTGTTTTAAAACATTAGAATTCATGTTAAACATTTGTGGTATACTAAATTTTACTGTTTAAATCTGGAATAGGTATCTTTAGAAAGTGATGTTTGTTTAGGAGAAAAATAGTTATGTTTTTAAAGTCTTCTGAATAAATACTGTACTTCTTTTTACTTCCAGAGTATGAAGCAGAGCAGCCTCAATTTCCAGATGGTCCTGAATCAAAACAAGAATATGTGAGTATAGTTCAGTAAAAAAATCTGTATAGGGCTGGTTTTAGAAATATTTCGCATAACTAAATGGAAAAATTAGATACCCACAGAGTACACTCATTCATAAAATGAAAAAAAGAAAACCCAAACTCCAACCATATTTTGCAAACAACTTTCATGAATCAACAAACCTAATATTCCAAATAATTACTTTATTTAAAGCAACTTGGGTGGCGTTACACTAAAATTAGATTGGCAGCTGTGTTTGGTTTGTATGTCTCGCTGTCTTTTAGCTGCAACTGTCTGCTTCACAGGCAGGGCTCTGAAGCATGCCAGGAGCTCCTTTGGGTGGTGCTTGAGCAGAACGAGTACTGCAATACACGGGAGAGGGGAGCAAGCACAGCGACAGAGTTACTGCCCAGTGTCACATATATGATAGGTCACATAGACGTGGCCATTGAAATTAGTGGATTAAACCTGGTCAAAGTCGTTTGGAGTCTAATTTTGGTAAATTCAGTCTAGGAAGATTTGTTTGGCAGACATAAAAATTTAAAAAAGACAAACCAGTTTAAACCTTTGGCCCCAAAAGTTCTAGGAGCAGCAAGATTCTTTTGGGCATCTCATACAAAGTTAGCTTTCATTTAAATTAGGCATTTCTGTAGATGTATTATCTTACTATTCTTTGTTATTTTAAAGCTATTTTAAGACATGGTTTAAATTGTCTGACAGTGGGTCTGTTTAGACTTACCCTGTTTCCCCAGATGAAACGGGCTTCATTCCAGGCTGTTATTAAATTTGAATAGTGAACTCTGCTTGGGGCATTAGTCTGGGCATAATATATTGATATATTTGAGCATTCAAAATGAAATAATATACCTTGTTACACTGATTTTTTTGTATCTTGCATGTGTTAAAAAGGAATCTCTGCAGTTATTGACATACATTGTATTACAAGTGTAGTGGCCTGATCCCACCACCTGCTTTGCAGTAGCTAATGAATCCAGTTGAATATAAAGTGAAACTATTCAGGTGACGTAATTTTCATAACATATTTTCATAGCAAACTCTAATGTGGTGCATTCTTGGGGATAAAAGGCTGTACCTGTCTTTCTATAACAGGTGTAGCTCAGTGTCTCTTAAGAGTATTTTGCAGGCTCAGTGTAACAGTTCCTGCGCTCCTAAAAACATCTGTAAAATTGTGGGCTGTCTTTTTTTATGATATCCATAAATGTCTCTATGTGGGGAAACTAAGGATTTGTTCTGAATTTGTCTATGCTTTGTTTAGAAGGAAAGTTTATTTTCTTTATAAGGCAAGCATCAGGACTCCTGAACCATACAGAAACAAACATATCAACCTCTAGGTGGAAAATACTTATTCATAAAATTTTAATTTTCAAATTGCAAAGGCTAACATATTTTTTAAATTGTGATATCTCACCTTATTCTCTTAGAAACGTTCATATACCTTCTGTTAGGTTTGGATATTTTTATTGTGCTGGAACTGTGCAGAATTTTTTAAAGCTTAATTCTTTCTTTGAAAGTACTCATAAAATAATGAAACAATTTAATATTGAATTAGAAATTATGTTTTTTGACTGACTTTATACTTTTTCATGTTGAATTGGATTTCTTTTTTTTTTACAGTCTTAATTGGGATATTTATATAGGTTACATTTATCTTGAACAGGTGTCTTTGGAAGCAGGAATAGCACAGCCATTATGTATGGGACAATTTTATTCAGCCCCTGCAGCTGATACTTCTGTCCAACAGTTGCTTTCCGCACCCGAGGCAGATCCCCTTCCAGAACAACCTGATCCAAAAACGTGTAAGTAGGAGTATATTATCTTGAACCCTGCTGTGATTATTTTTCTTGCATTTGGCAAGGGTTTGTCATGTGTTATATTTAAAGTGTTAACAGCTACACCACCTTAAGTGGAATTTGCGTGATCGGAGCCCTGGTCTGTAAACAGGGAGCCAGCTTGGTCAATTGATCAATGGAAGAAAGCTCAACTGGTGCATCATGAGTCAGTAGCATTGTCTAGCTGTTAAGATAGGTTCTATCATCTCTTCCAAATAAGTGACATTTTATTTAACCACTTAAATCAGAGAAAGGCAAGCATTTTCTCCTCTAATTTAATAATGCAAAACTAGGATCAATAGATTAAACAGACAATTGAGTTTGAAAACTGCTTTCAAAATATCATCTTTGCCCATCTGCTTACAAATTAGAATGGAAACAGCTATAAAGTTTTTTTTCCTCCATTTTTATCTATTTCTATACTTTATAAAATTTACCAAGTAGCAGTGTGTTTTTATTATGCATTTTAGCCCTCCTGTTTGGCTCTTCCTCTCTTCCATTCATTTGTGCCCATTAGGAATTCAGGTTGCTAATCACAAGCAATGTTACCCTTGGCTATTATACATATATAGTGTCCTTCCAGTTATGAATATTTTTTGGCAGGACATGAACCAATTAAAGGTATAAAGCAGAGAATAAATTTTCAGCTGTATTGCCAGAAGAGAACACTTCTATGACTTAATCTTTACTGACCCCACCAAAACCTGAATACTTACTGAATGGCAGGCAGTCTGCCTTTAAATCAAGGACAGTCCTTTAGCCAATAAGCCATGCCTGCTTGTCTAGGATCCTAACAGGTTTTGGTTTGTTCATTTTTCTGAAGGAAGTGCTCTTATGCCTTCTTACAGGGTCAGGCTCCCTGTTCACTCTGGCCCAGGGGTTCAGTGCCTTCACAAAAAGGGGTAGAAGGCTCCTCCACTTCACCCAGTTTATGATGGTGAAAGGTCTTGTCAGGGATGATGGAGATGTGGGTCAAAGCTGAGAAGGAAAGGGTGCTTGAGTCTCTAAATTGAGCAAATGTAGCTATTAGGCTATATGTAGAGGAGCATAGGCCATAGCACTGCTAGTTTTTGGTGATAAAAGACTGGAACTGCTTGCTTCTGCATGGAACTCCATGTTGCCAATATGTGCGAGCACGTGAGGTATGGTAAGCAGTAAGGGCAGCGCAGTCAAACATGAGAGATGCAAACTGAGACATCCCTCTCGAGTTAGGAAAACTGGGTGTATGGAGGCACATTCAAATTTCTGAAGGATCTGGCAAGTAGGAAGTATTATATGAAAGAAATCACAGCATCACTGAAACATAACCTTGATTTTTTTCCTCTGTCTAGAAATTCAGTTTTATGACCAGCTCTATTACTGCGCATTGTAAGGGGCATGAGGATAGATACCAAAAGTGGTCTAGCTGTAACAGCACTGAGTTCAGGGCATGCCAATTTACTTTTCTTTCTGTCAGGGTAAATTAAACTGCTTCTGATGTCTGAGCTTGCTCATTTAAAACTAAGTCTGACATCTCTAAGGAACACCGTAGTTTGCAGTGTTGATACACCTTTAGTATGAAATTTACTCAAGTTTATGTTGTCTTGGCTGAAGAGAAGTGAAGACAGATTTGTGGCTGTATCTGAACTGAATTAATCTGTTTAGTTTAAGCTGTGGTGGTACTGATAAAATAACTGATATTTAGTTTATGATATCTAATGTTTGCTTTTTTGTGAAATCTGAGTGCTTACTTGTAAGTAAAGGCTGTGCTGTTTTCTCAGGTCCTCCTCGAGAATACTTAGAGTATTATGTATTTCCAGTACTCTTGCCCGGAATGGAGGAACTCTTGCATCGAGCACAGGAGGAGAAGTGTTTCGAGGTTCGTTCTCAGTTTTCAGTTCAAATCACTGGCAGGAAATCACAGAGTTTTATTTCACGGGCTGTATTTATTTGTTTATTGCAAGAAAACCTATCACAATAATATGAAATAACATAGCACGAGTTGTTTTGGATCTGGTCTTGGATATTGTTTTCTCCAGTGATTTAGAATAGTTTGCATATTGCACTCGATTGTTATGATGATATCTGACTCCCAGACAATCCCCCATAAATATCCAGTTGTATCAGCCTAAATAGTGTTGTATTCTAAAGAAAGAGGCTTCCTTTCAGGTTCATACACTCTATTGAGGATGAGGTAAAGAATTTGAATTTTACTTCAATACTCAAAATATTTTTGCAGTCTGGCATCCTAACAAAGGTGTATTTTGTTCTTTAGCTGTTTAACATTCAGTGTAAATTCCATTTAATTGGAAACCAGGGTATTCAGCATTAATGAGCTTATAAAAATTGTACATTTTAAAAACAATTTTGTTATGTCTATTTTTATACATTTGGTTTCAGTGTTTGTGTGCATAATTATACCTGGAGAGACATTCCTCACTGTATATAGGGAATGCTTAAAAAAGCATTAGAACTGGTGCAAAATAAAGCTTATTGCATCACCATAGCCTAACTTGAAAACCACCAGCAATAGATTAGATACTGGGAGTTTTGGGGTCTTCCATCATTCCTGCTATTTTCTTCAACCATAGAAGCAATTATTTTTCTGCTTCTTTCCTACTTTCTGCCTTTCATCCACACTTTCCAATGTAAAACCTCTCCATATTTTTATGCCTGTGGCAGAGCCTCCTCTTACTTGCAGCTTCATAATATAAAAAAGCAATTCATATAAATGCAAATGCAAATTTCTCCCTTTTTCTACATAATACATATCTGAGAAATACAGTCTGTGCTCTTGAGGTTATTGATTAAAATGACAGTGAAATGAGGAGGACTTTGTTACTCATGGTTTATTAATCATCTTAGGTCCTGATCTGTATATATGATAATAGACATTATGTGTGCTGTTTGCCGCTGATCTGTACATGCCTCACGCAGCCAACATAAATAAAGCTTACCACACTTGAACAGGCACCCCAAACCAGCATTTTAAATCCAGATTGGTACATTTAATAACAGTAAGTTATTTCAGTTTTTGCTTAGATCGTCACAAGGTTTGTGTGTCTATAAACTGGTTCATTGATAGATGTGTGTATATGTGTTTATAACCTGTAATTAATACAGGTGAAATAGGAAAATGGTTCATTTACATGTCGTTATGGCATGACACCTCTGTGCATCGTTCCTGGCATCACATTTACATTACCTAGCTAAGAACAGTTCAAACATGTATATTATTCATCACACTTTTAATGAAATCTATATTGATTAGGGTTTGGTTTTTTTTTTAAAGGAAGCACATATCCTTTAACAGGGAAAAGACGTGTCTTACAGCTGGCTTAAAGTACAGTCCTTGATAGATGATCCATATTTCTGGAGGCAATAAACCAGCACTTAATAAAAAAATGCTGGAATTCTTAGAAATACTTCAGTTTCAACCTCAGGACAAATCTAGGTTACTTTGACTATTTTAAATCTGAGCAATTTTGCAGAGCTTCCGTAGTACATAGATTAGAAAGTATCTGTTCTCAAAATGAATTTTCTATGGGTCTGTGCTGCTTTATAGTAAACTATTAAACCCAATTACTTTTTCATGTATGGAAATGTCATAAAAGTAAGCATATCTGTTAAAAGAGTGATTTTTGTCATTACATGAAGGGTTGTCCTGCTGTTTAGTTTTAGTTTAGGAAAGCAAGCTTATGTCAGATGATCATTTTCCATTGTGACATCATTTCTTCCTTCTTTTGAACAATGGCTCTTTGTGCTTGCCTTATAACTGAATATTTATGTTCTTTTCCATTACTGTCCAGGTGCTGGTACTTGGACATTCTGTTTCCTGATCTGACTTAAATACATCTTTTCAAATTGCACTTTTGTTTCATAAGAAGTGTTTTGTTCCATGTGGATTTGGATTAAAAAACATGCTATGATTTGTATTTAAATGGTTAGTGCAATAACTGGAACAGATTTAGGGTCAAAAGTAAAGAGCTCTTAGAAACCCAGAGTTAGTGACAGGGAGAAAGGATCTTGTGGTACCACCAGAATATAGCTTCAAAAACCAGGAGAAGAGAGTAGAGAAATTCGTTGAACTCGTGAGCGAGCAGGAGAGGAGCATGGTTAATTGTGATTCAGCTAACTGCAGCCATGAAGGATGGGAACAGAATACTGGGTTTGAATTTTGGCCAGACATGCATCATTAAAGCCTGTAAAGGGCAGCTGTGCAGAATAAACCGGTGGAAGATGAGTGGAAGGAGCACTGGAAGAAAGGGAGGAATAATGGAACCGACTGCAGTCAGCACTGAATGAGGCTGTGAGAAGAGAGGGGCCATTGCGGTGCAGTCCGCAGAGCTGCTGCTCGATGGGGCTCACCACAGCTTCCCCTGCTGTGAGGGGGAACGGAGCTGACTGAGGGGCGGGAGGCGCGAAATCCATGCGCGCGCCCCGCCCGCCGGAGCGCCATCTTGAGGCGGCAGTGCAGGGCGGGCGGCGTGGCTCTCGCGGGGCGTTTGTCCTTCAGGCGAATCCAGAGGCTGTTAGTGCCTACCCAACCGCTGCAGGGAGAGCTCACAAGTACAAGCATGTGGAAAGTATTTTGTTCCATGAAAGAACGACAGCCACTCTCTAGGTGTGCGCCCTGCGGCCGTCCGGCTACCAGCACCGGGAGCAGATTAGGGCAGCCCGGTCCCAGGGACAGGGAGCCCAGGCACAGACGGAACTGTCACGGGCAGGACTCATCCCACCTGCTGCTGCCACCTGGCAAGGAGCGCTACCATGCTGTGTGTTCTTCCTCCCTGCTCGGTGTTCATTCCTGTCCCCGTGCTCAGAAAAGCTGTTGGGACTTCTAATTTGTGAATGCAGGAATCCAGGTTCCAAAGGTTTGGGAGAAAGTGCAGACAGCCTCTACCTTCGGCAGATGTATGTGTCTTAATGCATATTTATGTCCTTTTATAACGGTTTTGATGAGATCAAGCTGTACAAGCTTATGTCTTAGCATAAAGCAATGCTGTTTGGCATAAAGCAATGCTGTTTGGCAAAAAGCAGCAGTGATGCAGCTGCAACTCAAATCTAGAGTGTCCTCAACAGTCTTCTATACCTCTGCATGCCGTGAACAGGCAACAAATAAAACCAGCAAACACGGAACTCAGTGTTTGTTATTTCCAGCCCAGCACCTACACTTTTTAATTTTTACACTGGGTAATTTTTTTAGTTCTAAGTTCCACTGATTTTCCCCTCTTCCTGTGCCTAAGTAATGGAGCATCAGGACCAGGCCCTCTGCAGGTGATTTTAAGAGCAGAGGTAACCTTCACCGGGTCAGGTCCCAGAGCCACTGTCAGCAGCCTTCAGCAGCCTTCCAAATGAAACACCTCTGTGGTGCAAGGGGCAGCTCAGCTTCCTAAACCATTCACTCTTCCCTATCTACACAATTAGCAGTTTTGCATGGTGTATTATCTGGAGTACCACATCCTGCTCTGGGGCCCCCAACATAAGAAGGGCATGGTCCTGTTGGAGCCAGTCCAGAGGAAGCCACAAAGATGCTCAGAGAGCCGGAGCACCTCTGCTCTGGAGACAGGCTGCGAGAGCTGGAGTTGTTCAGCCTGGAAAAGAGAAGGCTCTGGGAGATCTTATGGCAGCTTCCAGGCCTAAAACTCCTGTAACTAGTTTACAGGATCAGGAGTAATGGCTTCAAACTGGAAGAGGGTCGAATTACCTTAAACAGTAAGAAGAAATTCTTTATTATGAGGGTGCTGAGGCACTGGCACAGGTTGCCCAGAGAAGCTCTGACTGCCCCATCCTTGGCAATGTTCAAGGCCAGGTTAGATGGGGCTTGGAGCAACCTGGTCTAGTGGAAAGTGTCCCTGCCTGTGGCAGGGGGTTGGAACTGAATGATCTTTAAGGTCCCTTCCAACCCAAACCATTCTATCATGCTATTATAAAAATTACATTGGAGAGTTGTTTGAAATTGTGGGATAGGAGATCAGATCATGGGACAAACAGAAGAATTCAAGGAAGAGATCAGAAAAGACGCACCTGTGTCTGGAAAGGAAGAATTATAGAATCAGATGGGAAAGTCAGGAAAGGAAGACGTTTGTGCTGAAAGTAGCCATTTGTTTCGGAAAGAAAGCTGCAAGATCTTATTTGGAAGGCTATATAGAACAACTGTAACTTATTTGGAAGCTATAGCAACTTAAACAGTTAATTTAAAATAGGCTGTCTTGCATTACGTAGTGCATATGAGAAATCTGAAGAGCAAACTCCTAGAAAAACCACCAGCTGCTAGTTACATTTGCAGACTTCAAACTGGCATAAATATGAGAACAGCCTGCAAAAGCTTAGTTTTTAAATTAGAGATGAAAGGAACCTATTAGCTTGCCCAGTGTATTCCCTTGCTGATTTTTCTTTTCCCTAGCATAACTTCTCCTGTGCTTTATCCTATCTGCTGTCAAATGTCTCTGGGGGAAAGACTATTTTCTTAAATCTTTTCTCTCATGAGAACTGGCTAATGCATTCATTTTTCAGCATTAAAATTGAACAATGTTTAAATGTTTTTATTAGCATAATTCTGACTTTTCTTTCTAGCTTGCAATCACAGAAGGAAAGTGCTGTACCAGACTCTGTAATGGAATATATTATATTTAAAAGTATGATAGATCAGGGAAAGTGATGGAAGAAGGTTTTCTAATGACTTTGCCAGCTTCTGATAACCAGTATTTTGCATGCTTATTACCAAGCACATCATATTTAAACTGAAAAATGGGAAATTAATTCTGAATATAAATAGTTTATAAACACATCTGCAGGTTAACAATGCACATTGTGCAGATATTTCCTGTGTTTATCCTGATTCATGCAGCATAGGAGGAATGTGTCAAAGGCAGGTCAATTTATGTCATTTTTTCCTTTCTATTAGTGTTGCCTGCTGTGCAACTAATGATTTAATTCACAGCAAAGGGAACTGTTTCCTGGCAAAAGAAATGAAGTAAAAAGATACTCAGCTTGACCAAATTCCTCCTTGATAAGTTCACTGGATCTAACAAGGATAAGGCAAGATAAATTTGATTCCTTTAGTGATGGCTGTTTTGACAAGACTGTTCTGATTGTGTTTTCCCATTGCAAAGGAAAAGCAATTTACTTAGATTAAATTACAACTGCAAAATTAAATTAAATTTTGTTGTCAAAGTATAGAATTTATTCTCTGAAACAATTCACTAAGTGATGGCGCGCAGTTTCATACTGTGATTGCAGATAGCTGTACGGTGATTGTAAGACTGCTATTAGTTTTCAGATTCTGTTCAAGTCAAAATTTGTCAATTTAATATCTAAAATGACCTGTAGAAAGCTCTCTAGTGAAGGTGTTGTTCTCTTAAAGCTCAGGTGTTTGGCTTCTCAGAACAGTTTCTGATATTAGCATGACAAGTGTGAAAATGCCTTAAGGAGATGTGTCTCATCCCATAGCTACATGACTACCCTGTGTTCTTCACTGTGTAGTCAGCACCTCACATAATGTTCCTCTTCTACTTCACCTGTAGCTGGAGTAATTGATTGACCCCCTAATTGATTGACAAATTATGCTATTTGATAATATCCCAAACTGAAAGAATTATGCTGCCGCAGAAAATATATGGACTCAGTCAGGGATCAGTGTGATCAGACCAAAGCCGATTATTACAAAGCAGCTATCCTTTTTATACTGTTGTCTGCATCTGCTTACGATAGCTTGCTGTATTATAATCAGATACATATTCTTGTAGCACACAGCAACTACGGCTACATATACAATAGTTTGCTGTATTATAAATGGATACATACACAATAGCTTAGTATATTATGCTTTGATACATATTCTTGCAGCATACAGCAACAATTGTACAGTATACAATTGATCAAATAAGTGTATGGGAACTTAACCTTTAAAACTTGCTGTCCTGGGTTTAGCAGTAGCAGTCAATTTTTCTCCTTCTTGGTAGCTGGTACAACGCTGTGTTTTGACTTCAGCCTGGGAACAGTGCTGATAATACCGATGTTTTCAGTTGTTGCTAAGTAATGTTTACCCTAACCAAGGACTTTGTGAGGCTTGTGCTCTGCCAGGGAGGAGGAGAAGCCGGGAGGAAGCAGAGACAGGACACCTGACCCAAGCTAGCCAAAGAAGTATTCCATACCACAGCACGTCATGCCCGGGGAAGGGGTGTGTGTGTGTAACTGGGAGCTACCCAGAAGGACACGGGCTTCTGGGTCAGACTTGTTTCTCAGCGGGTGGTATTGTATTCTCTTCCCTTGTTATTTTCTCTTATCGTGGTGGTGGTGGTAGCGGTAGCGGTGGTGATTTGTGTTGTACATTGTTTTCTGGACTGTTCTTGTCTCAACCCGTAGGAGTTGCAGTCTTTCGATTCTCATCCCCATACCTCCAGGAGCGGGGAAGGGGAGAGCCCCCGGGGAGGGGGGGGGGGGTTGGCCCTCGGTTGCTTCCAGTCTGGCACCACTCACTGGGAGTGAGTGAACAAGCTGTCTGGCTAGGGTTTAAACCACAACACTTGCCAACAGTTCACTATTTTGTATCTTAGCACGTTCCAGTTTCTTCTTATCTGGCTTGCACCATTACTTTTGCTTCTTTACCCACGTCCTCCTTCATCCTCGATTCATGTCGAGCTCCACATATAGGCATTTGCTGACTTGGGAACGTGGCCATTCTTTGCTAAAAATCCATCCACATTATGCTATGTACAGCACTTTTTTTCTGTCTCTCTGTTCACATCCCCCAGTCCTTTTTGCATCATATTCTTGTAGCACAGGGAGAAACACGATGAGGATAATGCATAGAATAAAGTCATTCGTTATGCATTACATTTCCAATTACATGTTTAGTATATTTTTCTTAGCAGGTGGTAATAGTACCTTCATTTCTTACATTTTAATCAAGACTCCAGCCTCTTTCATGACATTTAGCAGTTTCACAAATGTGTTTGAACAGTGTGAATTGTTTTCCTAAAAAGTAGTAATTGCAGTTGAATCCCCTATTTGACACGGTAAGTATTACCTTCTGCAAGGGAGCTAGAGCTTTCTCTTAGCTACTTTGATAAAGCACTGAGCCTCTCTGTTCTGTGGGGGCTTAATGGCTTCCAGTGTTGACTTTCTGGCTGTGCACATCCATAACATATCTCATGTAAGAGGGATTCAGAAGGTACTAGTCAAGGTCTTCTGTTACTCCAACCAGAAATCTACATTATCTTCTCCACATCATGGTTACTCTGGTTTGTGATAAGCAGAATAAGCACCGGTATTTATTTGTACATTCAGTCTGTAAAGATGGAATGTGAAGAGGAAATTGAGAAAAGGAAGATCCTAATTAATTCTGTATTGATCAAAATTAATGATTTGAATTTCGAACTCAAAATGTGTTTTACGGTGTGCAGTGCTGTCCAGCCTAACAGGTACTGGCTGCAGGAGTCACTAAGGATAGCACATTGCATAGCATTTTGCAAAATCAATCCACCACAATCTCCATAGTAGTAAAGAAGTCTTAGAACTGGAAGCAAAGGACACAGATGTTTAGCTCCAAAGCTCCAGGTTTGGAACTTTTTACCTGATTTCTCTGTAGTGTCTGTGGTACCCATGGTTGTGGATATACATATGCCTTGTTTCGGCCTTCCTTTCTGGGTTACCCAACAGATGATTTTATCTGAGCAGCCATATAACACTCTCTGTGTGTCTTATTTACAACACATTCAAGCTGGTTCCATGCAGGAGAATACAATATTCCATCAATGTTCTTTCTGTGCCTTGGAAGCAATGAAGTAGTTGAAGTATAATAATAGAACTTTGACCAAAATGGCAAGTAATTTACAATATGTTTTCGTATATGAGTTCTGTGAATTTCCTTGCAATGAGATTGCCACTTGGAAAGCACACCAGAGATATTTGTTATAGCTATACCGCAGCAAATGTCAGGATAGTGTATGTAGAACTTTCTCAGTCATTTTTGACTTGAATTGAAAGTGTTCCACAAAATTTCTAAAGGTTTGGCTGAACCACTGACTGTTGGCAGTAGCAATATGAAAGTAGACAGAGTAATGTACTGCATACTTGATTTAATAAAAGCAGTCAGTTTAGCTTCTGTTCCTCTCCAGTAGTAAAAACATGTGTCCAGTCCAAGGATAATAAATAATTTGAAACTATCTTTTATCTTTAGAGAATAAGGACCAAATTTATTGCCTGTGATTTCCTCACCGAGTGGTTATACAAGTAAGTTAATCATAGCTTTTATTATTAATTATGCTTGATGAATCAAAGGCATTAATTTGCCAATCGAATAGTTGAAATCTAAATTAATATGAGTTGTTTTCTTCTCTTTCTTCTTTTTTTTTTTTTTTTTATCTTTATCAGCAACAACCCAAAGAGGAAAGATGAGTCATTCACAGATTTTTTTTCCATTCCTTTTGTTAAGGACTGGCTAAAGGACCAGTAAGTTATCACAGTACTCAGAGCAACCTTTTCTCCTTTTATTCTTTTTCCCCGGTAGTCCAAAAAAGTAATAGAGCTTTGATGTGTTACAGTTGTGCCCTCTAAATGCCCCTTTACTGTGTGAAACAAAGAAATATGGGATACTTTCTAACTTGGTAGTGCATTAGTTACAAAGTGTTTTGTATCAGAACTGTTCACAGATAAATTAGCTTAAAATTCCTAAATACTTTAACTGTAGATTGGATAGTGTTTGAGTAGTCGGTAGTATTATGAATATCTTTGTACTAAGGAACAAAGCTGTGTTTTCAATGCTGCTTCCTACTATGGAAGTCTTTGAGGATATGCAGTCTAGAAATTCTTCCTCTAACTGTAAGCAGCTGTTTTAAAAATACCTGCAGCAATCCTTGGTGTCAGGGTACATTTCTGCAGACATTTATGACTCTGCATCTGAGAAATGAACTTGTTTTGACAGCCTCAATCAATATTCTTCATTATTCCTGTGGAATCAAACTACACAGTAGTTTTGAAAGAAATGTTGCTGTCTTTGAGACTGTGTTTTGTTTTAAAATGGAATTGTTGTATGAGAAGTAAAGTAATAGTCCGAGTGGGAGGATAACAAAATTACAGAGGCCAGATTTAAAGAAAATTTTGTGGTTTGGAAACTGATTATGAACTGTGGTGAGGTTGTCATACTCATTTCTTAAGCATACTGAAGAACCATCAGTAAGGCAGTTTTGATACCACTGAATTGAATGAACATTCAACATGAAGATAAATCAAAGATAGCAGTTTTATAAGCATTTCTTTTGGAAATAAAGCTGACCAAAATCTCTCCTTGTTCTCTGCTGCTCTTCATCCCAACCTGCTTGTAGGCAACCTAATCTGTGTGGTTGGATGCTTGGTTATTCTTATCAGGGACGTACTCTGAGTTAGAAATCTCTCTGCCAAAACATGTGAGGAGGTTTTGTATAGCTATTTAAAATATAGATAATTTCTCCACTTTGGTTCACCTGGGAGCATGACAAACCTTTGTATTGGCACAATGAAGGATTAAAATGAAGGGCTCAGGGCAAGGTGAAGAGAACAAATGAGCTGCTAAGATATAGAGGTGGTGGAAGGAATTGCTTAAGTCAGCTTTGCCAGCAAGAGAAATACACTGTGGAATCACAGCCTGAATGACTCATAGCTTCTGTTAGTACTTGTGCTCCTAAATAACGTAATGACAACTCCACAAGGACACTGAAGTGTCAAAGTCCTGCTTAAATTGATACACACTTGATCTCAAATCCTCTAAACAAATAGACCTTTAAAAATAACAATTATAATTATTAAATCCTTTTTGTGGAAATACCTTAAAATTACAGATTTCTTAATAAATACTGCTTATAAAGTAAGCAATTAGAGCATATGAAAGCTTGCAATACTAAATAACAATAAAAATGGAGAATTTATCATTATGTCCTCCTGGATAGGTCATAAATAGTTTATTATTGTATACTCCCAAGTATCACATTTAAAATGCAATTTATTTTACACTTTTTTATTGTAATTTCCATTTTTATTTGTAAAAGAGTTTGCTTTTTTTAAACAGGATTTATGAATATGTAAGAGACGATATGCTAAAGTGTGCTGGTCAAGTTTTGATGGGAAACAGCCTTATTCCAACTGTTTAGATGGTATAATTAAGAAAAAGAAGTAAAAAGCATTGCTGCAATTTTAAGGGGTAAACTCTTGTGTTGCTTTTTCAGTTGTCTAAATTTGGAAAGCATTTTGTGAAGTCTGTTAAATAGGAATACATTTCTAGGTTGTGTTAAAATAGGGTGTATCAGAGCAAAGTGGTCTTCATGCTTGAAAAAAAAAAAAGAAAACAAAACCATAAAAACTCCAGAGAAATAATTTTTTGTTTTATCAGAGATCCAGCTTTTTTTATTTCTTAATATATTCCATACTTGAGTATGACTTTTTTTTGGCTCTCCTCCAGTGCCTCCAGTTTTTTCTTTGAAGCTCAATTCTTCTTTTTTAAAGAATAATCAAAGCCACAGTCTTGTGACCCCCCACCCTCTGTATTCTGTGTTTCTAAATGAGATCTTGCAGCCTACTTTTCCTTTATAAGGAGACCCAAATGCTGTATTGTTTTCCAGAATTTGAAATGCAGACATGGCACCTTCAGAAGCTGGGTACTGTAGGTGAAGGAGCTTGTCAAATTTGGATTTCCTTCCAGCTTTAGTATTTATAGTAATTGCTGTGCCGTCAGTAAATAAAAGCCTCAGTATAGTTAACCTTGTTTCCACTGGGATCTGTGAGCTACCAGCAGTACTGACAAAATTTTATATCCCTTGGGAATTCTTGATTCCTGAAGCAAATTTCAAAAGCACTGGAAGGAGCAGCCTCAACACTGACTGGTAATCCACATTTCACATCCAGGAGAACACAAAACATTCCTGTTGTCTAAAAGGGCAGCTGGACCTTTCAGAGGACAAGAAACCGGAGTTTAACAAGAAACTAACAAAAGTTTTTTTGGGAACTGGCTGAGGTACATACTGGTGTCCCTGTTCCTACATTGAAGCCTGCTGATACAGCCAAGCAAAGTAAATGAAATTAGAGCCTTGAATGTTTTGTACTCCTATAAATATGCTAATGAGCAACACAGTTGCCTTTTGTCAGCATTTTCCAGTGGTGTTTCTGGTTGAATAGTGGTGAAGCTCAGCACAAGTAACCAAGCTCTATCTACTGAACCAGGGGCAGGGAAAGAGTGATCTGTGTTTATGTCCTGATTCCCCAAATTTTACTTTTCTGGCATAGTTAGACTGAGTCTTCATTCTGAGTATCACAGGAGTATCACTATCCAACTATCTTTAGCGTATTAATGAAAGAAATATGAAGAAGCCAATAAAAAATAGTTCCACTGTTCTGAAAGAGAGTGATAGCATATGTCTACTGTCATGTGAATTTACTAATATGACAGAATTATTCAAGCTCACCTTCAAACCTTTACATTCAGTGAAAGAGAATGGTGTACGGATCTAGGTTAGGAATAAGCATAAGTATATTCCTAGCTGTTGAAGATCAGTCTTTGAATGCATATTTAACAGGGTTACAGGAACTGAAGGTGTGCTTTATAAATAAACATTCATACACCAAAATTGTTTAGCTGTATTTTCTCATTTTCTGTGTAGAGGTATTCACTTGATACTCAGTTCTGAAGGACGCATTTCCTGGTTTACTCTGTGTCTGCTAAAACAAATGTGCAGATACAGAGAAAATAAAATTATCATGGTTTTAATGAAGTGGACAGCTAAAATAAATACATATATATGTATATATAAAGTTGTTAATCAGTCTCACATAGTGGCTTTTTTGCCAAATATCTGTATATTCCCATATATACATTGATCCCCCTCCCATTTTAATTAGGGAAGTCTGCTGGTCTCAGCTGCCTTTACAGTTGACTTCATTGTCAGTTCTCAGATGGCCAATAGGGGTAATTTTGCATGGATGACTGCTTGCTTTCTTTCCATAATGTGCTCAGTTTTTACAGGCTTTGCTTTCTGCACACTGCTATATTTCACTAGTTTATCTCTAAACCAACCATGTTTAGAGTATATTTGATTCACATTATATTTTTTCTTTCATTTTCTTCAATAATTTGAGCTTTAATTTCCTTTTTTCTTTTTTTCTTTGGGGGCATGGTATGCAGCACATTAGTTGTAATAACAGAAAAATCCAACAAATGTGTCTGTATGGATGTTAGTCTGTGTGAATCTAAGAAGTATTGCTGTTACAGCTATATGGCAGGATTTGAGTTAATGAAGGAGAAATTTTTGACTTAAAACCCTACCCTACAACTGTGTGTTGGAAAACTGCATGAAGTTGCTGTATAAAATATTTATATTGTGTAATGGTTTTATGTGGTTGAGTTTCTGTGGCTCAAATCCTGATGCAGTGATGAAACTTGCCTTAATTTATGTAAAGATTGTCAAAATGGCAATGAGAAAATTGAAAATGTATTAGTGGTTTGTGCCATCTTCTTAATGTTGCTGTTAGAGCATTAAGTGGAGGTTATTCCTCCTGCTGTTAGCTTTTCATGTTTACAGGATACAAGGTGTGATCTAAAGTACACAAACATAGATGGAAATTTGCCCGTTAACATGAGTGGACTTTGGAATAATTCCATGTTTGATTTCCTTTGGTCTAGGACCACAAACACTCTTACAGACTATATAAATACTGGTACTCCAAAAGAGAAAATTAAAGCAACACACTGTGACTTGCAAAATATGTAGCAAGTATGCAAGGAGGGATGAGTTTTATCATTAAAATGGATAAGTTCTCCTGAAGTAAAAAGCATATTGAGAGGCAAGAAAGCTACTATAATTTTCAGACAGAAATGAAGACAAAAGATTCTTGCTCTGCCACTGTTTTGGCATGTTCTCACTACTAACACTTCTTGCTGTGCTTCCTCTAATTCCTCTCCCATTCTTGTTATCATTCACCTGTTCTGCCTCATTCCCCTGTTATATTACTCTGCCTCCCCAGTTAGCATCTTTCTCATGTTAATTCTGCACTCTTTACCATGTCTTCATTATGAAAAGGTAAATAAGTGTTTTAGAAGTTTGTATGTGTTAACAGTTGTATGCATATTATCACTATGACCACTTTGATAATACTTCTGAGTGTAATTTATGGTTTTATTATACTGTAATATTTTGAATCTTCAGGGGAAGGGGGAAGGTTTGTGGTTTTTGTTTGGTATTGTGGGGTTTTTTTTTAGAATTGTGGCTGAGACAGAAATGAAACAGGAAATTTGTTTGTTCAGAACATACAGCCTTTGTATTTGAGGATATTCAAAGTAGAGAAGTGTTTTCAAAAGACCAGCAAAGCAGTGAAGGATGCAGAGAATGGAGGGGGCAAAAGGGGTCAAAGTGCATTTTCTTTATTCTTCATTTAGCTATTGACAGTATCAAGGAGCTTTTATTTGGAGGTGATAGAGAAGAGTTCAGGCAGGTAGCAGGAGTCACACTTCAAAATGTCTGCTCCTTTGCACTTCCTTTCTAGAAGGTTAAATTGAGTTATTTTTACAATGCTTCAAAAATGTACCCTTCATATAATGCACAAAATTGTTTTCTTATATATTGTAAAATATGTTTTTCTCCAAATACTTTTCTGTTATTCTAGTGCATTTAGAATACTGCAGAAGAAAAACAGTAATTTCTTTCTGACTGTTGAATAGTTGTATTAATTCTTAAAATGTTGCAAAGAAAGGTCTCAGTTTGAACCCAGTTTTATCTGAGGAAATGTTCTGGGTGTATTTGTTAAGTGTCTGGGGGAATATTTCCTGTAAAGCTGTGAGGCTCCTACAGTGATAGTGTTATATGTGATTAACATGTCTAATTGGTTTCAAACAGGTCAGATAAATCAGTATTTCAGTGTCTGATTGTTTATGAACAATGTTATTCCTGCTTTTTGGGTGAATGATCTTAACAGCATCTGTAGGCAGAGATTTTGAAACATGTATTTTCAGTCAAAACTTTTTCATTGTTGTGCATATTTACAACTCTGGATTAGGCATTGTAAGAAGAAGTCTTAATGAAGTCAGGTGCTGCTATAGTATTTCTAGATTCTCTGGCAGAAAATATGAAAGAAAACAACTTTGAAAAATTTCCAGAACTTTTTTGGTTGTTCAGACCAGCATGTGAATTATTGGTGTACTTTCAAGCCATAGACTTTATCAGAGGAGTTACACAGACCACCATGTCATTTACTTGCGTCTCCTATATTTATCCCTGTTCTTTGGTCAGTTCTTGTGTCTTTTAGATTATGACTTTTCCAGTGACTCTGTCATTGCCTGTGTTCACACATGATATAAATATTCAAGAACAATAACCATCACAGTCAAATTAAAGGTGAAGTGGTTGTTGCTGTTTAATATGGCAGTAGTTGTCGTATTGAAACAGAGCGGCCTCCAGAAGGCCTGATCCTTGTGATTCAGTTTGCTTCACTATTTCTAGAGACAAGTTTTCTG
The DNA here is from genome assembly GCF_028554395.1 of Pezoporus wallicus. Lineage (NCBI taxonomy): Eukaryota > Metazoa > Chordata > Aves > Psittaciformes > Psittacidae > Pezoporus > Pezoporus wallicus. The sequence continues at coordinate 141,301 of NW_026640476.1, read as the reverse complement.
AAAACAGAGAGAAACCCTGACCATTCATGGGCTGTGCCTGGGTATCCCACTGTCACCCACACTCGATCCACCCCAGGCACTGATGCTTTCTGTAGCTGGCACAGTGGTCCTGCCCCAGCTTGCTGTGAGGCTGGTGGTTAAATTTGGTGGTTGTCTGTTACTGTGAGGGAATAGATTTGAATAAAATGAGCAATTATGAAATCCTGAATTATAAATAATGAAAATTTTGCTCAATTAATTTTTTTCTTGTATTTCCTTTTCAAGATAAAAATCAGGCCTATCTGTCAGACACATTGGGAATTTAATGACAATTGGGTGTTCTGGACATTACTGTGTAAAATTAGTGACTGTATACAGTGCCTGTCAGCATGGCTATGAACCCCAAGAGGTTAACTTCTCTATTTTGGTGACAAGATAATGGAGGGTCTTTCCCCCCCTCCCTTTTTGAGGATTCACTGAGAAATCCAGCTGCTGCCCATGAGGAAATCAGATATACATCTTCAATAAGAAACCTTTTCAATACCTCATACATTTATTTAATCCAAGTCTTTTGTCTAACTTTTGAGTGCCACATTCCACCTGCATAATGTAACATAATTAGTAAGTATCTTACACAGTCAGGATCTGTGCAAGTTTGTTCAGAAAGCAAGAAACAACTTTCCTCTGTTTGGTGTCTGCTTTATTCAGAGTTGGTAAAATACAGTAGTTAGGAAAAATCATTTTACTGATGCTCTTTTACATCATTTAACTTACATTAAACAGTATAGGTGATACATATATCTCAAAATAGTTATCAACATGTTTAATGCATGGGCTTTTAAGATGATGCATAATCAAAGACTAAACAGGCAGAATATAGTTAGTGTCAGTTTTAATCTTCTTGGAGGCATGCAGCTGTCTTCTGCCACAAATGATATATTCCCTCTTTTCCTAGTTCACCGCTGAGGGGTGATTGCCTGTGCTCAGATTCTATTTTTATTTGACCCGAAGCCAATTGCGTATATTCTCTCAGACAAAACTGGACCTGGCATGACTTCTCTTCTTTAAAGTTGCCCTGTGGAAATGATTGATATTTATTGGTGACTGTCATACTGAAAACTAAGTCCTGTTCTTGCCTGATTTTTATATTAGTTTCTCAAATTTAGTGTTGGATTATAAACTAGACATTTTTCTAATTTGAAAATGAAAGCAAATGAATGCTAGAGTCAGCCTTGCAGGCTAAGAGACTTCTCAGCTTGTTCTTTGGAGATGTGCTCATTCACAGAGAAAGTTCAGTCTCTTTGATATAACTGCTGTAAAATATGTAGGTCTTTCTGTGACTTTCCTGCTCAAAGTTTTGGTTTTCAAAAAGATCAAAAATAGAATAGAGGATGAAAAGCCTATCAGGTAAACCAGCACAGCCCAACTTTGTATTTTTAAGTCTGATCTTAGGAAGCGGTTAGCTTTGCTTGTCCAGCACTTCTGATTCCGTTGAGCAGTAGAAATGCTAATTAATGTTCACAGGGCTAAAACCATTTAGCTTAATAGAGAGACTTCATTTTATTTTTGCCTTATTTCTACCCTGCCAAAAAGACCAAGGTTTTCTTTCACATTAAAATAAATGTAGGCCAAAACCCAGCTGACATGATGATGAGACCAATTTAGCTGAGTACACAGACTAAAATGGTGCAGTCAGTGTAGCATTGGATAATAGTTTGTGCTCTAAGTTGAAATGCTCCTTCACTGAAGACAAGCTCTAACAGCAAGATGTCAGAGAGCACAGGAAGCTTACCAGGGTAGAGACTAATATGAATGAAATTAAGTGAAGGGAAAATGTAAGCTGTCAAGCCTCCTAGCTTGAGCTGTAATATACTGTAAAAGAAATTTCCAAAAGAAATGGCAGAAGAAATGTTTTAGCCAGAAAATGTAAGACTGCATAAATAGCTTGCTAAATGGTGGTCATTACAGTATATCTTTAGATGTATCTTTTATAGTATAAATATGGTAAATAACATTTCTGCATTGGTTGCATGTGTCTATAGATGATTGCTGCATCCAGATTCATAAGTTTGTGTTCAACCTGTTTCCCATACAAGGAAGAGTGGCTCTTAGCAGCCCTTCTAATCCTGTGCTAAGTCTAGTGTTCATAACAGGTATTTTCATGAGTTGCACCGTTATTGCCCTATAGTTCATTAGCTTCAAATTACATTTATTATGAAAGAAACTTTATCAGTTAATTTCGTCTTGTCCTTTCCAACGGATGCCTTCTGATCATTGTGTGTGAGAAAAAAAATCAACATCCATAGAATGTGGCTTTTGGGAAGCAGGCTCTGTTACAGTGATTTGAGGTTTTGTTAGTGATGGCTGAATTGTAATTATAGTTTCGAATGTTTCCCGTTAAAATTGGTAGTGACAGAATCAGCAAACATGTTACCCAATTACTGTAAATTTTGACTGAAAATTCTTGACTTCACATATGTATTGCTTTCTCTTATCACCAAATAATGTGTATATTGAAAGTAAAATTTCAGTGTTTTAAGAACTCAGACATTTCTAAACATGGACCCATGCTTATGCAGTTATGATAATCATTACATTTTGAGTGCATTTTAATTTTTAGTGAAATCACACTGTAAATTAATGTACTAAAGTGTATTTACATTCTGTGTATTTAATTATTGTTATGAGCATTTATGTCATGAGGCTGTTCATTGTTTGCATGGACACTAAAACCTCCTCTGCTTTTGAAATAAATGGTATGTTTACTTCTCTTGCCCTTCTCCCACTGCCACATCAAACTTTACCATAATAGTTGGAACTTGAAATCCATGTAGAAGAATAAGAAAGATTATGCCTCTTGATGTGCTATTTATGTATTATTATTTTAAAGGAGAAATGGTTGTAGTAGACATAACATAGAATATATTTTTAAAGGAGATATTCTTTGCACATTTTATCTTTGGAGCAATAAGAAGTTGTATCTTTCAAGCTCCTGAATAACCTTTCCTCTTTTTTTCGTAAAATACGCTGTTAGGGAAGAAAGTGTTTTAAATTTATAGGCTGTCTGATTACAAAACATGTTTTTTTTTTTTAAGTCCTAGACGACCAATTCCTCTCTCTCTCCTTCTATCAGAAGAAGAAGCAAGCATAATAATTCAGTCCTTCTGGAGAGGCTATCGGGTAAGAGTAATCTATAATTATTTTGCTTGATGTTGAAAACTGTAGAACTGTGAAGGCCCCAGGGAAAATCCTTACATAAATTTTAAGTAGGGGATACTATAAATAGCTGCTGAGACCCCCCATGGTTCATTGGCTTTGTATGTTGCTTTGCCTTATGCCTAGTGACTACAATTTTTTCACAGGCATTTTTGCTGCTGCAGTCTCACTGTTTTCCTCAACAACAGAAAACCCACAGAAATTTGGTTTTCAAAAATACAATTAACAGTGATCAACTTTTTTTTTTTTTTAATCTTTGGTTGGTTGCTAAAGGATTAAGTGTTAACTTTGCTTCATGCAGGGATATGTCAGTGAGTGAGTATGTGAGAAGATCACAAAGGAGGACTGGTGGGGTCTGTTAAGAAATAAAAGCATACAGAAACAAAGGATAAAAAAATTGAGACCAATAATGAGACAGGAGATGTAGGAGAGGCATGAACTTTTATTCAAGGAAAGGGAAAACAAAGTGGTAGTAGTAGTATTACACTAACAAAATCCTTATTTAAGGGGAAAAGCAAGATGCATAAAATAAATACAAAGAAAATGGGCTAATGCTGTTCTTGTGGAGGGTAACAGTCATGCTAACCCCAGGGTACAAAATAAATTACTTTGAAAATCCTGAACAGATTTTATCAAATACTTTCTTTGAAAGGTTCTAACACCTTCAGGCCTTGGAAAGAAATTGACTTGAAATTCAGGTGACACTGGTGACAAAGAAATGTCTTTTGACTGCCTTTATCAAACTTTATGCTTGTAAATAGCCTTCAGTTATAGCAGGAATTTCATTGTGATGGACAGTGAGACATCTCTGTCTGTATGTTAGGTATTCTTTAAGTAACGATCAGTATAAAACGCTGCTAAGTTTTTCTTTACTGCTTTTAACAAGCATGAATATATGAGTAGATACATGATGTGCCATGCAGCCAAAGATGATAAAATACCTTGAAATTATCTTCTTGACTGAAAGATTTGTGTGATGCTTTCTGCTTTTCCATTTTCCTTTATTTTTCTTATTTTAAACCAGAGATGGCATTGACACTAACATTAATTAGCACTGACAGCCTCACTGCAGGCATCCTTACAGTGGTGTATTGCAAAGGCAGCCATTATGCAGTAACAGTTATGTTTGCTGAACAGTGCAAGGTTGCTCAGATACCCTGTGCTTCTACCAAAGCTTCTGAAGGACACTATCCTTCCTTGTCATGTATATTAACGTCAAAATTTTCACAGTATTATTTATCATTCTAAACGAGTTCCGAGAAATGAGAGAAACTGTACAATAAAAAGCAGGAGACATAAAAAATAATTCAGACTATAAAATTAGCTGTGAAATGGTTTAGCTAATTAGAGATGACAGAACTTGGTGTTTTAAAAATTTAAATTGAAATTAAAATCAAGATCATAAAACAAAAATCATTAGTAACAACTTACTACATAGGGCCATGTGTTATGCCTGAGCTTGTAAATTAAGAGAACACAAAGCTTAAATAGCATTTCAAAACATTGATGATAAAGTATATTATGAAAATTCACCAAAGAATTCAAATATTTTGCTTTTAAAATAAATAGCTCTGTCAGCTAACAGGGATTTATTGTGGCAGTAACTGAACACTTACAAGTATGCCCTTTTACATTCTAAGGATATTATTGTGTCAATATTTTAAGCTCTTTTTCTGAAGTTTTTCATTAAACCTTATTTTATAATTCAGAGAATTTGGAACTTTTAAACACTATTATCAAAATAAAAAATTACACGTTGTAATAATATTGAATAATTAAACACAAGCACCCATGCATTTTTTACATGGCACTGTGATAAAGGAACAGTGTATTGTGCTTCGTTATTGGTCTTCTCCAGACCAACCGTCAGTGCTCCGGGCCAAAATACAGGTCTTAACATAGCTGCAGTTGGAAATGGGCACTTCAATTGTTCAAAAATATTATATTTAGACATAGAGGTAGTAATATCTTTATCTTTCTGCCTCTTCTGCTACTGACAGTTGCATGTTCCATAAGCGTTGCCTTAACCCTTTCCTGTGCAGATAAACTGACTCCATGCAATAGGGAATTACGGGTTTTATAAAGGCATAAATTACAGTATAACAGAAAAAAAAAAGTGTCTTGCAAGCCTAAAGACAATATCCTGGGTTGGGGATTGTATTTTATTTTTGAAAATAGTATCTGATATATTTAATAGAAAATGGTTTTGTGAGAACTTTGTATAACTTTTATAGAAGATAATACAGAACTGTATTAGTATAATGGGATATTATTAGAGGCCTCAGAGGTATCTGATGTCAAGTCACTGAGCAGAAGTCTTGCCTGGCATTATTGATCTTGTAACCTTTCTGCTCTGCCAGCGCACTATCTGAAACATAGCAAGTTATCTTCTAAGTGGATTAAAAATTGCTGTGGGAGTTCAGGTACTGTTTATTGCATTCCCAGCTGCACCACAGAGGAGAAATTCTGGGTGGAAATAATATATCTGATGATAAGTAATTTATATTGTTTTACTTCTTTTTTTAACTAGTGGAAAACCATATCCTGCTCTTTTGGTCTGTAGGTATCTTGGGAAAGTGGAAGAAAAGCAGAGTATAATGGAGTAGGATAGTAGAGTTCAAGTTGCAGAGCAAACCCATTACCTTACCATGTAAGAATAAAATAAATACAAGAAAATTTCTAGAAAACTAAGTAGTCAGTTTCCCAAGAACAAGAATGTGTTCAGGAGACCCTAAGCTTATTGCTGCTTGTTTCTGCCATGCTGTTCAACTCCAGACTGAATTATTAGGGCATTAAGTCCTAAAACATAATGACATTTTACTTACGTAACATTTAGAAAAAAACCCACCAGAAATGGCATTTTTAATAATTCTATTATAATTTGAATATGAGTTTAAAAGAATAATCACTAACCAATGTCTAAGCTAATTTTAGCATGTCCCTTTCCCACCATTTTCAGAAGAACAGTATCTCTTGTGGATTTTAGCTCCAGCACAGAGGTAGTAACTGTGTGAATGCCGATGTAGACAACAGGCAACATACTGCTAATTAATCAAATCCTGCTTAGAACAAGTTTAAGTAGCGGAGTGGTAAAAGCTGCTGATGTAAAGCTTGCTCTTTCTTACATTAGTAGGATCTACACTAGTACGAAAGCAATAATAGAAGAATTCAACTTAAATGGAGTCAAGGCCTGTGACTATTGTCATTTTATATAGAAGCAGAATTATGCCTTTCATAGAGTGATTGACTGACAAAGAATAGATATCATGTAATGCATTCCAATTACTTTAAATAACAGATTAATGGCTCTCCTGTTTGTGAAAATTGTATAGCTGGGCTTGTCAGTAAGCCTATTTGCAGCTGATAGCAGGTGTGAATCAGTTTGCTGGAATAAATTTCCTGCTGTACGACCTTTCATGCTCCTTTGCTCCTCTATTATGTTGGTCAGTGGGTTGGTTTTACAGTGTTGTGGTTTTCTAAAGGCACAAATACCCTTTAGCATAATGCTTTAAATTTTAATTAACTCAAAGAATAAAGTACCTCACTGCAATCACATTCTCAGGCGTCCTTAGTAAGCAAAATGATCCCCTAATTGGCATATTTATGTTTTCAATAGGGTTTGTCAGTTTTGTGGGCTTTATTTCTGTGCAAGTTGAAAACTAAACCTCTGGGACTGTGCTTTTCTATCAGGCCCAGAAAAAAAAGGATGAACTTCATGTATTTGCCCAGTCACAGCCCCATAGAAAAAATTGTATGATCCGCTTGGGTAGCATGAATGTATATGATTTTAGTAGCATCTTCTGTTTTCCCTTTCCCAGGTCCGCTGTGACAGTGAAGTACAAGAGCTACGTCAGTGGCAAAGGAAGTTGAGAGAGGAGAAAAACATTGTTAAGGTAGTGAAAGAATTCTGGACTATTCAGGAAGCTAAAGGTAAGTGAATAGCCTATTTTTTTTTTTTTTTTACATTGTGTTGATTTTTTGCATTATAAAATAGGACACACAGAAGAGGAGATAATGTCTGGTGGAAATGGCTGGCTGTTTCCATACTACTTATTCTGAGTTAGTTGCCTGCATGGCTGAAAATAGCAATGAAAATGCAGTACAGATCCAAAACTCAGTGATTTCAGAGGACTATGACAGCGTGCTGGCACAGTATTTTGGAGGGCAGGATCAGACCTCTACCAGCTACACAACATGTAAATGCTGATTTTTACCGGATGGGTTATAGTACGGTTTTTCTGAACTGTGGGATTTCAATCTAGTAAATATTCTACTGGCATTTTCCTCTAGTTATTTATAGCAGAAGTTAGCCTGTACAGTTCTAAAAAAAAGAAAGCAAACCCAAACAACCTAATATAATTGCCAAGAGAAATGAGGACAGATTGGTTTAAGAAGCAGCACTGTAGTATGTTCGCGTTTGCCCTGATTGTGGACAAGGCTTTACTGGCAGGACCAAATTGATCATTCACTTACTCAGGCACAGAGGTGTAATTATGATTATCTGCTGCTGCAGGAGGATTCACCAGCTCCTCAGCCAGTCTACTTTTTATCAGCCTTTGTGGACGGGACTGTGACATGATGCATGTAGGGATGTCAAATACACACCAATAGATGGAGGTGGGAAGAGGTTATTCAGCTGTACTGTTCATGTGTTGAAGAGAGTGAAAATCATGTTGTACCAGTCACCACTGTGTGGTCCTTCAGTCTGATGGGACTGTTGCAGTTGTGTGCTCAGATGGTCAACCTTTGCCCTGAACTACATACAAGCATTCAGAGTACAGTTTCACAGAGTCAAGTGGATCAAACTGAGAGCTGCCAAAAGGGTTGATCCCACTCTGTAGCTCTTGCATCAGTTTTAGTGATTGTGTACCTGCGCCATGGGTTTCAGTGAGGGTTTTGGTATGGAGCAGGTTAGTTTTCCACTGTGCTGTTGCCACATGATCGCTGTATCTAACATAAAGGAGAAAGTGAACTGTGGAGAGAGAAGCATAGTTGCTTCCAGCAGCCCACAGCTTGGTTAAATTGAGCAGAATATGAGAAGGTATTCTTGTATATTTGTTCCTGGCCAAGGAAGAGCCAATCTCCAGGTGACTAGCAGGAGCTGATTATACCGTTGATTTTTTTTAAGAATAAATAAATAGGTGTAGTTTTGAAGATCTGAAAACAGTGGATTCAGATTTACTATGATAAAATTAATCTCATTATAGATTTGAAAAATACAAGCCAAATTCTTCTCTTTGTAATATGTGTTTAATTCACTGTTAATGGTTGAAAAAAGCATTCCTGAGGGTTATGGTAGAAGTTGACCTTACAGGTTTCATAATGAATTTTAAATGAAGTCAAAATGTTGCAGCTAAGAAAAGGAGGTGCTAAGGGTGGAGTGGACTGTGTCAATTGGCAGTTGAATTGATTAAAATACCCTCCTGTCCCTGAAGAAATTTAATCTTTACACACATTCTATTTATAAAATGTATATTGTGTTGGAGAGTAATGCAGTGATAAGATTTCCTTTGCTGCCTTTGCCAGTTGTTTTAAAAGGAAAAACATATTTCCTTTTAATCACTCTCACAGAGCTTTGCTGTCATCAGATCAATTACTTTAGGACTGTAGGACACACAGTTGTTTTACCACTTCAAAGAAACTTGTAAAATTGCCCTTTTTCCATTTTTTTTCTTAGTTCAGTAGTTTATATTCCTTATATCACATTAGCTTTCAGTATTATCACATTGTTTCTGTAATTCTTTAACTGCACTCTGCTAAGTTAATTTAGGAGTATCCATACATAAAATAGCTTTGGGGCCCAGACAGATGGCTCTTTGGAAACAGCTGTACTAGTTTGAGAAGTTACTGTCCAGAGGTTTTCATTATCAATCTCAACTGTGATGCCACAATTAATTAATTTTGTTAGTGCTCCAGCTGCTCCTATTTCTGCTATTATTATTCTGCGCTTTATTAATGTTGTTAAACCCCATTTCATGGTAAAGTCAGCTTTCACCAGTGGTTTCATCTAACCCAGCTGACTTTGTGCTAAAGTGGATTGGGAGCACTCGTAATGAATAGCATAACACCACTACTTCTTAACTTGTTGTTATATACATTTGGTTTAAGTGAATTAATTGAATTAATCCCCTTCAAGTAAATGACTGAGCTCTTCTCATGAAGCAGACAAAGCATTTATTGTTACTAAACACTCAGATGTCACAAATAAAGCATTAAGATTCATGATCAAAAGAAAAAGAAGAAAAATGTTTTTAAACAGGTACAATTTATTATAAAGTAAAATACATTGAGAGTAACAGTGAAGTATCTCTTAAATTCGTATATGAGTCTAACCCTGTTTATTAAATGTTGTAAACAGTGTCGAATCTGACTGTAGGGGATGAATGGTGAGCTGCCAAATAGCTTTTAGAAAATGCTGACTTGGGCAGTAATGTGATTCTATTGACACTACTAGAAAGATCAGCATACCTTTCGTGAAAATATCAGCCAAAGACTCGGATAATGTGAGCTAACAGATTCTGCTTTGTTGTGGCTTTCAGCACAATGCTGTGTACACCTTATTTCAAGGGTATGTTTGAGGCAAAGACGTATAATTTTATGAAAGTATGTTTGTATAATCTTGACCAGTCTGATACTTAAAAAGGATTTGAAGAGGAAGTTAAAAAATAAACTCATTGTAATTAACAAATACAAAGGCACTCTCGACTAATTTTTCTGTTTTCAGAAATTGTGTTAAAGCATGTTCATTTTATTGAAACAAATAGTGAAGTTTTCGTTCTCATTAGACCATAACCAGCATGAAATACTTTTGAGGTTTTTCATCAAGTAAGGACCAGCCTGATTTCTGTTGGGCAGCTAAGGCAATCCAGCAGCTTCTCCCGGAAAAAAGGCAGCCCTGTGCTTCCTTGGCCAAGGCTTCTGCCATCCTTTCCTTTTCTTGGCACTAGCAATCATGGCTTCACGGTGAGTGGGCTCAGCAGATCTGACAAAGAACTGCTCCTCAGTTCCGGTCTGCTGCCCCTCGGGTTAGTTTTCTGCTGGATCAGCCTGACAAACTGGCTTGCCCAGTAAACACACAGTCCTTATATCCACTATAAGAGAAATACTGCAACAGTAAATAGAGGGAAGGCAAACTGCCCATTTGTGATGGCCACTCACTTTCAGATCAGCTAATCTGTCCTGTGCCTGCTGTGTCATGTGAAACCATACCCTACATGGTGTGGCTGCTTGGTTTGATAGGCTGGGTATAATGTAGCCTCATATAAACTACTGATCCTCCCCCTGCTTCACAGCGTGTTTAAAGTGTCCCATTTATTTTCTTTCTTTGTAATTCTTCTTTCACTGTATCTTTTACACTATGTATTACTCGTTTCAGAAAGTGTTCTAGGGTAGAAAGTATGAAAACTTTGCATGAAAATTCTAAGTATAATTTTGCAAGGACTGTTGACCTCTTTAGTGCATATGCCTGCCAAATTTCTTTCTGAGTGCCAAGAAGGAGGTGTGTTTCTTTCAGCCTTTACCTAAGATCATAAAGCTACACATTCTTAGCTGACATTTTGTTTGCTATACTGCTCCAGGGCTGTAACATCACATTCCACAAAGCGATCTATATTTAAGGTGTGATAGTCCTTACTCTTCACAGTTTCAGACTGAAAATTTAGAGAGAAGCATAACACTATAGACTCAGTTTAGTGGCTCACAGCTTTAGACTTGTAGGGAGAGAGCATTCTCCCCAGTATAGCACAGCTGATGGGATAAATTTGTTCCAGAATATTTTACAGATCTTAAAAATACTACTACCTTTTACAGAAAACACAGCCAATAAAGAACAACCTGCAGAGCATGTGAGTGATTAGTGGATAAGATGGGGGGCTTTTTCTTTCCTTTTCCTTTCCTCTTTCCCCTTTTTTCCCTTTCTTTCCTTTTTTTTTTTTTTTTAGTTTTTTTTTCTGAGATTGTCATTTCTGATTTTATTATTCCTGTTTGCTGAAATTACTTTAATGTAAATGTATGTAACCTGCATGTTACTTGAGATTATGTTTTCCTATTTAGCAGGATGTGACACAGGGGCATGCACATCGCAGTATCTGCTTTTGGTTTCATGCAGCTGATGTTCTACCATGAGATTGCTTAGGAGAACTCTTCCCAGCATTCATTTATCTAGGGCTGTCCATATCTATTCTGTCAGTATCTACACCCTAAACCATCCATTTGAAATTGGACATAATTTCCTGCAGCTGGCTTCCTAGCTGGTATCCCACATAGCTCCAGCTGTATTTTTGCTTTCATGTTTCCAAGAAGAAACATTTGGGTTTTTGTTAATGACCTGGTTAATTTGTTTTGCGCCTCCCTGCAGTGGACAAACCCCATCTAGCCATGATTCTGAGCGGTATGTTATGCAGATGCAGTACTGCTGAGACATCACTGGAAATGAAAAATGCCTGTCCTAATGAAAGGAATTTGAAAATATTTGAACTTTTTAATGAAAATACCTAAATCTTCATTCATCACTTATGTGAACAAAACACTCTCCTGACACTGTTACAATGATTATTTCTTTGCTGGCGTGCTGTGGAAAGGCTGTTGGTTCTGTAGATGCTGTCTAGTACATTCAGCTATTTTGTTTCCTAAGGGCTTTCTTCTTACCTGCTTAAAGTTTGCAAAATTTTATTTGTAAAAAGCACTGTTCTTACTGTAAGAAATAAATATTCCTGGCTTTATGGAAAAACCAGTTGTGACCCTCCTAGCTAGCAGTTCTTACATATCAACTATAGCCTTGGCTTTGCAAAGTACTTCTGTGACAGTAAATGTACACAGTTTGTGGAAAATCTAGTTAAACCAGACTGAGACAGAAAGTAATCTTCACAGCAGGTGTATGTGGGGGTGTGATTTCCAGATACAGGAGGGAATATTCTTTTACATTCCATTCGATTTTCCAGCTGTATTACTCCTTTGGCAGTAGAAGTTACTACTCACATAGACTGAGAGATATTACAAATGCTTTTTTGGTAGAATCTTTTCCTTTGGGAAGATGCGACCAGCAGCATGCTGTTCTGTCACAGGAAAATCCTTGAAAATATGAATGAGATTGCAGATAAAGGGGAGAACAGGCTGCATATTTTAGGAGCACTAGAGCAGGAACAGATGCATACTGTCAAGAAGCAACGAAATACAGTCAGTTGCTCCTTATGCAGCTGTGATGTGTCTCCACCTGAATTATGAGGAAGGATTCGAAAGCTAAATATGCTTACCAAGCTGAACAGGGGAAGTCTGGTCTGCACCCTTATGAAGGATGGCTCCATGTAATTGTAGCAAAGTAAATAATCATATCACATCAAAGCAGAATGAATTGAGGAAGGGAAAAACATTAAATTCAGTACCCAGAACAAATAGGCTACACTGTAAAACTTCTTGGAATACATTCCATAAACAAATAAACATGAGTGTAGTCACATGCTGTAATAGATCCTTACTAATGGGGCCATAAATGAAGTTACAATCACATGCATGTTTGCAGGGCTGAGTAGTTTCCCAAGGAAAATATTGGAAAGGGGATATATCTATATTGGACATCTTACAGTAGGCTGAAAAAATATACTTAAAATGTACTGTAGGTAATAATGCTGGATTAGGAAAACACAGCCTGAATAGCAATGAAATTTTTAAAGATCCACTCTGTGGATTATCTAGGAAATTTAGCTCAGTAAAGGGTAAGGAATTTGTCAGGTTTATGTGAGAGTTTCTTTCAGGTTTATTTTCCCCTCACTTTTACCAAGGGGAGTTGAATATTGTAATTTTTTAGGAAGATTTTAAGCAAAATAATTTGTTTCTGATTTCCTCTGCCCTCCTTTTACTGTAGTTGCAATTATTCAGTTAATATCATTATGGAGCTCTTGTAAGAGGTGACCTGCCCATATTCCTGGTTTTACACTTTCAATATACCTGTTATATTATCTAGCATATATACAATTACATATCTATGTTGAGGTCTGACATGTTGAAAGTATTTCCTCAAATTATTTTGTTTCAGTCTGAGCCTTATAAACAGGTTTGAAGTGGACAGTTATTTGCTGTCAGTAGGACACTGCGATTAAAAGAATTTGGCTCTCCTTTTTCCTTAAGCACTACTGTATTTACAGGTATTTGGTTGTTTCTTTCTGAAAACAAAAGTGCTGCAGTCAAAATGGCTTAAAATAGGTTCATGTATTGATTGCTTTTGATTTAAAAGCACATGTATAAGGTTTCAGTTGCACAGAAGACCTTAATATTTCTTCTTAAAAGGAAGAAAAAAAACCAAATCCAAGAACAAAGCAGTGCCGAGGGCTGAGTATGTGGTGGTTTTCATCAAACCTCATTCAGGATGCTTGAGATGTTTCTGGAAGTTTAATCTTGTCACTAACAGCTGAGAATGTAGTGATAAAAGTCATAAGACTCATGATACAGATTCCTCTTTATTGGTCCACACCCAGCCTCAGACATCTTTGAAAAGTTAGAAAGATTGCAGTACATTGAATTTCTGGAGCTATGTTGGGAATGTTTAAAAAATAAAGAAAGATGATCATTTAGATAAGCTGCAAAATACCTGTTCTGTGATCTGCTGAACTGTGCTGCAGAGGCACAGCTCTGTATCTGCTGGCACAAGTCTGAACTAATCCTCCAGTACCAAAGGGGTATTTTTACCCATCACTCTGCAGTTGTTAATAGTGATTTGTAATGGAAAAGAGACAATTGAAATGTGGTGATTTTTCTGTGATTATGGAAATATCAGGTTTTGTTTGTTTTTCTGTTTCAAAGGAGGAAAAATTCTTCATGGGTTTTGCAATCTTTTTTCTCTTTTTCTTCTTTTAACCTTTTTCAAGGTAACAGTGAAAAAATGGGAGAGATTTTACTGAAAAATACATTGGTGTTTTTTGTTAGTCATTTAGAGATGTAAACCCAAAAGTTATGTGTATGAGATGCAGTAAAAGCCTGGAGAAAAGACTGTCACCAGTTAAAAAGTAAAACCCCCAAAGCCCTGCAGGAAAAACAGACTTGAGACTCTTGGGGCAGGGGGGGGAGGCAAGAAAAGGAAGTCCATGAACTGATAGTGGAGTCTTAAAATATGATTCAGAGATCAGTCAAGAAGTGAGTGACAGATTGCAGAACATGCAGCTACTTGCCCCAGACTTCCCTTTAAACCCAGACACTGGCATTAGCCACTTAGGTTATATATAGTATATATACTCTTTCAGTGTAACTGTTCCTTTTTTCTTTAGTATATATACTCTTTCAGTGTAACTGTTCCTTTTTTCTTTACCTAATCACTTGTTTTAGTCTGTGTCAGAGTTTAAATTTGATGACTACAGAACCTATCATATTTTGCAAGCAGGAAACATTTCAGAAACAGGAGGGGCTAATGGGTGTAAATGAAGGTTTCATGAAGCTGCCCAGCAAATCTGGTGTTCTGGTTTTCTGCCTATGTTGGCTTCTGCCTATAAAGCCCAAAATGCTTTTTGCTGGGGAGCTGCCATTCTGGAATGGTTTCTCTTCATTTCTGCTCAGTTCTTTCTATTTTCACCATTCTCTTTTTCTATGTTGACTATTTCATGGAGAAAGCCTGCATTAATCAGATGTACTTAGGATGGGCTGGTTGCCCTTATTCTGAACCTTTCTCTCAGTTTTATTTCCTCAGCTGTTGTGTTTCTGTGCCTGTCTCTTCATGAATCTCAGGTCACTGTGTGATTTGGAGGGCACTTGCATAATCAGTAGCCATATAGTATCCAGTACATCTAATCCTGTGTAGTTTGTTCTCTCCTAGTCTCAGGTGTTCGTGTCAGTTCTTCATCTAGTCTAATGCTTGTATCTTCCAATATTTCTTTTCTCTTTGTAGACCCTAAGTTCTAAAATGCCATCCAGATATATCCAACTGAATTCTTAATCTTTCTGTCAAAATACTAGGAAAGCATGGTGCATTGGACAAATTCTTTCTGCCATCTTTTTCCCCATCTCCCTTAGTGGATGTTGGTGTTTGGGAGTCCCAGTGTCAGCTCTTGCTTCCCTAATCTGGTCCTAAGTGAACTAGAAAATGCCCTGAAATTGTTTGTTCTCTAAAGTCATGGAGGCAAGACTGAGCATTTTATAAACTCTGTTGCTGATCTGGAGAATTATGTTTGTCCTATCAATTTTATATATCCATTTTGCAGAAGCCTCTCCTGTTGAGTGATCCTCTGACAGTTCTGTTTCAGATCCATGAGTAGAAGGAATGTCTATGGGCACTATTCCCGGTTTATTATTTTATTTGTCTGTTTAATAAACCTTTTTTCAAGACATCATTTCCTTATCACTGGTGACTGAGATTTCCTGAAGTCAAAGGTTTCACTGATGCTTGCATACATGCTGACTTCTAGTAGTAAGAGGCTAAAATTATCTAGGCTTTATAAAGAACTGTCTCTTTAAAAGTCAGGTCTTATTTCAGAAAGATGGCTGGTGGCTCCAATTTCATGTTCAGGCTTCTTTGGCATTTCATTGGGAGGTGAGGATGAAACTCCATTCTATATATATATATTTTACAATAAGCCCTTGCTAGTAAGTTATTCCAATAGATTTTCTTTAATGGATTTTCATCTTCTTACTGGCTGGGTCTATGGTATTTTTCATTACTGTTGTCAAATGTTTAAATTACTAAAAGTCATTCTCATATTTCTTATTATTTAAACAAAACAGTGTGGGTATATAAACTTTTCATAAGCTACTGCCACAAATCAGTTCTATTATACAGTAGTGTACAAAGTAGGTCAGTTTGTTCCCTTTTATGCTGAAACAACTAAGTCTCAAACCAGAACACCAGTCCTGTGCATTACGATGAGGGAAATTTGTGTCTATTATGCAGAATAGGTGGTAAAGATGTTTGAATTTAATGCATTTGTAAATAGAACAAAGGCCAATCCTCAGATGTCTAATAGGAGTTTTGCAGATTTTTGAGTATCCCACTCCTAGCAGCTAACCAAAACAGTACATCCAAAGGCATTCAAAGCCTCCTTTAGCCATTCCCTGTGCCTCCACGTTGCGACACATACATGAGAAACTACGTCAAATGAGCTGCATTTCCAAGGAACGTGGCAGACAAACTAATGGATAACTTTATTGTAGTAGGAGTAGCAAGTCAAAAATAACACTTAACAGTTGTGCTAACCTCCTCAGAGCAACCCCCAGCGCACTCCCAAGGAAATTAATCACAGTCTCCTCTAGTGCTTGTTATTGTAGCAGTGGTTATAGTGTCCTATGATTTAGAACACACGACTAAAGTATAGTTTAATCAGGTTTGCTCTGTATTAAAAAGTAAGAGTAATGAGACTGAAACAGTGCTGACAAATTCAACTGTCCTGAGAGTAGAAACTATATGACCTATATAGATAGAAGCGGTAATACGGGAAGTGAGATGTCAGGGGTTTTTAACCTACACTATCATAGCACTTAAGGGCCTCAGTCTCAGGACTCAAAACAGGAGCTGATGTTTTAAAACTGTATGCAATACTGTGATCATGCTGCCAATGATCATGATTGCATTACTTCTATTTAGATCTTACATTGTACCTCCTTACGTTAGTGATTATGCATTCTCTGTAGGTAATTTTCACACGTTCTGTTACACAAATATCTTGATTGTTAAGGTGGTTGTAATTTTCATGGGAGCTGGATCCAGCCTCCTGTGAAAATGGTTCTCTTGGCACTTCCCTGAGACTGGCAGCAGTGCACAGTTGCAACCTTCAGGCAGTTTGTTCTGCCCCGTTATGTCCATACGCCTTTCCCCAGTATGCAGGAAATCTCTGTGAAGAAAAAGAAATTGTCTCCATTGCAATAGAATCGCAGCTCTGCCGTGGTAGGAATCTGCCAGCATAACTGCACACAATGACAAGGGACATAGAGGGATAAAATGGGAACTGTGCTGTTAAAGTTCAACTTTTATTATATTTTTAAATGCAACTGAAACTAGAAATGGGTCTTTCTCTTGCTCTGTTGAAGGAATGACAGGACTCCTAAGCCTGCAGTGGTTAAAATTCAGCATATGAATGGCATGGCTGTAAGCTACTTGTTCATATTGACATTTACACTATTCATTGGGTTTAGATACATGCTGTCAGAAAGAAATGGGCTGGATTATGAGTTGGTATAAATTGTTCTAAACTTCACAGGAGCAATGCTAATATACAAACTAAACATCTTCCTTGGGAATTTCAGAATATTAGTTAAGTTCGTTCAGTTTGAAGTGTCACAGCCCATAAAATACAGTTTCCAATGGAAATTTCTAGTGAGAGGACTTAGCTAGGGAGCTTCTTTCCAGCTTAGCCGAATCCTGAGGACATCTTACTTTTCTATCTGCATAGGAAGCAAGGTTACGTCAAAAACTATTTCAATAACTGTCTGAATTCCAGATTCATGCTGACAACCTGTGCTTGCTGGTTAGTGTTACGTGATTTGAAATTGTTATGCTTAAGTAACACAGGTTATGGTAAGACATGAGCACTCCTGACTAAAAGAACTGCTAGCAGCTACCTAAAACTTGCTCATTTTAATGTGGAACAGTGTGTGTGAGCTTTGGGGGTTTTGAACTTGTTGCAGTTTTTATGGAATCTTTGCAAAGGCCAGCCTCATCACATCAAGGGGTATTAGATAAAATCCAATGCAATAGTTAGTACTTTGTACATGGGATGTTCATAGTTGTATGAGTTATTTAACCCACTCTGGTTTTTCTCCTCACCAGCTGTACAGACAAAAGCCCTAAAATCAAGAAGGGTCTTGTGCCAGCAAGGCACTGGACAGGTACTGCCTTGACCATTGTAGAACATAGGGCATATCCTGTCACTGCAGTCATATTTTGGGTTTCTAAGGTATTGTCTTTGTTCCTCATACATCGCTTTTCCTGTATGTTTTCAATGAGCTGAGGTCTCCCAGGTTGGTAGCACACTGAGCACCTTAAATTAGCACACGGGTCTGATGCATCCCAGTATTCCAGGCACATACCAAGAGGATTGAGTTTGCTTGGTTTTGGTTGCATGCCTTGGGAAGGGTAGGTAAGCTCTCCTGAAACTGTATAGCCAAAAGGGGATTTTTTTGGCTTATTTGGCCTCCTTTGCCTCTAGCATAATTTATATATATAAATTGCTTGATGTAAAAGGTGGATGGTACAGATGCATTTTCTGAAGGGTAGGGAGAGAAAAACAGATTTTTATAAGTTAAAAGGCAGTTTGTAAAATACAAAAATATTAAGAACAGAATATGACAGCTGAAATCACAGAAGTAGACCGAGGAACCAGACTGTTGTATCAGCAGAAGAAAAACATTAGGTTAATCTGTATTACAGCATTCTGAAAGAATACAGAGCTTTGAAAACAGCTTTCAGTAGGGGGTGGGACATTCTACTTTTATGTAGAGCTTTTGTTCATTTAGAATTGTTTATTCCAGAGAGCAACCCTGTGCTCTTTGTTTGACTGATTTTTCCGATTTGGCAGACCCTTTGCAATCACATGGATAACATTCTTCTTTCCACTGAGACATCATAGAAAAACTATTCTTTATTGACCTTGCTTGTTGTCCTAAATGACAAAAATATATTTATATACTAGGTGAACTGTATGATTTCAGTGCTGACTTTTAACTGAAAATTCTTCAAAGCAAAAACCTCAAAGAGCTTCTTTCACTAATTTTTTTTTACAATCCACTAATTTCTTAGTAGCAAACAACTCTGCCCTTAGCTACACATGCACGACTCCCACAGATGGCACTGAGAACGGTGTGCAAGTATCTTGAGTGCTGAAGCTGTGTCAAAAAAATGCCATGCACAGAAGAAATAGGTCTGTTGGGTTGGGTGTTTTTTTCGTTAGTATTATTTATTGAACAGCAGTGTTTGCTGTGGATGTATGGATGTTTGCTTTTTTGGTTTCTGTGGCTGTTTTGGAAAGTTAAGTAATATTTTATGGGGTTGCAGTGGGAAGCAAATTGGAAGGCTTAGGAGACCATACACAAAGTGATTCAACATCTCAATTTTAGTTTTCTCACCAGTATCACAAAACAGAAGACTCATGGGCTCACCTTTGTGGTACTGATTTAGAAAGGCTCTTAGCATTACAGTTTTACTTCTACATGTGAGGTGTTATAAATCTAAAGGGTGATTATGTAAGGACTGATCATGCCAAGACAAAATTCAGCCCTAGTCAAAGCGAGCACAATTCTGTTAAACCAGATGGAATTGTGCACATTTAACCAAAAATACTGAGTCTGTGTTTCTGAATGCTCTTGTGCAAGCTTTTCTGATAAAGACAAAACTCAATATGTAACAAATGGGGTTACACCCACATGCAGGCAAGTTTTAAAACTAAGGCAAGATTCTTTGTTTAGTATAAACAAAGTCGCTTCACTGTCTTCTGTAGAGCTGTGACAGTTTACATAAATCCAGGCTCTGTTCCTAACCATCTTACTTCAGGAAGGCTGTGCCACTCTAATTCCAACTGATAGCAATGAGTGAGGGTTGCTCTGCATTTCTGCAGGGGAGAAAAGTCAAAGTCCCTTTTGTTATCACTTAGCACATGTACTGAGAAAGTGTAAAATTAAGATTACAGTGAGAGCATTTTCAGTGATCTTGTTTATGTGTACATACTTACATAAAGTGCGAGCAGAATAAAGATCAGGTTGGGGCTAAGGAGTCCTCACTATTTTTTTAACTCAGTCTTGTTGAGCAGAGACCTATTTAGGCCTTTCTAATTTCATAATTAGAGAAGATAGTTGCAAGTTCTACTACTAATTCCATGCAAGTCAATCAAAGGTTTGGTTGTTTGTAATGAAAGGATGATAAATCATGGCTAGCCCCTAGCTGTTTCTGTGGTTCAACATGGATTTCTTCCATCACTTACGTGGACCTTGTCTTCAGTGTTATGCCAGTACCTGCCCTCATTATTTTCCTGGTTGGTGGTGCTGGTTGTTGCACCAGATCAGGAAAATCAAACCATTTAAGAAAAACTCTCAACCTGCATTCTTCAACCCCAGCTGTATGATCCTCGCCCCTCCTTTTCACAAGCACTAGCAATTGAGCCAGTACAGGAAACTGCTGAGCCAACTGGGAAGAAAAAAAAATCCCTGCTCGTGTTAAGAGTTTGGCTGCTCAGCTCCTTGACTGGCTCCCTGTGGGTCTGATAGGTGCCAGAGCTAAGGGTAAGTATGGGAATTTGGCCAGAGGTGGAGGAATGTGGCCCTAGCCTCTGAGAGCCAGTCTCCTTCAGTTTAACTTAGTTTATATTGCAGAATTGCACTCACGGTAGCACACACAGGATGGTGCTATCTGTAGCACCATTAGTTTACTGTAATAGAAACATTTCAGGCAGATTTTAGCACCAAGTTAACACAAGCATTGTAAGTAAATAGTAAAGCCTTTATTCTCGTTAAGAACAGCATTTTGAAAATAAAACATTTGCCCATGCTTTACAACCTTTGTAGTTTTGTATGCTTATGTACAGTCATCATGTTACACATTGATTGTCTTGAAAATCCTTTAAAGATGTATTTAATAAGATACCAGTATGCAACAATCAGCGGAAAAAAGGGCACGTTATAAAACACACATTAATACATTTAATAAATATATATTATCTATCAAAAATGAGCTTCAGCTCTCATCAATTAATAAAAAGCACCTGATTTGTAATCCTGTAAGTTGGTAGAATAGTCCAATTGTTTTATTATAAAAGCTACAATGCTCCCTTTTGCGTGGCCTTTGGTTAGAACCCAAGGCATCAAGCTTGAACAAAGCCAACCAAGATGCCTCCATTTAGACTAAAACCAGAAACATCTAATTCTATAGTAGTTTGTGTACCTTGTTACTATAAACAACTGTATGTACTGAGAGTCTTCTTTTTAAAATACTACATATTTTCTGGCAAATGTCAAGCTCCCTCAACTCATCTGAAAGCAGACAGGATCTCTAAAATACAGCTTTGACCTTTTTTCCAGCCACTGATCAAAACCCAGTTGTTCTAAATCTTGTATTGGTAGTAGTAGTTTTATCAGATGTTTTATGGTTTCATTTTCCTGCATGTGAATATCATGAGCATATAACCATCAAGGGAGAACATAGTAGCTTCTATAGTATAAAAGCTAATTATAATTAACTGAACTGTGAAAGGCTTGTGCTTACTTACTTATTATGTTGTTCACAGATGCTCTACATTCTAGGTAACTGTCATAAAAGGCAAAAGTAAATACTGTAACAAAAATACAAGTTAACATAAAGGTGCCTTTCTTCAATTACAGTTTTATTTGGGGCATTTTTACATCACAGACTAGTAACTTACAAAAAAAGTTGCTTATTACTAATTGCATGAAATTGGAAAATAAAGACCCTCCTAATCTATTGCCACACCTTCACCACCACAAATTAAACCCAATCCTGCTAACTTTTAATTTTATGAACAGTCCACATGACTAACCCAATGAGACTAGCCACGGGAGCTTGTAGGATCTGGCCATATCTTTGTACAGGCCTCAAATGCCAAACAACTTTGTCAGAGCAGGACTGGGAACTCTATCAAATCAGTCACATCTAGGAAAATAAAAAAATGTTTAAAATAAATATATGTTGTACAATTTTGTCCAAGGTCTATAAAAATGTGCATTGTAATTCATTAATCTTGGTTGTAGCATAATAAACTCTTGAAAAGAAAGCTGTCCTACCATTTATGCCATGGTCATCTTATATGTTTTTACCATAGAGTTTTATGAGCGTGTTTGGGGGGGGGGGGGGTTGTTAATTGTTTTTTAAAAGCAAATTTCTGCAGGCAAGTGATGGTAATAGATTTTTTGTTGTTCCAAATGATGCATCTTCTGGGTAACTATTATTATTTTAAATACTATCTTATTTGATCAAAGTTTTGCTTAAAGCAAGCAAAATGTATTTCTAAGTCACTGGATAGCATGCAATATCCACCCCTACCCTACTTGGTTGCTAAGGCCATCTAGTTACTTACAAAATAAAACAAGCAATCCCAAAACCAAGCACATGCTTCGTCTGCCTCGAGGCGAGAAGGGCAGGGGGGAGTTAACATACTCCTTTACTCATGTATGACAGAAAAACATTGCTTCTAGAACAGAAAGGCTTTGAAATAAAACACCATAAGATGATCATGGCAAGAATGGCAATATGTATTTTTTTCTCTCTCTATATATATACATCTATATCTGTGTGCAACACTTAGGGACTGGTCTAGCAGCCTCTGTACCTGTATGTAGACCTACTGGTATTGATGGGACTACTGGTGGGAGTACAAGTCTGCAGGACTAGGTTCCTAATTCAGTAGAAATGGAGGTACGTGAAGAATCAGGAAGACTCTTGAAAAATAAAAAGCTTGTCTTTCTTTTGCAGTATACAGCAAGTAACTTCTGTCTGTGAAGCTACCAAGTTATTCAGTTATTTGTACATTATATTTGTTTTAGTTTGAAAATATATTTATTTATTACAGCATATGCAAAGTTTAATTGTTACACGTTTCCTATGCCCTCAAGTAAAAACAATTAGCTTTTAGTATCAAGGAAAGCTAGGGTTAACATTGGCCAAACAGTGAGGATACAATGATGTTTTTAACGTCTGATATGCATTAAATGTTAAATAAAGGAATGATTGCTTAAACATAATGAAAACCATGGCACAAACAATGGGCAATGGGAACCTTTTAAATAACCTAGAAAAAGCAAAGATAAAAAGCTTTGAGAAAGTCTGCCTTCTATCAACCCAAAAAGGTGGAGGGAAGGAGGAAGAGTAGGGAAGAAACCACATTAAAAAAAAAAAAACAAACAAAAACAACAACAAACCACCTCCAGCATGGAGATTCTATTAGCTAGGCACTAAAATGCACAACCACATTGAAATGCACAAACAGCTGCAGTCAAGGGGACTACTCATACGAACAGGGATTAGAAAGGAAGGTCTTGACCCTATCTGTTGCTGAGTTTCTCCTGAAAGGTGGTCAGTGCTTCTTAGCTGCCACTGCTGTCCTGCTTGGCACCATCAGCACCCAGAACAGGCTGGCTTGGGCAGTACAGTGGGTTGCCTTTAATCCACCATCACAATGAACTCCTCCTGGAAAACTTGAGTCACACATTCTCTCCCCAGCTAAGTCTTTGCAAGAGTACATCCTTCCATAGTTTTGCTTCATGGCTTCGTCTGTAGGAGACGTGAGAACGTGCAGCTCTTTCCTTGCACCCAGGATTGAGGCTGGAATAACCGGGAATCTGTCCCATGTGGTCAAGGAGAGCTGCCTCTGTGCTGGACCTATGCTTTTTCTCTCTGCCTCAAGAAGCTCCATAACTTGCTTGAAACATACATAGACCTTTCATTCCTCCAGAACTGCATTTCCTACACCAGCTTTTTAAAGAGTATCAGCCCACAATGTAATGGTAATTTAGTTGCCACAGAGTGACAGTGCTTATCTACACACGATGTTACGTGACTGTACAGTACAGCTAGATAATGAAGCAAACAAGATACTTCTCATGATGTCTGAAATGAGGGGAAAAGGAGCAAAATGGAAAGAAATCCGGCATGTTTTCATGCTGTAGTGGCAATCTCTTGTGGCAACATGAACTAAGTTTAGGTGAGAGGAGGGTATCTTGCAAGCAACTGGCAACCAGCAAAAGCAGGCTTGCCTCACACACTAGTTACAGACAAGAGAATATCGTACATTTCAGAATACAATATCCCTCTCTTCCAATTTCAGGTGTGCCTACTGCTATTTTAAATTAGATTCAGCTTCAGTTTTCCAATTTTGTTTCTGCAATTATCTTATTAGTTCAATAGTGTTCACATTTAGACAAAATCCTCTGTAGGATTTCGAAAGATCCTGGATGGTTTGTTGCTTTGTTCTGGTACTGTTATGGATTCCTCCCTCAAATACACATTGCCAGGGAACAACATCTGCAATAAGGATTTTTACTCTCTACAGCCTACAGCCTTTCACCAGAGGTGTCGTCCAGTGTAACTTGGCGGAGCAGTTGGTATCTGGAAATAAGGATAATAAACCCATAACTGAGAGGTCTAGTCTGTTAAAAAATCAGTGTTACCATGCTACATGTACATGACAGCTTTCCAGACTGCGGTTCCACAGCAAAGGGATACAAACTCATCTTACACCCATACAGAGCATTCACGTCTCTGTAAAAACCATGACTATATGCACACATTAATCTCTCATTTTACTATCTCCGTTAACCTTTGTGTCCACCACAAAACAAACAAAAACCCAACCCAAAAAGAAATCCTCCAGCTTCTCAGCCTTTTCCCTGAGCTGCATAGTCTGGTATCAGAAAACATAGGCATAGATGAATCCAGGCATCAGGAGGATGCTATTCATTACTGACAGCAAAACACCAGTCTTTTCATTTTATTTAAGTTGATATGTTTCCCACTGTCTTACAGGAGAATCCTTCTATCTAGTCCCTCTTGTTCACTAAAATCAGCCAAAAGAGACCTGCAATCAGTTCACATTATTCGGTTTGAAACGTAGAGGCTGAGTTATGGAATCAGCTCATGATTCAAAATAAAGCAAACCCAATTAATATGAGTATAAACTGGATCATGGGTAGATTTTTAAGAAGCATGTAGATATGCATGAAAAATATGGGGATGAAAATTCTTCTTTTTCAACAGTATGTCTGCTATATGAAATGTCTGCAAGTATAAATTACACATCATGGGGAAAACATTTAGAAAGTCTGGCATCAGATCACTAAGCCATTCTTACAACCACCAGGCTACAGAAAAACAGGTCTATCAAAGAATGGCATGCCAAACTATTGTCTAAGAAAGGAAAATCAATGCTATTAAAATGTTCTGTTTGTCTTTTATTAATCCCTTTTCCAGAGATATACACCTCTGTAACTTCCTTACAAAGAATTACATATATTTTACACGAAAATGGAAGATAGGTGAAAGACCAGCACTATCTGCAACAGTGATTCTTATTTAAAGTAATGTACTGGCCTGTAAACATCTGTGTGACTCACATCATCTTGAGAAAAAAAACAGGTTAGAAATTGTGTCACTTAACAGTTATGTTAAATACCTTAACACAGATTTAATTTGAAAGGGCTATTGAACATACAGTCTCAAAGAACTTGGTTCACTCAAGCTACACTGCAAAATGTGAATGGCCAAGTAAAGAAATGCAAAATACTTAGTAATTACATCTTTTCTAGAGGGAAGGGAAGCATTACATGCATACTTGCTGCCACAGGTTTCACATGAAGGTTTCCCCCCTGCTGTGAATAAGCTTAAATCAGGTTTTTAGTTAGCAGTGGTTGTATATGTCAGTGCATATCAAGGATTTCTTAAATCATCATATTTTTGATACTTACAGTCCCACCATTTAGCACAACTGCCATCTCAGTTGGCTGATAAACATTGCTTCTAAAAGGAGCACTAGGTCGGCTTCCCAAACTGCCGTTTCGAAATCCTGCTGTTCTTAGTGCTGTGTTTAGAAAAAAAGAGATAGTTCTTAGGAAACAATTAACGCTGTGCATTGCCTTTGAAATCATTAAGTGTCTTGCTTCCAGTTTAGTGATAGGAAACTCTGCCACCAATTTTAACTTCTGTGCTATACCAGTTTTCACATTGCTTTTCAACAGCTGTTTTTCTTACATTGTTGGGGACGGATCTCAGAAGAATCAGTTTTACATAAATTGTTTGTTGTGGAACTGGAAAAAGTCTATTGGAAGCAAATTGTTGAAGTTTGCTTCATCTCATTTCAATACGAGTTAAATGCCTTAAGTACGAAACCTCTGATGTATCTTGCACAGTGTATTTTGCAAAGCACTTACTGTATTGGTCTGGATACTGTGGGGTTAAGTAAAATGATCTTACATTTTGCTTTCTATCGAATTCAGAGGACAGGGATCCAAAACATTGCTCGAGCCAGTAAGCATGCTCGCAACCCCCATGAGCATTACTTCAGCATGACTAGCATATAAGGATTTTCCAGATGTTTCAGATTATATTTACTCTGAGAAACTAGAAACATGAAGCAAGTACTGCTTTTGAATAGCTTAAACATGGCGAAGGACTGAAGCAAAAGAGAAGATACTGATTGTCCTTCTGAATGTTTATACCAGAAATACACGAGCCTCTCCATTAATTTGAGCTCAAGTTTGGATTCAAAATGTAGATTCTGAATGAGAGAGATGCATAGCTAGGGATGTGCTTCTTTCTCTCTAAATCAGTCCAGGGACTAGCACATACAAACTCTCTTTTTACTTCAGGGTAAATAATGGCTTCACTGAACTCAGATGTGGCCAGGGAACAGAGCGCGTCTATCCATGTGACTTGTGTGGTTACAATGGGCAATACTCATCTGTGAGCTGGTAAATAGAAACACCCTTAGTTCAGGCACCTGGGGCAAGAATTTCTCTTACATTTAATTCAAATGGCAGTTCTACACTCTGGTTGAAATCATGAATGAGCTGAAGTTTACAAGAATTTCAATACAGGGTTTAATGAAGCCAGGACTTAATATAGTTGCACTCTGTGGAACAAGATTTAAATGGATCCTGCTGCCATATGTTCTTATCTGTCCACTGCCAGTCCTCTCTTTGGGGGGTGTGCACTGAGATGAGCAGCGCTATTGATTTAGGACAGAAATGTAGAAATCCAGCCCTGCAAATGCTCAGTTGTTGACTTCAGATGCACACAGACCCTCACTCTCTCTACAGTTTGAAATTAGATACTGTTGCAAAACACTGGGAGAATAATGGATAGAAATGCCTAAACTAGAATTATTATTTTTTATTTTACATTTAACCATCTTGGGGTCAGTAGCAGTCTTTCTTTGCAGTTTGGATTCATATTGTGTATTAAACACAAATGGTTGCACTGGTATTTGCTAGTACACATTAAAAAAAAATCTCTTTATAATGCATACTGTCATTAAAATATTTACACAAAATTTCCATGGTCATTTCAGAGTTAAAGAGCCAGTAAATTCAATTCCATATTGCTAAATTTTCCTTCCCTATTCCTGCAATAAGTCTAAAATTCTTTAAACATCAGAATTGGAGACAAAGCTTATGGACAAATTATACATTGTGGATTTTTTTCTTTCTTCATACCAGTTTTACCATTTTTCCTTGTACTTTTTCCATTACTATTGAATGCATCTACTTACATAGAGTACGTATAGGTAAGAAGAAAAAATAGTGCCAAGAAGATTTGAGCAAGTGTCGTGTCAAAGTTTCCTTTTAACACATATATTTTGTTAACTTTGGGTTTAGGCATTGGCTCCAAGCGTGACTTGCAGTGCTAGAAGTTATTAAATGAAATTCAGTGAGTACCAGAGCTGCTTTGGCTTGGGTTTCCTGCTCCAGCTGTAGCATTCTGCATTGCACATCCAGATTTGTCATATATAAGGCAAATTCTCTTTGCCTTACAGAAGCTGTCCTATTGATGTTTGTTTCTGGTGTGTTGCACTTCCAGTTGCTTTTTTCCAGGGTTTCTAAATACTTGACTAACACTTTTACAAGACACTGGTATGAAAATAACTCTTTTAAGTAGGTATTTCAACTTCTCTATCATGACTATTAAAATCCCAGATCATGTGTTGTTGAAATGATGTTTAAATAACTGACTTTAAAATAGTTTTGCTTTATAAATGCTTAATGATATTCCTGGAATATAGCAGCTCTTGTTATACATAACTTGGAGCTAAGAAAGAGACTAGGAAAACACACGCTTGTTTGAGCCACAGTTTAAAGGTTGTTCAGATTCTTAAAATGCTGCTTAAAATGTATTTTTTTTTCTTTAAGAAAGAAAAAAGGAAGCAAAATTACTAATCTTCTTTATGCAAGTATTAATGGAAATAACAAGAATTGAAAATACGTTTATTCAAGCATGTTTTCTGTTGCAACCTAACTACTTCTGGAAACAAATATTAGTCAGGGAACCAAGAGGTGTTTTCTGGTTATCATGTCTTCCACAATTTTACAACTAGTAGATCTTTCATTCTTAAACATCATTCTTCAGTATAACTGAAGCAAGTACCTTTCCTTTCATTTCCAAGCTCTTAATGATGAATTCTTTAATTGAGGTTAATTAAATGAAAAAAATGAGAACATTCTCTACATACCTGCAGAGAGACAATTGCTAATAGATTCCAATTGCTTAGCCACTGACACCCATCAGTATAGTAATCTGACTTAAACTAACACTTCAGCAGCCATACTACAGGACTCGAATATTGCTACCTGTATTTACTTTAAGTCTCTACCATATTAGAAAGTTTTGACTCCAAACCCTGTTGTTGTAAGTCTGTAAAGAATCACTTTAGGAATAATAAATCTGTTTTGATTTATTAAAAATGTATGTATCCTTATCACACACGCCATAGGAATAGGAATGCATTTGTTATGAAAAATATTCATAATGGCATCAGATAAGAAAAATCTATTTTGTATTGTACTATGTAAGATTCAGATAGATTAAAAGAGAACATAAATTGCACTATAATAGACATGACAATGGTTTTATAGATATCATGCATCTATTCATCTCACTAAAGGACTTAATCACTGAATGATCAGATTAAAAAGGAGCTTCCAGCTCTTTTTTAAAGTCTATGCATGAATGGGAATAATACAGAGTGGAAGATCTGGTTTTGTTCTTAGATATGCTTTAGTCAGAAATAGCTCCACTGAAGCCATTGCAGTTACCCTACTGGGACATTAATGTGATAGGGAATAGAGGACGCTAAAAAAAAAAAACAAAAGGAAAAAAGAGTGCTTTTTCATCATGAAGCTGCTTCTGTGGCTCTGGAACATTTGGAATAAACAATCATTCTTTTATCCATGTGATTTTTCACTTGTTTTACCACTGCCCTTGGAATTATACTCACACAACTTAACTCCTTTCTGTTCAAAGCTTCTGTACTAGAAGGAGACCTTTAAAGTTCGTGTTAAACTAGAGGAAAAACGCCCTCCTGACCTGACATCGTGCCAGACAAGTGTGCTGTTTCCCTCCACATCTGGTCTACATCCAGAGGAAACATCAAACTCAGAGGAAATAAAAGATATGTAAAAATGAATAGGAAGGTGAAGTGCCTGGATAATGTGCCTTTTGGGGGCTGCCAAAGCAATGTGGGAACATTGCTGTAATACCACACTTCTCAATTAGAGTGAATAAAAAGCAGTGTGACTAGTAACAAAATCCTTTATCCAACTGTGGGACAGCACCAGACTGCGCCCTGCGCTACAGAAGACTGTTTGGCTCATGCTTCCCTAAGCTGCTCACATCAGCATCCCTGTGTATTTTCTCACATGGGTTAAGCATTCAGCAGTGGTTTGGATCTCTTAAGCAACCAGTTGTTGCTGGTCTTTCCATCAACCACTCAAAACCACTATCATTGCAAATTGTAACAATGGGTCATCAAACATGGTTCTATGTCACCAAACAGCAATGACAAGGAAAGTAACAACTACCTCAAAACCTCTATCTGTGCATATTCTGCTCAGACATTAAGAATAAAGACTGTCTTTGACCTTGTCTATATGCCACTCTGCGTTTTTTCCCCCCCCCCCCCCCCAAGTGTCACAAAGTGGCACTAAATTCCATTTTAATGGAAATACAATTAATAATAATTACTTTGTTGCTCAAGAGGCTGAGCATTTTGTAACAGAACACTTCATTTTTTTTCTTGGGGTTTTGGAAACTATTTCATATTAAATGTTGTTAACTAATAATGACAACAAATATTATTTAAATGATTTTAAAATAGGGGCTATTTTTTTCCCCACAGTGGATTTTTATAGGCTTTCAGTTTTGGCTTTGCATTTGAAATTGTTTAGTTTTTCAATGAAAAACAACATGCAGAAGACTCATTTTAACCAAACATAAGTATTTTCTCTATTGCTTCCCCCCATTTTCTTGGCTACTACAGAAACATATAGTCCTCTATAGTAAATTCTTACCTGCATTATGTTCATCCATTGAAAAGGCTTTATTTTCCATGTAGCTCCGAGGAAGCTGTATATCTTCCTCAAAAGCAGTTTCACGCATCCTTGGCTGTGAAGTATCAAAATAATTGGGAGTGTTTTCCTGCTGTGATGGAAGGATGGTACAGTGAACCTCTGGGATGGCATGAAAAATAACAAACACCCAACCACTGGACACCAGTGCAATAGCAAGAGTGGGATCACTCCATTTGTCTCTTCTCTTTAGCTCAGCATTACCAAAGAGGTACATAGTCATCCAGGCTACCCAAATCAGAATGGAAAAAAAAAGTGTTATAATGAGGCATACTCCGTTTTTCTTCCATTTCTTAAACTTCCCACAGAGAGTGAAAAGAGAAAATCCCATGGTAAATACCATCAGGAACATAACGTAAATCAAAGCCATAGCAAAATCCATTGGTTCGTAGCTGCAGGCCAACTTGTTATCTCTGACAACTGTCAGTATTAACCACTCAGTTGCAATAATGACCTGAACGAGCATTAGGCAGATTGCCACACCAGCTAGATGCCAGCCAGATGGACTCTTCCCATGGCGAACTAGTCTACGAAGTCTCCAGGCTTGAGCTAGCAAGCACGAGAAGCACAAAGCAAAGATAACTCCCCATAGAAATCTTCGGGTAGAGCACACCATTTCATCTTCTTGTATGATGAAAGCAAACGTCAGCCCAAACAGTCCTAGAGTCCCAAAAAGAAAGAGGAAGTGCATTCCCAGGGGGCTCTTCTTCTCTTTGTCCTTGATGAAGGGCAGCCTCACCAGCAAAATCAGCATCAGCAGTAGCGTGGTCAGCACACCTGCCCCTGCAACTGCCTCCACCACTATTCCCCAGATGGCATCCAGGTCACACAGGTAAACATACTGAGGGAGAAGATCCAGTCCACATCCTCGAGATGTACTTGAGTTTTCAGAAGAGCCATAGCTGATCACGAAGAGGAGGAAGAACCCAATGGCTCGGTAGGTTTTCATTTTTCTGTCTGAGACAACAAAAT
Source organism: Pezoporus wallicus (assembly GCF_028554395.1). Classification (NCBI taxonomy): domain Eukaryota; kingdom Metazoa; phylum Chordata; class Aves; order Psittaciformes; family Psittacidae; genus Pezoporus; species Pezoporus wallicus. Next base: position 110,107 of record NW_026640476.1, on the reverse strand, counting down.
AATTGTTTGCTTAGCTACAGTTCATTTTGGAGGATTTCACAGCAATTGGAAGCACAGCTTGTCTCAGTAGCCTGTGTTTACTGGGTTTTTGCAGCTGGCAATAGCCTACCCCGGGTCCCCTTTGCTGCCCTCCCAGAAAGCTGCTTTTGCCTGTTGTGCTCTGAATGCCAACTGAGTCATTACTGTGTTTGCACTGATTGAAAACAACACTTACAAACATTGCCCCTGCTAATATCCTAAAAGACAACCAGAGGAAATTCTGTATTCTGTTGCAAAATAATGTATTATCTAGAGTACATTACTGCTCAAAGTCAGGTGCTTAAAGCTTGTGTAAATTGCACTGGGCCTGGTGCAAGCATAAGTTGTACCAGAATTAGATAGTTTCAGTCACAGCCTTGCTCCTTTCACTGGAAAAAAGGCCAAGTCAAATCATTTCTTTTTTTTTTTTTTAAGGATAGAGTAGTCCCAGGAAAATAAACCTTGTGCTTTTTTGATAAAGGAAATTCTTGTTTTCATGCTCAGTCAATAGGTAGTTATTCACTCCTTTCATCCTCTTCCAAAGCCCAGGTATTAGATTGCATTTGCAAATGGGAATGGTTGGCTAGAGAAATCCCATCTTCTGTGACAATGGTGCACACATGCAGTGTCATGAATCAAGTAATCAAAAATGAATGACTCATTGTGCTTCTTAGCACGTCTAAAGCCATTCAAAGGAAACAAACAACAAAAAACAGAGCATCACCTTCCCTGATCCAGAGAGCAAACAATGGCGAACTCTCTAGGAACACAATGTATCCCACTCAACTGCGAAGACCAAAAGCCTGAACGAATCCCAATTTAGTTTTAGGAAGAACATGGGTTAAGTGCTTTAAAAGGATATATGTTATGGCACTTGTTTTTATGAAGCAAAGCATGGCAAATGAGACTATTAAAAATGTAACCTTTACACGAGCAATCTGTCCCAGCAATAGTTGCCCTATAAGGGCAGTCTGAAGTAACAACTCATGCACCAGACATGAAACCTGACGCTGTTAACCTTCACTTGCACAGTTAGTGCTGCAGGTTCCAGCAGGATTATGTGCATTGATGTGAGCAACATGCCTAGGTGAAAATGTTCAGAGTTTAACTTCCATATGCATGGTATGACCATGCAGAAGAAAAGCACCATATACACTAGCAGTAATGTTAGTCAGTGGCTCATGTGATGTGTTTTCGACACGGAGCGAGAAGCAGAGAAACTGTTGGTACCTCTTTTGTAAGTTAGACAAACAGCCCTAAGTGATTGCACATCTAAAGATGTTTCAGAAGTCAGAAATATATTTAATGAAAATGTCAAAAACTTAACGAGAATTGAAAGCGGTTTAAAGTAACAATGCAATGTTGTTGTGTTGAACACCATCAGTCATAACCAACACAAAACCTGTTTATGTAGAGTAGCCAAAACCTTACAGAGTCTCTTGCAGCTCTGAACTAGAGGTTTTCTTCCTGTGCATTACAGTTCTGTAATGACCAAGGTTACATCTTGGGGATCCCAGTCTTCAAACAGATGTTCATTCCCCTTTCACAGTACAATGACCAATGGCTATTCTGGCTTTTGCCAGGAGATGCATGATGGAAATTACAGTTTCCTATTAGAGACACCAAGACAGCAAATGTACTGATATAAATGCATAACGACTTTATGGTTTTCATTCATACAGCAGACAAAAAGAGTATTAGCAAATACTTCATCTCAGAAGTAGAAACTGTAACAAATAAGGTAATCTGGGATTAGACAAGCAGGAAAAGGGTAATTGATGATCTGTGCCTGCCCATAGAAATTACAGTATCCTTGCACTGTGGAAAGAGCCGCAGTGTTCTAATGATGCAATGACCTGCAGCTAATGACTAATGATTATTTTTTTTAATACCTAGCTGTTATTTTCTTTATGGGGAATTGGTAGAATATTTACTTGTTTGTATCTTGTATGTGTAACAGGCTTCTCAATGACTCTGTCACCACACTCATGTTAAAAATACTGACTTTACAGACAGAAAACTAATCATCAGTGAAATGTATTCATTTTGGTATTGAGTATGGTTACACTCAATAAATCTCCTTGCCCTGTGAGTACATAATTAACTAGAAGGAAATTCTGAAGGCGATTTTACTATTCCTTCTGTGCGCAGGCAGTTCCTGCTCCAACTAGTGCATTCACTCTTTAGAATACCCAAAATGTCCCAGAAAGCGTGAAACGGTAAGTACCTGCTGACACAAAGAGAGGAAATCCACCAGGACCTACTAAGGCAATGCTGTGAACCACTGGTACCAATTTCAAGACGGGATCATGTGGAAAATCACTCAAAATTCATTCTAGATGCTGCCCCAAACTGAAAACAATAAACAGCCCTTAAGTGAGGATTATGTTAATTTTCCACTACCCTATCAATTACAAACTATGATATGCATGCACTAAACCAGTTTCAATACTAGCTTTGTTTATTAGCTATCCTCCAAAGACCTGCGGGGTAATGAATTAACTGGAAGTATGTCCAGTTCTAAGATATTTTCCAGTTTCCTGGTTACTTTATTCATGTCATGTAACCCTCATGTGATTGAGCTATTCTAGGACAGTCTGTTTCCATGGAGATTGTGCTGCATGGGTAAGCAGTCATATTGTCAGCCCATCATTTGTTTCCTCTTCCTATTTGGAAGTGTTTGGGAGAGGGGGAGGGAGGGTTAATGAATTTTAGTATTTCCCCTGCCATGAAGAAGTAGTTTCTTTTGGAAATGGGGAATTAATCCGTGACAAAATATTAAGAATTCAAAATACATGGTCAGAAATGCAGAGACATTCAACTCCAGAGTTTTCCCAAGTTACTTCCATTTGTGAAATTACTTTTGGGAGAACTGATGGAGATCAACAGTGATTCTCTTAGAAAGCTCCTAGTTAGCTGTAGTACTGACCACAAAGTCCTTAGGACTGCTAACTTATACTTCCTTATACTGCCAGGTATTCTTGGCCTGAAATTGTATTCCTACCAAGTAAGTCTTGCTAAACACTAGATCCTATCCACACCAAAGCTTGCAAGCCTAAAAATCTCCAAACAAGGAATCTTTTCCTCACCACTGCTATCAACAGAGCCATGTTTACAACCTGTTTACTATTTATTTCTGCCTGATTAGGTAAAGATTGGCAGCGTTAATAACCAAACCCAAATCCTCTGTCTAGCGCTGGTACTCAGCATTGACCCAGAGAGTTGTATAAACAAGGGAAAACACTGCATTACAACATGCAAGTTTGGCAAGGGAATGCCACTACTTCAGCAGAAGCCATAGATTCAATAATTTAAGGGGGAAATAGAAAGTCTTTTCATCAGAAAAGTTGTTTTGGAAAAATACTTTGAGATTTTTATTAAAATAGTGTCTTCCTCAAGTTGGTGCCGGGGTAGAACTGCAGAGTCCTGTGTGTCTCAAGATTTTGTAGTAAAATCCTCTGTCTGCACACTACCACCAACAGTTACCTAAATCAGCAACTGTAGAGGAGTAGTATTTTTACCTCTGTATCTACATTAGCTCTGCAATGTTATGCAACCTGACGGTAGTAACAACAGCACTCTATTAGGCTGACACTTCACTTATATTACCGGACAGCTACAGCAACAGTAACACAGCAATGTCACAGATTTCTAGCATAGGTACCATAAGTGACATTGATATATCCCCACATAGCTGAATGGAACTGTTCATACAGGAAGAAATCAGCTTGAGATTTATTTTTGTTTCCCCAAAATCCATCTCCAAAATTGTATTTCATGAAAACTATTAAGCCAATATACCCAAACCCAGACCAATCACAAGCACATCAAATGAACCAATAACCCTCACACACTTCAGGCAAAAGCAGCAAACAATTTGCAGGACAGCTTCCAAATCCAGTCCCCAGTTTTTGATTCACAATCTTCTCTCTGTTTTCAACAGAGTGAAGTCCTCTATGTTAACTGGTGTAGAATCACTACAGAAATTGCAGGCACAAAGCTGCCCCAGCGGGTTTAAAGTACAATTACAAGCAACTAAGCACAAACAGAAGAATCTCACAGCTGTCATCAAAAAGTTGTCATGGTTAAAAATCAATGAGGCTAATAGTCAAAGTCTTCCGACTGCAAATATCATCTGGTCAAAAAGATGCTGTTTGAGAATATATAGAAAGAATAAATCTGTAATCATGCAAAGATTTGAGGTTAGGCTATTCATGGTTCGATGTATTATTTGTTCCCCTTTTTTGAGTCTTCATGTTAATCAACTGATACAGGAAGATGCCTCCAAGCACCGAGAAGAATAACAGCCTAGTAAATAAAAGTGATAGTAGCACAAATAGTAACCTGCTTTGCCACACATAGGCAGAAGACTGGTTCACTGTACAATTTCTGACAGAAAACCACCCCCACCACGAAGTGTTGTGGAGAGCCACTAGTGAGGAGGAATTAATCACAGCACGGATCTCTGCCAGCTCCTTTTGATCAGATCTGAAGAACAAGCTTCAGGACTGATAACAGAGCAGCAGCGCCAAGCCGAGCTCAGACTACTCAAGAGATGTACTTCCAGAATAATAATTAATAGTGCAATTATGCTTTGTATGCAAAAATACAGCAGAGGTTGAGACATCCCCTGCATTAGATTAATACACATCATGCTGTGTACAGCCTCACGGTCACAGAAAGCAAGACCCCACTCCAAAAGGACATGTACAAAAAGCACTGCTTTCACTTACAAATACATTGCAATTCTGAATATAATATGATCTTTCTAATGTTCTAGGTGCTCACAATGTTCTTAAGTCAGATTCTGTACATTACCCGTGCCCAGATACTTCTGACCATAATGCCTAATGTTCTTTATACTACTGGTAGCAATCAGTGATAATAATAAATGTTCTTCTTTGCTAATTCTCAGACTGTTTCTGTTCATGTCACAGCCTCACGACAGATGGATTTCCTTCACTTTGTTTCTTTTGATGCAGTGAGAGAACACCTGGTAAGTAGCATGCATATCACCGAGCAGTAGTAGTCTTAGAGCGATGATAACCAGCCTAGGTGTTTAGGTTCAGCACGCAGGAAATCCTGTTAGCCTCGGGATAAACATTAGGCCAGGTGTAAACAAAGGGTTCACCTAAGTGCTAAATCTTATCGCTGCCCGGCTTCGGGGAGCGCTAATACAGACGCAGGGCGTTTTACTCACTGGAGAGAAAACCGCTGAGGCCGGGCAGCCCTTCTGCGGGTCTCACTGTCCCCGGCCCGGGACCGACCACCGGCGGCGAGCGGCCACCGGGAGGTTCTGCCCTCGGCCCGGCCCCGCTGCCCTTGGGCGCCCGCCGGGAAGCGTTCTGTTGAACCGCGACACGGTGCCCGGCTTGGCTGCAGCTACCCCCGGGCGCGGAAGGGCGCGGGTGCGGAGCTCGGCAGCCCCGTCCTCCCCGGTGTCCCCTTAATCCGCCTGCAACCTCCTCCTCCTCCTCCCGTGCGAGCGCAGCCCGCTCCAGCCTCCTCTCTTTTGTCCCTTCGCTCATTTCCCTCTTGGATTTCTTTTCCCAGTCTTTCCTTCCCCCGCCTGTCCCTGCTCTCTTTCCCCATCCTGTCTTCGAACTCCTCTCCCCTCCTCGCCGGCCTGCCGTACTCCCCTCCGCGGGGCGCAGCCCCTGCTACAAACCCCCCGCCCTGCCCTATATCCCTCCTAATCCCTCCCTGGACTCCCACATCCAGCCTGTTGTCTGCTTGCGGCCACCGGGCCAATTCCGCGGGCAGCGCACGAAGCGGAGTAGGGCGAGGGCTCCACTACGCCCCGGGGACAGCCCCGCGGCCGGGGGCCGGTCCTCCCGCACGCTCACTCACCTGCTGGCTGTTGCAGCTCTGTCCGCCAGCCCGCCGCAAGTCACATCCCGGCACCGGCGGCGGGGAGCGAGCGTAGCGCCGAGCCCCCCCGCGGCGGCGGCGGCTCATGGAGCGCCTGGCGCCGGTGCGCAGCGAGCAGAGCGGTGCGGTTCCGTGCGTTACCGTACGGTGCGCTGCCTTCCGCGCTCTGCGCCCGCCGCCCCGCCGCGATACGGTCCCGCGGCCAGCCCCCTCCCACCGCCCCGCCCTGCCCCGCCTCGGCTCGGCTCTGCTCGGCACGGAAAGGCACGGCACGGTGCCGCCGGTTGGACTGAAGGGTCAGTGCACCCCTCCTGGCACCCAGCGGTCCCGGCTGCACGGGGTGCCTGCACCGCCGGGAGGGGACACCCGGGCAGTGCGGGTGTGCTCACACACACACACACACACACACACACACACACACACACAGACAGACACGCAGACACACACAGACACACACAGACACACACACACCCTGCGTGTGCAGCATGGCACGCGTACACCTCTGTGAGTGCAGAGTGGCACAGGTCTGATTGCAGCTCTACGTGCTCCTGCAAGGTGACGGGAAGGCAGGACACAGGACAGTGAGCAGGCACGGAATCAGGCAGGCATTCCTGTGTGCAGGCAGCGTGCATTGGGAAATCACCTCCCAGGGCTGCTGCGTGTGCACACCTCACCATCTCGGGGACTTCAGGGGTGAGAGGATTTGCAGCCCTGTGACAATTGGAGATTTGCAATGGGCTGGATGCGTTCACTAAATGTACTTCCAATGCACATTGTCCAACCTGCCCTGGACAGCAGCTCAGTGCTGGGAAGAGGAAAATGAGAAGTGCCTCTTTATCGTGCAAGTGACATTTTACAGTCTGCTTAGGCAGCAGAACACAGGAGCAGGCCTGTGAGTGCATGAGGCCCTGAAAAGGCAATGCTGGGATCTGTTTGGTGTCTGCCTCCCACCTCCCAGCATGTAGCTCATCTCCAGCTTTCCAGCTTCTCCACAGTTCAACTCTTGAGACAGATGTAACCCTTCTGCCCAGGACATGGTTTCCTAGAAACTCTGTAAAGAGTCAGTTGGGGAAGGGAAGGACCATCAGCTTCAGTGTGTGATGTTCATGAGCAGCAAAACTTTTTTGCCTTTTCAAGTCATTCGAGTATGTTTGTGAGACACATCAGAAACTGGCAGCCACATTGCACTGTGCATCCATGGTTTTATGTTAAAGAGCTAATGAGAAACTGGGCAGCTACAGCTGACATGGTGTTATCAGCAGTCAGGACTGATGCCTGTCCATCCTGAGAGCGGGCAGCATGCTGCTTTTCTCACCAGGCTTCATAGAACCATAGACTGGTTTGGGTCAGAAGAGACCTTAAAGCTCATTTAGTTCCAACCCCGTGCCGCAGGCAAGGACACCTTCCACTAGAGCAGGTTGTCCAAGCCCCATCCAACCTGGCCTTGAACACTGCCAGGGATGGGGCAGCCACAGCTTCTCTGGGAAACCTGTGCCAGGGTCTCACCACCCTCACAGGGAGGAATTTCTTCCTTATATCTAAACTAAATCTCCCCTCTTCCAGTTTAAAGCCATTCCCCCTTGTCCTGTCTCTACATGCCCTTATAAACAGCCCCTCTCCAGATTTCTTGCCTGCCCCTTTAGATACTAGGCTTCAGTATCCAGAGCCTTCCAAAGGCAGACGTCTGCTTGAAAACATCCATTCTCCAGCACAAAAGATCTGCAACCTTTAAACAGACTCATTCTAACATGCGTGGGCTTGTTTAGATGTCACTTATTATGCCTTGGGGGGTTACCTGAACTTCTCAGTATGGCTGGCACAGAGTAAATCGGATGGTGTGTTGGGCTGTAATTGCCAGTGTTCAGGCAGGGCAGTGGGGAGAGAACAGCTGAGGCAGAGGCAGGATTTCACATTTCTGCCCTTTTCTCTTCCAATTTCTCTGCCTTGCTGATTCTGGATTTTAGTCATTGGCTTTATTTGAGCCACACGTAAGCGATAATATCCTGCCCTTGCATCAGTCGATACCTACATGCTATTCAAAGTAAAAGGGGGCAATCTGACAGAAACTGAGGTGGTGAGAGGTGAGGCAGCTGCAAACTGCCCAAGGTCACTCAGCGGTCTGGCAGGAGAGTGAAAATACTGATTCACCAGATCAGTCTGTACTCCCCTTCAGCTTGGGAGCCTGAGCCAAGCACCCAAATACTACAGTAACAAGCAAAGACTTTTTTGTGTCTTAATAAACACACAGAGTTCTCTGTACCATGCTGGATGCAGAGAGGTAGACCAAGGGGGAGGATGAATCACAAGAATTCATGTGCTGAAGGTCTTGGCCCGCTCACAAGGGAGCAATGTACTCAGCCCCTCAGCAAATGCAAATCTTGGTCATTGTTCCTTTCTTCCTGTGTGTCTCTCACACAGCCCCTGGTACAGTAAAGGAAGCAGCCTCTCCTGTTTGCCTTTCAGTGACAGAAGCAAATGTCCCTCTCAACTATTACAGGCCGATTGCTACCAAATAAGGCTGATTTCTGTCCTGCCGAAGCAGCTTTTATCATTAGCTATCATGAAAGTGCATAGCGGACAGAATCATCAAGGACATTGTAGAAGAACTTTGTAGAGTAGCTGGACTAAATGACAGCTGCCCTCGCTTTAAATTCATTAGCAGTTAACTTTGACAATATGCTCTGAAAGTACACTTTTAGTCAGGGGAAAGGTGTTTCCACCACTCAGCCACTAGCTCGCCAGCAACTTCAGCATTACCTTGCCTCAAGAGAGCTGGAGGGAGGATGGAGTAGGTGCTATGACCTGTGTGGACTGTGCGAATTCCCTGATCTCACATGGTGCCCCCAGCTCCTACAGTGCTTCCCAGGACCCTCTGGCAGCTGCAGGCAGCAACTGCCTCCGGGTCACCAGGGCTTGGAGGAGACTGGGGAAGGGCCAAGGTGTGCAGGACCAAAGTAAGGGTGACATTTAGACAGCTCTGCTTATGAGATGCAACACTTCCCAGAGCTGATGACTTAAAAGATGTAAGCTCACTGCTTTTGTTCATCTCTGAAATAGCGAAGAGTACAAATGTTATCTCTGTCTTTATTTTAGACTGGGCATATAACATTCTCAGCTTTAAAAACCCTCCACGTTTCAGTAATTTTATTCTTCCTGTTGCCTACAACTCACATTTAGTCATTGAACAGAATTTTACTGCTTTTTTCATTATTTGGTTTCCTGCTTTTGCCAATAGGTGAACAAAGAATCTGTGATGCTACATGTCGTGAAGTTTTCTCTTCTACATCAGTGCTCCTAGCAGGATTTCATCATAGCAAAGAGCTGTGCTGTTACAGCAGCACTGAGTGGATAGCACCGACCCATTAACAAGTACCAAATCTACATTGCCACAGACTCTCATTCTCATTTCAGACTTTTTTCTGTGTCCCAACCTGGGATAAAGGCAATTTCTGTCTTCTGTTCCCCTTTTCCCCTCCAGGAAGACAGGAGGCTGTCATGCTTACTGCAGGAGCAGGCAGAAAAGCTGTCACACAGTATTTCACCATCAGCTTTCCTACTGCATGGCAGGTTCTGCAGAACCTTTTCTCTTGGTAGAGGGAGTTTGTGGCTCCTGCCATCATGGAACTGTGCTTGTGCCAGTGCAGTTTAAACAGAATATTTCATTAAGGGATCGGTGTAGGCACATGGAAATGACAATGATCATTAAGTCTGCATTACTGTTGTTTGCATTTGGAAACATGTAGAGGCCCTGAGCAGAGACAGGGCTGCTGGATGCGAGCTGGAGCCAGCCCTCCTGCGTGCAGTGCAGTTGGTAAAGCAGTTTGTTCAGCAGCCTCTGAAGTAATACCCCGTGACAAACCATGTGCCTTAATCCCAGAGTGACCAGGCTGTGCTATCACTTCCTAGATGTTCAGACGCTGCAATAGTGAACATGACAGAAGAGAATAAAGAGATATCGGATGAACTGCACACCCAACCAATGGTGTGTGGTTGACTGACACCATTTCTGATCCCCAAGCAGAGGTACTTTTCATTACATAAATCCCTGCAGTGTGATTAGTTTGCCTAATACTTGCCCTGCTTTTCCTCAGGGCAGGATACAAATCCTGATGCTCCCATTGGTTGGCAGCACCAAGGCACCGATGAGATTTGTGTGACCACTGCAAGACGATTTCTCTGGTTGCTCCTTGCACTGCCAAAGGCAGTGTGCTCTCCACAGTGCTCCTTTAAGTGGGTCTGAGTAGCCAAATGTAGTTGGTGAGGAGAAGGGGAGGAGGAGAAATGAAAGAAAGAAAGAGTCTTGAAATCGACACAAAACAAAAGATGGATGGCAGGAAGGAGATGGATGCATGGGGGAGAGAGAAAAAAAACAATTATTGAAACACTAAGGAGAGATGTCAGCCAGAAGAACTTATAACCATAACACAAAAGAAAGGTGCTTTCAGGATGGATAGTGTGGGTGAACAACCATAGTATCAGATGTTACATCCAAGTTCAAATCCAAGTTACACCTGTTTTTCAACTTGGATTAGACAAACCAAGGTAAGGTATAGCACTGTGCCTGCTAATAACTCTTTGACTGTTTGGTAATAAATACAATCTGTCCTGCAGGTCACCCTGTTACGTGCCATGGCATATGCCCTATGGAGAGGCAATGACTCTCCTCTGCTTATCAGTCATTCTCTCAGCACCAGGACAAGAAAGTAGCAATGCAGGCACAATTTACAATGCAGTCAATGTGATATTAATTTGTTTTCTCAACACATTTCTTTATCGCACTAGTAATGCATAAATGCTTACTTTAAACTGCAGAGAAACATGGACAAGTTTTAAGATCTAGTGCATCTGGTCAAATTTGACTAAAACACAATTTGAATCAAGATGGTCTGTGACACCAGGCATATGTGATTAAAATTCTTATGGTTGGGAATTAGCACACCTTCAAATGCTCATTTCACAAGGAAACCTCTGGAAAGAGATATTTAAATCAGCATACCTCTGACTTATTGAATTAATGTTATGCACTCTCTGAGGCTCTAGCTAGCTAGATACCTCTCAAACCAGACAAACCATTTCAATTTTACAAGTTTATACTTGACCTTTGCTCAGGCAAAGTCCCAGTTAGGGCAAATGATTCATGGCATAAGAACATCTCCTTAGAGCTGCATGTGTTTGGGAGGTAGTGACCCCAGGCAAGACTGGCAGTTTCTGCTTGAGAACCTGGAGCTTCTATCTAGTGAGCAGCTGTAGGTGGTAGTGGGTGCAGTGAGGTTTCTTGTAGTGACAGCTCGGCAGTAGGGAATAACATGAAGAGGTTGTGGAGTAGAAAACCTCCTTCTACCCACTATGGGTTCTCATTTTTCCCTTCAATCACACATCCTGGTTCGGACTCATCCACTCAAGCAGATCTTGTATTTCTTTAGATGTTAAACAAGACGCAGCCTTTTCTCTAAGTAACAAGTGTGTGTCTAAATGAACGAATAAATGTTTTCTTACCTTTTGCTGCAAAGGTTATCTTGGTCATCACAACCAGGTGTGCTGTAAGCACATGCTTATGTTCACAGACTGTGGTTGTGCCCTGAGCCCTGTCTAGGGCTGCTGGAAGGAAGATGTTGCCATCACTAAAACCACAGAGATTTTCTACATCCTGTTCCCTCATCAAAATATTACAAGTATCATCGAGTGTAACTGTGCCAGGCTTGAATGCACTTGTGTTTCCAATGGGCTAGATTTGTAAGTGCCTTTATTTATATCTGCTAGTTTCACATCTGCAATGGGATCTCAAGGTTTTTTAATGAATGCTGCGAAGGGTTGTGCTGGTACCTCTCGATTGTTAGTGCCCTCATCTGCAGTATCTCCTCTGGGGGGTAGGGAAAGACCCTCAGGAACTTTTGCTGCCTTCCTCTTTATTGGCATGTTCGGTGAGAAGTATTATCCGCTGTTGAGGACTGTTTGTGTATCTAAAACCAAATAAATCACATTTACATCCCGGCAGAACACCGAACAAACCCCCTTTGTGAGCTGTCCGGGCCTTTCTGTTGCGGAGACTGTCACCTGCTGGCCACCGAGCAGCTCACCAGCAGCTCGGAACAAAGTCTGATGAGTTAAATATCCAGCTTTGCCTTTAGAAATTACACCACGAAGATGTTCCTGGCTTGTCTTAACTCTAAACAGGGCAGTAGTTCTGTAAATGGAGGTGGATCGGGAATCCAGAAATCTTCCTCATTTATCAAATCAAATATCCAGATTTCATGGTGTTTCAATGCAAAAGTAACCGGGGTCTCATCACAGTGAAGATGTGGAATAAAATGCTAGTTTAAGTAAACATAATGACAGCAAAATAACCCATAACCAGCACTCAAAGGAAAGAAAAAGAAGAAGGACCAGCTGTTCTATTTGTGGTGGATTTTCATCACATTGTACCATGGATACAAGATGACTTTAAGAAAGGGCCTCATCTTAGTATTGACCAGCAGAGCTCAACAGGAATCAAAGGAGCCTTTACAGAAGATCTACTCTACAGCTTTTATAGGAAAGGAGAAGAATTGCTCTAAAAACCTCTTTTAGCCCTGTCCTTCTCCTTGTCCTGCCCTCACATCTGTTGTCACTGCTAGCTCATTTTCTGCCAGTCTGTGGGCCAGAATCTCAACTGTTATAAATAAGAGTGAGTCTGAATTCATTGCTACAATACAGCACTGCAGGATGGTTTATTCTCTCTGTCTCAAGGAGTGTCCCCCTCCTTCCCCCGATTCCTCCCCAGACCTGAAAGCAGGTTAACACACTGCTGAAATGCACTGTTCAGCTGGTAGTTTTTCTGTTTAAGACACAGAAATGAGTTGCTGAGCTGAGCAACAGGTGCCCAACTGCACAACTTCATCTTTACTGGTTATTGCAATAGAGCATCACTCCATAGCTCTTCCTAAAAATCTGTATTTTCTTCTTGTGTGTTACCGAGCTGTGTTACTGACATGCTGTGGGATTGCTGGTAGGAAAGGAAAGCCAGCGCCACAGAGTCCGTTTCATGACAAGCATCCTCAGCTCACTTTGTGTTACACAAGGGTATTGCTGCCTGAAAGCACATCTAAAGCGACACTCAAGCTCACTGCTGCATGTTGTACTGAAACTTTAAAGGGGAGATGGTTTTCATACGCCTGTTAGTTCACATCTGTAAAAAATAGATTTCATATACTTTAGAAACACTTCCTGACCTTGTCTGGAGTCAGTCCTTAGCACTGAATTTGTGCAAAGTGGCCAAATTTTTATTTCTTATTAGGTAATTTTGTGAAATGGGTACATTGTTTTCCTTTATTTCCCTTCATTCCTGAACTTGGACACTTACAAGCTTTATTGTTGTCCGAGCACACTGGGTGCCTGGATGTCTCTCTTACAAAAGCACGTGGCTGGTTTAAAAGAAAACCAGGGAGACTAGAGTCTGTGTGAAATTCCACTGATTTCAGTGAAAAGAGTAATTTCAAAGAATTTAGGACCAAATTTCAAATCATGAGAGGCTTTGGGGGTGGTGCATTTGTATGGGATGCTGAGTCTTAGTCCCCCACACTGTACAGGAAGAATAATGCTATTTACCTACCTTATAGGTTACTTCACTACTCACTTCTTGTAAAAGAGCAAAACACTTCAAGGCCATTCCATGTCAAGAGGACTTAGAAACCTCTGGCTCACAGCCACGTAGATCCTGGGATCAGCTCTCACAAACATCAATGGGGAAAACCAGAGCCTTTTCAGCTTCATTGAGAACACAAGTCTTTGCCCGAAATGCACTTTTCCAACTTGTGAATACAACACTAGAGAAAATTCTGCCTGGCTCCCTTCTCTGCTGTCCACCCACACTCAAATGACTCAATGTCAGTCATTTCCTTGGAGCTGCTGCGATCTTTATTCAGGCAGAAGGTGGTTGAGGAGTGTTGTCTCTAAGTACCATGGAGGCCCGGGAGTGTGGGCTCCCCAGGACCATCACACAGCCTCTTCAGTCCCATCTATCACTTTATTAGATTGAGATATTCTCTCCCCACTGGAGAAAGATTTCATTTAAAACTTCTATTTTGCTGGTAGATTTACTTCACACTGAGATACAACATGAGTTAATACTGGTTTTGAGGGTAAATGAAGGGCAATAAAGATTCTAGCCTAGAAAATGTAGCTTATGAATTTTATCCCTTCACTGTGTATTAATTTTAATGGTCCTTGATGTGCGTTTTATTGAAGGCTGAGTCATACTGCTTTGAGATCTTACTGCTTGGGAAGGAAGGGAGGTTGAGCAAAAACATTATGGGTCTCAAATGGATCCAGCAAGCAGAGACTGCTCAAGCTGTGAAAACACAGTGATGTATCTCAGCAAAAGGAGAACTGAAGGTCAGAAAAAAATCTGTTGTGCTGTGTTAGAGTTTGAATCACCTGAAGCTTGTCTAGACTCAGTGATATTTCTGGTGACAGGGCCGTCACAGTGAGAAGAGCAGATCCTGCTCTTGTTCCTCCCCTCCAAAAACACTCCTGGAGTTAACAGGACTCCCTCCAGGGTCTTGTATTCCAAGATTATAATGATGCTCACAACCTGGGGTAACAAATTGTTGTTGTGACTTGGTCAAGGCAAAGCATTTTCGACTGAGTTTGTTGAGGAAAGAGAGAGAAGCTGTTGTGTTATGGCAGCACATCTGTGGGATGCAGGATGGTCCCTTTGCAGATGTCATTCAGAGTGTTGCCTTGGCTAGGAGAAGGGGGGGAAACCACACAAGCTGAGCTGTGCAGCTTGGAGGAAGGTGCTGTCTGCTGGGCAAGATCAGCCATGACTAGGAATATGCAGCAGAGCATCCACCCTGTTGTTGGAAGTCACCTCCATCTCAATCATGAGTGTTACAGGACTGCAGGGTAGTGCAGAAGTCACAAGATTCAAAGGAGGATCTTTCGTGCCTTTTGTCACTAAGAGTATCTTTTTTCCTTGTTTCTTTTTTTTTACCCCATTTATGTTTGTGTTCCTTAAGGCAGGGGCTGGATCTGATGTTACCTCCAGATGCAGAATTAGGCTGCCCTTTGTGCTACTGAGCACATTCAGAGGAAAGATCTGAGAGCTGGGCAGGGGACTGAAGACAGGAAGCACAGCCCAGGAGCAGGATCAGCTCGGGCACAGAGATCAAGAAATGGCAGAGGAGTGGGCAGGAAGCAGCCAGAATCGGGGTCTCCCCAGAGATTCACTTGAACAGGCACTGCTGGCTGCAGCTCAAAAAGTCACTGACTTGCAGCCAAGTCCTGAAATAGGGTAGGCAGAGATCTGCATGTTCAGTCAGTGATAGTTTGACTTTGAATTTGTTTAGAAAGTTAAGTGTCTTATCTATTTTTTCCCAGGTAAGACCTGGCTGTTTGAGGTCAGAAGCTTTTTGATCTTCTTCAGGGAGCACACCATGAGAGAGAGGTTTAGGTGTACATAGTTCAAAGCTCTGGACCTTCCATCCTCTTTTTTTTTGTGTGGGGTTCACACTCTCAGCGGCAGGGAAAGGCCATTTTGCAGGATGTCTTTATAGGAACCACCACCCTGCTGACAAGAGGTCCCCGAGAGTGCTCCCTCCTGCCTCCTGGGCAGGATTTTATGGCCCTTCCTCTGCCTCTCCTGAAGTTATGGTAGGGCACATTGTCCTCTACTGCAGGCACAGTCAATCAAGTGAAGAGTCTGAAAAGAGGTAGCAGCTTCTGAAGGGTCACTCAGTACCAGCAGACAGGACCACACTGGTAAGCCTATTTATTGTTAGCAAAGCTACCTATCAAATACAGCTGTGAGAAAGTGGCCTTTGGCCAGCTGCTGTTCTTCCTACACGGTGCAGAGGAATTTCGTTTTATTAAGGTTCAGGCTCAGGCTGCAAATCTGGCTGGTATTCAAAGGGGCTTTGGACAACAGCTGATGTTTCTGAGAGTCCTGGCCACTGAGGGCCACATTTCTCCAGGCTCCTTCTGGTTTCTAGTCTCCCTTGGGTTTTATTTTGTAGCACGGAGAAATAAAAGGCCCTTTCCATCTTTAGGGTCTAAAATGAAGAAAATTAGAAACTTAGTTTTAGAAATATTAGATTGATTTTCATGAACTTCTTGGCCTTGACGAAGGATATATAATAGAATCATAGAATGGTTTGGGTCAGAAGGGACCTTAAAGCTCATTCAGTTCCAACCCCCTTCCACTAGACCAGATTGCTCAAAGCCCCGTCCGACCTGGCACTGAACACTGCCAGGGATGGGGCACATCCAAATAGGTGTTGCACAAGCAGAAAGTCTCTAGTTTACTCTGCTGTGTGCACACAGACTGTCTCTGTCACATCCCTGGAAGGGGGCATTTGTTGGCCTGTGTAACCCAAACTTGGACGGCGTTCAGCTGGCCCAGGAGCACTGCAGCAGGGCAGGAGCTGGGCAGCCAGTCAGGTAGATCACAATCTTCAAGTGCTTTTAAGATACTTGATTTTGCAAATATTTGTTCAAGTACGTTAGTACAAGTACATTGTGTTTAGTTCTCAAGCCCCTTAGGCGTCAAGTATTTTCAGTCTGACTTAACATCCTGGTAAACAGAAGAGTCCCACTCCTGATTTTGAGCAGGAGCCTCCAGTTGGACCTGAACAACAAATACAGCTCCAGGTGCTGCAGGCAGCTATGTACAGACACGATATTTATACTTTTCTAATCTGGCAGGTGGATTTGTATGCCCATATGGAAAAAAAATACAACATCTGGGTCTAACCATTATTCTGGTTTGGTTTGGGAGAGTTTTCATTTGTCTGTTGTTTGTCATTGTAACCTCAGAAGATAAAGGTCTTTAGCCAGCAGGATGAAGCGCTGCTTTGTTTTACTATTTACAGTGTTTCATTTGGCTGGAGAGCATGATGATGTAAGAGTGAAAAAGCATGCAAATAACTTGTTTATCCTCGGGGATGGATGCTTTGTGCTGTAACAAGCTGCACTGTTGACTCGAGCCAGCTTTACTTTCCTGGAACTGGGGAAGCTGACAAAGCTTGCTGAGGAAGGCTTTTGATTTCACAACATTTCCATAGAGCATCACAATGCTTTGATCTAATGCTGTTGAAATGAGAAAGGAAAGGAAGGTGGGAAATAAAGATGTTAAAATAAAATGCCCAAGTGCAGATTTAAAGATCCCTCAGCAAAATTTAAGAGCAGGAATGTGTAAGCAGGTGGATGTGTGGGAAAAGGGGGGGCTGGTGCCTGACCACAAATGATGGTTAGCATGTTAAAATGTTATTTGTTTTGTTCAAACTGAAGAGACTTTTTCATACTGAAACACACACCAAAAAAAATCAAACATTTTGACCTAAACCAAAAACTCAGTTCCTTTTTAGACTTTTTAAATGCCTAAGAAGGTAAATTTGAATGAGAAATTTTCTTTCCGGACCCGTGAAAGCAAAATCTTAAAATACCTTTTTAATGGTCACAATTTCTTAGATTTTGTTCAAATTTGATACTTTGGGCCTTCCCCAAAGCATGCAGCTTGCTTACTAAGTCATTTGTCCAGAGATTACCTGGTAATACTGCCCTGAACATGAAGAGCCCATGGTGTGTGTACACCACAGCGCTAAGCACCCATAGCAAAGCCAGGAAGCTGCCTTCCACCCTGACCACCTTCCAGCACTGTGGCCTGGTTCTGAAGAGTTATGACTGAGAACCCAGTGTTACCCCGGCATTCGGAGCATATTTACGTTAATGTCTCATGTACTTCCCTTTCTGCATGTTTGCACAGTATCGTATAACAACTGCCTGATCCCTGTTCCTAACTTCAACACTGGGAATGTGGATGGGTGGCTCAGGGGTAAGCTCATGTTGGTAGGCAAGGTTGTTGTGCCTCAGGAAGGAGTGGGGATTAACTCACATGCTATTTGAAACTACATAAGCCCAGCTCATGCTTTTTTTTTCCCTGTAAATATGGCAAGGCATTTGCTGTGCTTGTATGGGCCTGCCTATACCACCACATTACAGCACATGCAGTCTTATTCCTATGACAGACCTGTTATTTGGGAGCAGAGATGTGGAGGGCCTGTGGGAAGTCAGGAGACTTCCAGGAGAGAAGCGGTGTTTAGGTTGTGTTGAGTTTTGCTTTGTTGTGCTTCCCTACCCTTACCCAATGTTTGCTTTGCTTTAACCAAGACCTAGGCAGAGCAAATTGTATCTGTGGAAAAACATAAAAGGAAATCACACAGAGTGTCTTCTCAGTGCTAGAAGTAGGAGAAAATGCTTAGATGAGTTCTTAGTGTGCTGGTCCTTCAGAATGCGGTTCTCTTACTCCACAGGGTTGAACTTTTAAAGTAAAATAATTTTGTCAGAATGACATTATCAGATGTACTTACTGCTGGGTCTGAGCAATGAGCTCCTAAAGCTTCCAGCAAATTCCTAGTCTCAGACTACTGACATGTTGCAGAGATGTCTGGATGAAATACACGCTGGGAATATCAGCCGGTTTACAAAAAGCCCCTCCACTTTTCCCAACAGGAGGAAGCTATTGGACCTGTGCAGACTCTAGTGGCTGCATCATCCATCTCCAAGTTCCCCAGCACATACGGTTGGGTGCAGACCCACATTTTCCCATTGCTCCTGCTGGTGTGACTGCCTTGGCTTTGGCACGGTGTGCCGGGTTGCTGCAGGTGCAGCAGATGGTACCTGGAGCAGTCCTGCAGCTGGGTGTGAGGCTGCTGTGCTCCTCTTCGGACGGCTGACTGCGCTCCAGCCGTCAGTGAAGCGATCCAGAAATCTCTTACTTACCTCACAGCAAGCAACAGAAGTGCGTGAGAGGCTTAATTAATTAATGCTTGTAAGACAGCGAGCTCTCCAGAGAAAAAAGGCAGGAGGGGGTGAGAAGACGACAGCCAAGAGCAGCTCTTGGGGATTCCTGATTTTCATTAGAGCTGGCTGAAAACTTGCTGCCAAAATACTGAGTGCTGTGGCTTCTGTGAGAGCCAGGGCTGGGGTTAGGTGTGCCTCCCGTCAGCTGGATTATTACTGTGCCTGCATGGTCAGGAGCCAGAGGTCAGCCACATGTGCCAAGTATCCACGTGTCTGAGGCAGGGCTGTGAAACATGTGGTTGGCTGAATTTTTCCACCAGGAACACAACAGGTTTTGCCCAATGTGGTGATTTTTCTAGTGTGGACAATCTAAACCACAGTAACTTAGTTATACTCAAATCACATCCTGTTAATTTAAAAAGTGAAAATAGCAAAACAAGACATCTCTACGCAGAACAGATCATCTCCTGCCTCCAAAGTCCCTGCTCTCCTGGCTTTCTGCTAATCTTAGTGCTGGTCATCTCCACTGGCCTGCATGATGTGACCTGCTGGGTGCTGCTGGCCAAGAGGGAGCCATGGCCAGGGGTTGGTATCAAGCTGATGTCAATGCCTGGCCAAAGCTCAGCTCTACCAACAACCAAGCAGGAGAAAGCCGCTGCCATTTCCGTGCCATCTGAGTTGCTGATCTGAAGAGGTCATTCATGTAAGTAAATGATTAGTAAATGATTGGCCTCTATCTGGTCACTGTTAATAATGCTAACACAATCTGTGATCATAGCCCAAGAGAAAAGTAAAGCAATTTCCTTCCAAAAAGGCCATCAGCTAATGCTGGAGTGATGTCAGCGCAGCTCCACAACTCCAAGACTTTGTCATCATCTCATGAATTAGGAAGATTTTCGTGCCAGACAACACTTTAGGAGTCTATGTGGGCACCGAAGGGCTGTCGTAATGAGCCTTGGAAAATAAAATGCTGACTACAAAAAGGACGAAACAACTGGTTGTCTTCAACATTCAGGAACATGTATGAGGCCACAATCAGTATGTGATTTGATCCAGACTGCTTGTAGCATGTACCTGGAGTTAGCAGCTTTGCAGTTACTGATGGTGATAGGGTGAGACAAGACACCTGCCTAGGGCATATGGGAAGTGGTAGCAGAATAAGGGCATGAAGAGAAAAAGAAACTACATCTTGCTGTCGAAGTTAGGTTGCAGTGACTGATCAGGGGGAATAAGCATCTTTTTGCTTTGCAAACAAATCACGACCTTAGTTATCTAGGCCCTGATCTTGCTTTCCCTGAAGTCAGTGCCAGTGACTTCACCTTTGCACAGCAAGCTCCCGCTTGTTTTGCCCATGAGTGATACCCTGCCCCTTGGAAACGATCCATGTGAGCAGAGTGGTGAGCCAGTCAATACAGTTCCCTGTGCCAGTGGTAAAGTTGATCTCAGAGGAAGTTACTGTGCCAATGCTTTTAGCCAGTAAACTTGGGCAGCAGTCATGCAACTGTTCAGAATCATTTAGATATACAAGTAGCCAGAAAAATCAATGGAATCACTTAGATGATTAAAATGACTTGGTCCAAATTGTTTCTAGCTTCTGAACAGGACCTTGGTCTGTATGGATGGCTTGTACACAGATCTGTGCACTTGCAAAGATTAAAAGCATACTTTTTCATCAAGACAGCTCGCTCCGCTTGAATACAGAGAAGGTGACTATGAGTAAAACAAGTTGTAATTTTCCCACTGGCATATGTTGTTTCCAGGTATCTCTGTGTTTTAGTATACAGATCCTGCCTGTGAGAGACACGAAACACACCAAGCTCAGCGAGTTCCTGATGCTCACAAGTGTGTTTTCTTTATTTTTAGTGTTTCCTGAAGAAGGGTTGAATCCAGCCATGTGCAAAAGATTGCAGCTGACAGAGAGGGGAGGCATGCATGTGTTTGGAGACATGTGCCTGGGGTGGCTGTGGTTATATAAGGGCTCTTTTGACACAGCCAATTACATAAAATGATAATGCTGAGAAGGCAGGCAGCAAATGAATGCAGGGAAGGGATCTGTTTGTAGCAGTGGAGCCTGTGTCCCCGCAGGTGAGAGGAATGAAGCAGAAGAAGGGTCACCAGGTTCATCATGGTTAGGCATGTCCAGTAATCCCCAGGTGCTGCTGACTGAGCAAGCTGCAGCCCCTGTGTTGGATGGCCATTGGCAACCATATGGAATGCCTCTGCAAGCGCTGGGAAGGAATGAGGCCAGGAAGCACCCCAGTGAGTAAGGTGCAGTCTTTGGAAAGCTGTCTCTTTCATGATATTTTTAACAGAAACATCTTCCCCAAGCTGCAGGACACAGCAGGGCCAGTCCTGCCAGCGCAGCACTAGGAGGGGGGGCAAGTACTAGTGCTGGCTTAATGGTGCAGTGTGTGTGCAGCCCGGAGAGGACACAGGCAGGAATACCCGGTGAAGCACATATTCCAGCTGCAGGAGTTCATCCCCAGGGGAGGATCCACAGCTTTGAAATCCCTGAAACTGGCACATGGGATTGAGAGAGGTTTTTCCCTGTGAACACAAAGTTCAGAATTGTCTGGGCAGGCAGTAGAGGATCAGCCCAAACCCAAACATGGATTTTCCTTAGCGTACAAGGAGGGCTCCACTGCTACAGCACACTCACTTTTATCTGTAACAGTCTTGCCCTGGCATTACCACTGCCTCGCTGGTGTAATGGTACTGTGCCTGCTGGCAGGAAGGGAGAGGATGGAGGTTTGTGCCACTTGGCCTGTCCTGCTGTACTGCAGGCAAGAAATCAGGGAGCTCCCATGAGAAAGCTGTAAAGCATATATACTTCATGTGTTTTAACCTATGCCAGGTGTAAAGTCCACCACTGTGACCACTTAAATGGCCACAAAGGACTAAATTTTGTCCCTAAGGTAAATCTATGACATCTGCTGTGCAGTTCCCAGTGAGCCATGCTGTCTGTGCAGCTTGCAGCCTGGGCTCGGGGCACAGTGACCTCCCTGTGACACAGGTCTTCAGGACACCCCTTAGGTTTGCAGTTCACTGCTGAGGACCACGTTCACGTCTTCATCTCGATGTGGTCACCAGGTTGAGCAGCAGGAAGGAACACCCAGGTGTGTGTGGTGGACATCAGATTTGGGGGGGCTTCAGGAGGTTGTCTTCCCCTGGGGAAATAAACATTTAATAGGTTTTGGTTGGTAACCCCCAGGTGAACTGAGGCATTGGGGCTTCCATGCCCAGACTCTGCATGTCAGCATGACAGGGTCTGTGTCTCAGCATCAGCTGAGAACGTGAAGTGCAGGCTGGCCAGTTTTAATGCATTTCCAACAGATGGTGCTGCGATGCCACCAAAAGCTAGATGAAGGCACACATGGAGCAGAGCGTTTAGAGCCAGTTCCCTGCGCCCCATGGTTTCCCTGTTGAATTGTGGTGGTTGTTATTTTCCCCACAACAATCTGCACATAGTGTTTACCCCCAACAGCCCAACAAGGACACTGCTATGCAGGAGCCAGCCTGTAGATTTTCCACCTGTCTGGTCTCTCCATTTAATCCACCTGCTTTTGCAGATGAGCTGTGACCTGCCAGAGTTTGACATCGACATCACTGCTGCAGTGCACATCCAGTGATGTGGGAGCAGCTATGCCGCATGCCATCAGCATGGGGACTTCAGCCGGCCCCTTGCCACACTGCATGGCTGCCTTTTGGCATTGCCGCCCTTCCTTCTGCCTAAATGTTATTTATGTTGTTGAGTCTTTTCTTTCATGAGATAATGGCAGGGCTTTTAATGTCCTGAGGCTTTGAAGACTCATTGGGTTTAGGGCTGTCAGCAGTGGAGTCTTCAAGTCTTCACATTAAGTAATAAGCAGTTATGCTGGCAAGGGAGCCATCCTTGCCTGGACGATTTGGCCCATGGAGGGATGTTTCTTGTGTCTGATTAAAGGAGTCTTTCCTGATTCCTTTACATATTCTGCCCATCTGCTCACACTGGAGGAGGGGTAAGATCCTGTTGCATGGACCTTCCCCAGGAGACTTCCCCTCTAGCCCTGCAGCAGCTGGGGACAGTAAAGATCAGGCACCACCTGCAATCTGAAGAAGACTGCCTCTCCTACCAGCTGCCTTCAGGGCCTGAGCATGCTCATAGGTCTTAATTGTCCCCAGTCAGCTTCACCTGAAGCCTCCCCTTCCACCACCTGCGGGCCAGGAGCTCTATTTAAGCTCAGCTCAGTGGAATTAGGCTTCTCCTTAGCTATGTTGTAAGGATGGTGGTCTCCAGCTCAACTACAGCCATGTTTTGCCTGGCCAGGTTGCTGCTTCATCATTGTGAAGTTGTCTGGTGATCTCAACTCCTGCTGGAACCCAGTGGTCTCTGTGCATGCCCTGCTCACCATGCTCAGGTACTTGGGGTGGTCTGCCAGCTGCTATCCTGCTTGGTCCTGAGGGTGCAGCTGGCTCTTGCTGTGCCCTGCTACTGCTTGTGCTCTGTGCCTGGACCCAAGAGATGCTGCAAATGCTCCATGTAAGGGAAGATGCTGTTTATGTGGGGAAGAGGTGGTTTGGTTTCATCAGTACTCGTGGAAAGGGGAGAAAAGTACATCCACATGTGTGCTGTTAGTACTTACCTGCCTGCTCCCTGCTGCTACCCATGGGAGCTGTGCTTGAGTGGCTTAGTGTCTCCTCTCTGTTGGCCTTGGAGGTGCAGGGTGCCTGTCTGCTGCCCCTCTCTGTACCTGGTCCTGTTGCTGCGTGATTTCAGAAACTCGGTTTCCCTCTGATTGCTCTGATAAATTTGTGCCAGGGAGCAAAGCTCACAAAGAATTTGTGAGTGGTAGAGAGCTTCCCCCTTGACAGTGGGGGAATTGCATTAGGGATGTGCTCTGGACTGAGCATGTAGGCGTTTGCAGGGGCCCCACATAAAGGCTGTGGTGCAACATCAGCTGTTCACGTTTTTGAAAGCCTCTTGGGGTCAGCACGTGTAACCTTACTTCTTATCTCTTTCATTTAAAACCAGTGTCCTTCTAGTGCCCTTCCTCTGAAAAATCTGGTGCTTTCAGACACTTCACAAACAAACGAAGAAATCTTCAGGGGCTGCCAAAGAATGATCCTGGGAAACTGAACTCTTTGATAAGGACTCAATTTCTTGCCTTGGTCTCAGTGAGTGCACAGGTAAAGCCAGCAGTGCTCTGACACTACTACGTAATGCTTCTACAGCTTTGGCTAGCAGGGATTTTGTGGCTGCACTGAGAGCTGCTGCTTGCTTTGGTGTGAGCAAGTAGGTACTTGTTAACCACCTAGGTCTTGCGCAGAGCCTTTGCTAATTTTCCATTGCTACTGTTACAAAGCCATCAAACTTAACATTACTTAAAACTAATTCTAAAGGTTTCTATATTCCATTTTGTGATTTTTGTGCCCCTTTGTCTCATCTTGTGCTTGAACACACACAGAGTCCCGTGGAAGGTTATAAATACTCTGTATCTCCCCAGCCCAGATCTCATGGCTTGACCGCAGAAGAGTCTGGGGAAAGCAGTCCTGCTCGGCACTGGGGTTAGCAACATGTGCGTCAGAGGGCTGCCTCTCTGGAGAGGAAGGACTATTTAAACACCAGAAGAAGCTGGTACACTTTAGGCAGTAAGGGTGGCTTTGCTGTGACCTCTGCAGCTAGGAGCTGCTGCTGGTGCAGGGCAAGGGACTGCAGCCTCTGGGCTGCAGAGAGGATGGTCAGTGTCACCTCCTGTCCCCTCTGCCACCGAGGCTGTGTGGCAATCTGTCTTCAAGAGTGCCATTGAACTGTTATGTCCTGGGGAATATAGAGTCATGTTGTGTTTAACACTGAAGCACTGAGACTGCAGGGTGCTCAGGTAAAGCTGGCTCTGGTCTAGGAAGGGCTGCATGGACCTTCCTGTCCTTGCTCCCTTCAGCCCGCCCTGGCAGGGAGGTGCTCCCTTGCTTTGGCTTGGAGAGAAGTGGGTGCCTCTCTCTTTGCACACTGAACTCAAGCCTGCTTTTGGTACAGCCTTGCTCAGGAGTATCTGCAGCCTGACAGTGCCTCAGGGAGGTGGATAGGGGGGTCTGAGACATGCTGTGTATGATTTGAGTGAAGCCTGTGTCTAGCAGGGTCAGGAGCTGCTGTGGCGCACCGTGCTGTGACATCCACTTGTCCCTCGGAGTACTCCTGGTCCTTCTGTGGGTGGGACTGACATGTCTGCTATCTGCTCTTTAGCCCCAGACATAGGTCAGGAGCATCCTGGTGCCTGGTGGTGTTGTGTCACGGTGACATTAGTCCCAGGGAGGTGGTAGTGCAGAGGCAGTGGTAAAGGGGTGCTGCTGGGAGCAGCTGTGGGTAGATGTTCTCTGCCTTGCTGAGGCTGCTGTTTGCCTGAGCGCAGACCTACACAAACACTGGCTGGCTCACACAGCCTCCTCGTGCTCCCTGCGTGCCACTTCATCTGGGCACTGTGTCCCTGCAGCCTGCCTGCACTGCGTGATGAATTTGCTGCTGTTGACTAGTAATAGTGCTTAAAGACTATAGGGAAGCAATGAAAATACATCCAAATAAAGAACGTAACATTCAAGTTCGCTTTACAGTAGTTCATTATGTCACTACCCAGCCCCTTGCAAAGCCTGCGTGGCTCCTGTCACCAGGAGACGTTGCTGAGGTGAGGGGTGCAGGAGCCATGAACAGCGTCTCAGAGCATACATCAGATCCAATTAAGAGATCCAAAAAGCAGCTTGGGCATTGATCTGTGAGCTGACAACACTGTGCTGGTTGGCCAGGACTCTGATCTAAATGAGCACCCCATCTTTCAGATCCAACTTCATCCTCTTGCCAAAACCTGAAATTGCCTTTTTGTCTCTGAAGGCTGTGAAATCAAGTGATTCCTTTTCAGGTCATGTGCACCCCTGGAAAAGAGACTGGGCTGATTTTCCAGAAACCCAATGGGAACTCTTGAATAAATGGACAATCAAATGACCAGTGCTGCTAATTAATGCTGATAGTAAAATTGATCTCTACCTCCATGTAGAAGAAATGATGATTCCAAGATCAATTCAACTTAATTTAGTTGGAATTACCTGGGTGTATGCATGGTTGCACTTTGGAATAGTAAGAACATTTTGGCTGTATTCCTGCAGGAGTGTTTTCCCAGTGGATGCAGTCTTAATAATCATGCACTTAATAATGGATGCATTCATAAAAAAATTACTTTTGAGTACTGTATCCCTTTAAATTAATGCCTTTTGCAACTATCTGTAATTTCTTGGGCTGAAGTACCATCCTGAAGGGAGAGCCTTGGTAACAGTGATGCTTTTGTTGTACTTTTGTGTGGCAGGTGAAAAGCTCAGCAAGGCAGCCAGTCTCCTTTCTTCTGTTTTGCCTTTGGCCTTTGAGCTCCAGCTCACAGCACAGGGAGACCAGAGGCAAATATCTGCTCATATGCAGCAGGGTATAGAGCAGTAAGCTGTGCCTAAGCCAGCCTTTGTCACATAGCACAGCTTTCAGAAACAGGCTGCTTCATCTTAACTTGTTTTGTGCATCCTGCCATTACAGCAGCATTGGTGGGCCATGGCTCTGGTCTTGGGGGGCTGAGGTTTCACTCTACCTCCTGGTTTTCTGCATTTGTCCTGTGCCTGAACACGGAAACACTGAACTATGGTGGGTCTCTGCACAGGGTCTTGCTCATGCAAAGCACCAAAGCTTTGGGGCTTGCTCGCACACCTTGTGTCTGTGCAGTCTTTGGTTGGGATTTTGGCTAATGCAGCCGGGACTGATGCCATCTGCAATCCTGGTTCAGCTGTGTCATTATTCACATGGCTCTGCTGCTGCAGTTATCTGAGCGTGTGACTCTGTCACATATGGACTTCCCATAGATGGGCCCTTTGGAGGTTCTCATCTCCGCTGGCATCACCAAGAACTTGTCTTCTTTTTGCCCAGCGTATCTGCACTGGCCCCAGGATTCCAGACCCGCAGCCCCTCTTGGGTATAATAAGCGTCTGCTTCAGGGATGTCTGACAGCTCTATCACACCCTGCAGGTGTTCAAGCCTGAAGGGTACGATTTTAGCCTGTTCTTGTGCTGATCTGACCTCTGGCTGCTCCTGAGCTGCAATCCTCCTGGAGGACTGTGAGTGGTGACCGGCCCTCCTGGGAGTGCAGGGGTCTGTGGTGAGGAAGCTTGGCTGAGCTGTAGTGATGGCACATTATCCCCTTCTCCTTCCCTGGGAGAAGCAAGGTGAAGGCAGGCGATGGGAAGTCAGGGTACAGTCAGCCCTCGCAGCGAGCAGGAGCACCTCCATAGCTGCCCTCTCCAGAGCCTGTCCCTGAGACCCTGGACCCCAAAGCTCAAGAGGAATTCTGCCCCTGATGCCTTCCTTGCTGGAGCACCACCCTCACCAGCGTGACAGGGGATGCTAAACCCCATCCCACCGCGGGCTGTCTGTGGAAGAACCGCGCGAACAACAGGCTGGCCGAAGCCAGTTTGCATCCCAAAGGATGCGCAAGTGCATGTCTTTGCAGCGAGAGCTGCCCTGTCCGGTGCTAGGGCTGGTGACACTAAGTGGCACCATTGAATTAGGAGCGAGGAGATGGGACACGCAGAACTCGGCCGGCAGTTGCCTCCCAAAGGACCAAGAGGGAGATGCTCGGGGTATCTTCTGCACAGCTCCAGTCTGTGTATCTTCCTAGCACTGAGGGTACGTGCACCCCTCATACTCAGAATAATCAAACACCAGAGCTGCCTTTCATCCTGGCCTCCCTGTGCCGTGGGCCTATGGAGCCTCTCCTCTTCCCTGCTGAGCAGTGTGGGTACAGGTCCCAGCACAGCTGGAGGGGCTGTGGGTTCATCTGCGCAGCAGTAAAATGAATGCTCAATATTGCTGCTGTTCTTTGTCCCTCACCAGTATCCCGTGGTCTTGCAGGGTAATTAGCTCGTCTGGCAGCAACTTGTCACAGTGGGAAGGAGAGGATTTTCCTTTTACTGTTTCACTTCATCATCTTTCTGTTCCTGGCCTTTTGTCTTGTTCTTGTCCAGCATTACAGGGTCTTTGCTATAAACTAGTGCTTTGCTCAAAGCCAGCCTGTACCAAGAAAGCTTGCCGTGGGCATCCTGCCAGTGATACAAGCAGTAACTGCAGGAAAAGATACTCCAAAAAGATTTTTCCTTACAAGTTTCTTATTTTAAGGTAATCAAAGCATTTACTGGAACATCTTTTTTTTTTTTTTTTTTTAATTGGAAACCAATACTTTCTGGGGGTATTTTGGTTGTAAATGTTTAATGTGACACTTCTGCTGCAGAACCCAAGTGTAAAGTAATGGAAAAATAGTGCTGGGAGTAGGAAGGGGTAGTAGGCAGTGTGCAGGAAATTTGAGACTAATTATCAGAGTTAGCTGAAATAAAAAATTGCTATAACTGAATAGTGATTGATTAAAACTTGTATTGCGTTGTGAGAACAAGCAGATGAAACACATTAAAAAGAGGCCAGGTCGGATGGAGCTTTAAGCAGTGTATTCTAGTGGAAGGTGTCCCTGCCCATGGCAGGGGGTTGGAACTAGATGAGCTTCAAGGTATGTTCCAGTCCTTTCCAACCCAAACCAGTCTATGATTGCACAATTCTTTTGTTGCAGGAAAAGTGATTGTTGCCCACTTGTTCCTCTTTGCTAACACTATGATGATCAGGAGCAAACCGAGTGGAGCAGGGCTGTGTTGGCCTGCTGCTGGAGGGAATAGCCCTGTGTGTCTGGAGGATGCTCGTGCAGGGGGTAGGAGTAGTTGCAGCTCTTTGGGAAGTGCACAGAGGCTGCAGTGAGTCCTGGGCTGGTGGCTGCAGCAGCATGGAGGCAGCTCTGTGTGCTGATGAGCATCCTTATCTGGGAGGCAGCTGCAGCTTTTGTTGCTGTGTACATTAAAAGTACTGCTCTCCAGTGCTGGCTCATTAAAGATTGTGCTGATGAGGGTCCTGTCATGTGGTGGGGCTCGATGTGCTCTGATTTGTACTAGTGGAAACTAAGAACCACTTTCTAGACCGGGATATAACCCCAGCCTAAGGAGGGTGGGAGGGCAGGAAGCCTGTGTGGGCACTAAAAGCCAGGGAGTCCATGTGCTCTTGAGCTGTTTGCACTCAGGCTTGGGAGTACTCGAGGGCTGACTCAAAAGGTAAGTGGTGGCCTCTAAGCTGGTGAGTGCATAAGTGCACCTGAAGTACAGAGGAGCTCTGCATTGACAACCCAGGTGGAAACGAGCTGCAAAGTTCAGGGCTGAGCTTTTCCCAGTGCCTGGGTTTGCCCAGGTTGAGTTCTGGTTTGGATGAGAACCAAATCTTCAAGCATGGGACTGTTTGAACAAGTACTGCTGTTGGTCTGTATAGTGTGCTCCACCTAGCACAGCATGATGTCTGGTATGAAGTGCTGGTGTCCAGTGCCACAGGACCTGCTAGGCTGTCTAAGCTGGGAATAGTTTCCTTATGGTGGATATTTGTGGTTTCTAAACCCTAGGGAGCCTTCTAGTTCCCCCAGTGTCCTGGTGGCAGGAGGGGCTCTGGCAAAGGGGACCCACTGAAGCCATGTGGCAGCAGAAGTGCGGTGGTGGCAGGATTAGGTATTCCCCTGATGGAACTAGAAATCTGTGCTTGTGTGTAGCTGCTGCCATAGATACTTGCTGAGCAGTCATCAAGCTGGGAAACCCCAGCTGACCTGAAGGGAGACTTTGTACATCTTCCCCTTCTGTGCTGCTGCATGCAGCCTGAGCTGGATCAGCTCGAGTTGCCTGGGGGGGGGGCCTTGGGCTGGCTCACAGAATGTAGAGTGAAAGCTCTATGGTTACAGCTAATGTATTACTCAAAGCTTAGGTGGTTATTATATAATATAAATACATTATCCTATTACCCATTATAATATGGCAAGTATATACTAATAATATGTCATTATATGCTTGGGTAAATTTTGCTACCTCTTATTCAAGTTTGTTCCTCTATGGAGAAATCACTCTGAGTTCTTCACTCCTGGTCTGCCTGCTCCTGCCTGCCCAGCACTGATCCCAGCCTTGCCTGGCTGCTGTCCTGATTCCTCTCCCTGGGAAAGGCACCAGCTGAAATACAGTGCAAAAAACCTTATTTCACCCTAAAATGAGACACGTCAGTGATTTAGAGCAGTTGCTGCTGTTGGTGTCAGTGCATGATTATTTAAGTTAAAATGTGTTCAGCTTTTTGACTTCCTGCTCAGAAAATGTGTGACAAGGAATAACAATGGATGAGTAAGCGTAAGTTTGGGCAGCTGGAGCTGAAGATGCTTCCCAAGATTTGGCATCAGGAGCTTTTTAAAAAACTTATGTTCTCTTTTTAATACCATAAAGTATCAGATAACGCATTGAATAGGCTGTCATACAGGGTATCGACCATGATTAGGCAGTTTCCCACACTTACCTGTCAGCAGAAAGATATGCTCTTGGCATCTCTTCTAAAACAGTTTGCTGAGACTTTGGGAGAGGCAGATAAAGTTTTCACTGATTAGGAACCAAATGGCAGGAGTGATAAGTGATGCATGATGGTGGGGAAAAATGCTAGAAGCTGCAAAGGATGGAGCTGGAGGCTAAGGTGGGGATGGAGAGAATCTGAAATGAGCTGAAAAAATAACTGGCACTCTGTTTATCCTTTCTTCCCGTTTTGCTCTTTGCCTAACCCCTGGTGGATTGGACAGTGACCCATCCTAGACCAAAAGGTTATTTCATTTAAAAAGCGCAGCCAAGACACTGAAATCAGAACTCTGTGCATTTGTGCGTGCTGATGGCAGTGTTTAGAGCTGCCTGGTGTCAGTGACACTGGCTGCTGAGTCTGTGGCTGCTGCTTTCCAAGGGAATTTCAGCTTGTTGGGTACTGCACCTTATTCAAGCTTCCTAAACTCTCCTGCCTGCTGTGTAGCTCCTCTCTTTTCAAATGTACTGCTGGGTATGAGCCTTACCTTAGGGAAATGAGTGTTCAAATGAGAACTCGGAGGAAAACCGTGGGAATACTTCCTTGTTCCTGTGTTTTGACAAGCAGAGTGAATTTACCAGAGGATGGCCCTGTAACCTGTCCTCCTCCACACAGGTTCCTGTGCTGCGTGCATCTGTATCTTTAGTTTCTGAGCCCTCCAGGCATTAATGTGGCTAGCATCAGTCATGGTCCAGTTTCCCTTTATCTGGTCCTCAGGACAAGAATGGGCCGTGAGCATTTTGCAGTGGTAATAGCTGGTGGCTCTTAATGTATCATCTCTTGTTAGCAGAGATAAAAACCCCTGACTCCTCGGATCCCCTTGAATCAAAAACTTTCTGCCAGCTCTACAGAGCAAGAAAACTTCTCCTCCTCTCAGCTTCCAGCAGGGAGTGGAAGGTGATCTTTTAGCTGGTGAGGCATGGAGCATATGAAAGATACTGCCACTCTAATGAAGTCAGTATGTGGCAATGGACGCTGCGTTGCTGGAGTGGTTGGTATGAAAGACCTTTGAGTTAAATGGGCTGATCCTGAGGTCCTCGTGACTTGCTTGAGGAGGGCAGGCTTGACAGTGGATGGCACTTTACTGAAACCATGCAAAGCACCAGATGCTTGTCCCAGTGTGGTAATGAAGGCTCCAAGGAAAGCCCAGGTTCTCTGTGGAGTGCTGGTGTTGGTGTCTTGCAGCTGCATTAGCCTCAGCAGGACATTGCAAAGCATGTATGTCCCAGTTTAGGGAAAAGGAAAAGAATAATGGTCTTGTCAAGGCCACTGTCTTAAAAACCACCCAGTCTTTCTCCCCTTAGTCTCTGGCACAGTGAAATTGATACTTCAGAAGCCACCCTGCTCTACCCAGAAACAGTCTGTGCTGAAAGCCTCTCCAATCTCATTTTATGCAAATGTTCCCCATTCTCTGCATTAAGATGCTGTCCCATTTTTACCTCTTCCTTTTGAATAGTGCCTCTTTTCAGACCAGAAAGACAGGAAATGACTAAAAAGACCTTGAGAAGTGTAAATTCTGCACTAAGGGCCCGTCAGCCTGGTCTGAATTGGGATGAATGCTCCGTGCTTGATGTGTGAGATGGGCTGCCTGTTTTTGGCAGGATGGTACTACATTGAGAGGCTGCACCCAGTTCTGTTGCTGTCTTATGATTGGCACCACCCTCCCCCTTTCCTAATCTGATTTGGTTAGACTTGCCATTGTCAGTGTGCACCAATTTGCTAAGCATTGTTCTGCTGTACAGTCCATCATTAGATTAGTATTAACTACAGTATTGTCTTCTGCCTTTTTTTTTAATCCACCATCTATAAAGAATATCCTACAGATATATTTTATAGGATGCTACAGTGCAAGTGATTTGATTTGTGCCTTTTGAAATTCATCCCTGACCCTCTATTAGAAGTCAGGGGAAGCTTTGTTGCCCCAAGCCAATGTATATATGCAAGAAATATTCATACTGAGAGCAGTTTTAGGTGCTGCTGGGTTTGGCCTCAGTACAGAGTGCCAGCCTCAGGCATCTGTATTCTTTTGCTGCTGTGATGCTGGGTCAATCACTAGGAAGTGCAAACAGACTTCCCAGCTCAGCCTTCCCTGTAGCTGTGCTAACTGCCCCATTTCTACAGACCTGGGGTCAGCTGTGATGCTTCAAGGGTTACCCTGCGCTGCCATGAAATGCTTCCAGAGAATGAAAGGGGCTGCTGCAGCTTGATGGGCTTTTCCTTGTGGCACCTAGCAAGGGTGTTCAAGCTTCATTTGGGTGGGTATTAGGGACCAGTAACAATAAACTGGCCTAAGGATGACAATGTCTAAAGGGAGATGGCAGAGATTGTGTGCTGGAGGGCAGTTGCTGGCAAAAGTCATTAAAGGCTGATTTTAGTGGCATAGAATCATATTATTAATGAAATGGCGCAATGTTATGCTGAGTTTCTTGATAGAACAAGAGACTGCTGCCTTCTGGAAAGAGGGGACACTGCTTCTGCCTGTGCTGCCCTGAACTGACCTCCTGAGACAGGCATACTGGAGACAGTAGGTGACTTAGCTTTAGGAATCGAGTTGGAGTCCCTCACTGTCAGGTCTTCACGTCTAGCATAGCTATGAGCCATGTAACCCTACTGATGTTTGCTTCTCTGCTCATCACAAATGGAAAAGCCAAATGGGAGCTGGCTGTGAGTGGGGTGGGCAGATATGTGGCAATGCAGCTGCTGGTCCTGAGGCAAATCTATGTCTTGGGCATTGTACCATGGAGGTGAAGGACTGAGCAGGATGTGGGGGCTTGGGTTGGCCTGCTCAGGAGGATGGCGGAGGGAAGGTAGCCTGTAGAGCTGATCTCCGCTCTGCTGTGGAGGCACAGAGGTGTTCAGCAGCCCTTGCTTATCACATGCAGGTCACCTCCTTCATGTCTCCACCTCCTTCAGCAGCCTGTAAGCTACCCTTTAGTGTGTTATCAATCCTGCTCTCTGTGTGCTGGATCTGAGCACTTACCACATGTTCCCAGGCTGCTGGAAGGCTTTTAACAGTGGTCCTTCTTGCCCTCCCCTCCAAGGGCTGCAGCACTACTCCTGCCAGCTCTGCCTGTTTCTCTATTCGCTTTGTGCCTTCAAATCACAAAGGGATAAGGGAAGCAGAGTCCTTTGTGCAAGTAACCCCCCAAAGCCAGGCCACCTGAAGTGTAGTTTAGAAAGTGACTAACATTTAGACAGCAGGCTTGAGCTTTATTAAAACAGCTGGAGCTATTCTGACAGTCGGCTTTTCGAGCACTGGAGATGGATGAAACAGAGAAGTGCTGCTAATTGCAGATGCTCATAGAATCACAGAATCATTTAGGTTGGAAAAGACCGTTAATATTGAGTCCA
This sequence comes from Pezoporus wallicus, assembly GCF_028554395.1. NCBI lineage: Eukaryota > Metazoa > Chordata > Aves > Psittaciformes > Psittacidae > Pezoporus > Pezoporus wallicus. Next base: position 76,632 of record NW_026640476.1, on the reverse strand, counting down.
ACCATTAACCCAGGACTGCCAAGCCCTCTACTAAATCATGTCCTTAAGTGCTGCATCTGCACATGCGAAAGCCAATGTCTTTTGAGGGATCAAACCACACCACTGCCTTCAGTGCAGGCATGGCATGGCGCGTCACTACAGCATGGAGATGCAGTTGAGAAGGCTTCCGCATCCCTATGCTCCTTGCTTAGCGGAAAGTGCTGGAGGAGCTCTGACTGTTGCTGGCTGTAATGTGGCTTACTTTATCTTTTTATTATAGGAAGAGTTGAGTGCAAGCATTGAGAGGGCTTGAGTGCTTTTGGTGCTGCTTTTGGGAAGTAGGGCACTCACAGAGCTGCCAGGCAGAGGTTCAGCTCCATGTGTCTTTCTGAAGCCCTGGGGAGGTGTGGAGCTTAGGGCTGATGATGCCAACTCTCAGAGGTCTGGGTTACTCTGCAGAGGAATAGGAGAAAACGGGGAGCATAAGAAATGCTGGAGCATGAATAAACTCTGTTTTTTCCTCTGTGTGTTCTGGCTGGGCTTTGCTATGCTGAGCCCAAGGGTAAATACAAAATAAATATAAATACCCATTTACTATTAATACTGTGTTTTTCCTACCCAAAGTCACCCTGGTGCAGTGTGAACTCCATCGTGTTGTTAATTAGGAATGGTCTAATCCGCCTCCATTATTAAAATTCATCCTACTTCTTGCCTTTTAACTAACTACGGTGTCTTTGGGCTTGTGCGAGCTCCAGTTTTAAACCTTTGAAAAAATCTCTAATCTGCACAGCACAGAGCAGTCTATTTTTTTCTTTCATAAACAGTAAATATCCATTGATCATAGATCTCTTTGTTGCTGATGAGGATGCCTTTTAGTATGAGATCCATTTCCTTCTTCCATATCTTGCTAGGGAGAAAAACACTTGGGAGATGCCTTCTAGCAAATGAGTGGGAGAAAAGGTGGTAAAAGATCAGCTGTTTAAGACAGGGGTTTTTGCTGAATGCATCCAATCTGGGGATTCATAGTGCATTCAAATGAGAATCATTTGTTTGGAGAAGTCAGATGCTGTGCATTGTTTTCCTGTTAATAAATACTGGAGGCATGGAGCAGAGCAGTGACAGGGTGGGTGGCTTTGTCAGAGCCTGATCCTGAGCTCAGGAGTCAGACATTGTGTGCCAGGACATCTGTTGAGAAACAGCAGGCTGAGGGGTTACCAAACACTTGCTGCTTTATTGCATAAGGTTTGGGTTTGCTGTAATTTTACAACAGCTGAGCCATTTCAGGTGAGACTTTCCATGCCACCTTTGCATTTTGGGAAAGGTATTTTTTGCATGGAGGAGAAAGAATTGAGATTAAAGTAAACCCGTGCCTGTCCTGCGTGAACACAACCATCTGATGGTAACTCACGTCACCTTAAGTATTGAACTATGAACTATAGCAGTAGTACAACTTTGGTTCCAAACCAAAGGCTTTCAGGATGTTATTTTCTTAGCTTAAAAGGCAAGTTTTGTTCTCTTGCATTTCCTTATATAAGCAGGTTCTTGGGGGGTTTGTGCCATACCAAAACATTAGCTGGGGAGTAGATGCCTACAGATAAAGAGCAGGAAAGCTCGGATGTAACCCAGTGGAAGGAGCAATGCTGACCTGTGGAAAGATACTTCTAAGCTGTTCGTATCTGTTCTTCTTTTGTAATGTGTATGACTGAGAAGCAATGACCTAGCAAAGCTCCTGAAGCTGGAGTCGGAAAAGCTTTGGTGACACTTCCCAAAACTGGTGCTGGGACCCTTTATAAAGGAGTGCTAAATGCGTTTTCCTAGCAAGCCTTGCTTGGCTTTGTTCTTCCCTCTCCAGATGTACCGTTGCATTGAGAAAGAGCAGTCAGAGACTGTCTGACCCACTTGAGATAAAGTTAAATGCAAGAAATTGCATCGTCATCTGTTAAATAAGTGCTGTAAAAAGGAAGCCAAAGGAATAACATCCTTTGTTATTCCCAGCACCAGCTCTTCTCTGCCTGCCTCAGAACTATTGGCACTATATGCTTTTCTCCAGCTCTGCCGCAGGACAGCAGCTCTGCACTCTTACAAAGATGTCAATCAAAGTGCTCTGCAATAAACAGTAACTCTGTCTTGACAGCTGACAGCAAGAGTTAGGAGGCTCAAAACTTTCTCAGAGGAATAAGTGAGATGAGAGCAAGCAAAGAGAGCTAACACCCTCCTGTCTTGCTGCTCTGATGAATGGAGAGCTGACATGATGAACCAGGATGGTGGGCCTGCAGGCAAGTAAGAAACGATGCCATTGTGGGACCTGCTGAGGCTGTGTCAAAGGAGTGAGTGTGGCTCGTGCTGTCTTCCCTGAGTGAGACCAACTGATTTATTGCCAGCAGCAGACCAGCATAAAGTAGCTTGTCAGGTACAGGTCCGGCTCCCCAGGTACCAGGCTCCCTCCTGCTCCGGTTGGCTTGTATTAAGTCCAGCTAGAGGTAGTTTAAAGATAGCTCAGGTACAGTACTTGACTCTTACACCCAAGTCATGCACAGCGTTTCTCTACTGTTAGGGAAGATGGCAAGCATGTTTGCAAACTCACTTCAAGCATGTGCTGTTTATTTAGCCTTCCTTATCAACCCAGGTGCTCACTGAGTCCTGAACCCCAAAGTATAACCTTGCTGATGTTAACGCCATGTGTAATAAAGCACCAGGACTTGGTTCAGAGTGTCTGTTCTGCTAATCTTTTTTGTGCTGTCTGAATATCCACATAAGCAGTCAAATCCCTCCCTAAAGTGAAGTCACCCTCTGCAGTGGTCATCTGAGGGAGTTGAGAAGACACAGTTAACAAGGTGACTTTAGTAGACTTAAAAATAGGTCTATGAAAATGCTTTTAAGGGTCTGGAAAGACTTATGTCATCTTGCTGGGGCGCTGAGGGCTGTGTGGGGGATAAAGCTTTATGGAAAGGTAAATCAGGAAAGTAAAATGGAGGAGGGTTCTTATTTAGCTGTTACTGATTGTTTTGAGTGTTTTGGGGTCAGCAGAGTTCTGTGCTTTTCATTTGATTATAGCACTGAGCAGGTAATTAATCGCACAAATGAGAACCTTGTGATGCTTTTAAATACACAATACATACAGTTTAATGTTTGTGGCTTGTAAGTACTGCAAGCTTTGTTACTGCCTTTAGAGCATGGATGTGTGGTTTATAGATTGGTGGTCAGTGGTGCTCTCAACTGAATGGGAGCTGTGCTAATGAAATCTGGAAGCTCCTACAGCACCAGAGCTGTTCTTAAGAACAAATAGTTCTGATGACTCTGGCTCTTCAGAAGCCCTCTGGGTGTGAAGTCCTGGCTCATAGTGTAAAGGGGTGTGTGGGGACCCAACTACTTTGAAAATGAGACTCCTTAGGATGTTTCTGAGCATGTGCTTTTGAGGGAAAGACCCTGTTTCTACAGCCTTGACCTGCAAGTGATCCCAGTTGGTGTCTCTGGTACAGGACAATCTTAAGACACGACATGCAGGTAAAATACAGACATGTAACTTTGTGGTGTATTGTATGTGCTCTCTGTGCAACCTAAGAGCATCTTGTATGTGAGTACTTGTTCACCATTACATGGAAAACATCGTATGTGTTCAGTCTAGTGTGCTGGTGTGTGTCAGCTTGTTAGAAGTGGCCTTTTTCATCTTGGAGAGACAGGTAATCGGAGGGGAGAACCAGAGGAGGATGTTGGTGGGTGGATCTGCAGGTATGTCTTTGCAATGTGTTTTCTGTCTTGTGGGTTAGTTGCCCTTGAAGCTGGTGGCGTCAACAAGGCTTCTGGATTCACTAAGGCTTTGTTTCATGATCTGTGGCTCCTACTTCTCCCATTCCCTCCTTTCTCCAATGCACGTGTGTTTTAGGCCATCAGTGGAACTAGCTGATGCAGAGAGAAGCTGAGACATCCTTTGCCAAATACCTACTTTCCCATCTAACTTCTCCCATGTCAGCTGCTGTTTTCTGCAGCTTTTTACCTTCCCTTCTCTCCTGGCTTTCAGTTCAATTTCCTAAGCTCCTCTGTGAAGAGATGGGCTTCTTTTGCTCTGGCAACTGGAGTCAAAGTACTTTAAGAACTGACTTCTATTTTTTATCCCAGGTTTACTCTTTTAGGACATTCCTATCAGTTAGAGGATCTGCAGCTTAAGACTAACTGGTGGTAGGGTCTGTGGGCAGTGGATGAGCTGCAAGGGGCTTGTGCCCTTCACATGGCCATGGAGCTGAAGATGGTGTCACACAAAGATTGGGTCCAGTTCTGTCTCCTGATGGATCCTTGCTCTGCTGAGAACAAAAAGGGCGCCTAGTCTGACCTCCAGCGCTTGTGCTGCTCTTGTGTAGCCCATGATGGAACTGCAGCACCTCCTTTAGGCTGTTAATGTCGAGCTACTGGCTCTGGATGGTGAAGGATTTCTTCTTAAGCCAGGTAATTTTTTGTTCGCAGACAGTCAGTGATGCTCTGCTCTGCCCTTAGCTCACTGCAGCCACCAGTCTTTCTCTCAGGCCAGATGCTGGTGGCAGGTATCTGGCTTTGATTTGAGCACAGGCTTTCTTCCTGAGCTCTGTGAGACACACTGCAAGTAGGAGTAATGTCACTGAATGAGTTGGCTGAAGAGCTGGGCATGCTGACAGTAATTTCCCCAGCCAGTAACAGTTAGGCAGCTGTAACAGAGGTCTAACAAATTAGATGAGTCTCTCCTCTTTCTTTCCACCCTTAGGCTCTTTTACAGTAGTTTGCAATTTATAGGGAAGACCGGAGCCTTTCACCTTGTGCCTCGTGAGGACATCTTTGCCCAAGATGTATGGTACCCTGTGTACTTTGTCTGCTGATTTTACTGTATGAAACAGATCATGAGAATAGGGAGATATTCCAGCACAGTGTTCTGTTTTCCCTGAGAAATGGAAGCTAGCAAATGAGACAATAAAACATGTTTCATGCCAGCATAAGGAGAGCAAAATGGAGGGGAAAAAGAAGGAAATTAAATGGGGTGGCAGGGCCAATTAGGAAATCAAAAAGCGATTGAAACCCAGCCCCTCCCTCACGATTTAAACTAATGCAGTGTTTATTTAAAGTAGCTAATGGCCTGATGTCTGAGTCCTCATGCCCCTGGGGACAGGTGGTGAGGGCTGTCTGGGAAGGCAGAGAGCAGGTCCCAGTATCCCGTATCAGCAGCACTGTTGGTGATAAGTGTGTAAGCAAGAAACTGGGCTAGGACCTGAAATGCCCTCCGATTTCTTTCTGCACTGTGGGCAGTAACACTGTGACTGCTGCCCTGGCATTGCAGGGCAAGCCTGTATCTGGAGGCAACAGTCTGTGTCCTATTCCCAGTCCCACAGACACCCAACCCTCACTTCTTTACTTTCACCTTTCCCTTGGCGTTAAGCACAGCAGCAGGAAACAAACTTACAGCCCATGGTCCTAGTGCCAAGGTCCTTACTCCACATTTTGAGTTTTATCCTTTCCCATTTGTTATCCTTGCTTTAGCCACTTTTTGCTGCCAGTAAAATGTGTTGTCAGAGCCTAACTGTGCCAGATGTAGTATTTTTATTTCCAAAATGATTTTAAAGCCTTGTTTGATTTATTGTCCATTAAAGAAAATTTTCCTTGGGAAGTAAATCTTCATCTGAGGATAAAGAGATCATACAAAGGAAGGCAGAAGCTTTGAGTTTCCCAGTGAGGAACACCAAACAGTAGCTAGCCCAATGATCTCTCTATTCCTGCTGTGTTGTCACAGGACTAGCAGTCAGTCTCAGTAAGCCCCATGTTACCTTGTTCTCTTGCCTAGACATCAGGCCAACATGTCTTCTCTTGAGCTAGTTTTCATTGATCTAGGGTATCTCCTTTACTCAAAACTTTGGGTTTAAAGAGGTGACCCTGTAAGACTCCTAGCCTGCACTCTTTGAGAGCTGTGTTTTCCCTGATGTGCTCAGCTTTCTCTGCCAGATCCTATGTGTGAGTTAGATGAGATGGACAATGCTGCCGTGACCTTCCAACCTGAAAGCTTTCCTGCACTGCGAGGTGGGCTCCAGAAGTTCCTGCTCACTGCAGGGGGCATTGGAACTCCGTCACCTTTGAAAGGTCCCTTGCAACCCAAACTATTCTAGGATTCGATTCTATTCTAAATGTGTGAACCACCTTGACAGATAGCAGTGCGCTGCTGGGAAGCATCACCATGAAGATGGAAACCTGAGCACTTCACCCCAGGAACACCAGGACAAAAAAGGTTCCGGTTTTCTTTTTTTCAACCACCTTGCACACAGCTGTTTTACATAGCTGAGAAACAGGCAGAACATGTGAGTGAATCTGAGCCAACCACTGGAGTGCTGAGCTTTCTTTTAGGGTTTTTTTCCCCCTTTATCAGCTACATCTTCCATCAAAGTGGTCCTGTCTTACTCAGTTAAACTTGTAAGAAATTTGACCATGCATTTTATCTCCCTAGCACAGAACTGCAGCTGGGGAGGGAATGGCTGAATTAACCTCCCAGGTAGGACCACAGGATGATTTTTCACTGGGAAGAGTGACTTTGCTCTTTTTTTATTCATTTATTTTTACAAGGCAAGCGCAAGTGCTGGTGTGAGTCTGACTGCAGATGAAAACAATGGAGTGATATCACTGCATGAATGAGCAAAATGCTACCAGCAAGTTGTGAAAAATACTTTAATCATAATTAACAGGACCAAATTAAAACTGAACTTTAACTCTTCCCTGGTGTTTTAATTAGTAGTGAAGTTTAATATTGGTTATGGCACATCTTTGCATGCTTTGAGGTACCTGTGGCAGGGCAGTCAGGAGAGCATAGTTCTAGAAACTTCTATGATGATATATTCATAAGCTAAGGCTGGAGGGACCCTTATGAGCAACTTGTGCCATTGTGTAAAAGTAATCAGTCCTACAAGATCAGTGGATTGATGTAACGTGGCACAGAGCACTCAGGTGCAGGGTGGTGTTAACTACACCTTGTGTAACTATCTGATACATCCTCTATCTGGGGCAGATGCTATAGCTGCTTCACAAGCTATATCTTTTACAGTTTAGCCAGTCTGTTTTGCATTGAAAGTGCAAGCTCTTCCTCATAAGTTTCATTTAGCATCCCTTTAGAGTGCTGCAGACCCTGTGAGAAGTATAGGCCAGGAGATGCTATCTGGTGATTTAGGGTTTTTTTTCTAACCCACCTTGAGCTACAGGCTGGTTTCCAGAAATGTGATTGCCTGTGGTGGGGGCTATGGGCAGCAGGTGTGATCCCCAGTGGCTGTGCTTTTCCTCAGTGCTCAGCTCCACAGTCCCAGGCAGAGCACTTACTTCTCCCACCTTTCTGCTCCACGTGGATCAGTTGAAAGCATTTCTCTCTGTGGGTACCTGTTTTGTGCTGAATCCTCCTTCAGAATGCACCTGGGAAGCAAGAGGAGTATGTGAACATGTACCTAAAGCTGATGGGTGCTCAGAAGTTACAAGCAGGTCTGTAGCACTGGGTACTGTAACAACCAAGTTCTACAATACAGCCTGAAGATGATTGGGAAGTCCATGGGCAAAGCTGATGGCTCGTGAGGGAAAAGCACATAGAAGATGGCAACTTTTATTTCTAAGCACCTGTTCTGAAGCTCTGATGATGCATAGTTGGGCTGACTGATATTAGTGACAATGAAGTGTGTTTGGTGGCTGCTATCTGTCTGGGGCTGAAGATGGATGCTGAACCAGCACGTGGCTTGTGCACTGTGCCTGGGGCCTTTGGGACTGTGTGATGGTGGGTGAGGATGTTCATGCTATGGGTTCCCTCAGAGCTCATCCTTCCCTTAGGGATCAGCCTTGTGCTGACTGTTCCCTGGCATGGAGTGTGCTGTTTCAAAAGCATGGAGAAGGGACTTGGCCAGCTAGCGAGGGACGATTCTGAAAGTGCAGAAGTTGCTGGGGTCTTTGCTCTCCTGGCCATGCTGACTTGAAGCTCTTCCACAGGAGCCTGACTGGGAGGAATCAGATCTTTTTTAAAGAAGATAAACCAGGAGGAAAAAGATCAATCTTGGGATGCCTTAAAACTCGGGGCTGTAGTCCTGGTTGCACAGGGCTGGATGGAACTGTGGTATGGAAACTGGGAGACTTCCTGTGCTGCACTGGAAGAGACTTATAGAGGAAGGGAGGTATGTTGTCTCTTTTGACCCACAGGGTGATAACACCTCTCCCAAAATGCAGGGCCTGAACAGCTGTGGGATTGTAGAAATACTCCTGCTTGCTTCGGTGAGCCGTCTCCACGTGAAACACACCTTGCTCGTGGATGTTGTGCTTTCAAATATGTCCACCTTCAAAACGTAACTGGTGAATGTCATGCAGGTTAAAAGATGGGAGATGTGAGGAAGTTGAATCTGGTGACCAGTGCACTTGTGTGACTTCTTATGGCCTCTTAATGAGGCCAATCTTAGCTATGCAGGAAGATGGCTGTGAGATGAACAGTGCTGAGGGCAGTTGTTTTCAGAAGGTCTCTGCCTTGGTTTGCAGGTGCTTGCAGAGTCCCATATTATGTTGATCCAGTGGTGAACACACTGTTTGGAAGCATTGCTAGGAATAGCTGACTTGGTTTCTGGCTTTACAGGAGTTCAAACATAGCAGTAACTAAGGCAATTCCTTACCTCGCCCACCTTTTCCTTTGTCCTGCAAGCTTCCTTAAAGTTTGCATTGCTTCTGTGCTCCCTGAATGGTCTGAAGGTGCAGCAAACTGTAAGGAACTGTTACAAGGTGGTAGAAAGTGAGCTTTGAGGCTACAAATGCAACAATTCATCCTGGGATGGTGACTGTGGTGTTATTCAGTCGGGAGTAAACCACTCTCAAGTCAGAGGTCAAATCTAAACTGTGCACCAAAGATTTGCATTTCAAATCTCAAACACTTGCAGTGAGGAGCTCATAAACAAGTTACAGGTCAGAAATCAGTCACCAAAACCATTGTGACTAATTTTAAATAACAGGTATGGGGGGGGAAGGAAAATCTGCTCAGAGATCACTTGCAAGCTGAAGAAAATAGTCGAAAAATTATTCATCGAGCCTATCAAGCTTTATTCTTGAGTAATGTTGTGTCATCACTAGCAGGTGGTGGGAGAAATGACACAGCATACCATAATTAGGAATAGTCATGTATTTTTGATACTGGTTTATCTGCGATGTGTGTCCAGATGGCTTTGGAAATGGAATGAAGATAAAATACAGCTTCCTGAATCAGAATTTGCTTCTGGTTATTGAGTTAATTCAAAGCTCATTTTTGTTTAAAAAAATAATTATTCTGGATTACTAAGGAATAGTATTAAATGTTGGGATCATTCCAGCTTTATCATTGGATTTCTATTTTAGATGAATATGGCACATGAACATTCCTGCAGGTATGTGTTATAATGCCATCGTGTTATGTGCCTGCCTACAGAAATGTTTCTGCTTGGTGCAGATGGTCGTCATGTAGCCTTGCCAAACTTCAGCTGCTGATCTTCAAACTGGAAACAGCAGGAACTTCCTCAAATGGGCCTAATCCTCCCTTAAAGAAGTACTGCTCATTCATAACATACACTGTCTGGGTCACAGAATTCTCATCTACATGTCTGTAGCTTTTGCTAATATAAGTTTGCTTCCAAGTAGCCTTCAGCTCCAGCAAACACCTCCTCAAGTTGCGTCTAAATCTCTTGACCTGGCGTACTTGGACGTCTTTTGCAGAAGTGTTCTAGGAAATCTCCAAGTAATTTCTTCTTTCCCTTTCTGACCCCCTGGGCAAGACCATAACCTTTGTTACACACATCAGTAGTGCTACTTGTGGACAACTGCAGGTGAACATGCATCACTTCGCAGAATTTAGCCACTGTTCCAAAGAAGAACAGTGGGTTTCCTGTCACCCTAAGTTTAGACATCTGCTAAGTTTAAGATAGTTCTCTACGCTCCTTCTACAGCCAGTAGAGAGAAATAGCTTCAGATCCATTCTATCCCAAGGGAAGCTTCTGAATTGCAGCAGCTTGCTTAGACTGCGATAACTATTTGCTACTTAGGTGAGATGAATTTCACCCTGGGTTTCCAGCTGACCACAGTTGGCGACTACTTGGTATCTAAATACAGACATTCAATACTCTGGCTCTGTTCTGATTAATATACTACAGTGGTAAACTCTGAGTTTGTATCTGAACCTAATGATGATTTTCTTTGGAGGAGGGGATAGGAGGGAGACGTGAAGGGATGGAAACAGAAATCCTGTATTATCTGGTGTTCTTTGTGCCAACCAACAAAGGTGAGGAAAACTGCTGTTAGGAGGTTTGAGTGTTTGTCATGAGTGCTGGTTACTGGGAGACAAATTGTTTCTTGGTGCAGCTGAGGAATATCATGCCTCTTCTAACACTGGTAGTAAAGAAACCAAGAAGCACTCTAGATAGATAGGTCTCTTCAGACATTGTCCTTGAAAGCAGACTGCTTGTTACAGTCTGTGACAATGGGAGCTCTGTATTTTCAGAGTGACTCTGCACACTTACTTCAGTGATTGTCAGCTTAGCTCGTCAGGAAATTCCTATGACTAAAGTGGGCTCCGGGCACGAGAAACACTTCTGAATTTGCTATTAGGAGCTTTTCTTCCAGTAGAACAGGTATTTCAGAAGGATGCTTATATCTGTTTCCTGATATGAGTACGTTTGATGCTTAATCATCCTTTTATGCACCAAGTAATTTCAATTGTCCATGTGAGGCACAGTGCCTCTCGCCAAGCAGCATGCTGTGACTTGCACTGGGCTGGTTTCTGGTGCTGACCTCCTTTTCTCTGCCTAGACCTGCTTTATGGTCAGTCTCAGTGCATGCAGCACCCAACTGTACTAAGGCAAGGTATAGCTGATTCTTTGGAGTAAAATCGGAATAGCAGCATATATATGTAATAATAGTTATAATGCAGATGTATGTGGAGGTGGATACTATGGGTACATTCTCTGGCATGTAAGGGTCATTACAAAAAAGAATGAGTTGTCACCAAAAATGCAGTTAACACTTGGGATAAGAGTGCTTAAAAAGAGTTCAGTGAGACAGAAATACCCTTTGTATCTGGCTTAAGCTGCAAAAGGAATCTAGGTTAAAATGATTTACAGTGAGTGGTCAGATCAGTGTGGGTTGGGAAAGTTAGCATCCTGACTCAGTAAAGGGAGAGAAGGTTATGCTTCAGTTTTGCATCACTATGAGATGGTGTCTTTGGGCACAGAGCCACTCTGGTGCCATCACGCAGTTAAGAGTGGGATGAGAGGGATCTGTGCTGAAAGATGTGGTTTTGCAGCCCTTGGGTGTTATCATTCTGCCTCGAGCTCCCAGAAAAGGGATCAAGTAATGAATGTGTGCCCTTTTCCAAATGAACCCAGTGAAGTTTGTTGCCAGGAATTCAAACCTCTGGTGAATAACTTGTTCCTGGGCAGGACAAGAACAAAGCATGAAGGTATCCTCCTGGGATGCAGGTGAGGGAGCAAGCCACCTCCCTTGAAACAACTGGTGTTGCAGGGAAGGAGCTTGTGCTGTCTAGTAGTTAACAGGTTCAGCAAATGCCAGCTCATGAGTCACATTAGTGGGCAGGGTGAAATAATGCCTCTATCAGATGGAATGTGGTTGTGTGGATTTGTCTAATCCAGCTAATGTTTCTATTTCTGGAGATTTCAATGCAAGAAATAGCGCAGCTTCTAGCAGAACCATGAGTGGATGTGTTAAACCCAAACTTGGATGAGATAGAGAGGCTACAGGCAGGAAAACGGAGAAGTAAAGGCCAACAGCTTCTTAGAAAGTTGAAGGGTGGGGGAAATCCCTTATCTGTGGACCTGAGCTTTGAAAGCCACAACCCTCTGCTCCTTCTGAAGCTTTTCAGTACCTGCTACTTTCAGCTGAGCTGTCTGATTAAGCTGGGTCTTTGGAAACAGATTAATACAAGCTAAAACAGATATGGCACAAGTCTCTGTAAAACATCTGCCTTATCTTTACGTAATGAATTAACAAAGATGAGCTTTGAAAGAAATGTAATAAATTATTCAAAAACCTCCTATGCTTTTGAAATGCTAACAAGTTAAATCCTTTGAGACTGCTTGATCAGATTATGGTGTGTCATACAGTAAATCTAATTGCTTATATCCAGTCCTGAATTATCAGATTTACTAGTTTGGCCAAAATAATGTAAGCAGGGTATAGAACATCAGTGCTGTGTGTAACAGAAATAATGCCAATTTTTTTTTTTTAATTAAAATAAATTCACTTTCACAAAATAGGGAACTCAACCCAAATTCTCTGCAGTCTGGATGCTGGGAAGCGTTTGTTCTTTTACCAAATCTCTGCTCAGCAGCAAGTCTCATGGCTTCCTTCCCACTCTTTCTGGGTGCCCAACTTGAGACTGTAAGTGCCCCAATTTATTAAGTAGGTGCCTGGGACTTTCTGAGAACCAGACTTCTTTTAAGGCAAATATATAACCACAATAAAGACTAAACATTCAAATGGAGTTTGAATTTGTTTAATTTAAATGCTTCTGACCTAAATATTAGCATGATATATATGCTGAAGTAGTTGGCTTCAGGTCCAGGCACATTATGTGGGGCAGAAATAAGCTTGCTATAGGACCCTAACCTTAGCACCTTTTACATATATTGGTAAGGACAGATCCTTTAACACAATTCACTCATGTTCATCACATTCTGTGAATCCCATTCTTCATAATTGTCATGGTTTAAACCCAGCCAGAGGGCTCGTTCACTCACTCCCCCCCTTTCCTCCCTCTTTCTTTCCTTCCCCCCCGCCTTCCCTGCTCCCAGGGGGATGGGGAGGAGAGTTGAAAGAATGTAACTCCCATGGGCTGAGCTAAGAACAGCCCAGTAACTAAGGTATAACACAAATCACTGCTGCTACCACCAATAATAATAATGAGAAGGGGAATAACAAGGGAAGAGAATACAATACCACCCACTGAAACGAGCCTGACCCAGAAGACCCTGTGTCCTTCTGGGTAACTCCCAGTTACCCCCTTGGGCATGACGTGCTGTGGTATGGAATACCTCTTTGGTTAGCTTGAGTCAGGTGTCCTGTCTCTGCTTCCTCCCGGCTTCTCCTCCTCCCTGGCAGAGCATGAGCCTCACGAAGTCCTTGGTCAGGGTAAACATTACCGAGCAGCAACTAAAAACATCGGTGTTATCAGCACTGTTCCCAGGCTGAAAGTCAAAACACAGCGCTGCACCAGCTACCAAGAAGGAGAAAAATTGACTGCTACTGCTAAACCCAGGACAATTATGACCTAAACTGGAAGAGTGTTTATGTGCATATTGGTGTACTTCAGTGAATAGAGCTGACCTTGCTGAGTTAAAGCCAATAAAAGAAGCAGTATATAATAAATAATTAAAATAAATAATAAAAGAAGCATATACAGGCTCTCTCCTCTCTCTTCAGCAACAGTTTTAGAGTTCAGCTTCCAACCAAAATCTCGCACAAAGGAGAGGACCACATCTTACGCTGACTGGGAAAATACGTGTATCCCTTAAAACCTCCTGGTCACTGTGGATGTTGCATGGTCTCACAGCAATATTTGTTCTCTCTACCTATTTTTCTCAGCCAGGAAAATATTCTAAAATGTGGTGATTGTTTCCAGAGCTGCTCAGTTGCCTAACCATCTTCCTTCAAAGGCTTTAGCTCTGTGCATGGGTTTGAGCCTGGCAAAAGGATCCCTGGCACTGCTCAGCACTTGATTCTTTCTCACTTAATGCTTTCCTGCTTCCCATCTCTTCCAAACCTTTGGGACAGACTGACCCAGACAAGACAGCACCTACGTCTTGGAAGGGGTGCAAGTGCTGGGTGTGTGACCCTGTGCTGGTTCCTGTCCTGGTGTGAAGGTGAGCTCCTGGTGCATGGCCCTGCTCAGGGCTGCAGGGAGGGGAATGGGGTGCTCAGCAGACCCACCATCTCTGACAGGGTATTTATTACTGCTCACCTTCTGAGGCTCAGAACATCTCTGGGAGGAGCTTTAAATATTGCTTTCCCTTCTACAGCAAGTAACAAGGAACACTGCTTAAGAGCCTCTTCTGTGCTTTTGAAGGCTTTTGATGGGCTCCTCTGTCTGTCTCTGTGTGAAGAAATAGTAAGGCTTGAAGAGTAAAAGCATTCCCCTTTTGGGAATGTGTTTTCCTGTGCTGATTGATAATGCATTTGCTGAGCAAGCGAATTCTTTACCAGCCTTAGCAATCCCAATGCCAACTGCATTTGTTATTCAGGAGCAGTTAACACTGACCAGTGCTCTTATCTCATTGCTTGGTGAAGAGGAAGAATGAACGAATCAATCCCATAAATGTTCAGGCTGGGAGCACAAAAACTGGGGAGAAGCTGCTGTCCTCTGCCCAGGCTGGCCTCCCTGCAGGGAGACGGTGGCCAGGGCTTTACTCTGTCTTGGGAGCAGTGGAGGGGAGAAGTAACACAGCTACACCCATAAATGCTGCTTTTGTCTTTCCCACCCCTTCATCCAGACCCTTTGGGTAAGTGGTGATGTGCCCTTGTGCTGGGGCAGCACATCGCAATGCTTTTGTCAACTGCGGAATGTGAGAAATTGGGATTAAAAACTGAGGACAGAGGAGCCCTTGGATGTTCCAAAGGCTTTATGTATAAATGAGTATTTCGTGCCAAATTCTGAACTCCTTGAAAAGCTCTGATATGAGGAATATAGTACTGGGAGGAAATAGGGCTTTGGTGTAGAGCCAGCTCTCCACTGGCGATGCCCATCTCTGGGGGGAGATGTGGCAGTCATCCAAATTGCAGCTTAGCTAGCTGTGAAGCTGGTGCCAGCATTGACAAAGATGGGGAGCCAGGCTGTCCCCATGCCTCCATCATCAGCCATCATCTGTCCATAGAGTGGGCTGGACCCTGTTTACGAGCTGCTGCTGTGGTGCTTTTGCCTGAAGTTAAAACCTTGGGTCTGGTACAAACTAAGAGTGGTAAATGGTGTGTCGGTGTATAGTTGGTGTGATAAGAGCATCTTGGCTTGATCAAGCCCTTCCTTGGCAGATGGTAGGGCAGTGCATGATACTGAATGCAAAGAAGAGAGGTGATATAAACCAAAAGCAGTTTGTAGGGCACGCCTCAATTCCCAGGGAGGAGGCTCTGCAAAGACAGTGCTGAGCAGCACAAAGAACTAACAGCTTGTGTGTAAACAGAATCATGTGTAACGAGACAGCGAGACGGAGGCACAGCCAGGCTGGTTTAAGACAGGCTAGGGTGCTAAAGGCAAATATTGTGATGAGTGCTAACACAGTACAGGGAGTGCTCGGGTACAGTCTGTGCTGAGGAGCAAACAGACCTGCATGGGGGCCTGCCGTGCCTCATGCTCCTTTGGAGACGGGGCAGACAAGTGACCTGGATAAATATAGGAGAACAAACCCGTTGGTTTGCTGCCCAGAGGTGGGTATGTTCTGAGTAACTGTTATGTTCAAAAGCATGCTGTAGTCCTCGGAGGCGCCTGAATCCAGCCCTGCTGCCCAGCGTTGTGTGGATTTGTCTGGGGCACTGCATAACTATGAAGGGAATGCAGCCTGAGCCCTTAGTTTGCTCTGCTGATCCCTTGTTGGGGTGAATGGCTTGTCCCAGATGCAGCAATATGTTGTGTTGTGTTTCTGGCTGCGCCACGGCCAGACCTGCCGTGCAGGAGACTTCCTGCTGCTCCCTCCATGGCTGTGACCAAGCTAAGATGGGGCTCTGGCCTGCAATATGCTGGTGTTCGGCACATGGACAGGTTTAATGGCCTAAAATGAGCGGTTACCTAATGATGCAAGGGGCAACTTTGGTATTTGGGCACAGCCAGATGCCACTGCAGATCCGAGGGTGTGAGAAGGGACCCGCATCCATGGGCACCCCAGCAAAGCCCAGCAGGGCTGGTGCTGCAGCTGGGCACTGCAGACATCTCCCAGCGTGTTTGTCCATTTTGCAATTAACTCATTGAGAAGCTGAGTGCTCATAAGGCTGTCTCATGATATAGTAGGGGAGAAAACAGGCTTGTATATGTTTCAGTAATACCTTTAAAGTGTCAGCTGAAGAGACAAAGCTGGTCCCTTACCTCCAGAAGTGAGTCATGGTTGGAAGCTGGCCGTTTGCAAGAAATCACAGGCAAGTGGGTGAGTACCTGGCAGGTGTTTAATCATTTTGTGGATTCTGCCTTTTCCGCTTAATTGAAAATCTGCCTGGTGCAAACCCGTGCTGCAGAACGGGGCTCCTTCCCCACTTGTGTGTGGGGACAGAGTTGGTTGGGGTGTTTTGCCATGATGAACGCTCAGACTGTAGATTTCAGGCGGACAGGGGTGTGATGGACTGTGGGAGTTTTGACTTACAGTGACTGAATGTGACTTCTGTACACGAAGGTAGCCTAGCAGGGCTGGCTGTTCCTGCTCCTTTGGGTGGAGGTGTTGGCCAGGAAGGACTGCCTGTTGATTTTCTTTTGATTTGTCTGTGAAAAAGCCTATGAAATTATTGTCTCTCAGGGCAAGAGCCCTTTTGCAGAGGGTTGAAGTGGCTGCAAGAAGCTTGGTGATGCAGAAAAGTACAATGACTGTTTGACGGTGGTCAGAGAGACTTCAATAGCCTAAAGCACATCATAAAAGAGGAAAACTGTCTTTAGCCCCTGCATGGGCAACAGGATGGATGATCTTTGAAGACAGACCTGTCAGAGCTGCTGGAGACCAGTAGTGAGGCGACAGTGTGCAGGGAAGGTGTCCTGTGGTCTGAGTGTCTGGTGTAGTTACAGGTGGAAATGAGTGGTGCACAGAGAGGGTGACAGCAGTGCCTGCAGCCCAGGACTTGTGCAGGCCGACTCTCTTGGCCACTCATTGCTAGCTCTGACATGGGTGCCTGGCTTTCCCATAGCGGTTTCCTTCTGGATAAGAAGTGGAACTTCTCATTCCAGTCAGTTTGACAGCCTGAGAAAAGGGAATTAAAAGCATCAATGCTGCTAGCAGAAGCTCACATATCCTTAGGTTTTCTCAACTACTCTCCACAGAGCTGTAAAATCCATGGAGAGCTGCAGTGGAGAAATGATATACATATTCCCAGCTTAAAATGCCACGGTCCAATTTGCTGGAAATGATCTGCCATGACAGATGTATTGTGTGCTGTCTGCTGGGTAACCACCGGGAGACAAGACTTGCCGGAGCAAAAGAAAAATAATGTCCTTCTGCCTCTCTTATTTTCTGGTAAAATTACCTGTAGGTCACTGATCACCCTTTTCAGCCAAGCTCACAAGTGTCCTGAGTAGGTGAGAGACTTTTCTACACGTGCTTTAAGCAAGATGGTAAAGGCAGAGTTACGTTTCTCTGCTCCATGTGATGGCATAGGGATGCAGAAGACCTGGAGCTTCTCGGTACCACTTGCACATCCCCGGCACTGGTGTGAGTGGGAATCCCAACAAAGCCACAGGCTTTCCTCCTCACACTTGGAGATGGGAAACCTTCACCTTGTCCTGCCTGCGTGAGTACCACCACCAGTTGCAGTGCAAAGAATGGGCACCTGCTTCTGCTCCAAAGGAGAGCCTCGAAGAGGAGGCAGGGAAGGATTTGGAGGCAATACCAAGTTGATCTCTGTGTGAAATGCCAGCTGCAGCATTTCTGAATGCAACTCTCTTAATCAAGAGGGGGTTTTGTTTTATAGCCCTATGTGGGGTGAGAACCAGACATCAGTGGTGGTTTATGGCTCTCTGGGCTAACTACTCAAAATGAATGGCTGCAAACCTGCTTGCTGCAGGTGCCACCAGATCTTGATTTACAGGTGACATGAAAAACATATGAAAGCTTCCTCAGGCTCCTAATGGGAAAAATGCTGGTCCAGGTACTCAGCTAGTGCAAATCAGTGTAACTCCACTGAAATCCATAAAGATTGATTGACCATGTTGGAGGAACTGCACTGCTGGCCTTTACTGAAATACTGCTAAAGTTAACAGGCACTTCACATGTACTTTTGCTGTGGGGAAGGACAACCGAGTGGTTTGAAAGCAGTGAGATATTGATTTGGAGAGACACCAGTAAGCGGTTTGTCCTAACAATCAATCCCAGGAAAGTTTTGGTTTAAATTAAATCCACATCACCAAAGATGATGCAGTGAACTTGCAAGTTTGTCACTGCATTTCTCCCCTCTTGATAGGGGGTGGGTTGAAGGCAGAGCTCTGATTCTGGTTCAGAACTCTTGATTTGGGCACTTGCTTCCCACTTTCCCTAGCACTGCCCCATACCACCCCTTCCTCAACCAGGCTGGCTCGCTCCCTGTATCCTTTTCACCTTATTTCAGAGACAGCAGTGGGGGAATGCTCTAAACCCTCAGTGTCCAGTGCTGTTCCTGCTGTCAGAGGAGCCCTGGAGCAGCAGTGTGCCTGGCTGGCTGCACCTCCGGGGAGTGCATGGGGTGATGGTAAGGTTGAGGGGATATTGATGTGACCTCAGACTATGCTTGTCTTGTTTATTTCCTTGCACTGTCCTGGCAGAGAAACCCCATCCCAGGACAGGGGGGAGGCTGATGCTGCTCTCCCTGTCAGGGATCAGCTCTGGAGGCAGCCTGCTTGCTCTCCTGAGAGCACAGGACACTGCCTGAGAGGTACTAAATGATGGCTTGGGTGCACTGCACCTTCTTGAGGGAAGGATCTCCATTTCAGGCGGCTTCAGTACTAGTTTCATGCCTGCATTATTTAAGGCTTCACTTATTCCTTTCAGTTTTCATGGGCTTGAATTAGTCCTTATTCATCCAAGTGATATTAACATCACATCAGAACTGACAAACACACAGAAATGCAATGTAGTACAACTTTTTACAATGGTCACTGCTCCAAAACAATTTTATTTTGTCTCATTCTAAAATAGCAAAAGCTCTTAATTCCACCAGGAGTCTTTATCCATATTTGAAAGCTGCTGCTAGACAAGTTTTGGTTCATATGTTCAGTTGCCTTTAATCGGCTGCATTAGAGCTTCTTCCATAGGGCTGCTCTGATTTGTGTCAGCAAATGATCTGGTGTCTCATGTCACAGACCTATCTTTATTGTTAGCTGACTGTACACAGGCTAACTTAGTAGTTGGTACTCTTATTTCAGAGGCGCCCATTAGTTCCAACTTTACACTGTTTTTTTTAGCACCCACTTTATGTTCTAAGAAATCCTGTTACATAAAAACGTGCTGAAATTTTTGAACTTTCTATAAATGAAATTAGGAACTCAGCAAATGGATGTGGACAAAGCCATGCAGTCCTCCTGAAGCTGGTATGGTTTCAGTTGAGTGTGTTTGAAGAAGGATGCTCATCTCTGCACTGACACTACCTGTGATGAATAGGCATTACCAGAATGCTTGCTAAATGTGTGCCGTATGCATGGAAATCATATTTGGTGTGGGGAAAGCATCCATTAATCCTGTTGGCTCAGTGAACATGTACAAGAAATACAAGGAGTGCACTGTATGCAGAGCAGGCTATGCCAGCTGAAAGCTGTTGGCTTGTAATCTGTACTCTGCTGTGACCAAGACTGTAAAGACTTAGGTTTAGCACATGGGTGACTGGGAATTATCTGAATAAGAGGAGATTGTTCACAGGACTTCTTGAAGTTGCAATAATTAGGAATCTGGCTGCAGAAAGACAGCAATATTAGTGTGGTGACTGACAAATGGTTGGGTCCTTGGCAAGTGAAACTTCATAAATAAAGAAATTATCTTTATGAACTTCATAATAAAGAAATTATCTTTAGCAGCTGACCAATCCACAAACAAAAAGAAACTCTGATTTTAGTCACTGGAAAAACATTTGTTTGCCAGGGTCCCTTCCAAACCATATTGTGATCTTTGATAAGATACCTCATTTGCTATAGCTCAATTCAAGCATGTGGAGGGAGCAAATGAAACCTTTTGCTTGTTTGTTTGCCTGGAAGGGCAGGTGTCACTGAGATACCCATAGGAAAATTGCTGAACTCATTGCAATCAGCCATAAAACGCAATTCTTGTGATGTAAACTGAACAGTGTTCAAAATGGAATTTCACTTCTCTCTTCTCTGGCATCTGAGATGTTGTACTCTGCTCTTGTGAGACCTCACTTGGAGTATTGTGTGCAGTTCTCGTGTCCTCAGCATAAAAAGGACATGGAGCTGTTGGAACAAGTCCAGAGGAGGGCCATGAGGATGATCAGGGGACTGGAGCACCTCCCGTATGAAGACAGGATGAGAAAGTTGGGGCTGTTCAGCCTGGAGAAGAGAAGGCTGCGTGGAGACCTCGTATCTGAAAGGGGCCTATAGGGATGCTGGGGAGGGACTCTTCATTAGGGACTGTAGTGGTAGGACAAGGGGCAATGGGTTAAAACTTAAACAGGGGAAGTTTAGGTTGGATATAGGGAAGAAGTTCTCTGTTGTGATGGTGGTGAGGCACTGGAATGGGTTGCCCAGGGAAGCTGTGAATGCTTCATCCCTGGCAACGTTCAAGGCCAGGTTGGACAGAGCCTTGGGTGACATGGTTTAGTGTGAGGTGTCCCTGCCCTTGGCAGGGGGGTTGGAGTTGCAATTTTTATCCATACCCCATTTTTGTAGGGGTTACTGTACTGAACCATACTGAAAGTATGTATCTTGGCAACTGGCTTCTGTCACTGGTTAGTAGGTGGTTAAAAGTCCTTAGCTGCTATTTTTATTACCTGTTATCTGTATATTTTTGCAGTGTAATGGGTTATCAATGCCTGTATTTAGTATTTAAAGTGGTCTGAAAGCAAATAGAAGTAGTGTTTCCTTTTCAAAGCCTTTTAGTGATTGCTCAGGCTCTACTCCTTCTGTGCTGTTTGGAAAGGTGCATTTGCCGGAATGAACCTTCCTGGTTTATATCATGTTTTTCATTGTTTTTCCTTTGAATCCAGTCCATGTGTCCTCTTGACCCACATGTATGTTTGTGGAAGGAGCTGTGTGAATGTGGAGTGGGAATTAGTCTTCCTGGAAATAATTTGCATGTTTTTCCCCATGTCTACACATTTTAGACACACAGCTACCATTTTGCTTTTCCATGTTCTATTTCTTTTTCCCCCAGATCCTGGTAACAATTGATTTGGGACCTTTCTTTTCCCATTTGTTTCCTTCTTCAGACGCAGTAATTTTCCCTTGTCCCAGGATCTATATTATTGATCTTGGGTGGTCCACTTCACTCTGGCAAATGTTTCTATTCCAATTCCAATTGGATTGACTTTGGTTTCCTGGCCAATTTGAGAGCTGGCAAGCTCCTAAGTGACTCCTAGTGTCTGTGTAATACTGTGAAAAGCAAGATTCAGCTGTAATGATTCTGAAGGGGGATATTTATTAAGGCCACTTGGTGTTCAGAGGATTTTGTTCTACTTTCTGACTTTCTAGCCCTCAGGCAAATTAAATTGTTGACTTCTGTCAGTCTCCCATAGTTTCCTTAGGCTGGGCTGGGTCCTGGGGACTATTTAAGTTACACAACCTCCCTTGTGTTCTTAGAGCAAGAGCTTAGCCAGAAAATCAGGAAAAACTTCCTGATGATAACTGTAGAAAACCATTATGACATTCTTACATAAGGCCCATTTGTGCCAATAAGAGATGCACAAAATATCTGTCCTTTCCCCTTAAAGAAACAGTGGTACTGCACTTAGTGATGAAGTCAGCCAGCTCTTCAGAGCAGGAATGGGATGAAGCAGCTCCTGGCACACCAGTGAGAACAGCCTGAACGAGACGCTGAATGGCTGTTGCTTCAACTTCTGCTCCTAAGCTGCCTTGTTGGGGTTTGCACCCTGAGCTTCCACTCCCTTTTAATTTAACTGATTGTGTATGTCCCTTACAGACTGCAGAAAACTGAGTTTGTTTCCCCATCCTGAAGGCGTGCAGCTCTGTCACAGGGAGCTGCATCCAATCAACATCATCCCTAAGAAGTTGCCACTGGGGTCCATTGAACTTGTCTGTGTGTTTTTTCAAGGAGAAGCATCGAGATCAAAGTCTGAGAAAACCATTTGATCTTTCAGCTGTAAACAACTACTAAAAGAGAACATACGCTATATTTAATTACCCTTTGTTGAGGTGCTTGTATACAAACTATGACAAGCTGGTTGAGTTTTTCTCCTTGTTTGAAGCCATAGGTAGAGGAGATGGGCAGTGCAAGAAAAGGTGAGTGAAGAGGCAGGAGAGCTGAACAAGTTTCAGTCCTTTAGCCCTTTTTATTTCCCACTGGAACTACTGGAATGCAGCTGGGATGTTGGTTTAGCTTTGGGACTGTACCCATGGGCGCTCAGTCTCCCACTTGTGTATCCACTGGCTGTTCACAAAAACATCATCCAGAAAGCTCTTGTCAATGTGTCCTTCTTCTCAGAAGTTTTCTATGTACCCACCAACAATAAACGTGGCAGATGGTTAAATCTGAACGGTAGCTCTCAGTTTCATAGTTAATTATCAGAAAGACCTTGCTTTGCTTCACTCCCTTCCCCCACACTCATTAAATACTTGAACAAGATGAAGTGGTGACCTGATCACACCAAAACTATAGGGGTTTTGTAGGAAAAATGAAGTCAGTTCACTGGTCTAGTAAAGCACTTGTGTTGAACTCCCACCACATCAATCCTGACCCTAATGGAATTGTCTGTATGCTGAAGTTCACATCTGCTTTTACATTTTAAAGCAGCACCCGGACGTCAAAATTCAGCAGGAAGTAGATTTCCTGATAATATACGTGGATTATTGCATCATTACTGTAATGAGGTGTTACTATCTACATTGCCTTGGAAGGTTGATTCACCACATTGATAACTGATCAATCTGGAATATTTCCAGTAGCTAGGAGCATTAAAAACAGCAACAGATAAAGATCCAACGCAACAAACGTGCTTCTCTTTCCTACAAGGAGACCTCCTGGACTGATCACTGGTTTTATGTTAACCAAATTTACAAGATTCAAGGTTTGACATGTTTTGCCTCAGTGTTTGATACTTTTGAAAAAACATAGTAAGTAGTTGGGCTAAATTATCCTGGAATTTCCCTGGAAACCTATTTTTCTTCATCTTCCCCTCTCCCAAGCTTCTTAGGTATGATTTTGTTCCAAAACAATGATGCATAGCCATGAAATGGCTTTGCCCTTTATCGCTTCAGCATAGGAGGAGATAAACCAAACAGACCTGTTTATTCATTTTGGAGGAAAAACAAAATTAAAAGGCTTCTGTGTATTGTGGTAATGTAATTCTTAATCAATGACAGTGGGTTTAACAGATTTATGGGTTTTTAACTTGCAAGATTAATGGCTACATACATTGATGCTGTCAAAATGACAGTATCATGGTCACGTACCTCATGGAACAGATAGCAACCTCCTGCCAGACACGTCCTTAAGGAAATGCAATTATTGCTACCCATTTTACAGTGCTTAACTTTTTTCTCTTGGTAAGTGATAACAGAATGGGGTTTGAGCATAAATTAATCTTTCTAGATGAACTGTTAACCCTTCATGCCTAGCAGCTGGTTTTATTAGCTCAATGCCTGCATACTGTTTTCTAGGGTGGCCCTGGCAAATAAAGCAGTGCCAGAAGTACCATCTGGAGGCTCTCTGGAGCACTCTGTTCCAACAGCCATGTGGAGGATCAAGTCTGCAATGTGACTGTCTCGTATTGGACTTTGTTACTGAAGCAGTTACTGACAGTGCCCTTGGCAACACTTTTTCCCAAATGTGTATGTGCATACACAAGCATATACAGGTCTATGCATTTACATATACATAGAGCGTAGCAGTGAGCCTCTGTATGTGCAATGCACTGCAGGCAGGTAGCTAGCAAATGCAGATGTGGGGGAATATCTGCTCTAGCTGTGGCTATTCCCAGGACAGTGGAGTTATCACAACATCTGGTTATGGGTGTATGATTACAAGATTACCTGACTGCCTGTGTCCTGAGAGCTGGGTGTGAGGTGCCAGGTCTGGGACATGGTCAGGCTGAGAGCTGCAGTCACTGTCATAGCCCTGTTGCTGGGTGGCTGAGATGTCCCATTCTTGCTTGCGGATCTCCCACCTTGTGCTGGGCTGCAAAACATGCCAGCACAGCCTCTTCTTGGGAGTGAAACCTGATGGTTGATAAAATACATGTGAAATGTGGTGAAGGGACATGCGGGAGTCTTACTGGAGGCTTAGAAATCCCAACGACAAGTTATAGATAGCAGAACAAGACCATCCAGTGCTGGTCCCAGATGCTGCTGGGAGCCAGCATGCTGTGCTCTGTTTCTGTGCTGTTCTGATCTTCTTTCTGCTTCTGCTAGTGCTGTAACTCCTGAGTACTTACACTGCAAGTCCATCCTTTTGTTCTGAAGCTATTTATTTTTGGGGAATGATCAGGTTCAATTGTTCCCGTTACTGACACTTGCCAAGCTGGATGCAGAAAGCAGCTTTTCTCCATATGAGTTGTTCACGTGGTATAATTACACTATTGGTTCTTGGACCTGAACAAGCTTATGTTGTGCCCAGAAGCAGAAGGGTGCAGAAGGGTTGTTATGGGTTTTGTTTTGGGATGTTTTCTTGGGGTTTGTTTTGGTTTTTCATTTATTTGTTTTGGGGTTGTTTCTTTAAATATTTTTTGCTTTTCCAAACCTGGGAATTGAATACTTGGTCACCTGGTTTTCTGATGGTAGATGGTCTCATAAGGGCAACCGCTCTTCCTTGTTCACCTGCCATTTTTACCATTGTCACCCCTGGTGGGGCACAGCAGTGGAGTTGGGGCTACAGCTCTTATTTTATATGAAATAAAGCTCAACTGCTCATTTTAATGTGTAAGAATTAGTAATTGCAGTTGGTTTTCTTTGCTTCCTGATAAGCATAATGATGGTTTGCCCAAAGCAGTGGTGAATGCTCCTTCCCTGGCAATGTTCAAGGCCCAGTTGGACAGAGACTTGGGTGACATAGTTTAGTGTGAGGTGTCCTTGCCCATGGCAGGAGGGTTGGGACTAAATGATCTTAAGGTCCTTTCCAGCCTTAACCATTCTATGATTCGATGGCAAGCCACTGTAGACCTTATCTTTGTCTTGAATGTCATGTTTGTTCAGGACTCAGAGGTTTGTTCTCTCCCAGTATTCCTCCAGGGATTAGAAGAGGTTAGAAGCTGCTCGAATGTTAATAGCCATCCTGGAAAAGTACAGTGTTCTGGTCTCCTGGATTTTGCAGCTCTGTTCGCACATTCTGGAGCTTTCTGTCCATTTATAACTTCTCTTAGTGTTTCATAGTCATTTTTTTTGCATTCAGTGCAGAAAGCATAGAATGAAGTTCTTGGCTTCTCCCTGTTAATGACCTCGTTTGCATATTAAGGTAGTGTCCTCTGGATCTGGCTGCTTGTTACAGAGCAGAAGATGGCAATGTAGCAAGGCCAGCGTGACCTAAATTTCTGACCTGGATGTTTGTATATTTCCAGGGAACATGTACCGATTTCTTAGTCCTGAATCTTCAGTCCATAAAGGGAACCCAGCTTTTTCTCTACAGTTTTGCTATGAAGTCAATTGTGTTTGCCACAGGAACTTATCCCAGGTGACCAGACGTGGTGCTAGCAGCATTTGGTATTGATGGAGTCATGTTCAACTTGGTTCAGCTTTGTCAGATAACACTGGCTTTAGCACAGCTGTCCCTTCATGCAGGTTTTCCTGACAGAGGGCAGAGGTGGTTTGGATCATACATAGGCTTTTAAAGTGGCTGTTAATGTTGGATTGTGTATTTGCAGTCATCCTTACAGCAGTTTCTGCAGCACTGCAGTTCTCTAAGCAAAGTACTTACAAGAAGGCAGTGCGCCTGGAGAGTACCCCCATAGTCCTGGAAAGCAGCTGTCTATCCTAGCCCCAGGTCTTGAAGCAGATCTCCATACCTGCTGAGAGGCCAGCCTGGCCAGAGAAACCTTAATAGTGTGCACAGCTCGGTATAAACTGTATTCACAAAACGTTAGTGTGCATGCAGGTGTCTTTTGTCTGACTCTGTACTAACGCAGCATTCAGCCCCTGGTTGTTTATTTATGTGAAAGAAAGGTTGCTTTAGGAACTGTAAAACTGAGCTGTCTTGGCAAGAAGGATGTGATTCAAAAGACTGATCCAGATGAGCTGCTTCTGAAACATTGTTTTGATGGATAGGTACTCCGATCATCCATTGCTTAGCTGGGAGCTCACCGGACATGAGCACCTCCCATTTCTGAGCCCCTGACTGTCTGAACTGTGTCACAAACTTCATCAGTGAGCATCACACGGCCGTTGGGAATGTACTGAGGAGATGGGGCTTTGCAGGTGCAGGAAGCGGCTTTGGTGGGAGGTAATGTTGGCATGGTGGCATTTATAACCAGCAAGAGGCTGGTTCGCTGGTTTGAGAACCCACAGCAACATTCATTTCTCCACCTGCTTCCTTCATAATACGAGAGCTGCTTGAGACTGCCAGACTCTGCTGGCCCATGGGATTTGGGTTGAGTCAGTTGAAGTGTTTGCTACAGAAGGCTGGTGTGACCCCAGCTGAGGGTGGTGGTTGCTCGTGGGAGATGTCCAAACTCAGAATGTCTTCTGTAAGAATGCAAAAGCTGGGTTTTCCCTGATACCCACTGCCGGAAGCTATTGATTAATGAGAGGGGTCTGTGTTCCTCTGTGAACCACTGATGCATTAAAGAAATAGATGGGGAAGGACCACGGTGTCGTCCCAGTCTGGCTGTGGGTAGGTGTGTGGCTTGTGAACTGAGAAGGATGTCCAATGGCCTGAGGAGGAAGAATGATGGCTGCAGATGCAGGCAGAATGAATGTTGTAATCTAAGTGCACACTGAGGTTTGCCTGTTAGACAAATAGACAAAGGAAAGTGCAGTAAACATCGTAACTCAGAATGTATTAGTTTGTTTTCCGGAAAATACTAAAAGAGTGTGCAACGTGGATTTTAAATGATCAGTCTCCTGTGAGCGTGTGGAGATGAGGTTTGCGGAGTAGTTAATACTTTCATCTCCTGAACGCTTCAAGCTTTTAGAACCTGGTATCAGATGTAGTAAATGCTAGAACAGAAGAAGGAAAAATGCTTTATTTTTTCAAGTCCAGCTTGCAAGTTTGTCTTTGGAAAGGAGCTGTTCACCTGAATGAATTCAGTGTAGAAAGAGATGATGTTTTTTAGTGGCAATTCAGTGCAGTCTCTTGCTGGTTGCCTTGCAAGCATGAGAACCCAGATGCTAGCAGACACTAAAATAGCTGATGTGAACACTGTGCCCTTTCACATGGAACATGAAGGCTAAGGGATACCGTGTCTAAATCCTGCAAGATCTTGTATCGCTGTTGTTGATCAGTGGTTGTTACCGACATCGGGGCTCTGGTCATCTCCTTACCACCAACTCCTGCTTTGTGGGAGCGCTTGGCTGCACCCTGCACCTTTGTGCTTGAGGGTCTCATCAAATGGGCACCCAGTGACTCAGGTCTGGATCCATACCAGTTTGTAGGACGTGTGGGTGCATGTGCTAATTCAGAGAATAGGGGATTTGGCAGTCTGGTGCACAAACAGAGCACTGGTGTGTTGGGGCATGGATTTTGGAAGCTTACAAACCTGAGATAAGCAATCTGTAAAGGGCAGATAGAGGAGACAATCCATTATATGAAGTTTTTATATGCTTTTTAGCATGAAAAGTATTAAAATTCTCCAGCTGCCCCTCAGTCTAGCCATTATGTGTGATCCATTTCTTAGAGGCACCCAAGCAGATTGGCGCTGGAGAAGCAATTTCCCCTGGAATTAAGGTTTATGAATGTTTTTGGTAAAGTGGAGCACCTTCATACCCAGACTGAAGCAAATGTTTGGGTCAGCAGCATTTCAGGTGTTTGCACCTGAGAAGGTGGACTCTTGCCCAGTTTTACCCACTGTGGTAAATTCAAGTGCCAATGGTACTCACCTGCATGGGGCAACAAACCGTTCTGCACAACTGTGCTCACCTAGGGAGGGAGCCCAGAGAAGACCTGGGAAAAGAGCAGCTGCTTTCAAAACCATGTAGAGCTGTATGGTTCCAACTACAGCCCCATTCAGCTCTCCTGGAGTGTAGCCACAGCTCTGATGGGAGCAGAGCCTGGCAGTTTCTTGGTGTTCATAAAGTGACCCTTGGGGTCCTGTGTTGCTGAAGGGGGCACCATGGGGTGCTTGTGGGCAGCATCTTTCATCTGGGGCTTTCTCTCCCTGTTATAAATCAAATAACTTTCTAAGTGGGCAAGGCCAGGGATCACTGCCTGTAGGGAAAATAACTTGTCCTCATAAAAAAGGACAAGTCCTCATAAAGTCCCCAAGACTTGTACAGACAGGGAAAAGATGATGACAGACTTAGCTGTAAGGAAGAAGGGGGGGGGGTCTACTCGATATTTATCCTTTTCTGTTTCATGGAGTTCAAGAGGATAACTGACACAGAGAGGCCTCAATGGAGAATGGTTTGTTTTTGTTTAACCTACATCAGCAGCACTGATTAGTTGTCATCTCTGCCGTTGCCTTTTTCTGCTTGATTATAGCTGACTCTGTGCTCAGGGGGTACCTTGCAGCATGTCAGCTTGATGTGATGCAGTAATTGTTCCATTTGGCAGACATGGAGTGGTTACCGAACAAGCAATAGCTCCTGTCTCTTCATGAAGTGATGTGGTTAATGTGTGTGATTATACATAGATGCTTAAAACCAGTGTGCCGATGTGCCTTTCTCTTGGAAAGTGGTTGTGCCACGTGGGAAGCTCCCTGTGTCCTGTTAGAGGAGAAGGGGAGGCTGGCTGTAACCATGGGAGGTTGCGCTGAGGGATGGCTGTGAGCCTCAGTGAGTGCAGAGGGAGGAGATGTGCTTGCAGCTCCATTCTCACTCCCCACAAATGCAGGCAGTGCTGCTGCTGCTGTGCAGGCTTGGCCTGCCTTTGCTCAGGGCCAGTGTTGTGGGCATTGCTGC
This sequence comes from Pezoporus wallicus, assembly GCF_028554395.1. NCBI lineage: Eukaryota > Metazoa > Chordata > Aves > Psittaciformes > Psittacidae > Pezoporus > Pezoporus wallicus. The sequence continues at coordinate 47,780 of NW_026640476.1, read as the reverse complement.
ATGGAGTCCCCCTTAAGCAGCAACGTGCAGCGCCCGGGATCAAGGCACACTCACATGTGCCGTTTTGCTACATTAGTCTCCAAAACTGCTTTCCTTTCCCGAGGTTTCTCCTGGCCTGGAGAAGAGCAGAGCCTCTTGTGGCACATCTGCTGGCTGCCACTTAAGGGACTCTCATGGTTTCTGGCTGTAACAGGTGGCCCCTGAAGGACAGCTCATTCTGCACAGTCTGCATTGCCCTCAGCCTCTGTGGGGATCTGGTAGGACCCCTCTGAGACGGTGATCCACAGGAACGCTGGCCCTTCTGATACTTTAGACTATGGTTGTACTCAGTATTAAGGATCTTTTTCAACCTAAATGATTCTGTGCTGTCCTAATTCTTATCTTTGTGCCTCCTGGATTGTCTTCCGGATCCTCCCTGCAGAGACCCACTGAGACTTTTGAGATTTAGATTTCCTTTATTTATACTAATATACTCCTGTACTAGATGACAGCTTAGCAAAATGGCCATTGCCTTCTGCCCGTGGATTCCCCTGTGCCTTTTCTCAGTTTTCCCCACTTTGATAATTCCTAGTAGTTTAATTAAACTTCAGATTTCATCCTTACTCATTCTCATCTCTGAATCACTGGTGCAGTTGCTCACACAGAGCATGGTGGTTTTGCATGTTAAACAGGTCTCTCCTGCGAGGCTGCAGATGTGTATCCTTATCTTCACCCCACGAGCCCTGCTACCATCTCCGTGCTCACAGACACAAACACAAAGTGCTCTTCTCTCTGGTGTATGCTGGGTTTGGCTGCGAGTGGTGAATTGTCAGGCATGAGCCTTCCCACATGCAGCTGCTGAGTATTAGTGCTGTTGATTGCTGGAGTTTACACATAGACACTCCTGGAAAAGGTCACACCAGTGCAATATTGGCTTAAATGAAAATTGGTTTATTATGCATGTGCCTCTTCCCTTGGGCAGCTGATTAGGCAGCCAGCTGTAGCCAGATGTCTGCTGGAGATCCTCTGGGATGCACGCAGCTTTAAAAGATGGTTTGGATGACTTGTAGTGGGGCCTGTCTTGGCTCAGTTGGGCTGGTGGTACTTTTCATGGCAATTGGGCACAGCGCTTCTCACCAGCACACGCAGGGCTGCTTGTCACTCGCACCGCTGGTACATGGAGCATCAGAAGGGGGAGAACCACCTCTGGTTCACTTGGAGTGCGCGGGCTGTGCTGGGCACTGAGGAGGATTCATTTCAAACACTCTTCTGTATTGGGATGTATCAGAAGCAAAACATATGAGAAGTAAATTGGTTTTCTTTACTTAGGCTGTACTTTTCCAACCTGAGTCAGCTGTAATCTATAAAGCAGCTTTCAGCTCATGTTTTCTGCACATAACCTCTAGTTATATTTGTGAAAAATAACAATGGATGCTATTTTAAAGACACTATTTGATCAGATCAGAAAGATGTATACAGTGTGAATCATTTGAGAAGGGAAAGGAGTGCAAACGGGGGGTGCCGGGGCTGTGCAGGCTGAGGAAGAACAGGACTGAAGAGCAGGCAGCGATGGATGGGTCCAAGAGCCAATCTGGGGCAGGAGTGGAGCTGGTAAGGCAGAGAGAGCAGGAGCTGCTGTGGGAGCCAGGGCAGTCTGAACATCCATGTTCAACCAACATGGACTTGTTGTTAGATGAATGCTTGCTTGTGTTTAAGGCATCGTTTGACCCCTGTTCAGTAGGACCTGTTAGGGATTCATAGCATGACATGGGGGGTTGGGTGGTTTCTGTTTAAATTGAGCCCCCTAGTGATAGAGCTGAAAGATGAGGTAATACTGATGATCCCTCTGATACTGCTCCTTTGTTATTGGGCATAATTATCCCTTCCTTGAGACCGCCTGTGGTTCAATTAGATAGCTTTCTGTGGAACTCCTAAGTAGATGAAAGGAAGAAAAAAGAGGAAAAACTCCACAGCATGTGCTCTTTTTCTTCATTTTCTTCATATAGAAGTAAATCAGGGAAACACATCTCTACTAAAGGCTGTTTTAAGCAATGTTTGCTAAATGCACAATTTGGTTTGGCTGCATCGCTGTGTGATTTGACTGTCATGTGGTCCCAAGTACCCAAATACCTTAGATGTGTGCTAGTCAGAGGCTCTGATCGATTTCCTCATGAACACAGCATCTCAGACTTAGACTCTTACTTTACCTCTTTCACCCCAGAAACACAGCAGTGCTGTGAAGGTCTTTACCTGCAGGACAGAAACCTGAGAGAGCTCAGTCCAGCAGAATCAGTTCCATTGACAAAGATGACTGTAAGAAATTACTAGTAAGGTACTGTTGGAAACCAGTGCCTGTCACTCGCTTTACAGTGATATTTAATTCACAAGGTTGAATGTCTGTAACTGTTGTTGGAAAGCCTGGCTGTCCTGAGGCTGGGCTGAAAAATCCATTGTAGAATGCAGCAGGGTAAAGTCTTAGCTCATGTAAATTCTGTACCTGTTTTCTAAGCCCTTTTCTAGGTGGGCAGCATGGCTGGTGGAGGCAGGGTGTGCTTGCCCTCACTTTTACAATGAAGACAGTGACTTGGGGGCATGGCACGTAGGGCTCCTCTGCTGTGCTTTGGGCAATTCCAGCAGCTGAGATGACTTTTTCTTTGCTGGTCTGGGTGAGCCACTGATGGGGAGCTGTCTACATGATGGGCATCTCCATTGTGTGAAGAGAATCCCACCTGCAAGTTGAATCTGCAAGGATGGCAAGGGGACACAGGGCACTTCTCCCATGGCTGGGATGCTTTGCTGTGCTGCGACACTGCAAGGGCAGGAGTCACAGATGTTTTAAGGCACCAAAAGCTGATCCATTCTGTGACAGTAACCCTTTGCTGCTTTTTGTTTGGGGATATGAAGGCCATTGTTCACCTGCAGTGCTGTGTCCGCACCCTGCGGTCACTGCCCCATTAGGAGCTGTGCTCTGGTAGTAGGACCTGTCCTGAGACCACTTTCCTTTCCATGGTGAGGACAGCATCATAGGGTGCCTATCTGTTCCATGTTATTTTATTGCCTTTCCTCATGACCTGTTTCCAAGCCTAACCTGCACCTGACGGACCTCCTGGAGCACTAGGCTGTCTTCCTGGATACCAAATGTCCCTGCAGAGTCCTCAGGCCAGGAGCTGTTTTGTTGTGCTGCTGTACACCACCAGCCAATGCAAGGTGCAGCTGAAGATCTCTGGTACACTCTGTTACACCAAATTAATCTTCTGACTGTAATATTCAATATCATACTTTTGCCTGCAGTTCATCTTGTCCATTTAGTCTGCTAAAAGCAGGTGCTGAGGGAGAGAAATGGATGGAGCGAGGTTTCTACCCTGTCAGTAAGGCAGGAACACATGAGCTTTTAATATTTCTATTTACACGATTTTGTAATTGTAATAAATATTAGTGTCTTTGGTCCCTTGTAACAAGGTAATAGTAAATTCAGTTGTGAAGCCTATTTATTACAAAAGGCTGGAGCCTTTCAACCCCCTTGTTGTGTCTGGCAACTCCTGGGAATTAATTGCATGCTGTCAGAAAGGCAGGTCTCCCTAATCCAGCCCCAGCCTGCTAATAGCAGTTACTATTTAACAGTTCAAGACTCTGTGAGGCTGCTTTTTATTCTGCTCTGCTTGGTGGCTATAAAGAGGTTTTTAGAGAACTGAACAGCTGAGGCAGAAGTCAGTTGCAAGTTGTCCCACCCGTAGCATCCTCCATGACCTCTACTGAGCTAATTGTGCCTGCACACAGGAATCACTTTGAATAGCTGATGGCTCTCATGCTGGCCATCTCCCTTGAAGCAGCCCCAGCGGGGTGAACAGGCTTGGGGGACACCCCTGATGACCTTCAAGCTGAGTTGGGGACCTGCTGAGCTGCCTAGCTGGTGCAGGTTAGGGGTGTGGGACTACCAGCTCTGAGAATCACAGAATTATAGAATAGTTATGGTCGGAAAGGACCTTAAGATCATCTAGTTCCAACCCCCCTGCCGTGGGCAGGGACACCTTACACTAAATCCAGGTCCATCCTGCTGCCTGCTTTGTCTCAATCCTGCCTATGAACACCCGAAACTCCACTTAAAACCAGTGGGGAGAGCTTGGCTGCTGGAAAGGCTTTTGCTGAGACTCCCTGCTTTGGTAGTTAGAGACTGTCTTCTAACTCTCAGGGCAGATTTACCTCAGGAAAGTTCACAACAATTTATTCTTGTTCTACCTCTGTATATCAAGCTCTTCTCTATTGCTGTTTATCCCTTTATACATATGAATGCATATGGCCTGTGAAGTCTTGTAAAATGTAATTAATTCTATGCTGTAGCTTTAGAAATGTCTGTGATTAAACTCTAGGATTTTTCTCAGCTGCTTGACTCATGGCCATTCAAGCCCAGCTGGCACAACTGGGTTCTTGGTTGTTTCTGACTACTGAGGGTTTATAGCAAATGTATTGTTACAGGCAGACAACTGGAGAGCCTTGTTTATTAGTATTGAATTCATCCCATTTTATCACTCGAATCTGCAAGGTCATCCGGCTCTTACATGAAATACCTTGCCAGCGGGGGACTGAAGGAAATACAGTGCCTTTTTTAATAACCCGGGAGCTTCATCAGTACTCTGCATGCCACGGCTGTTAATGGAAGTATGGAGACGGGCAGATCTCAGGCTCCCTCCGTAAGGAACAGCTCTGATAAGCTCCACCAAATCTGACACTTTGAGCCCCTTTCAGCAGTGTGCCTTCCCCACTTGCCTCTCTTTGATGCTGTCCTTTAAAACCTGTTGCCAAGACTTGACAAGTGGGTTGGGCATTACCGGGATCACCCTCTCCTCTCATATGTTTAACCTTACATTTCTTGATCTCTAAGACACTGGACTTTTCTAATCAGTTCCTTCTCTAGTCCACTTTCTGCTTAGTTTTAATAATTAAAATATTCTTCTAATGCCCTGTCATGTCTCCAGAGAAGCAGGAGCTTGAGCACGCAAAGTTCTACATTTGATGGAGATCCGAATTCTGCATAGTGTTGGTATTTCTCATCTGAAGAAATATTGGGCTTCTTCCACAGGCAGTCCCATGAGGTCCTGAATCCACTCTAGAATTTTGTATTTTCTGATCACAGTTCCTTTCTTGCACTTTCTATTTCTGGCAACAGGTATAATACGTTGATCATGTTCACATATGTAACAACATGCAAATCTGTAATGTTTTACTGAGTAATAGTTGCCAAGGACTGGTCTTACTTATAGTATAAGTGCCTATAAATCAAAAGTACGTCATAAGAATCTATAAATCAAACAATAGCTCCAAATACAGTGGTAAGTTATGCACCATCTCATAATTTATTATAATACAAACAAGTTTGTCAAACACAATATATTGTCTACTTATGAAAATATCAATATTCACAATTTGAATAGGTGATAGGTCCCATAATTTTATATACCAGCAACTTGTCTAAAAAGTATTTTGTTCCTATCTGTGGTCTTCAAGGACATATACCTGTAAGTAATTGTAAAACTGTCCATTCACAGCTTATTTTTTCTAATTGTAGATATTTGAAATATAAATTAAATAGAGTACAAAAGACCATCTCTACAACAGAGATGGTTTTGTCTCCAGGATACTTTTCCCATAAATAATGGCACTATATGCTTGGTTTTTACTATTGGAAAATCAGGAGGTACGAATAATACAGCAAGACATTGGCTAGTTAGCAACAGTCATTGCAAGACGCTTCACACAACCAAAAATAAGGCAAGTATTATCAACAGCAGCTTCCATATGGCAGACTAAAAAGTCAAGGCTTTGTTATCCAAACTGGACTCTAAGAAGGCTTCAAATGTCCATTAGCAAGATACATCTTGATCCAAAGCCCTCATAAATTGATGGGGATTGGAAAAACCAACCACAAAACCCACAAGCAACCTTCCCATTGACTACAAGGGGCTTTGGAAGTAAGCTCTTAAAACCCTAAATTATCAGAAATGAAATGACCAATACACCACACATGAAAATTGCACCTTGTCATTTCTAAAACCATATGGGAAAGGATGGCGAGGTTTTTCAAATGAAGTTAGAATTTAAAGGGTTATTTTTAGTGGGAAATAAAATATTCACAGAAAGGTTTTGTTTTCAGATACGGTAATTTACAAAAATACATCATCAGAACAGGAAAAATCAGATGACACTGCTTGTTTGCAGGATAAACGTTATGTTACAGAAACTAACAGATCACTGGCAGCATATGCCATGCACCTAATTGAATCTTTTTAATAAATAAAAGCCCTAAACATTCACTATTTTCTGTAAGGTTACTATTATATTAAGTAAATAGTGAATTTCTTGTATAAATATTTTTTTTCAATAGATACATTCTCCAAAATGAACCACTTATCTATACAGATATTGCACTTCAGACTCATTCACATGTAACTCAGACAAGCATTCCTCATAACAGATTTAGAATAAAAATGTTAAAAATACAGTGTTTTCCCAAAATGAAACATACAGTACCTTTTTCATAAGGTAACTTTGGTTACTATCAAATGACAAAGATCAGAGGGAGGTTTCTGAGAGGAGGGTAAAAGGCATGGCCCCAAAACTGAATTTCTGTAAAACTCTGGTAAAGGGAGCAATCATTTCAACCTTGCCGTGGCAAACACAGCAAGGCTGAGCATCCCTCTTATGCTTTATTATTGCAAGTAAGTGTGAAGCTTTGCTGAGATCACAGGGACAAGCAGCCTACACAGGATGAGGAAGCTCCTCATTTTCCTTTCAATCTGGGGAGATTTCGGTGGGTAGCATCCCTTTGGTGGGTGAGGGTGCAAAGGGTCACCTCTTGCTCTCAGCTCCCCTTCTCCCTACTCTAACCAGAGCAGGTCCCTGTGGTGCTCCGGCACCTCGCAGAGGAGTGCTGAGCAGCAACGCCGACTGCCCTGCTGGTAGAAGAGGGTTGGGTAGTGCCCCCCGAGGCACTGGGCATTCTGTCTCTGTGCTCCTGACTGACCTGAGTAGCCTCGATCTGTCCTGAGAAAGCCCCTCCACTCACAAGCCAGCCTTTGCCTAGGGTCCTGCTCGTCATGGCTTGTGCTGCTGTTCCCTCCTAGGGAAGGCATGCTCAGGTCTGGTGTGGGTTTTGCTCTTGCAGGATGCTAGTATAAGTAGGTATGCAAACACAACCTTTGTGGCAGAAGGGAACCAAGCTGCTGTCCTCAGTAGGACTCTTGCAACTTGGTGTTTCTTAGGGGAAATGCACCAAAACTGAGCCAGCCATGGGGTTTAGAGAGATGCTTTCAGCCCTCGTATCCCACCAAAGTGGGATTGACTGGATCCCTTCACAGAGGACCTTGATGTTAGCCCCTGATGCCCCACTGGAAATGGAAATGGAGATGGGCACAGGCACAAATGCAGAGCTAGCACCAGGCTACTTCTCATTTGCTGGGAAGCTGCTGTGTCCACTGACCACATTGTGCTTGTGTTCACCACGCAAGGAAGTCTGCTCTCACATTCAGTAAGGCTGCATTAAGTGTCTAATATAGAAGTAAAAAAGGTGGTATGTGGTCTGAGAAGGAGAGAAATTACAAGAAATACATTTTCCGCCTTCCTGTAAAACTCTTCTCAATTTCTACACTCAGCATTACTGGGATTGAGTGTCAGGGAGAAGTTAAGCTAATTTAGATAAGGTAAATACTCAAAAGCCTTAGTCCAAGCTGATCTATGTTTTTACTGCTGTTGGATATTTAATAGACTTATTTCATAAATTGTTTTTTTAACAATTAAATGGCAAATCTGCAATAGGAGGACATAAATCGTCAGGAGAAAAATCTTAGACTCAGGTTTTTATATGTTAATGCCTAAAGGCCTGAACACAGGGATAACAGAGAGTCTTTATTGGTTAAGAGGGAACCTGAAGGCTGTGATCACTCCAAACCTCGCAGGAACAGCTTCAGTGGGATCTCTGCATTAGGCAGGACTTGGCCTCACACCTGAAAGTCTGTACACACCATAACTGAAATAGCTGGGAAAAGATGCTGCTTTTGTTCTTGGCTCTAGAAACCTCCCTCCCTCCCTTGAGCTCTCCTATCTTGGTCTCATTCTTAAATAACAAATTAAAACATATCACTATTGGCAGCTTGCAGGATTGCTTTCCATGCCAAGGCTATAACAGGTACTATAACAGTCCTCAAGCCTTGTTCAGGTGAGCCAAAAAGGGCATATCCCAGTTTGTGTCTTGCAGGCTGCCTCCTGCAGCAAGGTCTTGATAGCAAGACTGTGGTAGTATTTTGTGTCAGCAACAACGCATCACTTTTTGGCAAGTGCACACACCAGAAATGGCACCTTCCACAGTACATAAAAGCATCCATTTGCTCTGTCAATAGTGAACTGCAAGGTCAAGTCAGGTTTGGTTGTTGTGTTTTAAAAGTTGTAATTAAACACTGTTGTGGCTTCCCCCCTCCAATGACTTCAGACTGCACTGGTGCTGGGATGCAAAGCATCTGAGTGCAACTGAACACTAAGACTTGAACTCTGAAGCATATTCAAAATGCTGTGTAAGAGATGGAGGCATTTGCCTTCTCACTTTTGCTCCTAAAATCAAGTGCTCCTGATCCCTTCTTAACAGTCTGATCTGCCATCGGTCTCCCAGGGAAATGAAATCAAATGACCACTTGTCAAAACAGCCATTTCAGCAAATTACATCCTGAAGATGTAACCACTTGAAAACTTGCATCCAGAAACTCAAACTGTTGCCCTTTTCATGGTGATATTTTTATAGGCTTTCCATTCTTATCATACTGGTAAACAAGCATTTTGATGCAGTGCGAGTTGGCTGGGGAAATCCAAGGGCTGCTTGTTATGGAAAAGTTATGGTTTGTATAGAATTGCACAGGTTGCTTCTGACACTTAAAGAAGGCTTTCAGCGTGGCAGCTGCCATTGTGCGAAATCTTTTGCTAATAAAACAGTAGAGGAAGAAATTAATTGCAGTGTTCAGCAGCGCGAGCATATTGGCGATGTCTGACACAATATGTACCACCCAGCTGTTGTTTATAGGTGATACGTAGAGGTGATACAATATCATGATTACTCTTGGTGCCCAAAGTATGGCAAAAATAGAAGTTATAGTAAACAAAATGGCTGTTGTTTTCCCTGTGGAGTACCCTCGCAGTCGGAAATGGCTCTTTCGACGCAGCTTGTACACGATGATGGAATTCAGGATGAAGAAGATGGAGCAGGGCACCAAGTAAACAGTAAAGCAGTGGATCCAGATGAGGACGTGATGCATTGATGTGCTTATGTAGTCTTCAATCCAAATGTTAGGCCACCAGTAGTAGGGGATGCTGGTCAAAAAGCAGGTGATGTAGACACTTACAATGACTTTTCGAGTACGAGCAGGGTAGGAGACTGTGTGATATTTCAGAGGATGGCACACAGCAATATACCTATCGATTGTTAGTGGAACCGTAATCCAAATGGAGGTGTGGATAGAAGAGAACTCCAAGACCTCAATTATTTTGTCCAGTACCTGAGGCATCTGTTTGTTTAAGATGAAGTCTTCCATGAGGAAGTCAACAAAGACGATGAAGAACAGAACCAGGATGTCAGCAGCAGCTAGAGCTAGAAGGTAGTTATAGGAGGACTTCTGCCTGCGAGCCACGAGCTGGGAAAGGATGATAACTGTCAAGATGTTTGCTATGGAAACAGAAACACAGAGTTAGGCAGTTAAGACATAACACTACCTTTCTTGAGCACTTGCTTGGAGCAGTAGCTCTGTTCAATCACCAATCACCATGGCCACCTTTAATGAAATTCAAGAAACCAAAAGGAAAGCACTACGGTTGGGTCCCTCAGAGCAGCTGTTGCAATGAGGGGCATGTGGCCCTGCTCCCAGCTGTGGGACACACTGACACTCAGTGTCCTGGCAGCCTGGGATGAGAGACACAGGAATGTGGGACTCCAGGCATGGGGTTAGGTGGTATCCAACATCCCTGGGCTATCTCCGTGGAGCAGATGTAGAGTCATAGCCCTAGCTCTGTTGCTGCTCACTGGTGAGCCCTGCTGCTGCTGTTGGCATGGCAGCAGCATTGTGAGCAGGGGGTGCTGAGGCCCCTGCCTGTGCACTGCGAGGAAGGGCAGCAGGAGAAAGAAACTGGTATCTCTCACACACACTCTTATTTTCCCACTTTTTTTTACTTTTTAAACAACTGACAGATCGGTAGGGTGGGGTGGGCTGTGGAGAGAGACATTTTGTTCCTTATCCTAGCTCATGGTGCTTCCCTGTTCTAGTTTATAACTCTGTCTAGAAAGAGCTGAAAAGCTACCTGGATTAGGTGATTCCCCCTTGACTGAGTGGGAACCTAATCTAGAGAGGGGCTATCTGGGAAGCACATCCTTGGGTCTCCTGAGAGCTGGAGCTGTGTTACAGCATACAAAGTTTTCAGCTCTGCCCAGGATGAGCTTCCTGTAATTGTCATCTCTTACAGACAGGCTCTGAAAAAGCATCTCCCTTCCCACCACTGAAACAGTCTGTTCCACAGACCTGCTTGCTTATCCCGAGCTGTTCTTTAGAAGTCCTTCAACTGGAAGGCATTTTTCCTCTGGTGTGATACAGCTGAGTCTTTAAGGAACAGCTGCTGGTCGCCTCAGACATGATGCATGTTCTGATTCAGGCTAAGTATAAACATCCTTGAGTTTCCTGAAAAGGCACCTGCTTGCAACTTTCTGGCCACAGTACAGACCCATCACCTAAACCATGCCTAGATGTATTGCATGACACTAAATATTGCAGTGAAGTGAGTGTCGTATCTCTGCTGTTTCACTGTCTGGTTTGATTCAGTTTTCTAAAGCTGTGATATGTTTTGGTGCCTGCTTGAACCGGTACTATAAGTGATGTTCTAGGAAGGACTCAGTCCTACAGCCCATGGCCAGGCAGAGCTGCTCACCATGGCTGCAAACAGCCCTTGCAGTCCTTGAGAGCTTTCCTGGAACACTAAGGTGCAGCTGAACTTTAACCACTTGCTCACATTTAATAGAACTTACTGTGTAGTCTTGAATAGGGAAAAAAAATCCTATTATTACTAGCAGTATGGCTGGAGTGAGACATGTGAAATTGTTCCCATCAGAAGTTTGTATCATTTGCCTACAATACCTGAAGTAGTGCTTAAAAATCAGGGATGTGGTTTACTGTGCTAGAGACTGCCAAATGTTTGTATTTGACATTTTCATAAGTGTTCTATAAATCACCCCTTCTGTGAATTCAGTGCTTCAAACGTTTCTGTCAGCTTTGATGGATTTCCCAAACAAATCAACAATAACTGTAAGGATTCTTTTAAATCAGAGAGAAAGGAAGTTGCTGACGTTAAGGTAACAATGACCTAGAACATATGTCCTACAACTGAAAATGCTCATTCTTTTTGAAGTGTTGGCACTGGAGAAAACTTGTGCCTTCATAAATGCCTTCAAAGCCTGTTGTCTGGGTGCAGGTTTCTGCCACCAGGGAAATGAACTGCAGCAGAGTGAATGATATTGAATAATAGCCCTCGTGTCACCTGCTTTCGTATTAACTTCATATTAATTTTGTAACTTGGAACAAAACTAAATGAAACATGACAATCAACTGATTCCTTCCCTAAATAAAGAAATAAGCATGAACTTTCCAACAACATTGTCTCAAATCGCCTTCAGCAGGGTGGTTTTGCCAGTTCTGCCCTCTATTAACATGAATGCAACTGCATTGATTTCCACCCAGAGCAGGCGTAGGAGATGGGGGGCAATACAGCTAGAACTGCTGTGTCATTTTTCACTTACTTGCTTATGAAATGCCTCTGTTATGCCTGCTGCTGTGCTGTAGAGGTACAGTGAGTGATGTACTGTCAAGGAAATCCTCAAGCTGGAATGTTTATCTTGACTCTGCAGCAAATGTTGGTTTTGGCCAGCCAGGCTGAGTGACTTGGCTTCACAATTACTGGATGTGACCCACAGGGTTCATCTTCTCTTTAAATCCTCTCGATTTGACTCACTCCAGTGGCAGCAGCTGAAGCCAGTGTGCAGCAAGGGGAATGCTTGAGGACACTGGTCACTGCTGGTAACACTGGCCTGCCTGTCAGAGGGTATCCTGCAGGGATGCTGAAGTCATACCATGTCCAGGCACAGCAGCTTTGCTCCCCACCCCTTCTGCCCATTGTGGGGATCCTGCTGTTTGGTTCTAACCCCACTCTCACTTTCCTACAGGAGTAGATTTATGAGCATTCCTTTCCTGTGTACCCCCTCTCCCTGTCTTTCTCAGGGTTCCCAGCAATAGCAGTAATAGCATGTACTGAAATGCAAGTTATTCACTTACTGCCAGCGAGCTTTGCTTGGTGAGCCAGATTAAAAAAATGATCTGACAAAGTACATGCCATTTTTCTGCAAGGGGTTACAGTATCTTGCATTGGAAATGCTTTCTCTGGGATCACATTAGGGCTTTTTCTGGCTGGATGATAAGAAATATTGTAGTATCATTTACTTTATAAAAGCAGACATACACTGGGGTGCAGCAGAAAGTTGCCAATATCACAGTGCCTTAGCACAGGGCTTGGGACTGTTTTTCCTGCTGCATGATGTGTAGGGAAAGGGAAGATGAGCTGTGGACAAGTCTCAGTCCTTCACCCATTTCCTAGCCAGTGTCCTCACTGGTGTGTCCTCAAACGCTGTCTAAAGCTCAGTAAAATGGGAAATGGGTGGGAACAACACTGTATGAATAACTGTGTCCTTGTGCCAGCACCTTGCTGACTCCTGGGTGCATACTCAGTGCCCCACAAGCTCTCCTGTAGGCAAAAATTATTTACTCCAGGTGAAAGGTGATGAAAGAGTATTTGCAACCAGATCTTAACTTAATTTATGCTAATTTTTGCACTGATATTGTAGTCAGTGATAAAGACTATGGTAGAGATGGTGATGGCGCTATAAAAGTGTCTATCCCTACTGTAACTGGGGAGCTGCAGCTACTGGATAGGTCAGTGCCCCTAAATTGTCCTGCATGGTGTACTGCACATTTCTTGCAGTGTTTTTTCTAGATACGAAGTAGTTAAGATCATCTGAATTTAAAAGACATTGATCACTGTGCTGGGAGTTGATTAGGGGACGATAGATGGGAATTTCTGCCACTGTTGCTTGCTGCAGTGCAGCATTCTGAATTTATAAGTACGTAGTTGAGACCTAGGACTTGATTAGGGACTAGACAGCTGAAGCCTTGAGATGCCACTAGCAGATGATAAGTAACCATAAGAATGCCAGTCTCAAGTCTTTCCCTTCAGACATTGAGACGCAACCTCAGAATGCCTCTTGACACACAAACACAATTGGTCCATGCTGCTCAAAATACAGCAACCTTCTAACCCAGGCAGGCTTCATCATGGGATACTTGAATCTCTGCTTTGACATCTCTGACTCATCTTCTGAGAACAAACTGCAGCACTGAAATTCATGCCATGGGGATCCTATGTATCTGAGAGGGGTCATCCTTTAGGAGGAGCCCTTACTCTCATGTGAATTTAGGTCTGTTTCCCATACCAACGCCATGCTGCCTTGCCTGCAGACCCCATTCAGCCTTCTGTGTCTCTCCAAAGCGGTGCCTGTGACCTAAAGACACAGTTTTTTTCTCCACCTTCTTGTTTTATGGATTATAGTCATAGCTCAAATGCAGGGGATTCGCAGAGCTCCTTCCACTGACTATTATCACAGTGTGTGAGCTTAAGCAGGAGCAATTGTGTTTTTCTAAAGAAGAAACAGGCAGGTTTCTGGGCTTTGTTGGTGTTGTTTTTTTTTTATTGAGAGCATTTTGCATGTACACAGCAGCCTGTGCAGTGAAATAGCCTTTACAACGCAAGTGGTAGCACCGCTGAGTTGGGAATAAGGCCTGCTGTGTGGTTCAGTAGTTCAGCATCATAAACCACCTAAATGAAGTAGCCGTGAGTGTCGCTTACTGAGTGTGATAAACATTAGGTCACTGACTATAATGGACACCTTTTACCGAATGCAGTTGTTGCTAGGATCCCTACAAATTATTGTGCAGGGCATGAAACTACTCTGCAGGCCTTGTGTTAGTCACCTGACTGGCACAGAGAGATGGAAAACTTAAATTGCTATAGAAAACATGTATGTAACACCTCCTCCTTAGATTTAGAAACTCTGAGTACAATATGCTGAAAGTATATGGTGAAAAAAGGTAATGTCTTGGCTAGATGGAAATAGATTATTTCCTCTAAACTAGGAAGTAATGTTATTAAGATGTAAACAGGTACAGTGTCCAGCAGCCAAATCTGACCATGGTTACGAACACAGTCACTTGCCAATAGCTACCAGATTGGAGATGAGGATGGTATTCAGCACTCACTCTGTGTGTGGGCTCTCTGGAGAAGATGATGACAATGAGAGATTTCTGACGGAAGCTACACAACAGAACTGTTAAGAAAATAAAATGCTGTGGTAACAGAAACGTGTTTATTACTGATGTTGGCTATAGCTGGTTATGTGGTCTTTTAAAATGACCCCTGGATGCTGTCTGCCCCTGAAGAAGATAGGGTAGTTACATGTTTTCCTCTTACAACTGGTATTGGCCAAACTCAACACTACAGCATATAGGGACAGACCCTGTGAATGGTGCCTGCTCATGGCTAATGTAATTTGTTTCTCTCTTTTATTATTGTATTCTGAGATCCTTCCTTAAACCATTGTGAAGTGTAAAGAGATACTTTATAGAGTATAATTAGTGCAATACAATTTTTTCCTTCCCTGAGAGTTCCTGTGAGGATTGACTTTTAAAATAAATTGATTTATTTGTTGTTCAATTGTCTGAACCCACTGAATGGCACAGACCTGCTCGCCCTCGGGAGAGGGGAGAGCCCTCAGCCCCTTCTGCTGGTGCCTGCATCACCTCCCAGGGGATGGAGAGGGCTCTAAGATGGAAAATGATCATCACAAAAGCTACTGTAGGGGCACGGATGCAGGACTGCCACTGGAGGAGGTGTTGAACCTTGCTGGAAGGCTCTCATGTGGTTTGTGCTTAGAAATCACATGTACAGGGACAGACTGCGCCAGTTTTGATGGTTGGAGTGAACCTGAAGGTAGAGGACGATCAGACTCCTGCCCAGATGCTAGAGGAAACACGGCATGGCCTTGCACTTAGTGAATTAAAGAGTTAGTGTCAGAGGCCAGATTCTGATGAGGAAGTCTGGCCTCCAGGGCTGTTTTTCTCACTGACAGTGTTATTAGCTGAGGTGGCTCTGGGGAAGAATGCAGTGAATGGGGTACTCTGCTCCATAGCTGGCACTAGCCATCAGTGCATCATGGAGGCCAGAGAAAGATTTTAATCCAGCCAAAAGCACTTCCTCTCTGTTGGAGGGCACATGTGGTAATGGCGTGGAGATGCCAATGGTGGGTATGCACTTTGAGCCTTGCCAACCACTCAGGCTTAAGTGCAGTAACTTGTCTGGCGGACAGGTGTAATTACACTGTGTTGCTTTTGGCTTTCCTAGACCATTGGAGTAGGGTTTTTTCCCTAACTGTTATAAAACAGGGCTATTTCTGCAATATTAGAATGGCCCAGAGGATCCCTAGGCTAGGATGTGGGGAGGACCAGTACATGCTCACTGATGACACATGTAAATGTGACAGGGATCTGGTTCTTGCCATCTTCACCCTCTTCATCCACCTGTCCTGAGCAGTGCAGAAAGCCTCTAATGACACTTGGACTTTCTCCCCCACCTTGAAGCCTTTCTTAAAAGGCACTCACACCAGGACAAAAATGTTTAATACACCCATCTCACAATCTAGTGTTGCATCTTGTCACCACAGCAGTAAAGCTTTCTCATGAAATTCATGCTGGGAGGAGGAAAAAGTGATCTGCAAAATGATGGTTATTCATGTAACATATCTGGACAGAAGGAAATTTTCAAGGCAATTCGGGTAACTCATTTGGCAGGTGTCTGTGGCTTCTAAATGTAGCCTGTCAGTAAAGTTTAAGAGGTCTCAAGCTGAGTAACTTGAGCTCAAAGATGGCATTATACCCTTCTGATACCGAACACCAAAGCATTAAGGCAGGTGCCAAAGGTATTTGATGGGATGACTAGGACGGAGGGAGGACGTGATTTCATAAGGGCACCAGCATGAACTCTTTACTGAACATGAATAATTAAGAGGATTTTACTTCTGATTGAGGTTTTACTAAAAAACCTAGTCTTTATGTCTTCCTAAAGCATTAGCTAATGCAATAGGAGCTCATGCTTGCAAACCCCATGGCCAAGCTTTCTCAGAGACTCTGCCAATTTTACACAATATGCAGGAAATTACAAGCTGTGTAAAATCATCACAGTTTGGCTTTATTTCCCCCACACAGAATACACTGCATCCATATTAGATAGATCGCTCTTTGGTGTGCTAGTCTGGACATTGAGGAAGACACACACTTGGAATGAACAAATGTCTGTGAAATGTCCTAGTCTGATGTAACTGACAGGTAATTTGTCTTGAAACCAAAGGCAACCTCTAGTGCACCTGTCCATAGAGTCAATGCACCATACGATTGAAAAGATGGAGAAGTTAAATGACTCTCTATTCCAGGGACTCTCAGTTTCAGATGGTAGAAAAGAACAATTTCAGTGAAAACCATGTGTTCAGTGTTTCATAGGCAGGCTTCTCTCCTCTTCCATATATAAAGGGATAAAACTCCTTGTAGTCATCTTCTGTACTGCTAATTTTGGTCCTACTTGGTTGCCTCTACTCCATTTCCTCTGCACAATCATTCTGGTGTCCTGGGTGGGAACCCAATACCATCTTCTCCCATTAGGTCACCCCTAGAACAGCACCAACAGCACTCCAGACACTAGGGTTTAGGATGCTTACATACAGATGTATCTTTACACTGCAGAATAAAAATGGAATTGTGTGCAAGGCCTCCTATGCTCAAGAGGTTAATTTTGGCTTTACTTCCTTTTCTGGTGTCTCAAAGTTAATGGGGAAAGAGATTAAAGGCTCAAAAAGACCACCTGAAAAAGAAGGTTATAGGCCAGAGAGTGTTTTGCCCTTAGCATGAGAAAGCAGAGAGCGCATCATGTCAGGACAGATATCTCCATGTTGTTTGTTGCCTATAGCAAATCGTTTTGATGTATGCGAATGAAGGCCTTCTCCTGCTGGCTTGTTTCTACTGATTCACCCCCATTTTACAGAAGGGAGCACAAAGAGGAGGAGGAGGATAGAACTAAGGGATGAAGAACAGCAGGGTATTAGACTGCCTAGTGCTTCTGAATGCTTGACTTCTTAACGACTAGGGGCTCTGCATTACCCACCTACCGTGAAAACTGGCTGTGCTCTCTCTTTTGTGTCGTCATTTCAAGGAAAAATCTCCTTTGGAGTTTTTCCTTCCCAATCCATTTTAGCAGCCTGCCATGCAAGGTTGTGCATTTCATAGTCTACTGAGCCTCCCAAATATTGCACCTCGTTATCGTTACAGCCCTGACAGTGATGTTTCCTACTGATGTGGCAGAAGAAAACCAAAGTTAGCAGTTGTACTCTGTAGTGGCATTCAGAGATGCGCAATCAAGTCCTCTTCTGTATTAGCATGGACTCAGCCATACGCTGCCATTCAGGATGCAAGGTTTTAGTGGCCACAGTCTACAGACATAGTGACCAAACTAAATCACTCCCATCTGTCGCCGGTTCTGTGCAGAGACACTGTAATGAAACTATTCTTTTTCCTAATGATTCTTCTTTCCTTAAAGAAAAAGCATTCATTTTACAATAGGAAATGACTCATTTAAAGCACATTAGCAGCAGATTTGTTTCCCTCTGTCCAGTAGCGCTACTGCAATGTACTGTAGTGCCCTTCAGTTGCTCTGACAGCTGAGCTAAAGTTCTGCCAGTTTATTTACCCTCCTTTAAGCAGGATGCAATGTACTGGCTTTGTGTCCAATTCAGATTTTAAGTCAGAGAAAGTGTGGCCTTTAAAAGGGGGGTTGAATTAGGCCTCAGGAGTGTTCAGTTCTTATTCATTGTATGAACTATATCTAATGAGCAACAGCTAAAGACTGCTGTTTTTTCAAGGTCGTAACTTTGCTTGTAACAATTCTCCCACTCGTATTTTCAGATCTTCCTCTAGCACTTCTATTGTTCAGGTGTTCTTTTATGAAAAAGGCTATTTATTCAGGTTTTTGGAAATGCTCTCTTTAATCAGAAGCCTCTACTGTGATTGCAGAATATACGAGGCAGTAGATGGCAGGAATCCAAAACAGGTCAGACACACTTCTGCACTGCTGTGAGCTGTATGTACACCTACCTTCTGCCTGCTTTGGTATTTACTGGGTATTACATGCCACGTGAGTCATCAACAAACATTGCTACCTGTCCTCCTTCCTACTCGTGGTACTAACCAGATCATGGCTATAAGTACAGAGATGGCAGTGTTCTTCAGGTCTCATTCCCCCTACACTGTGGGAGTGGAGGTAGCACAGCTGGGCTGTTGCATGGTGGCATGCACAGCCCACCAGCACTACCCGCCTTGCCAGGATGATGACCCTGGCTTGCATTCCTTCTGAGTAGCCTCCTTATTCCACACTGCATCTGGGGAGAAGGCTGCAGAAGGACCAGCTCTCCACTGTTTCAGTTTGCCTGTGACTGTACTGTGGTTTGCATGGCACAGTGCAAATGTTATGCTCCTGAGTGTCAATCCAACACCCTAGGGAGCATCTGGCTTGCTGTGCGAGGACACCCAGTCTGTTGGAGGAAGGTCCATAACGTTGTACCTATCTTTTGACAGTGTGTTATAAAGGTCAGGCACCCTGCTGAGCTTACTTCCTCTAGGTCAGGACTACAGCTTCTCTTCCTCTGTGTGGAGGCCACTGAGTACAGTCTGTGCATGGCTGAGCTTTGAATGATACAGGTTGTCCCCACCTCCACAACACCTTGTTCAGCAGTAGGTCTGACATGAGAGCTATCTGCTTACAACCAAGTGTGTGCAGCCTGCTTTCCCAAGCTTGCAATCCTGAATTTGCGTTTAGATGAGATCAGTTTTAAGCACAAAGAAAAGAAGCATTTGTGGACTTTCAAAGTCTGAAGTGGTACTTCCCTGGGACATTGGTTTGTAACCTCCTGGAGATGCTGGGTATGTCCGTACTTTGTGTCACTGGCATGTGATGACCCCTGAAGCAGAGTTGCTCCCCAGGTAGGCAACTGACCAGGGAGCAAAGTGGAACCAGCGATCACACAGTAAGAAAGCCAGATTTTACTCTCTCTCTCCAGGAGGAGGAGACCGTGGAAAGAAGGGATCATGCCAGGCCCTGGTGTGTGAAATGCTGCCACTTTGTCCTTTCTGCAGCAATACACTACACCCCGACAGGGAAGGTGAGTGCATGGAAGGCAACTCTGTCACTGCTGCACCTTCTAACAAAGCAGGAATCAGGGTCAAAGCCAGGTGCCTACAGAAAGCGCTGCTGCTTCTCTTCTTGACCTTCATGGCCATGTTCAGAAGCACAGCCATAGCAGGAGCTCTTTGGTGAAACTGCTTTGTGCAGCTCTCACTGACAAAGGGATGGACTAAGAGTTGGTACCTGTTGCTCTTTCCTTTCTCGCCTTACCAACCCCCTTCTAGATTGAATCAAAGCAATTTCTTCATTTCCTCACATCCCACAACATCTCTTCTCTGTCATTTTCTCTCACTAAAGCAAGAAACATTTCCATTAAGCCTTCCTGGAGCCCTGCTCTTGCCTCCTGGCTAACTGGAGGTGCTTGAGAAGTTCTCTCTGAGTGACAGTCAAAGGGAGTGCAGGGATGGTAGAACAGGGGCTGCAGAACAGCTCTGTAAACTATACCATTCCCCCCACAAATGGGAGTATGACCCCAGTTCCAGTGCTACTGCCTCTCTCTGCTCCCCACCCTTGCACCAGCAGCTTCCCCCTGTCTCACACAGCCTGCTTCTGGCAGCACAACTGCACACTTGTGGGACACCTTTGCATATCTGCACTCAGAACAAGTCTGAGAAAACAGTTTCTGTCTCACCAGTATCTGCTTAGAGGGAAAAGAGATCTCTCATCCCTGCTGATCAGGAGGCAGGATCACCTCCGGCAGACTGTACCTGAAGTACAGTACCAGACCACCTGGGGACACAGTACCTGCTGCAGCAGGGTCTGCTTGCACTCATGCCCCTGTGGTTGCCCCTCTTTGCAGGGCACAGCTTGCAACTTGCCTCTGTGTGCCACAGCCAGAGCAGGGGTGAAGGAGTTCACTTTGTGCTCTCTTGTCTCTGCCTTTCTCAGACTTTCTGGTGCCTGATTGAACAGGGAGGGAGAAAAAGTCACTGCTGAGAACAGGATCTGCTGAGATGCCTGGGTTCCGCAAGGGAGGGGAAAGGATGCTTTCTCTGCCTGCACAATCAGGCCTGGCATCAATTGGCCTCAAAGTGGAGTTGTTGAGTTAGTGAAATTTCCTTCAGACACTAGAGCAGGAAAGGCAGAAACAGTTAACCGGTTTCTCTTCTCATCAGTCTGTCATCAAGATTTGTGGCAAGGAGTAAACCGTTTGCATTTCAGCAAAACACTGCACTAGTGCTGTATTTGAGAACAGATCCTAGACACTTTCTCTTAAATTCTTGGCACCACACAAAGCTAATTGCTCTGATCCCACAGACTTTAGGGTTCTTTTTCTACAGGTAGTTAAGTGTGCTACCTTTCCAATTTTCTAATGTCAGAAAATGGAAAAGCAGCTTCAAATTAAAACATGAAAAGCTCTTTTTAGCACTGCTCTCACCCTGTAACATATCCTCAATGAAGCCTGGCTATTTGAGTCTTCCCCTAAACGTATCCAGCTTGTTCTCATCTCTGTGCAGTCTTCACATGAGAATCATAAATTTCTCATGCACTCAGTACACTGTACATGTGCAGTGTTTTCAGGTGTTAGTGCCAACGTTATCCTCAGATAATGTGCACTGAACAAGCTGACACATTCATACCTGATGTGAGTCCACTGAACCCAGCATTGTTTCACCAACAAATGCTTTGGTCAGTTCTGTTAAGTACTACCACTGGTGCCACTGCTCTAATCAACTGATGTCTGATTCCCCAAGAAATGCGTGTCACCATTGCTGATGTGGATTGTACACCAATTTTAACCATGTTCTTAAAGTAACAGCATTAGGTCTCTAATTACAATGCAGTATCCCTAGGGAGCTGGTGCAAGTATGTGCTGAACACTCATTAAGTGATCTTTCTTGTCTGTGCACATAAGAATTTCCCCCTTTCGAAGACATACAAAGGCAAGTTTAGCTACAGACTGCTTCATAACAACTTCTTCACCTGATAATCTTGAGAGGGTCTTGGTCAGTTCCTAGGGGACAGGTGTTGAAACACAGCTTGTCATTACTGTGGACATCTAAGGCACTAATGAAGAGGAAACTACCTCCTTACCCCTGCTGGCTGGGTCCCTTCAGGTCAGAGCTGATACTCATCAATACTGTGGAGCAGAGACATTTGCTTATGCCCTACATCCTCTGTGGGGAAATACAGGACTTAACTTCCCAGTTTTGTGAAGTATTAGTCTGAACTATTAGCCAATCTTCAAATTTTAATTATAATCCAGGGAGGCATAAAAAAAACCAAACCAAACAAAACCCCACCACAAAGAACATCACTTCATGCAGGTACCTGCTGTAGTAGGCTGCTCTTCATGTCTGATTAGATTTTTTTCTATGAATTAATTGCTTGAAGAAGGAATTTAGGTGAACAAAACATTTAGAGATTGTAGACTCCCAAATGTCACTGCTGCTTGTCATTTCACACAGCGATTTAAACGTGTAGCTGTACATAGACACAACCAAACTCTTGTACTGCACCCTTAAAATACCGATTCACCCTGGTGCATCACATTGCTCTAACTTTTCCCCGACTCATTCTGCCTGTCCTTGGGATCGCTGTAGGTCACTCTGAGGCTGGAGATGTTAAACGAAGGAGCAAGCCATGATGTTTGCCCACCCAAGCTGTGCTGGGCTGGCAGCTCTGCCTACTGAAGCCCAGTCTTTACCTGCAGAAGTGGTGCTGTGGACCCTGTGGTCCTATGTGCCAAGATGTCTCACTGACAGCCTCAGACAGTCCCCTCCAGGAGGTGAAACCTGCTCATTCCCTTGTCTCAGCTGACACACTGATGCTGATGTGATGCTCATGTGGCTGTGGATACGTGCATGCTGGCAATGGTGCTTCACAGGTATTCACACCCAAGCCTGAAAGATCCTTTCCTTCCCCATTTGGGGTCTCTCTTGCTTTTCTCATCTCTAGCATCTCTATATTGTCTTTGTCCCCTTTCTAAGTAGGGGATTTCACTGAGGGTTATGCAGGCTGTAGGCTGGTGCCTGTGAGCTGGGACTTTCTTCTGAGCCCTGTATGTGCACTCGGGGATCTCAGTGTCAGTATTGCCATTGCCCTTGCAGGGCACTGACCCCAACACCAGACTTTTCTAGATACTATCCTGCTCCATCAGCTGTAGACACAGCCCCCTGAGTAAGACAAAACTCTGCTAACCTCTTGACAGCATGCTCCTTCCCCAGCCTAGTTCCTCACTGGCGGCACGCTGCTCCTAAAGCCAACCTTGCCCCAGATTTGCACTACAAAACCTCCTCAGCTACATTTCTCATTACAGCCAGCCCGGCCCGCGATCGACAGGGGACAGACCCTGCTGTCCTCGTACCGCTCTGTCTTCACATCGCCAAACTGATAACGGCCGGAACTTCACGACAGGCTGAGACTTTGTATGTCAAGTTCAAAGTCAGAGCGCCCGAGCCCGGGTGAGAAAGCGGCTGCAGCGGTGCGAGGGCACGCGGGGACAAACCCCGGCGAGCGACCAAAACGCAGGGACAGCGGCGTGTCGGGCGGCGAAGGCGCTGTCTACGGAACACCCGCGCTCAGCCCCGCCGAGAACCCGCTCCCGGGGACGCCGCAGCGCGCCCATCCCGCACCACACCGCGCCGCAGGCAGCCTGGCAGAGGACGCTTCTGCGGGCGCTACCGGCAGCTCTGCGGGAGCCTCTCCCGGCAGCGGCAGCTCCCGGGGCAGCCCGGCACTCACCCGGCAGCCCGAGGCACAGCAGCAGGCTGTAGTAGACGACAGGTGCGTACCCCAGGCCGCAGCCATAGCGGTGGTGCGCCAGGAGGGAGCCGTTGTGCAGGTGGACGTGGTTGTGCTCCATGGACCCGCTCTCCCCGCGGCCGCGCTGCCGGCGCCCGCTCCGCCGCACGGGCCGGCCCGCCCGCCCCTCGCGCGCTCAGCGGCGGCAAGCCTCCGCGCGGCACGCGGCGGCGCGGGGGGGGGCGGGACCAGCCGGCTCCCGGAGGCGGGGCGGGGCGGGCAGCCCCCGCCTCAGGGCAGCTCCCGCCTCAGGGCAGCTCCAGCCTCAGGCAGCCCCCGCCTCAGCGCAGCCTTCCGCGGGCGCTGTTCCCGGCTCAGTGCAGCCCCGGTTGCCGGCGCTGCCTCAGGCCGTTCCCGCCTCTGGGTAGCCCTCGCCTGAGGGCAACCCCGGCTGCCGCCGCCGCTCGAGTGATGGAGTCTGGGACCCCCCGCTCGGCAGAGGCAGGTCTGGGGCCGAGGAGGAGGGGTAGCCCGGCGGAGCAGGGCCTGAGGAGCATCCTGAGGGCACCTTGCCTCGGGGCTGCGCTTTGGCTTCCCCGGGACGTTCTTCCCTCTGCCCGGGGCAGCACGGGGGTGGCCGGCTCTGAGCCGGGCCGGCCGGTGGTGAGATTGAACCTCCCCCGGTGCGGCCGGCCCCACGGAGAAGAGCAGCGAGGGAATCCCCCAAGCTGGCACACAAGTCGGTAGGGGAGAGAGAGGCGGGTAGGGTTTATCAGCGGTGTGGAGCTGTATGACAGCCCCGGTTGCGCTTCAAAATGGGCTGTGAAGGAAAGTAGTAAATCCAGAAATGAGCATTTATAGCCGCAAAACGGAAACACAGACCTGGGGTTAATTACCCTGTCCCTCTTCTCCCCACAGAGAGACACGGTCAGCAGTGACATACACCGTGCTCCTCCCCACCCAGGAACCCCAGGTGTGTGTACAATTCCTGTGAGGTAAAGCAGAAAGGGAATCAGGATGTCTGAAATCGTTTCCACCCTTTCCTTAGCACTTGTGTATTTCAGTAGTCCTTTGTGTAACTAGCAAAGATAGAGTTACACTCATTACATTAAGGTGTTAGAGCCCTATGTTTTATGCTACCTACCAGTGGGCTGGACACTGATGTGTTGAGGAGGTTACAGTTTAGTGATAAAATAGATGTTTGATTACACTTTTACTGACTTTTTGACACCCAGTGTGTAGGGTTGAGTCCCACAGCCTGGCACTGCCCATGGAAAGCATCCCCTGGATTGCTGCCAGAGCAGGGCAAGGGGGTTTATGTGCACAATACCTTTGAAGTTAGTCGCTGAGACAGGTCTGTTGAGATGCTCACAATGTACAGTGGGTGAGTTATAAAGCTAAATAAAGATGTGGTCTCTTGCTGTCTGAAAACACCCAACATAACAATAATACAGCGTGAAATGTGTGCTACAGGTGAAAGGCACTAGTAGGGCAAGTGCTATAACAGTCCGTCAGGTGACTAAGCAATGACAGGTATATCTTTGGGTTTCCATGAGCTTGTTTGAAGTTGTTGAAATGTAGTTTAGCTTCTGTTTAGAAACATAGCAAGGAACAAGCAAGGTTCTGGTCCTACAAGGGCTTGGGCAAGTTACTTTGCTGGGAGTCTCATCAAGATTATTCACATGGTTTTTAACAGAAGAGGTCTTTTTGAACTGTACTGAAACCAGTTAAGCTTCCCAGGTTAAGCATGCTGGAAAAAGTATATTTTTCCTCTTATTCAGTTGGAGTCTTTGTGAACTTAGCTGTAAACATGGTTACAATCTGCTAGTATGGCCTTTAAGTTCATGTGTTCTTAAAATGAAGTCTTTTGAATCTATTCATTCAAATGATCAACACATTGTATAAAGCGGTGTGTGGAGGGCTGTGATTATACAGCACAAGGCCTTGTCAATTCAGCTCTGCCTGGGTGGCTTGGTTTTTTTATAGACAGTTAACTCACAGGGTTTTCTTATTATTTTGAAAAGTGTAATTTCTTCTTATGTTCCTCCAACAGACCTGGTGAGGAAAGAGAATTGTTATTGCCTCCCAAAAGGGAAGTGGTGATTGCTAAAACTTTTTCTTGGGTGAAGTAAGTGCATCAGCAGGGTTGAAAGCGTGACCCCCTGTTTAAAAGTTATGTGAAGTTTACCGGTAAAGCAGCACACAAAAGCAGAGGGCAGTAAAGCAGTAGTCAGCAAGCTCTGGTTAAAAAGCCTCGCATCCCGTTTGCAGTGCCCTGGGTCTCTCCAACTTCCCAATTAACAGCCGTGAAATCCCGCAGAGGCTGGAGACTAAGGAAGTGCCTCTGCCATCCATTTTTTGTTGTGCTGCTGCCACGGTTCTGTCTGGCCTAGTTTTAAACATCCTGAGCAATAGGACTTCCCTGGAGAGGTTTCTGTAATAGTAGCATTCATTTATTTGGTGTTAGACTTGTCTCCAGGGCGCTGTTCAGGTACCTGCTCGTGTGCTGAGAGGAGATTTTGGTCATAAGAGAAAGAATCTTTTGCCATCTTCCCACCTTGAGCTCTCACTAGAGCTTTGCAGCTGCAATCTGATGTGTTCCCATTGTACGAGGGGAAAAACTGGAAAATTTGGGTATGTTCTCTGACACTTCCTCTGGCCTGCCCTGCAAATGGAAAGGCCAGAGAAAATGAATCTGCTCCTGGTACCTCAGTTAGCTTGATTCAAGTTTGAGGAACTTTTCTGCTTTGCTGCACCAAGAGATTCTAAGAACAGGATGGACCAGGTTTCGAGGTCTGATTTGCTTTTGTTTCACTGAAGACAAGTTAACAAAATACATTGTAATATATAAGAAATAAAGGCTCAAAGATTGCTCTTCTGTTCAGCGTGTAAAAGGCTATTTGAGAGCATTCTGTCCTTCAGATAACTTCAGATGAGTTTTTGGCTTCAATGAAATGAATTTGGTTATTCTGCTCTCTGAATTGTGCAGTAACAGTACCTTGGACATAAAAGAAATTTCAATAAATCCAATCCAAACTTAACCTCAGTGTTTGCTTCTACTTGAAGTTGTTTATCTTTAAACTTCTTGTTTTCTAGCTACTCTCTGAAGGGATGACATTTACATGTAACATCAGGCCCTCAGTGAGAAGAGCACTGTGTTCTGCTGGTGAATTAGCAGTGAAGGCAGAATTCCTCTGGAGCTTTAAGGAGGGTGGTTTCTGAATCTCATCTCATAAACAGCTGTGTGCTCAGACAACGAGTAACTTTTTTTTTTTTTTCCAAAGAGCTCTTTATTTTTTTGTATGACATGCTACACAAGAGATAAGCGTACTTTGCTTTTAAAATTCTAGAGCTATTTGAACTTGGTTAGCTTTCTGTTTTTCAGAGGAACTGAGCCTCCCTGTGAATTGCAAGGCAGTGGTCCTTGGGGAAGGAAGATCGAGCAGTATGTTAGTCACATACACCCCCCTCCACTCATGCTGTGGAGGAAAGCAGGAGTTACTTCAAGAGAAATGAGGCATTGACTCAAAGAGTCTGGAAGAACTAAATGTTGTGTTGTTGCAAGACACTGGCATGAGTAACATGCCTGGAAGGTAGCAAGGGTAAAACTGGAAGACAAATGCATGGAGTCTGTACAAGGGATTAGGAGAGGCATTGTGACGATAGAGGAGTCTTTCAAAGGAAGAAGTATAATTTGGACAAAAAAAGGGGGCTAACAGTTACAAGAGGAAGGGACGTTGGCAATAGAACTGGTTTACCTGATCCAGGTTGTCTTACTTGTGTGGCAGTGCTGCAGGAATTCGTTTCAGAGCTGCTACAGAGAAAATGGTAGCTTATGAATGACAAGTCTTAGATTATACTTTATTAGATGCTTGTATATAATTTTTGCTGCAATGAAACCCTTCTCTTCAAAGCAATATTTTTCTCTTTACTTACTGTTAGCCTGCAGAATAATTGAGTCAAATTCTACTCCTGAGTTGAAGGACTGTCTTTGTCAATACCATTCTCCAGGTCTCTTCAGGCTTGGAAGGGGAGAAAGACCTTCCTGTGTTCTCACAAAAGCTGTTAAGAAGAAAATGTGATTATGAAAGTTCTTTACTGGAGCCTCCTCAGTGCCTTTGAATAGGCAGGCTCCAGTTTTACAAGAGAACACCGAAGATTTATTCATTTTTAAGGTGAAAATTTTTTCTTGTGCTGGTGGTGATTACTGGAAAAGGCTGCAGGGCCAGAATACTGGTGCATCAAGGCTTCTCCTGCTTGTGCTGTGGGTTCACGGCCTGTACCCTCAGGCTCCCCACCCCTGTAGACTCCACTTCCTCTTCCTGTGGCCTTACATCTCTCTGGAGACCTCACGAAGGTTACATCAGGTCTCAAACTGTGGCTGTAATGGAGCTTTGCCTATTTGAACCATTTGCCTATTTGAACCATCTGAAAACGTGTTTAAAGCCATTAAACACCTATGTTTTTCCTCCTAAAATTAAATATTTATTCCCAGAACTCCCTTTTAGGTTTCAACTGACGAATCTCATTGTAATTCATTTGAGCACTATTGTGAGTATACTTTGCAAGGGAACAGAAAACAGATGTGATAAATGCCTGAACATGAGATTTAACGGAGCATCTGTTGTTTTAAAGAAGCATTGCAAAACAAAGGAAGGTAACTCTGTTTTGTTTGCATTTAACCAGTAGGTGATAACACCTGATTTTCCATAGTAGTCTTTTCAGGTTACATTGAAAACATGGGGCAGAAATGTGCCCTGAGATAAACTCACTTCACCTGTCCAGTTTGCAGTGGTTATGACAAATTAATACTATTTTCGCAACCATCAACATATAGGTGGTGTTTCAGGTAAAATTAATTCATTATAATATAAATAAAATGCTTTCTGCAGGATAAGGAAGTGAAAAGTATCCATCAGAGTTTGCATGATGCTTAACTGTAGTGTTAATGGGCTTGGGCTAATTCATATGTTTAGCATAAGGATATGCTTAAATGCTTTGCTGGATTCAGGCATAAATAAATTAGGATTAAAATGTAACTACTTGATAAATACTTGTAAAGACTGAGGCTAATTTATCCTCTCCCCAAGGTGAAAAGGAAGCACATGAGATTCATGTCACAGACACTTTGCATCTCTTCTGCTGGGATTTTTAAAAGTTGAATAATGAAGTACTTGAATATTGAAGTTTTTGCTTGGGCTGGAAATTCCACGTGGTTTAACTGTAGAAAAGATAGTGTGCAAAGGTCTAACAAATGGAGGTGAAACGTTCTTGTTGCATTACTGTGCAGAAATCAATCCCAGCCTTTGAATGCCAAGAAAAAGAGTGAAAACAGATTAGATTATCTCTTATTTTAAAATCATTGTAACAATTATCTGTACAATTGCAATAAATGTTATTGTTACAACAATGCATTCATATTCATCATGCTAAACCTCATTAGACCTCATTTCAAGATTAAGTCACAAAGTTGCATACTTTGTTCTGTAGTTTTCTATGTAAATGCCATGTTTACTGGTTTGGTTAAATCCTCCTTGCACATTTCAAGATAAAGCTATGTGATTTTCATTTAGATTTGGAGCTTTTCTTCAAGAAAAAAAATACACTCCTTCCCCATATGTACTTGTTGATGCCTTCGCATTACTGGAACATAACAAGCACCAGCAAAATCAATGCACCTCTTCATGAGAGCTGGGAATGACTTCTGTATGGAGCAGTCGTCACTGGTTGGTAACGAGGCTCCTACAGAGAGTGTCTTGTCAGGAGTGGTGGTTTTGGCATTGGTGTGCTTGTCACGGGTGTGCACAGCGGCAATCCCTGCAGCTGCAGGAGCTGAGTGCTGGAGGCAGCTTCTCCACTGACTTGTATGTGGCTTATTACTGACAGCCTGATAGAGCTGAAGGAGGGTCTTGCAGCATCACCTGTGTTTTCTATGGGGAGGGGCAGGAGGCACAAAAGAGCGTGGCTCCGTGGACAAAAGGCTGATGCAGACTCTGATCCTGTGGCCAATTAAATAGATTGCAAGGCCACTTGTTAACTTCTGCCTGTCTACCAAATGAGCAGCAGCCTGAGCAGAATACGATTATGTTCTCATTTTACATATGGTTTTCACATGCTATCCCTCCTATTAATTAACTAGATTAAAGATTTTGTCTTCCTTGAACTCCTTTTCTTGTCTGATACGCTCTGAATTAGATGTAACCATTATAAAACATGGGTAACCATTATAAAACATACCAGAAGCAGAAGACTAATTTTTTCTAACTTTCTGGGTATTGTGGGTATTTTTAGGTACCACATTTGGCAGATACAGCAAAAATACCTTCCTGCAGGTGGATGTTTTAAGTGACCATAAAAGCTGCTGTTTATCTGGCTTTTATTTCCTTGATGTAAAAAAAATCTATTTTGAGTCTTCAATAAGAGTAATTTGTCTGTCAGTGGACATGTATTTTACCGCCTTGGGATTGTCTTTTTTGTTATTGTTTTTGCTCTAGATAAAGAGAACTAGCATTTATTCAAACAGCAGTGCCATTAAAAACATTAATGAGCTTTGTACCCAGTCTTACTCTCATGTAGTTTCACTGACTGGGCCACAGTTTCTCCTAATTTACCTTGGCATAAGTGAGGCATAAGCAGGATCTGGCTCAGGTTAGCCACAGTTTTACTGTAATCCATAAGGCCAGTGAGAGCACAAAAAAGAAGACAGCTGTACATAATCGGAAATCAAATAATGTAGTCCCTCTACATCTCTGCTTAGTTACTTGCTGGTGATGTTGAGCATATGTCCAAGCCTACACTAAAGGCACAACAAGCAGTCACCTGGAGGAAGAGGAGCAGGACCAGTGGTGTATCTGAGCCCTGAGACTAGAAATGGTTTTGATTAAATTCATGTCATTTTATAGACAGGTGCAGCGCTCTGATATCCTTATGTTTATTCTGCAGCTCACCTAGCTTTGTCTGTGGCAGGAGGAAAAGATGTTGAAACACATCATTGAAGAAAGGAAGAAAAAAAGAAACCGAAAATTGAACTTGTCAGTATTCACAGGGAGAGAGATGTAACTGCAAACTAACTGATGTGGTTCAACTCAGCTGAGACAAGCAAGCAGCGGAGGCCGAGCTGCAATAAGGCTACTTTCTAGGTGGGGACCAGTTTCATTAAGGTTAGTAAAATTGCTTCACTGAGTGGGGTGGGCAGGATCTGGCTTTTAGAAAATTGCAGAGAATATTATTGCAAGGTTCTCAGATTTTTTTTCCCCTGTTTAAATTGGCTCAGCAGGCCTTGCAAAAATCCCTGTGGGTTTGAACAAAAAATGATTTGCAGTTTCCTAGAGGCTGACAACTGTTTCTGCTCTAATCAGATAGTGCCCTGAAGAAAGCTTTGGTCTCCCTATGGATTTGGCAGCGGTAATCTAAAGTTACTTACAGGGGGCCTAATCCTGCTTGCCAGCATGTTTTAAAGAGGGTTAGTAGATTATTTTACACCTAAGACCACATAGGCTCTGCATAATATAGAGAGTGTGGTAAGACTGAATGGCAAAAGTTTCTGTCCTTGATGATATTAGTGCTTGGGCACACTTTTGACAAAGACATACGGCTGTGATTTTCCTACCTTGAACTTAGAAGTCAGGATTTCATTTTATGTCAGCACCCGGAGGCTCTTTGTTTCTTGCCTTTGCTCTTTATTGCTCCCACACTGCAAAAACATACACCAAACTGAAGCCTCTAATAATACAGCCTATGGAAATCACAAATGCAGGGTCACACAAGTGTTTGCTATTAGCCCCTGAA
Source organism: Pezoporus wallicus (assembly GCF_028554395.1). NCBI lineage: Eukaryota > Metazoa > Chordata > Aves > Psittaciformes > Psittacidae > Pezoporus > Pezoporus wallicus. The sequence goes on along the minus strand of NW_026640476.1, from coordinate 16,925 downwards.
GTCCAACTTGGGCACTGCTATAAAAGCAGAGACTCTTCTGCCATTGACTCTTCTCTTGCACTGCTGTTGGCCTGGGAACACTAGAGTACTTACCAGACTACAGGGCTCTTCTTCCAGGTATGTCATGAACAGAACATTATTTTCCAAAGAGGCCACTGACTTTTCACCTGGAGACAGTGGAAGCTGTCAGTGGTCAACATTTCCAGTATGAGGCCTGAAGTTCCTAGTTGTGTTGCTGCTCCTGCTGGTTGATATGCACAGGCTTTGTCGGATCAATGGCAGTATTGCATTCCTGAATCAGACTTGGCCTTTTTTTGTCAGTGGAATTGGGTTTGCGTGAGAGGGGAAGGAAAGCTATCAGGAGGACTTCATCCCTTTTCCTCTCTTTGTACAGGCCAGTGCCTCTGGCCTAGATAATGCAGGTGTAAACTTCTGTGGATGTGTATAAGCATTGATGGAGTACTGTGCTAGCAGTGAGTTGCCTGCAGCTGTGGGTTGAATATTCTCTTTTTAGTCTTTGAATGAACCTACATATTTCTGAACTTCACTTCTTTTGCACGATACTGGTGGTAGATCTTAAAATACTCCTCAGCTCAGACACTCAAGTGTTTCCTCATTTTCAGGGGTTTGTTCTGTTTTGTGATGGTTGTACAATGACCAATGAAATAAGCATTTGGTTTTCAGTTTGAGGTAGCTAATGGATTTCAAGGCAATTTTCTATTGTAATTTTCTGCCTAATTGTTTTCTCTCTGTAACTGTATGCCTTCACTTCCAGGATTTACTCTTACATTCCTGTGTAGTTAGTTTGATGCAGATTCTGTGTGCTTCCACAAAGTGACTCTTCAATAGCAATCAAGGTTGCAGACAGGGGAGACAGAAGCTCCAATAAGATTATTTTCATCTGTCACTCAAAATGTAATTTCTGACCTGCATCTGGAAAAAATGACACCCCAATCTCAGAAAGTGGGTAACGTATCATTGTATGTGGCAGTCATTTGGAAGTGCTGGGCAGCTGACTAATGAGAGAGACAAACAGGCTGTGCATGAGTCGAATTTCTGATTCTCTTTTACAAAGGCGTTTTTTGCGCAGGTACCAGTTTATAACCAATCTGCTTTAAATTTTGTCTAGCATGTGGGAAGGTTCTTGTAGATCAGCACCACTTTGAACATTAGGGTAGTATCTAGTTTCTGTAAATAACTGATTTCTCTTTAAAAAGGTTGACTTTAACTTGTTTTTAATTAGTAATGGCAGATGTTCAGCTGGAAGAACACCTAGGGATCCTTATTCTAATAATGTCCTATTAGCTTTTAAACCTTCCTCTTAATGTAAATCTGTAATTAGAGTGCTCTATCTGCTGCATCCTACTACAAAATCTGTCTGTAAGCCAATACACTGGGATGCCAAAAAGCTGCAGGGATTGTAAATAGTGTCTTATGACTCTGTGTTTCGGATAATTGCACTCTGAGGACAAAGCAGAGTAACACAGCAGAGCTACAGCAGCAGCCCCCATCATCTTCCAGTTCAAAGGAAGGATATTCCCTTGGGTGGAGGATGCTTTGAAAGCAAGGGAAGACTGAAGAGGTGGAGCATTGTTTGTAGTCATTATGTCCCACTGAGACAGAATCCAGATGCAGACCAGCCCTTGGAGTTGATGGCAATGTGTCCTCCAGTCTTGCCCACACCTTCCTTGCAAGGGCAAGCTTCGTGATGGTCTGTCCCAGCAGGGCAGGGCAAGAGAATGCCTCTGGCTCTAGGGGGAGACTGTTGTCCTCTGAGTTTGGCCAAGGGTCTGTGAGAATTAAGACTATTTCATGTAGGTCCCTGGCTACATGGCTGAGATAACATGTAAGGTATCTGAGGAGGCTTTACCTCTGCTGGAAGCTTTTGGCTTTTTAGGTATTTAGATGTATTTAGGTGAATGTTTCTTCCTTGCGTCATTATTTCACTACCTCACATGTGTTCAGTCCCAAACATTATGGCACTGACAGGTCACTTCCTTAAAGTGATTTTATATCAGCACATCTCTGCTGACGCTCACCAAGCCATTCCAGCACCAAACTGATATAAACAACAAGTGAACCAGGCTGTGAGCTGTGTCTGTAAGCATACATGTAGAATTTAGATGGCTTAGTTGTTTTATCCTTAGAACTTGTCTCTTACGAACAAAACCCAACCCATTTCATTCACTGCCCTCTGGTGGCATATTCCCTTTTCCTCATATCTCTTCGTATCCTCATGTCTCATATCTCTTTAGAGAAGAGATTCAGAGCAGCCCTGTGGAGAAGGACTTCGGAATGTTGGTCGATGAGAAAATGAACACGAGCCAGCAGTGTGCACTCACAGCCCAGAAAGCCAACCATATCCTGGGCTGCATCAAAAGGAGCATGACCAGCAGGTCGAAGGAGGTGATCCTGCCCTTCTACTCCACTCTCGTGAGACCCAACTTGGAGTATTGTGTGCAGTTCTGGTGTTCTCAACATAAAAAGGACATGGAACTGTTGGAACAAGTTCAGAGGAGGGCCACGAGGATGATCAGGGGACTGGAGCACCTCCTATATGAAGACAGGCTGAGAAAGTTGGGGCTGTTCAGCCTGGAGAAGGGAAGTCTGCGTGGAGACCTCATAGCAGCCTTCCAGTATCTGAAGGGGACAGACTCTTCATTAGGGACTGTAGTGATAGGACAACGGGTAACGGGTTCAAACTTAAACAGGGGAAGTTTAGATTGGATATAAGGAGGAAGTTCTTTCCTGTGATGGTGGTGAGGCACTGGAATGGGTTGCCCAGGGAAGTTGTGAATGCTCCATCCCTGGGGGTGTTCAAGTCCAGGTTGACATCCCTGGCGGTGTTCAAGTCCATGGTTGTCATAGTGTGAGGTGTCCCTGCCCATGGCAGAGGGGTTGGAACTTGATGATCTTAAGGTCCTTTCCAACCCTAACTGTTCTATGAGAACCCCATGGGTTTTGGATCTGCAGTCCCCTGGCTCCCACCCCACCTCCTGTGAGAGGTGCTCTTCAATCTGTTACTCACAAACCACTAATCCCATTCACATTTTCCATTGCAATAGAAAATACTAGTTCTTGCCATCAGATAGGAGAGCATATGTGACTGCCTATATATTTTATGTTTCCCTTGAGAATGTAGCTTCATTAAACTCCTTCAGTGTTGAGTCTTAACCATGTACCCACACTGAAATAAAATGACATTCTAAAAAGCTCACTTCAACTTTCCAGCCTGCTGGAGTCAAGCATAGAGTGGCATAAATCTGCCGGGCTGTCTGTGAGAGACTTATTTCTAGTCCTGCAGTGACACGATCTTTTTGACTTATCTGCAAAGATTTCCCTCCTTTCTCTCTTCCCATCCCACTCACTGTCTCTTTTCTCTTCCTGCGGGCACAGTGTTTAGCTACTGGCTTAATTCAAAATAAATAAATAATGCTCTAAGGTATCCATCAGACTCTTTTCAGGATCACTCTTGAAAGGTCACTCCGTACTCACATGGCATGTTGAAGTTCCCAGAGCCTGCTGACCTGTTTCTCTTATTTATCCTCCAGACTTCACACTGGCAGTGTCTGCCTTTGGTAATTGGATAATCTGCAGAAATGGAGTCAACAGGTGCCAGGTTTTATGCTGATGTAGAAAAAAAAACAGACTCTTTCTTTACATTTCTTTTACAAGACAAAGACACCTGATACTTTTGAAAGCCACCAAATTGCCATCCCAATGCGTGCTGATATGTCCAGTTTATTTCCTTTAAATCCATACCCTGCTCCCTTCCAGTATGCTGTGCAGTCTTACTCGAAGACTTTCCTGTATGTTACCTCTTGCTTTTTAGGGAAGAAAATATTAGGGTTCTTAATTACCTTGTATTTCTCAGTGTTTAACTCCATTCTTTCATTCAGGCAGTGCTTGAAGCATATCCTGCCTGATGTGACTAAGCTGTTGACTCACTCCTTTTATGGCTGTAATAAAACTAGATCTAATGACCAGTGTCTGGATATCAAACACAAACAGTATTTGCAAAAAAAAAAAAATCCAGATTGTTCCTTTTCAAGGTTGTGTGTCCTGGAATAACATTCACTTAATTTCTAGTATCAAGTAAGTATGGCCCAGATGTAATCACAATTTTGATTTCTTCTTTAATAGAGATGACCTTCTTGGCTTTAGTATTATCCCAGACCCTCCAGTTCTGAAAGTTTTAAATAGCAGTGTTTTGGAATCTGTCCCTGCAACCATTAGAGCTGGTAATTGCACTCAAAGACTTAATGTAGACAATTAGACTTGCACTGGGCCCTAGGGATTCAATAATTTTATGAATTTGCAGCTTGCCTCGATTTTGCCATCCGGCTGGTATAACTTTGGGGCCTCTCAGCCCCTGCTATCATCTCAGGTGGATTATTGTCTGTGATTCCAGCATGTCTGTACCACACAAGGATGGGGAAGAGCAGGCATCTAATTTTTGGTTGTGGGTGACCCCAACAAGTGTCCCCAGGATAAGGAAGGCTGTGGTGAGCATCTGCATGAGAATGTGGCCCTTACAATTCTGCTTATGTCTTTGTTGAGTATAAGTTGGATTTCATGCATGGGAAGGTGGTGTGAGAGAATCCATTTCCTCCCCATATATCCTTGGTAGTTTCCTTGCCAGTGACAAAATAGTGGACTATTAAATGTAGTACAGGGTATGGATAGGAAGGAGAATCGGGGACCTGGAGCTGGTTCCCTAGAGACTCCACCATCTGCTGTGCTGAGAAAGCTCACAGTAATTCTACACATTGAATCCAGACTCAGGGAAACGGTGGGGTTTAACTGTAAGACATCTACAGTCTTTTCCAAATTGATATTGTATCACAGTATTTGGTGCTGGAGTCATTCAATTACATAAGATTCTCAGTTTCACTTACAAGAAAAAATAAGTTTCTGTACTGCAAAGTACCAAAGATTAGCTTGCAGAGATGAGCTGAGGGACTAGTAAAGGTTCACAGTCCATGGAGTGAAGAGTCTGATGTTTGTTGTTTGACATCTCATCATTTTAGAACCCATCTCACAGTACAGCCAGCCTCATAATGGGAAGTTCCTTTCAGTGAATGCTAAGTTTTATTATTTTAAAAAAGCCCCAAACCCAACAGTGGCAGTTTCAGCAGATCTGAAGCTTTCTGTGAATTCAGATGATATTCAGCAAATACTCTGGGAGGGAAACAGGAGACATTTGCTTTGGAGAAGCTGAATTACTTTTCTCAAACATTCTAGTTTTTGCTCTGACCCAGTGTTTACATTAGAGAATTGAGTTGTTCTTAACAAAGGAAATTAAACAAAGAAGATAAACAAAACAATAGGGGATGATTTAAAAAATATGGAAGGTGCAGACATTTTGATTTGACATAATATACACCCATTATATGCACACTCTTAGTTTGGAGATGTGGCTGGCAAGCTTTTGTTCTTTTGGGGAAGAGTGCTGCAGGGAAAGCTGCCCTGGAAAATAGAGCCTAGACCTTAAACATGCTGCAGTGGTTTGTGCCTTAGTACCAATGGAGAAAAAACAAGTGCTTCTCAGAATCTGGCCCACTTCTCCAAAGAAGTGGTAAATGCTCCATCCCTGGCGGTGTTCAAGGCCAGGTTGGACAGAGCCTTGGGCAACATGGTTTAGTGTGAGGTGTCCCTGCCCATGGCAGGGGGGCTGGAACTAGATAATCTTAAGGTCCCTTTCCAACCTTAACTATTCTATGATTCTGTGTATGCAGGTAATATGGGCTTCCTTTCCTTTGGCTGTCTTGTTTTGCGACAAAGCGAGCTCACCTGAACACCTCACCTCCTGGCTGTAATCAGCAGGGCATTAAAACACACATCTAGGCTTTGGTTTGAAAGAAGTTTTGAGGTTATATTGAATCACCTTGTCAAACTTGGTACCACTGACTTGGAATCTGGCTCTTCTGACTGATGCTTCTTGCTGCTTCTTATGTACTTGCCCATGGGCTGTCAGCCCCTGCAGCTTGCCTCAACCCCTGCTTTAGCTAGGGTTGTATTTAGAGTGGGGGGACTGGAGTGGGGAGATGGACTACGCCCCTCTTTCTGCAGCACAGCCAATACTTCTTGGTATTAAGGGAAGAGACCATGGCACTGTGCGGCTCTGCTGGCACCACCCTTGTGGCATCCACCTTGCCACATCTGGCCAGCTAGTGGAAATGGGGACATTCATGTTAGTGGTTGTGTGTGTGAGAAAAGCTTTTCTTCTCTTTTTTTGCCATGATTTTATAGAGTAGAAGGTCTTCGGGGCAGTGATGGTCGGTTTTTTTTTGTACAGCACTGAGCTGAGGACTTCAAACCTCATAGGTGTCAACTGGTGGTATCATTTGTATTAACAAGGTAACTGGTATGTTTCCAGTGCCAATACTGGTAGATGTCACCCCAGGCTTTTCAGAAACCTCTGACCCTAGAGAAAATGATCCCTATACTCAATCTATTTGGAGAAGGACACGTTTTCTTTATCTGCATTATGTCAGGCAAAGTTCAGCCTCTGAGGTTCCTTAAAGGAACAAAATTCCAGAGAGGAAAACTCCCTATTAAAAGACTGGGGGAGGAAATAGCACCTTGCTTTCTTCTGATAAAAGCAAGCGATGGTCCCAAGGAGACATCTCAGGATCTGATCCCACTTAGGGAATTCTGCCTGGGAAACCTCAGGGTCTGGTTTGACTGTTGCATTTCTGCAGCTCTCACAGTGTCCAGGATCCCTAAAAAATTATGAACTTTTCAGTGGAGCTGAGCGAGAAGTTTTTATGCTCAGTTCTAAGAGCAGCGCTGGCTTTTGATAAGTGGTTGAGTGGTTTTAAACAATGAAAAATTAAAACAATCATTCAATTACATGTGAGCAGATGCCCTGAAGTGAACTGGTGTGGCTAACTTTACAGTTTTATTGATGATAAGGCTTGGAAGTATTTCATCATTCTTATTTCATGACTCTCCCTTGCTTAATATAATCCTTTTTTATAGCTGAGGTGGTTTTAAAACATGTGAGAAATTTTTGCAGCAGCAATACATTTTCCTGAAGAAAATGCAAATCTCCAGGAATGGCTTATTTAGAGTATACTGAGCCAGAGGAGGTCCTGCTGGACTTTTATTTAGAGCAAGATTTCACAAGATATTTAGGTGTCTGTATGGGATATGAACAACTGGGCTTTTCCAAATCACTTTGCCAAAGCCCCCCATGAATGCTTTTTGAAAATGTGCCTTTACTTCATATGGAGACAAAAATCCCTATTAATAAAGCAGCCATGGTCTCTTTGGTCCCGTGAAGGCAGGAGCTGCTCCATCTTGGCACCTGCAGGGACTACCATTGCATGAAAGCAGGAGCTAAACCACTTCAAAGAAAAATGACCCCTATTTTATTTGCCTGTTCTTTTGCAAAAACTGAAAACTTCTGCTTTAGCAGACTTCATCCCCAACTCTCTTGAATGCACTGTATTAATTGATGCTCCAATATTTTTTGAAGGTCTGGGTTTCTTATTTATTTTGGTTTTAAACTCTTGTAAGCTTTTGAAGTTAAGGGGAAGTGATGGGGAGAAGGCCCAGCCTGGGGGTCCTTCATGTTATTATGTTATTGCCCTCATATTGCCCTGTATCCCTGTCCTCTGGATCCTAGTATAAAAATAGCTTGCTGAAGAATCCCCAAGTATGGGAAACTGCCCTGTTTCATTCCTTCATTCTGAGAAGTGGAAAGAGCTTCAAAGTCCACATTTTTGTTACTTTAGATTTCACCTGCTCTGTTGTAGACCCGTTTCTGTCTTCCATCCATCCCAGCTGCGTCCCTGCCAGGCCAGTAGAGCACTGGCATTCAGCAGGTCCCATCTACCCAAGCTGTCCCTGGAGTCCTGCTGCCTTGCTAGATGTGCTCTGCCCCATGAACATCCCCCACCAGCCTCTCTGCATGGTGCAGAGTTCGCTGTGCCCCGCTTGTGTTTCACATGCTGGGAATGGCCATGTCATGTTCAATATGCAGAGTGCCTCAGGGACAGAGGCTGAAGAATCAGAGGGTGGCTGGCTGCCCTCTTCACTGCCAAAGCTGGACACTAATGAGGTGACATGTCTGAAAAGCAGCTCGTCTTGTCTCTGATTTGACTGTTTACGTCTGGTCTGTTGTGTCATTTTCAGGAGCATTTCCCCCTTGTTTCTGTGTATGCGGGTTTTGCTGCATTTCTGAATAAGCCAGCTTCCACCCCCATTGCAAATGAAGAAGGTGGTGCAAGTACTGAAAAGCAGGAAGAGTGCAAATAATTACTTCCTTGGAAAGGTGGGATGTAGTTTACCTCATTAGAGTAAACTAATTAAAGCTGGGCTCAAATCCTACCCTTTGGGCTATGCATTGACACCTGGTGATAATACGGCCAAGTATTAGCACATAAGTCAATGGGAAATAAAAGTCCCTATTTGTATTAATATAGCAGAATGAGCTTTAACCATCCCTTTGGGTTTTTAAGAGGGACTATTAACAGGAAGGAAATACACAGTTCTGGATAAGAATTTAATTTTCTGGAGGCAAAGCCTGTAAAGATATTGTCTGCTAAAGGCCCGCTCAGGCTTTACCTCTTTCTGGAGCTACCTCATGCCTCAAAATGCTCTGCACTGCTCCCTCAAACCAGGTTGACCTTAAGAGGTTCACATTTTCCTTCACCATGAGATGATGACTGGAGCAATCCTGGTTGAGAACTGAAGAGATTTCCTTATCTCTTCCTTTGTTTTCTGCCTTCTTTTCCCAAATCTAACACCACTAGTATTTTAGAGGTGCTTCCACAAGTTCCCTGTGGAAGTTGCACCTGTATTCTTGGGCAGCAATTGCTCATGATGCGTCCTCCTCTCTTGTCTCTTGACTTCAGTGGATTTTGCCTTGAACCAGTCTCTATCTGTATGGCCATGCTGCAGCATTTGTGGCTTTGGATCACAAAGGGATTTTCCAATCTGTAATGCAATTGCTAGTTATTTACTGGTAATAAACTAGAAATAACTCACCTGTCTGCAAGTATAGGAAAAGAAATCCAATGAGGAATGCCAGTGAAGCCAGCTAGCAGGTTGTGTTTTTGAGGGAGTGTGAAACTCAGTTCTAGTCTGAGCAGAAAGAGCAGCATAAGCAGCTCTTACATGCCCAGAAGTGTCATTTTAAAGGTACCACTGATATTACTGGCTCCTTAGCCATGCCACTGCTTAGCAACTGCGCATTAAAATGTCCAAAAGCTCTGTGTTAACTTGAAAGAGGAGAAACAGAGATAATAACTTCAAAGTTGGAGGCATCAGTGCTTTAGGTATCAGTTTGAAAACCCCACAAGAGGGACCATATGCGATCCTGTAGTCATCTGGGGCCAGATGATCAAACCAAGAAGCCATCTCCACACCTAAGCTGGATTCTTAGCAGATGGTAGAGCCAGTCCACCTTCTCATGAGGCTGTAAAACATTTGCAGAGCTAGTCCATGGCAGCCATGGTGCTGCTGTTGTCCCTCGTGTGGTATCAGCTGGGACTCTGAAAAACTGGCTTCAGTGGTGGCAGAGCCTGCCCAGCTCTGATCTGTGCCAAACTGGGAGAAAATGAACCTAGGAAAAGGAGGAGCTGTAATGTGGGTGCAAGGGGGCTGCCTGCTGCAGGCTTGGGGGGGGGGGGGTGGGGGTGGTGGTGGGGTGGTTGCTTAGGCTTTGCACTGCTCATCTGAGGGCTATTGAGTTAGAGAGGAACTGGAAATCCCTTGCTCTGTTTACTAGATGTTCTCCCAAGAGATCTATTCTGCTTAGGTAATGCTTTGGTTACCTTTTGTCACAGAAACATAATAATATCACAGAGGACAGGAAGAATGTTGTGCTGGGTGGCTGTGTTTGGGAATTAGGGGAGAACATTCATAACATCACTTCAGATCTCTCAAGCACTCCTTTAAGGCAAAATGAAAAAGTTAACATGAAATACGGAGTCTGAATTTAACTGTTCTGATTTGGGTTTTGAACTCTTAAACAAATCCTTTGAAAGCATCAATCAGAGTTTTGATTTTGACAGAGTGTTATTCAGTATAAAATGGCTGAACAAATTCAATTCGAGTAGGAATGTTTTGTTTAAAGAATTCATTTCAGAGATACCTGAAGTAGAGGAATACCTACAACCTCTGCTAAGTGGTACACTGTGATGTTCCTGATAGGACTAAGAGATTATGTGTTATATATTTCAAGTTATTTTCTCAAAGGCTTTTAAGATGAAAGACTATATTTTTAAGAAGAACATGTTTGATGGGGAAAAAAGCAACATCCGTAAAGTGGAAGTGTGCATTCATCAAAGCAAAGATTAATTGTCAGAAAGGGTGGTAGTTATGATAACATCATGGTAAATCGAAAATGTCTGAAAATACCGTGCAAGGTTCAAAACCTGTCAATAGCAGACAGGGAAAACTTAGGGTGAAGAGAAGGCAAGCATTGCAGAGTGCACAAAGTGTAAACCTGCCCTTTTTTCTGATTAGAAATACACCAGCTAAATAAAATTAAGAAACATCACTTGTCTGAGTCAGAACCTGGAAAAGGTTAGAAGAAGAAATCTTTTCAAAGTGTTTACAAGCCACAGGGGGGTGTACATCCCACTTGAGTTTTACAAGCTCAGAGGCACTGGTTTGAACTCATATTTTTTGTGAATATCTACATGTTTTCAAAATGCACTATGTTTTATTCCTTTTCTTGGAATGGTAGCAGTGGTTTCTGTGTGCAACAGAACAGATTTTAAAGAATCTTTCAGGGAATGAGAAGTTATAAATGTCTGCTTGTGGCCACAAAGTTTTTTGTTACTGAAAATGAATCCACATGAAAAGACACTCTCTGGCTTAAGCATATAGGAACTTTGAAGAAATCTGGATGAATATAGTTTTTAGTTCAGATTTGACCATGCTGAAGATCATAAGTGATCACATATCATGCTGCTTTCACAAGCAATTGCTGCTATCCTGGAAAAAGGTCTTTATCAATAGAACACTTTACTACAGAAGGAAACACTGTGGTGGCTTGTGAGGAGCCAGAGGACAACTGAAGTCCCAAACTGTTCCCATCTCTGTGATGCATTGCACATAATTAACAAGAATGATGAAGAGACTGGAGGCAGAAATCTCTTGAGCAGAATGAAAGGTGAAATGGTCTCTGTGTACTTATTGAATCTAATAATTTACATCTCATTGAATCCAATCAAGTTAGCAGTTTATCACATTAAGATTGCATTAAGTTGGTTGTCTCCAGCAAGCCTGAATTATTGCTGGAGGGGATCCTACAGCTTTGTGCTTGGGGCTTTTATATTCCCCAAGTGAAAGGTCTAACTTTGGCTGGGATGTGCCTTTGCAGAGGCCACCTTGCCTGACATGTCTTACTCGCTAGTGATGAAAGAAAGCTGTTGGCAATCAAAAGGAGATGGCTCCACGCTCGCATCTTGTTTACACTCAGTCGCTGAAATGTCACAGAAATCAGCAGGTTTGTTTGGAATTTTCTTCCTTGCAGCTGAGGTCTGACCAAATCCTTTAAATGTAGTTTTATGATAGAAGGCTCTTGTTAGCCAGTCTGTAGGTGGGTGGCAGCAATAGTAGTTGTATAATGCCCCTTTACCATCACCTATTGAGAATATGCAGTTACTGGAATATTTTGAAATTCAGAAGTTGATCAGGTGTGACCAGAAAGAAAACCACCCAAGTGTCCAGTTCCCAACTGATTCTATGATTCAGCAATGCCCACTGGCTACAGAAACGTACAGCAAGAGCGAAGGACAGAATTAATCTTAACACTGAGAAATGGAAGTTAGAAAACGAGGTATTTTGTGTAGCCCAGTTACAATATCCCAGATTGTATGAAAATAGTTTTTGTAACTAACTTTTGCTTATGAGGCAAAACCAAATTACTGTGCTTTTTGTTTTTCATCTAAAAGTACTCAGCCTGTAAACTGGAATGAGCCTGAAGGGAAGAGTGCTCTGCAGAGATGACTTGGGTGCCATATAGATTTTTATGGGGAATTTTGTCTCCGCAGTGGAACTCTGTTGGGTGGTTTTACAGTTCTGAGGAAAGATTATTGCTGTTTCTTGAAGAGCTTCACCTAAATGCATGGGTCGTGCTGGTGCTGCTGCTGTTCAGCTGCGCAGGGCACAGTCACAGCCCTGCCTGCAGGACGCAGCACCTAGGGGGTAGGTGGAGGCCGCACGGGGTGGGTGCAGTTGAGACCAGTGTCTCCTGACCTACAGGGGGTTTCTGTGTTGTTCCAAGGGTTGTCTCCTATGCAGTCAATAGAGTCTGACCTTAGAGACGTACTGGTGCAGTCTTGACCTAATCACTGGAGGTATGGTTATCGCATTCCCACTGCCTCAAAGGAAGGCTGAGCCACACCATTCAGGGTCTTCAGAGGCACTTTTCTCACATGATGTCCTGTTCTACTTTGGAAGAGGTAGACTGAAGGGAGATGTGTTCCTGCTGAGCTGAAACCTGAACAGTTCAGCCAGAAGATAAAAAAATGAAATATATGGTGGGAGCAAGCTGGTTACTGTGCACAGCTTACAGGTGTAAAGACAAAGGTTTTCATTGGCAGTAGACTTCTAAATAGCTTTTTCTTTGGGGTTGCAGTTGTTGATTGCACAGTGTCACAAAGCCTCTTGGTCTGATTCTCCATTTTCTCCCAGCTCTGCAGTTTTCCCGCTGTTGTGCAGCCCACTTGCATTCTGCTGAGTAGTGTGCAGAGAAGAGTTTTTAATATTTTTTAAAACAGCTTGTGGGTAGCTGATCCAAGATTACCCGTGTCCTGCGAATTGGTTGTTGTTATTTAAACATCAGATAGAGAATTTCTGCCCTGGGGCCTGGGCCAAACAAATATGGTTTTGCTGCAAAATGGTTTTATAAGAATAATTTGAACATGAGCTGAAGAGAGGGGAAGGCCTTCATCTCACTTCCAGTATCTCATTACAACTTACCCCAGTGCAGTAATATGGGAATCATCAGGAAAGGCAGCTCAGTTTTCATCAAAGACTCGGTGTCATTTTTCTTGGGGCTTTTGCAGTAGCTGCAAACTGATTAGGTTTGTTTTGGAATAGGCTGGATAAAGTAGGATTCCACAGGGGTTAAATAAAAACCTGGGTTATTTCTAAATGATAATTCTGGGATTACTGGAAAGGCATTTAAATAAGTCCTGCATTTTCAGAAAGGAATGCAGGTTTTTAGTAATTTTCTATTTCTTTCCTGGACCTATTAAAAGTCAGTGGAGTTGCCTTTGGATAGTGACCCAATGTCCTCATCTGTATTTAGCCCAGTGTGAGTAATTATGCAGTGTGGTCCAAGTGACCTCATTTTCTAGAGCCCTCTGGACAACTGGACTGCCTTTCAGGTCCTGCAATCCTTCAATTAGCTTGATTTTTCTTCTCAGCTGCCATCTTCTGTGTAGCAACACTTTTAGTCCTTGCAAAGACCTTTCAAGTTTTTGGGAGGGTTCACACCTATTTTAATTCAGCCATATGCTGGTGCAGAATGGGGCTGCAGGGACATGCATATATTGAAGCTTGGCCGGTTTAACAAGGGTGACTTTCAACTACCACTGTGCTCCAGTAATTGTGAGATTGGTGAGCTCTGAAGGAGAACTGGAAGGGAAACGAGATTACATCAAGGCATGATATATTTTCTTTGACATCACTTACAAGTTTCTGCGACAGGGGCACCACTAACACATCCAGCTGATTTTATGTAAAGACTCATCAAGTCATTGCATTAGTCTTGCTATTTCGAAGTCTGATTTTTACCATCACAAAATAGGTTTAATGCACTAATGAATGGAGTCAGCAAGTTAAAAGATTTGGCCAATGGGCAGCAGGATAGAAAAGACTTTAAGTAAAGTTATCACAGAAGTAAAGATGTTTTTACTCTTCTCTTTTTGCTCTTTCACAGGGTTTATTCAACAGTAAACACAATTAATTTAGTGGCTATATTCCAAATCATCTACATGTTATTCACAGTGAAATAATACAAAATACTCCAGGGTGTTGTTCCAGTGATTTCTCTTGGTGAGCAGTTTAAAATGGCTGTTACATTTGGACTTGGTGGAAAATCCAATTTCCAAGACTGGGAAATACTTTATTTTTTAAAGTCAGGCATGTTTATTAGACTCATAAAAGTTAATGGAAACAACAAAAAGCCAATAAGATCCGGGCAGAGATAACAAGGTTTTTCTCCTTAATAAAACTACTTTTGCCTGGGATGGCATTTTCTGTCCCTCTCTGCAGGGAGCTGGGCAGTCCCTGGCACTGGGGGAGGAAGGCTGAGTCAGTGGCAAGGCTCACAGGTAACCATCAGAACAGAATAACCCTGAAAAACCTCTCAGACACCATGAACTCGCCCTTGAAATCAGGAATACACGTGGAGCTTGGGAAAGCAGCCTCTTAATGAGAGCCTCTGAGTCTACCCCTGGGCCGGACAGGGCCTTGTACTGGGGCTTTCCAGCAGTGATGGAGCTCCCAGATGAGTATCTGCAGCCTGAAGAGAAGAGAGTGAGGCTGGCATGTCCCACCCTGATGACCTGCTTCTCTGGCCAGGCGGTGGTGTAGGGAGCAGGAACCCTGACCTGTCCTTTGGGGTCACCTCTGCAGAGATGCTTCCTACTGTCAGCTTCAGTAGAATCCCTGTCTAAGGACAGGATTAATTCAGTGACCGTGCAGACAAAGTTTTGCTCGTTTCCAGGATTGAAACTGTATTTTGTGGAAGCAGACTCTATGATCCTGCTGAAGCACTGGCCTTTGGGAAAGATTATCAAGCACAACTCCCATTTATTTTTGAACACACAGGAGAGAGAACAAGTTATTTACTCTATTCTGCTTGGTTTGAGGGTTTTCTTTTTAGCAGTCAGTGTCTCCACAAACTTGGCAAACGACCCAGAAAACAGAGCACATGGACTGGCTCTCTGCTAGTAATGGAAATAGCAGTGGGAAGGATCAAGTCAGACCAGAACCAGGTTATATTACAGAGACAAGGACTGCTGTAAAGCAGGGGAAGGGCTGTCTTATTTTTCTGCAGAGTAAACTGAATTACAAGGAGGAAGCCCATCTTCTCTTAGGCATATACAGAAGACATCATTAACTATTTTGGTCACGAGAAGCAAGGAAAGGGATGCATTTAATGACTCTGTGTTAGAGCTGTAGAAGATTAATAGATTCCTTGGAAATAGCTGGCATTTGGGTTAGAGCATCCTTCAACAAAGAGCCCAGCTGTGATCCTGTTTCTCTGTAGGGCTATTCTCTCTGCCAGGTGCCTGCCCCCGAGAGAGCAGTGAGTGCTGGGCTGCCAGTCAGGCTGGATGGCGAGATGCTGAGAGATCCCCAGTTGTTAGCAGAATGTGTGGCTTTATTCCTTTTCAATTAACGTCATCATGTGTAAATCTGCTGTGGGACTCCAGTGATAAAGAAAACTGACATGCACCACTCCAGTGCAATAAATCTTTAGGCTCTGGCTGTGGGGATACCAAGTCCACCCGTCAGCTTGTTATTCTTGAGCTCATCAATTGTGTGGCAGTTGTTGCTGCAGTCTGAACACCATTGTTTTGTGCAGAGGCTGAGCTCTGTTTGGGAAATTGAAAAAATCCGTAAGTGTGAAGCTTAGGTTTTGCTTCTCCCTTTTCTATAATAGATCATGTTCAATAATCATTTTAAGAGCCTGTAGTTCACTTCCCTGCCACATCTTCACTATTGACAGTTTTAGATTTCAGTTTTCAACAAGTGCTTGTGTATCTGTGTGCACAGTGCATGCATGTGGAGGGGCTTTAAAGTTGCAATCAGACAACTTTCTAACCTAAATGATTAATTTCTACTGGGATGGTTTTGCACCAGCATTTCTGGGTGTCCTGGGTTTGGAGTGGATCCAGGCAGAATGGACTCAGGTCTCTCTGCTCTCTGTGTATTTCTGTAGGACCTACTGCACAAAGGATTTGTTCATGGCTGGGGCTCCTGAGTATGTGAATGCTAAGGTGAGAACAATTTTAATTAATCCATTCCCAGACCAAGATGTAGCACCTGGTGGTGAAGTCTCCCAGCCTTGGTTTTAAAGAAGTTCTCTGCTCTGAAGCTTTGTGACATTAAAGAAGTTGAACATTATCTTTCTTTAAATAAATCACATTATTTTGCTGGAGACCTCAGTATTTTTTCCAGCTGTTGTCTTGTTTAGTACAGTACATCAGGCTGGCTGGCTGAGGTATTTGCAAAAGCCATGCAGTTCCTAGTGATGGACCATTTGGGGCTTATTCTCATTATAAGCTTTTTTATGATTATTCTTAAAGTAGAAGCCTGCCACAAATAATGTATGTAGTGTCTGGCATGAACTAACTAATGGCCTGCTGGCAGGGCAGCTCTTTTGCTGCCTACAGTACTTTGTACTTGAATATTCTAGTGGGATGGGAACTGTGTAATGCTAACTGTAGTAATGATGGGCTACCTGCACAAGCCTATATATATGTCCCAGAAAACTGCTTCCTTTGGTACTTATTTGTTCTTTAAGCACCCTTATATTACATAGGCTATAATAATACCACAATTTAATATTAGAAAAATTAGGTGAAATGAAAAAAGAAACCCTTAAAGTTGCACATAAATCATATTACTCCATTTTTCAGAACCACTTTATTTCTTGAAGAGAAGGTGAAGGGCTGTGGGAGTTGAAATTCCCTTTCTGAGCAATCCTTATAATAATTTATACCACATCATGACAGCAGTCCCACTAAGGGGTGCTGTCTTTATGGTGGTTGTATAGTGGCATGAAAGATGAGGTACTGCTACAGGAGAGCTGTGTCGATGTATTACAGTACCTGGAGAGCTAAGGGAGCAAATTTGGGTTTGGGAAGCTCGTGAAAATGGTGTGGAAGGAAAAAGACATAGCAAAAAATGATTTTTAAAGTGGATTTTTTAAATTTATTTACTAT